>NC_090931.1:128183503-128847878 GCF_040938575.1 Ambystoma mexicanum
TTGACTTGCAACTGTGCCCCTGGCATTTCACCCCGCTGAGAATGCTCTAGCACTTCCTCCCTTCCCCTCGCCCTTCTCTCTCTACGCACTTGCATGATCCAAATGTTCACAAGGCCCAGTGAGGCTGCTTTTTTGTATTTTGCGTATTACGGTTTACCTTGCTCCCTTCCCTTTGCCATGCAGGCGCTTTGAAACACAATTTATTTTCTCGATGTATAAGCGCCTTACAAATGCCCTATAAAATAAATAAGTAACACTGCCTCCCGTCCCCAAATCAAGTAGCAAATGGTGGGGGGCTGCCCCATAAATCACCTCTACACTGGTAGCCAAGGCTAGGCAAGGGATATTGCCACAGGAGCCATAGACCAACACTAGGGAAACATAGTTCTTGCAATGGCCCGTGAGCCTCACTAAAGGGCGAGTGGGACTTTGTGGACTTTTCCAAACATGTTATGATGATGTGTGATCACATTTTCGGTTTTCTATTATTCCTTTGCACAATTTCATTATAAATGATATATGTTTTGTGGACGTGCGGCGAGAACATTCCTTGATTGCCAATTTATCAAATGTTCTCACTGTCTGCCTCCTTAAAACATCGTCACCCTTCTGAAGAGTTGGCTTGTGTCACCACCTCAGCCTACCGTACACTAACTCCCACACAGGTGCACCCCGCAAAGGAAACACAGGCAATGATAAAGCACGTCCTGCCTCATAAAATGAGGCAACTGCAGCCTCTTGCCTGCTCCCGCTTTACACCACCCATAATCCCGCCATTTTATTTGAAGGATTCAAAGCGCCATGAAAAGCAACTCCATGCCAAGACCCAGTAACATATGTAAATCATTTGATCTAGGGCAGTCCGTACAGAAACCATTGGGGAGTCTCGCGAGGATAGCACAGGGGCAACGTGCTCGCCTTGGAGGCCAGGAGACGCAGAGCAACACGGGTTCGATCCCCTTTTAGAAACTTCTGGGTATTAAGCGCGCTATAAATAACCAATTATAATTACAATTAACGTCCTTAAGAAATGCCCCTGGCATTGTTCGTACTCACCCAGAAGGCAGCACTGCTATCTTGGCGGCTTCTTCGTTCCATGTCAAGCCGGTCCTCTGGTTCCGGGCTCGGTTGTTGGACTGTCCACTCAGCGCTGGGGTTGTGTTCATCTCGTCGAATTCTTCCTGTACTTGCTTATGCATCCATCTGCTTCCCCTCGTTCCCATTCCACCTATTCGCTTCTCCTGCTTGCCCTCTCCTCCTAGAACAGAAAAATGCCCGCAGCATGTAAACGCAGGCGGCAGCAGCAGATGGGCTTACCAGTGCGTAGGAACGCAACCAGAGAGGGCCTCTTGAACGAAAGGTTTGAGATGATTACAAATTGGCCACAACATCGAATTCCACGTCCAATGAAAACACAACATGTTTAACTTTGGCCGATTGGTGGGACTGTCGCCAACTGCCAAATGTTTCCATGCACCCGATAGAGGGCAGCAGAAATGAAATGGACTAAGTACTACATTTGAGGGATTCTACGCGGTCTCTTTCCTCCACGTGAAATACAATAGCCATGTTTTGTTTTACTGGGCCAGATATCACAGTAGCGGTGCCCTCAGTGCCAAGACGACTCCTGGGCAACTTATTCTACCCACGCTTGGGTTTTCGAGACCTGCAGAAGGAGAATGAATTGCAAATGGGAAGAAGGGAATGGGGATAAAAGGAAAACAACAAGAACCATAACAGAAGGTGGGTTAAAGACAGGAAAGCAGACATGGATTAAGTGGCACGCACTGTAATTGAGGATGCAATGCAACATGTTTGCCAAGTCTTTTACACTTGCATCGCACTGTGAACATGGCATGAACACTGCCATTTTCTATGCCATTAGAAGCATCACT
Source organism: Ambystoma mexicanum (assembly GCF_040938575.1). Taxonomy (NCBI): domain Eukaryota; kingdom Metazoa; phylum Chordata; class Amphibia; order Caudata; family Ambystomatidae; genus Ambystoma; species Ambystoma mexicanum. The sequence continues at coordinate 128,185,399 of NC_090931.1, forward strand.
TTCCTTGCCCCCTTGCCAGCCATTCAGAGGGGTCGGGAGAAGAGAGCTTGAATAAAGGTCAAATGGTGCTTGTTCTGCTGATTCAGGGAGTGTGTGCTATTCTTATTGTTTAGGAAAAGGACTCCAAACAGGCGGACACTGAAGGAGCTTTTTCACTTGATAGACATGTGACCTGCAGGTTGCTCAACCCACTGAGCTATCATATTGACCTTTGATTCCGAGACCTGCAGGTCACATTTGGGAGTTCCTCTAGCCACCAACTCATTGACCTTAGGTTCTGCCACCTTCAGGTCGCATAGACTGGTTTCTCTACTCACTGAGCTATCTTACCATCATTCGATTCTGTGACCTTCGGGTTACACAGATCTCTGCAAGAAGCGCTCAACCTAGAGAGCTAGGGCACCACGACGAGATCCAATGTCCTGCAGGTTGGAGATAGATCTCAGCTACAGCCGCTCAAACACCGAGTGATCTGAGACTCCTCATCCTCCCTACATCCCTTGCCCTCAGCGCTTTAACCCGCCAACTCTAAACAGTTGCAAACAACCATAACCACATATCCCGGCATCTGCCACTCTGCCAGGATGTACTCATGCTACAAAGCCATCAAGTCATTTTAGTGTGAAGCTGCAAATTTGCCCATAGCGTTTATTCATGGCTAAATATTAAAGTGTGGAAAGAAGGGCCGATGCCCACTTGGGCTGCCATTTCCAGGCCTTCTGCAACACAATGCACTCCGCTTAGTCTCCACAGCCTTCCAGTCTCAGCATACATAGAAGTTTGTTTTGAAAAAGGAAAAACGTGTTGTATTATTAATTTGATGTCTTGGATACCTATTCCTTCCTGCGATATTGACATGAATGATACTACAATTGTTAAATAAAAATAAGTTGAATTGCTAAGCAAGAAACAAAGTCATTGTTAATTTTGTGCCAAATGTGTGTGTGGTTTGGGTAGTGTGTTTCAGCTCGAGTGCATGTGGACTCAATGCGCTGGATAGAGGGTGGTTCTAATGGCAATTGCTAGTATTCATGCTTAGTAATACTCTGGAAGTGAGCGAACGCATGATACTCTCGAGAAGGGCGCCAACAATGCCATGTACAGTGGGAGCCAGACTGACCTGGGGGTGCTCAGACTTCCTGGTTCAACTATCGGCCATGATGGGTTGGGATTTTGGCGGGCTAGCACAGTCATGGGGCGGGTGTGTAAGAATGGGGAATGCGTGGGTGGGGGTTAGTTAATGCAAGCTAACTAGACACCAGAGTGCAAAACCTGCCCCGCAAAGCTCAGGTGTAGGTGGATCGCAACCTTGTCCCACTCTTCCCACCTGGCCAACAGATGTGGCGGGTCAGATTCAGGATATTATTCAGACCACACCTGCTCCCTTCTCGCCCTAAACTTTCCCTCTGCCTTCCTTAGACATGTTGCGATTCGACCCAGCCCATCATCCCCTGGCACTCCCCTACTTTACGGATCCCGACCTCCTCTGGACTCCCACCCTTAGGAGCCTCGATTGAGCTCGTTTCCAACCCCAACCTCGCCTCCCACACTCCTGCAATGACACCCACCTCAAGACTTAACTATACCCTTTGTGACCACTCCTGATCACCCGCCACAACCAGCCTATCCACTCACAGTGATTCTCTTGACCCATCTTGCTCCCTCAGCCCCGTTGATCAAACCATCCGCTTCCTGCAGCACTTTCCTATACCCATCTCCCCTCTGCTCTCCCTTCCCCCTACCATCCAAACACAAACTCAAACCTGATTACCTTGCTCCTTATCTGGCTCAAGTCAGGGGTTCTCGTCAAGTTCCTTATCCTGCCAATGCCTCCCCAGAGAAGACCTTTCCAAACTTCACCTCGCACAAGCATCTACTTTTGAACACCCTCTGCCATTCACTCTTCCACTCCAACTCTGTACCTTAACCAACCCACTGATCCAACGGTATTACCCAAATTGTTCGTTTACAATTGTTCGAATGAACAATTGACCAAATTTAAAGGGTCACAATTGACCTTTTCCCAATTGACCGAATATATATATACACATATATATGGGTTTTGGGGGGTTTGGCGTTGGGTGGGGGATTTCCCCCCACATATATGTTACAATTGACCTTCACAATTCGGTCAATTGTGAAAAGGTCAATTGTAATTCGAACAGTTGTAAAACGAACAATTTGTATACAACCGATCCGACAGTTGAGGACACCCATACATCCCATTTCTGTTTGTGGCATTAGTCCTGTTGCCACCCTCTGCTTGCCATCCAGAAGGTAGCTTTCCTCGCTCTTGCATCGCTCTTTCCTCTAAAGTCTGCTACAAACAACTTGCCTCTTCGCACCCCTCCTTAAACACTATCCGCAACCTTCCAGGCAATGCAAGTTCCTCTACTGCTCTCTCCTTTCCCTATTCAGTAGTCTTTGACAACTACTTCTCTCCCAAAATCATCAAAACCTGATCCTTTCTCACTATCCTCCTGGCTCTTCCTCCACCACTCCTTCAGCCATGCCCACCACCCCATCTGTATCTTCTTCCATTTCCACTACCCGGGTGGAATTGGCAAACCTGCTCCAAGCCACAAACCCATTGACCCATTGCACTTCAGATGATAACGCCTCTAGCCCTCCTTATCTGCTCAAACTTTCCTTATCCTCTAGGGCCTTCTCAGCCCGCCTCAAAACGATGACCTTCTTACCCATTCTGAAAGAAACATCTGCGGACCCCAAAAATGAAACCAACAATGAACCCGTTTCCCTTCTCCCCCACTACTGAATGTCCTGAAATGAATGGTGTTCCCACTGGACCACAATCCACCTCGAGGCTAGCAACCTTGGCAGCCCCGCCCCCAACTCTAAATTCTGCGATCAGCCCTCACCCAGGCACCCAACTCCCTCACTACTGCCCCACCCTGGAAACGCTACTCTTTTCCCATCCTCCTGGATGGCCCTGAAGCCTTTGACGCCGATGAGTATCCGCTCTCCTCCCTTGGTCCCAGGATACAGCCCTTGCTTAGATGTCCTCCTGCCTCCCTGATCACTCATTCTCCATCTTTTGGAATAAATGCTGCCTCTTCTGGCACATGTTGCGCCAACCAGTTGGGTTCTCCAAGTATCAGCCCGCAGTCCAATCCCCTTCACGTGCTGCACTTCCACGCCTGCTGAACTTCATCTCATAGTGCCTATTCGCAGCCACTACCCACATCTCTGGCCCCTCCCTCTGCCCCCCCCCCAAATGCTGCCTCGGTGCCCCTGTGACGAGATGCCACGCCACTCCCTGATGCTCAAGTTTCAAAAACTTAATTATCTTCATCCTTCCCCATCCCATCCCACCTGCTCTCCCCCTTCTCCCATCCCATCCCACCTTCTCTAACCCCTCCCCCATCCCACCTGCTCTCACCCCTCCCCCGTCCCATGCCACCTGCTCTCACCCGTCCCCATCCCATCCCACCTGCTCTCCCCCTCCCCCATCCCATCCCACCTTCTCTAACCCCTCCCCATCCCATCCCACCTGCTCTCCCCCTTCTCCCATCCCATCCCACCTTCTCTAAACCCTCCCCCATCCCATCCCACCTGCTCTCCCCCCTCTCCCATCCCACCTTCTCTAACCCCTCCCCATCCCATCCCACCTGCTCTCACCCCTCTCCCATCCCATCCCACCTTCTCTAACCCCTCCCCCATCCCACCTGCTTTCACCCCTCCCCCGTCCCATGCCACCTGCTCTCACCCGTCCCCATCCTATGCCACCTGCTCTCACCCGTCCCCATCCCATCCCACCTGCTCTCCCCCTCCCCCATCCCATCCCACCTTCTCTAACCCCTCCCCATCCCATCCCACCTGCTCTCCCCCTTCTCCCATCCCATCCCACCTTCTCTAAACCCTCCCCCATCCCATCCCACCTGCTCTCCCCCCTCTCCCATCCCACCTTCTCTAACCCCTCCCCATCCCATCCCACCTGCTCTCACCCCTCTCCCATCCCATCCCACCTGCTCTCACCCCTCTCCCATGCCATGCCACCCGCTCTCACCCCTCCCCATCCCATCCCACCTGCTCTCACCCCTCTCCCATCCCACCTTCTCTAACCCCTCCCCATCCCATCTGCTCTCACCCCTCTCCCATCCCATTCCACCTGCTCTCACCCATCCCCCATCCCACCTGCTCTCACCCCTCCCCCGCCACCTGCTCTCACCCCTCCCCATCCCATGCCACCTGCCCTCACCCCTCCCCCATCCCATGCCACCTGCTCTCACCCGTCCCCATCCCATCCCACCTGCTCTCCCCCTCCCCCATCCCATCCCACCTTCTCTAACCCCTCCCCATCCCATCCCACCTGCTCTCCCCCTTCTCCCATCCCATCCCACCTTCTCTAAACCCTCCCCCATCCCATTCCACCTGCTCTCCCCCTCTCCCATCCCACCTTCTCTAACCCCTCCCCATCCCATCCCACCTGCTCTCACCCCTCTCCCATCCCACCTTCTCTAACCCCTCCCCATCCCATCCCACCTGCTCTCACCCCTCTCCCATCCCATCCCACCTGCTCTCGCCCCTCCCCCATCCCACCTGCTCTCACCCCTCCCCCGTCCCATGCCACCTGCTCTCACCCCTCCCCATCCCATGCCACCTGCCCTCACCCCTCCCCCATCCCATGCCACCTGCTCTCACCCCTCCCCAATCCCATGCCACCTGCTCTATTCCCCATCTCATCCCACCTGCTCTCCCCCTCCCCATCCCATCCCACCTTCTCTAACCCCTCCCCATCCCATCCCACCTGCTCTCCCCCTTCTCCCATTCCATCCCACCTTCTCTAAACCCTCCCCCATCCCATCTGCTCTCCCCCCTCTCCCATCCAACCTTCTCTAACGCCTCCCCCATTCCATCCCACCTGCTCTCAGCCCTCTCCCATCCCACCTTCTCTAACCCCTCTCCCATCCCACTTTCTCTAACCCCTCTCCCATCCCATCCCACCGGCTCTCACCCCTCCACATCCCATCCCACCTGCTCTCACCCCTCCCCCATCCCATCCCACCTGCTCTCACCACTCCCCATCCCATCCCACCTGCTCTCATCCCTCTCCCATCCCATCTTCTCTAACCCCTCCCCCATCCCATCCCACCTGCTCTCACCCCTCTCCCATCCCACCTTCTCTAACCCCTCCCCATCCCATCCCACCTGCTCTCACCCCTCTCCCATCCCATCCGTTCTCACCCCTCTCCGATGCCATGCCATCCGCTCTCACCCCTCCCCCATCCCATCCCACCTGCTCTCACCCCTCTCTCATCCCACCTTCTCTAACCCCTCCCCATCCCATCCCATCTGCTCTCGCCCCTCTCCCATCCCATCCCACCTACTCTCACCCCTCTCCCATGCCATCTGCTCTCACCCCTCTCCCATCCCATCCCACCTGCTCTCACCCCTCTCCCATGCCATGCCACCTGCTCTCACCCCTCCCCATCCCCAGCCACCTGCTCTCTTCCCCATCTCATCCCACCTGCTCCTCCCTACCACATCCCATCCCACCTGCTCTCAACTTTGCCATCGGCCCGCTGTACATCCTCCTTCGCTCCTCATCCACCACGACCCATAGGCTCGGCATGGGCTGGCCCGCCATGCATCACCTGCCCCTCGCTAACTCCCCATGCTGGTCTACACATCCCATAATAGACTGCTCACACCCCAGCCAGCCAACAATACAGCCCGCTACACCCGTTCTTGCCCCCTGGGATCGAAATTCCTGCCCATCCTCAGCTCCTGTTTGGTCTCCCTTCTGGCTCAGCTTCTGCTTGGCCACCCTTCTGGCTCAGCTCCTTTTGGTCTCCCTTCTGGCTCAGCTCCTGTTTGCGTCTCCCTTCTGGCTCTGCTCCTGTTTGCGTCTCCCTTCTGGCTCGGCTCCTGTTTGCGTCTCCCTTCTGGCTCGGCTCCTGTTTACGTCTCCCTTCTGGCTCGGCTCCTGTTTACGTCTCCCTTCTCGCTCGGCTCCTGTTTACGTCTCCCTTCTCGCTCGGCTCCTGTTTGCGTCACACTTCTGGCTCGGCTCCTGTTTGCGTCACACTTCTGGCTCGGCTCCTGTTTGGTCACACTTCTGGCTCGGCTCCTGTTTGGTCACACTTCTGGCTCGGCTCCTGTTTGGTCACACCTCTGGCTCGGCTCCTGTTTGCGTCTCCCTTCTGGCTCGGCTCCTGTTTTGTCACCCTTCTGGCTCCCCACCATTGGAAAGCACTGCACACAGAAATTAAAACTATAACCACTGCTCAGGTGTTGACGATTACACTAAAAAAGGCACCTCCCTTCCCTTGATGGAGCTCCTCGGACCTACCGTGGCATCACCCACTCCTCCAACCCCCCCCCCCCCGTCCGTCCCCCAACATATCTGTAACCCACTCTTAATACACGCTTCGTTTTTATAGTGCTATTTGCGCGTCACCATGCCTCTTAAATTGGTGCACGTTTCATGGGCATTCTACTTTTTTTTGTTTTATTGTCTAGCACCTGGAAGAAGATTGTACAAGTGAAATCAAGGTTGCCATAACAGTGTTCCAGGCAAAAGCTTACCTCGTTATTAAATAAAAACACACAATTTAATTGCTTTAAAGTACCATATTTTTGCTTTGAAGTGTGGTGCCCTCAGTCATTGAGGGTACCACGAGGACAGGGATGTCCACGCCCGGTGCCACACAGCAGGCTTGCGCGGTACGACTCATGGCACCAACGTAAAGATTTTAAAAAAGCCTTTTTTTACACTTCACTTCCAAGAATCACTTTAGCATTCCAAAAATGCGAGTACACAGGCATATGGTGCTGGCGAACCCTTTACAAGGTAAAGGAATGCAAAGTGGCCTTGCACAGCACACACTCTGCCATTTCAGAGGCCTCTTGGCACTACCTTGAAAATGCAAAAACCACTGACTTTGTTCATGTTTGTTTTCATTTGCAATGGGTGTTTCGACCTAGAAGGGTGGCTGCACTCCCAGGCTGGCAGCCGCCCTCGTGATTCTGTGAAAGGTTTATGCAAAGGGGGCTGGCATCGTCCATCTGGATGGTGCCGCGTACCATGGGGTTCCCATATTTAACAGCGAGGTGCCCAGGTACTGTTTGGCATAAGGTGAGTATCTCATCACAGCCTACCTCGGAAATAAACATTTGAAGAAACGCCTCGTGTGATCAGAGGAAACACGCTGGGATCGGCTTTGACATTTAAGATACAGTCTAGGTTCGGCGGATCTCATTAACTGCATTTGCCAAACAAACCTGTCATATGGCGAGTCTGCCTACCTGCATGGAAATCACATGACCTCCGCCTGCGCGCTGCGTGCGTCCAGCCAGTTTTGCTATACTATAGCTATGAAAGCCAGTGTCCTTCTAAAAACTCTCTCGGTTCTCGTGTGTACATTTATTAAAACCCATTTACTATATGTCCACTAGCTGCATTATTCTTAATGGGCTTTATTTAGAATGTACATGACTATCTCTATGCGTCTGCAATCTTCGGCTCTGCAGATGTTACACCCGCCATTGGCCCCAGCAAGTACACCAAAACATCTGGAAAGCCACCGGTGGAAGGCCATACCTTCTAAGGAATTCTAAACAGGCGCCTCGAGTCCATGGAACTGTTTCGATTCCATGCCTCGTCCAGCTTATTTTTATCACATGTGTTCCAGTGATGTCGCTATGATAGTATTGAATTCATTGCCATTATTTATTTTTTCTTCACGATTTAGACTTGAAAGAAGAAGGCGTCAGCTTCCTGAGCTCCTTCGTTCTCAGAGATCAGCCAGAATGCTCTACTCAGCGGCAAAAGCAGGAAGAGAGACTTGCCGCCAGCCCCTCTCGTGGCCGGTCGGGCAGTTTTGGTGACTGCCACGGTTGGCTGGATGAAGAGACTTGCCACTAGCCCCTATTGTGGCCGGTCGGGCAGTTTTGGTGACTGCCACGGTTGGCTGTATGAAGAGACTTGCCACAAGCCCCTCTAGTGGCGGTCGGGCAGTTTTGGTGACTGCCACGGTTGGCTGGATGAAGAGACTTGCCACTAGCCCCCCTCGTGGCCGGTCGGCAGTTTTGGTGACTGCCACGGTTGGCTGTATGAAGAGACTTGCCGCCAGCCCCTCTAGTGGCGGTCGGGCAGTTTTGGTGACTGCCACGGTTGGCTGGATGAAGAGACTTGCCACTAGCCCCTCTCGTGGCCGGTCGGGCAGTTTTGGTGACTGCCACGGTTGGCTGGATGAAGAGACTTGCCACTAGCCCCTCTCGTGGCCGGTCGGGCAGTTTTGGTGACTGCCACGGTTGGCTGGATGAAGAGACTTGCCACTAGCCCCCCTCGTGGCCGGTCGGGCAGTTTTGGTGACTGCCACGGTTGGCTGTATGAAGAGACTTGCCACAAGCCCCTCTAGTGGCGGTCGGGCAGTTTTGGTGACTGCCACGGTTGGCTGGATGAAGAGACTTGCCGCCAGCCCCTCTCGTGGCCGGTCGGGCAGTTTTGGTGACTGCCACGGTTGGGTTCATGTTCTCCCCCTTACCATCCACGCAAGCCTCTACATGCCAACATGCTCCATTCCATTTGGGAGATGGCAGGCCAGTCTTTTTTGGGGGGTATTTCTGGACTTGTACTGGAACTCTCAGAGGTTGGCCATGAGGGCGCCCAATCAGATGTCAGGAAGAGAGGCAACTCCCTCAGAGCTGCCCCCAGGCCCTCCGAGCGCCTCTGGTTTTGGGAGGGGTACCCGCGAAGGATCCGACTGGTCCGTGTTGTTCTATGGTCTGCCTACGGTGTGCACTGCTTTGCAGCAGGCCATCTTCAGTCACCTCAGATGCGTACCTCAGGAAACACGCGCAGCACACCCGAGGGGACTTCTTAACATGACACCTCTTTATAAACTTAATTTCCAACGAGGGAGACGAATTAATTCACTTGCACTTCTATCAATGGAAGCAACTGCTTACAGGACGTTTTGAACACGAACTCCGATAAAGCAGAAGGAATATTTTGGCCTTGAAAAAGACTTTGTCGAAACACGTGCTGGCTGTCCTTTGCATTAGTCACTACCAGAAAATAAACTGGACTAGCAATTGATTTTTTGGCCTTGAGAAAGTCTTGTCGAAACACGCGTTGGCTGTCCTAATCGATTCAAGACCCTGAGACACTACAGTTAAGGACTCTCCTTTTGAAATTACTGTGCGACTACATTGGCCACTCACTTAGATGAAGCACAGGTTCGAAATTTTGAACAGCAACATGCATTTATACATACTTGCACAGAGGGTGATTGCATTAATGCCTAGGCGATTATATATATATTTTTTATTGTTAAATAATTACTTTCCTCTTAGATTAATTTATAGCCACACAATCGAACCCAAACCAAAAGAATCCCCAGAGTGTACGTAGATCGATGCGATCCGAATTTAAAACTGTGGGCCTGCTTGTGAGTTTGGCAGTGACGGTAAAACATGCAATATATCTGGAAATACCACATATTTTTATCCCGCCTACAAATTCCAGGCTTCAAAGTAGAAACTGCCGATTTCCGCCCAGCTTTTGTGTGGTGTTTTCTACCTCCACACAAAAGCATTAACTGATGTGATACCACATGTGGTAGTATGGGATTGCCCACTGGTAACATTTTGGCGGTATTCTAGAGCAGATACCGTCAAACTCGGAATAGGGCTCTTATGTCCAAAGCAGGGAAAATTGGGGGTTTTCTGAGTCAGCGGATGCTAAATTTGATCACAAGGAATGGGGTCTGTAAAGGGCGGACCCCATTCCTTAAACCGCCATTCGAGAGATGTCTAGCCCAAGGTATGCAGTTCATGACAATACATGTGTTTATTTGAAGATTTGCACTTCGCCAAATTGTAGTACAAGCAGCTTCAAGCGAATAAAGGGTTTGACCTGATCATATACACAGCCCCCCACCCTAATATAGCGCCCCTCGAACGTACCCGTTTCAGGGAGGACCCTGTAGTACCTTCACCTGCAGAAAATGGCTTGCTGCAAAGCAGGGTACACCGCAGGCAGACCAAAGAACACCACGGACCAGTCGGATCCTTCGCGGGCACCCCTCCCAAAACCAGAGGCGTTCAGAGGGGCTGGCGGCAGCTCTGAGAAAGTTGCCTCTCTCCCTGACAACTGATTTGGCGCCCTCATGGCCAACTTCAGAGTGTTCAGTACAAGTCCAGAAATTCCCCCAAAAAAGACTGGACTACTATCTCCCAAATGGAATGGAGCTGTGTGACTACATTGGCCAAGCGCGAGGGTGTGTACTCATAATACTCATTTTGATTCGTGGTATAAGGGTTTACCACATACCACTCACCACGCAGCTGGCACATCAGATTTTTACACCAGCGAAACAGGACACAGTTCCCCCGTGCCCAGTCGTTCCTGTGCTTCATCTAAGGAATCATTGAGGAAGATCAGATAGCTCAGCGAGTTAAGTATTCACTTCAGAGATAGGTGTGTAACGTGCATTCTGTTGAAATGCGCGCAGGACGACTCCGCCTTGCATCCTTATAATGTCCATAAGCACCTTTAAACGCATGTAATAATGATACCAATTAAAAACCAAAGCATTGTGCTATGACGCTTTGGCAACAGCTAACTTGCATTTGTAACTTAGCCAGGGGCACTTACCTGGCGGCAGCAGGAGCGGCGTGGTTTAGGAATCAAGCATTTGGTAGCGCATACTGCCAACTTTTCTAATATGAGGGGGTGTGGGGGGGATAAAGAAGACATGCACGAACGCAACATAGGGTCAAGTGTCCCCTAGCGGTTACCCCCCTAGGTCAATTTGATCGCATTTGCAGCATTGTCCAGGCAGGCGCCGACTCACCTTGCGTCAGGAAGCCCCGGGTGATCTCCTTTGCAGCAAACGAACCTCACTCGGGGGTCGCGAAAATCATCCTTTCAACCTCAACTCAGAGACACACTTTCACTTTCTTTTCTCGTGATGCAAACCTGTGTTTCACTTCCTGTTCCGCGAGCGAAGTGGGCACGCTTGCAATTTCCGGAAAGAAAAGTAGCAGGACAATAAAAGCCTTCATTTGCATTAAGGATAATTTCCCCAATTGTTCAACTTGTTCCCAAAGCTGAAAAAAAACAACATTTTTTTACAAAAAAAAAGACATGTCTGTTGCCTGTTTCATTTCACGCGTTTTTACATCAAAACAGTGAAGCCTTTCAGGGCCACCAGATGGCGCTGATGGGCCGCCAGTTTACTTTCCTTCCGGCAGTCACTTTAATGTTTCTGTCAGGCATTGATTAATGGCAGGAATGTTTAAGTGGTTTATAGCACATTTTTCTAACACACTTTAATTTTGTCTTGTCGTGGGCCATATTCTCTATGAGTGCTCTCAAATGAGAAGACCGTTCAGTCCTGCTTTTTCCCATTTGGATTCTGGACTTGTAGTTTAGAGCCGGATTGCCTTCACACGCATGACCAGGGGAAACTAGAGAGCTCTGCTCTAATGCCATCTAGCTTTCCATGACAGCCGGGCACCTGCCTAGTATCCAAAAATCCAGCAAGGTTGAAATCAAGAAAAACACAGGCAAAAAGGTGCAGGCTTTGAGGAAATCTCAAAAGGCACCTTACCTGGCTGAAAACGCTTTGGACGCTTTGGACGACCAGCATAGCATGTCACAACGCTGCACACAACCAGAGCAAAGGTAAGGCACCCACGCCAAACCACTTATCCAAACACTGGACCAGCAACTGGCAGAAATAACCCAACCCGCTAACAACCTAATGTGCAACCACCCTGGCTGGTCATATGCTCACCACCTAGCCAACTCAAATGGCTAGAGGAAACCCTCTCCCCCCTACCAAAACCTTCACAACTACATGTGGCGGGCCTGGCTCGTGGGCACACAGGCTAGCCGGATCGTGGCTGGGGGCACCCAGCATACACTTACAGTTGCGTTGGTCACACGGCTGACATCTGCTGCCGGGGGCTCCCAGGCTCGTAAGTGGGCTGTGGTCACACAGCAGGACACTGGCATGGGGGCTCCCAGGTTACACATGCTGACCCGGGGGCACCCAGCTCAGCGGTGGCTGCAGTACCGTGGTCACACAGCGTCATCCTGCAGGCCATGGCAGCAGGGCCATGATCACACAGCGTCATCCTGCAGGCCATGGTAGCAGGGCCGTGATCACACAGCGTCATCCTGCAGGCCATGGTAGCAGGGCCGTGATCACACAGCGTCATCCTGCAGGCCATGGCAGCAGGGCCAGGATCACACAGCGTCATCCTGCAGGCCATGGTAGCAGGGCTGTGATCACACAGCGTCATCCTGCAGGCCATGGTAGCAGGGCCGTGATCACACAGCGTCATCCTGCAGGCCATGGCAGCAGGGCCAGGATCACACAGCGTCATCCTGCAGGCCATGGTAGCAGGGCTGTGATCACACAGCGTCATCCTGCAGGCCATGGTAGCAGGGCCGTGATCACAAGGCATCAACCGACAGACCCAGTAATGAGATACAGAGATAGAAGTGCCATTCATGGAGTCTGCTGCCATTCTGGCGCACGTGCCGGCTGAGGCTCCTTTTATTGACAGTCCGTCATCATGAAGTCATGACACGTATTCTTAAAGGGGACACCACCACACTACACATCTTTATATTTAAGTTACAAACCTCACCGACCCCAAAACCACCCTGACAGATCAAACAATTTAGGTCTCCCATCCAGATAAAAAAGACTGCCAGTGTCAAATCCACTGCACCCAGCAAAGACACCCCACAGACGCCAGTAGCTCCTGGTTCTGCACACAACAGTTGAAGTACAGCGCCCCGTCTTTTGCCTCTGCTCCCTTGATCAGCATCCCTTGCATATCCACACCAGTGCCTAGAGGCCATGGAATGCCTGCGGTGCACAGCATCAATCCAAAAATATGAGATTAACATGAGGTGCAACTCAAAAGGGAAGACAGCCAGAAGTAGCAAGGATAAAGTAAATGCAGTGCCAGGGGGCAGTGGGTGAGTGCCCGGGCACTCGCATGGAAAACCGGTCTGCATTACCATTGTTAATACACTTTCAATGTCACTTCCCTAAAATACGGTCACCGGCATTAATACGTTGGCTGCCCTGGGCAAGGGCCGCGCTACAGGACACAGTGTCAGAGTGTGTAAAGGTTCCTGCCCCCTGAGACTCCTCACCTGGGACTTCAGCAGGGTTTGATGACCTTGGTCTCCTTCTTCTTTCTGTATGGAAACTCCCCCTTTCGTCGCTTGACTGGATAGTCCTTCTTCCCTTCTTACGTTCAAAGAGATAGGGACGGTCTCCCCCCGAGGCCACCTTGCCCGCCTATAGATCCGGCAGTCAGGTGAACCCAGGGGAGTCCGCTCCTCAAACAGGGAAAAAGCCTGATATGGCAGAAAAAACCCTGTGTGTCAATGGATGGTATTGACAATTCTGAAGTGAAGACTGGAGACTGGAGACTGGAGACTGGAGATTGGAGACTGGAGATTGGAGACTGGAGATTGGAGACTGGAGAGGCTGGCGTAGTTCCGTATCAGCTGAAACAGTAAGTTAACAGAAGGTCTGATCTCCAAGGGAGGGGTTTGCTCCAAGCGAAGCTCTGGGAGAGAATGGGGTTCGACCTATCACTGGAAGAAGGTAAGAGAGGAGGAAAAGATGAAAGAAGAAGAGATCGAGAGAGAGAGAGAGTGCGAGCGTGAGAGAGAGAGTGAGTGCGAGCGTGAGAGAGAGAGTGTGAGTGCGAGAGAGGGAGAGAGAGCGAGAGAGAGAGAAAGAGAGAGAGAGAGAGAAAGCGAGCGGGGGAGAGAGAGAGAAAGCGAGTGGGAGAGAGAGAAAGAGTGAGAGACACGAGCGTAGTAAGGAGTCGCGGACACTGAACACACCGCGAACGGGTGACTGGGAATCCGAGCAGGGAAAGAAAAAGGGAGGAACGAGAGAAGGGGAAGTGAGCGAGGCAGAATCCAGCGGAGAAAAACTCAGTCGGAGAGGTCAGGGTAGCAAAGGACCGAAGGGAGCAAGGAGTAATAATGCACACTGGACGGGGCACTGCTGTGCGGGCGGAAGTCAAGAGACTAACGAAAGCAAGTTGCAACGCGAGTTGCAGGGGGCGTGGTCTCCTATTATACCTGCCGGTCCAAGACGACTAGAGCGTCAAGCGGACCGGCATAGAGGCTCGATACCGCCTCCATCTTGCCCAGAGTTTCCACGGCCGCGGTGTGACAGTATGCCCTCTCTTCATCGACTCTCCCCCAGGTTTCCCCGGATGTAGGCGATGGAACTGTCTTAGAAGTCGTGGGGCGTGGATATGACTTCTGGGCTCCCAGGACTGTTCTGCGACAGAATATCCCTTCCACTGAACCAGATATTGTATAGTTCCATGCTTGTAACGTGAATCCACCAGCCTCTCCACCTCATATTCTTCCGGTTCGGGATCTTGGAGTATAGAAAAGGGTATACGACGGCCCATGGGATCTGGGTGATAAGCCTTCAAGAGAGAGGTATGAAAAACAGGGTGTATCCTTTTCAGACTGGATGGCAGACGTAATCGAAAGGCCACTGGGTTTACTTGAGATAAAATGGGAAATGGGCCTATAAAGCGGGTTGAGAATTTACCAGGATGAACCCAACGAGGGAGATATTTGGTTGACAACCAGACCTTAGTTCCCACTTCCCATTCGGGGTTTGGAGATCTCTTCTTATCAGCATACTTCTTGTATCGAGTTCTACTTGCCTCCAGCTTCTGAGTCGCTTCCTTCTGGATGGATCGAAGATCAAACAGGCGCTGGTCTACCGAAGGGACTGAAGTTGGAGGGATCCCAAAGAGAGGTATATGCCTCGGATGATATCCGTAGGTGAAGTAGAAGGGGCTGCAGCCCGTTGCCGAATGTTTGGTGTTGTTGTAGGTGAATTCTGCTAAAGTTAGAAAGGATTTCCACTTCTCTTGTTCCTGATGACAAAAACAACGGAGATATTGTTCGAGGGTGGAATTTAGGCGTTCTGTTTGTCCGTTGCTCTGGGGATGATAACCAGAGGATAAGGCTCTCCTTATACCCAAAGTGCTACATAAAGCTGACCAGAATCGGGATGTGAATTGGGAACCCCTATCGGAAACTATGGTCCGAGGTAGACCATGCAATCTGACTATTTCTCTCATGAACACTTCGGCGGTTTCGGATGCAGAAGGCAAGCCAGGCAAGGGAGAGAAGTGAGCCATCTTGCTCAATGTATCCACCGTAACCATGATTGCGGTGGATCCCATAGAGAGAGGGAAGTCCACGATGAAATCAGTGGAAATGTGTTCCCAGGGTTGTGATGGTAGAGGTTCTTGTTGGAGCAACCCCATGGGTCGATGAGTAATGGGTTTATTAGCCGCACATATCGGGCACGCCATCACGTAAGTTCTGACGTCCTGGTCCATAGTCGGCCACCAGAAGTATCTGGATATCAGATGGAGTGTTGCCTCTTGGCCCTTATGTCCTGCCGAGGGAAGGTCATGGCACCAGAACAAGGCTTGCGTCTGGAGTTTCTCAGATGGTAAATACAGTGATCCTTGATGAAAGAATAGCTTCCCTCTCCTTTCCATGAGGGTCATATGGTCGGGAGAGACTTCAGAGGGTCTGGTCGAGCACTCTACTTCTTGTATGAAGGAGTTGATCATTCCTAGGATTCTCTTACCAGAGAGTATCTCACCCAGGCCCTGTTCTTCCTTGGGCTCCAGACTGCGGGACAGAGCGTCCGCTAGGGTATTCTCCTTTCCTGGAAGGTAGGTTATTTTAAAGTCGAACTGGGAAAAAAAATACGCCCAGCGGGCGTGGCGAGAATTGCGGCATTCCATCTGTTGTAATACCTTAAGATTCCGGTGGTCTGTGCGAACCAGAAATGGATGTGCCGCCCCCTGCAGTAAATGCCTCCACTCGATGCATGCCTGACGAATCGCCAGTAATTCTCGTTCCAACACGGAGTAGTTCCTCTCACTAGGTGTAAGAGTTCTGGAATAGTATGCTACCGGATGTTCTGCTCCATCCTTGCCTGATTGTAGGAGAGCAGCTCCTATGGCACCTCCGGAAGCATCCGTCTCAACCACAAAAGGAAGAGACTGATTTGGTTGCACTAGAATAGGGGCGGTAGTGAAAGTCCTCTTAAGTAAAAGAAAGGCCTGATCCGCCTCCTTATCCCATTCGAACTTCTGACCCTTCTTAAGCAAACGGGTGATTGGTAGAACGATATCCGAGAAGCTAGGAATAAATCTTCTGTAAAAGTTAGATAATCCCAGAAATCTCTGTATGTCCTTGGGATTCTTTGGAGTAGGCCATTGAAGAACTGCTGTAACCTTCTCCGAATCCATCTGTACCCCCTCCTTAGAAAGAATGAATCCTAAATAGGATACTGAGGAGGCTTCAAAAACACATTTCTCGGGTTTAACCAGTAGTTGGTGTTCACTCAACCTTTGAAGGACTTGCGTGACGTGTCTTCGATGTTCAGAGAGGGAGGAAGAGAAGATCAAAATATCGTCTAAATAGACCACCACTGAGATGTATAGCATATCTGAGAAGATCTTGTCTACAAAACGTTGAAACACGGCAGGGGCATTCACTAGTCCGAAGGGCATTACCCTATACTCAAAATGTCCCAAGGGAGTTCTAAATGCCGTTTTCCACTCATCTCCCTCCTTTATTCTCAACAAATGATAGGCTCCCCGAAGGTCTAACTTTGTAAAGATTGAGGCTCCTTCCACTGCTTCCAGTACCTCCTTAATGAGGGGCATAGGGTACCTGTCTCTGATGGTCAGGCTGTTAAGCCCACGGTAGTCTATACACGGTCTTAATTCCGTAGTCCCTTTCTTGGGAATGAAGAACATTGAGGCTCCTGCCGGAGAACGGGATTCTTGTATTAAACCGTTTTGCAGATTGGCATCCAAGTACTCTTTCAAGGCTCTTCTTTCCGGAAGTGACATAGGGTACATACGACCAAAAGGAACTGATGCCTCGGGTTTTTAGATCGATACCGCAGTCCTCGGCTCGATGTGGGGGTAGAGTACGAGGTAGCCTGTCTTCGAAGATTTCAGCATACTCCTGATAATGCGGTGGAATCGTTTGGACCACTGTAGTGAAAGTCGAGAGTGTTATCCCCTTCCTCATCAAAGGAGAGGGTTGTGGTAGACATTCCTTCGTGCAGTACTGTGACAAGAAACAGACGGTATTTGCTGACCAATCAATCCTGGGATTATGTTTACGTAGCCAGGGTATGCCCAGGATGATTGGGAAATGGGCTGCTCTTATAACATCAAAGACAATCCGTTCTTGGTGCTGAGACAAGGACATGTTAGCCGGGACTGTCTCCTTAATGATGGGACCGGACGAAAGGGGAGCTCCATCTACCCCTTCTACAGGCAAAGGGCAGGCCTTCCGGCGCAGGGGTATGCCTTGTTCTTGAGCCCACTGGATATCAATAAAGTTCCCGGCCGCACCACAATCCAGCATTGCTAGGACTTCTACAGAAGGAGAGGATTCAAATGTAAGGTGCACAGAAAACACCATAAGGCTGTTATTGTCCGCAGAAGGATCCTGGTGGGTGGAATTGCAGGGATTCTTCGATTCTACCCGGTTCTTTTCCCTGCTCAAGACCGGGGAGGCGCGTTTCCCGGACGTCTCGGGGGTACTTCTGGGCAATTCCGGAGCAAATGTTTCGATGATCCGCAGTACATACAAAGACCCAGGTCTCTGCGTCTCTTGCGTTCGTCGGGGGTCAAAGGGCCTCGGGTTGCTCCTATTTGCATAGGCTCCTCCTGTTGTGGTCGGTTAGGAGAACCTGCAGTGGGAATTCCTCCTGAAGGATGGTGTCTGAATCTCCTTCTTTCTGACCTTCGTTCCTGCAATCTGTACTCCAATTGCAGGGATAAAGTAACCAACTCTTGAAAGGAGGTAGGACGCGCCATCCTGGCTAGCTTGTCCTTGAGCTCATCCTGTAAGCCTCGGCGAAATAGGGTCTGCTGGGCCGTATCTGGCCATCCAGAGTCTGTGGCCAGTCTGGTAAAAGTAGAAGCATAAGTCTGTACATCTTGATGGCCTTGACGGAGATCTAGAAGGGTTTCATAAGAAGAATACTGGACCTCTGGTCTCTCAAATCTAGTACGCAGCAGTTGAGTAAACTGAGAGTAATCCGCTATGGCAGGATCTGCGAGGGCTATCAGTGGAGTTGCCCAAGCCAGTGCGTTACCAGCAAGGTTGGAAACAAGAAATCCTACCTTAGTTCTATCTAGTTCATATGCCCTTGGTCGAAATGCGAAATAAACCATACAGGCGTTCAGGAATTCCTTTAGGAGTTTCGGATTGCCATCATACTTCCCAAAAGAAAAAGCCAGGGGAGGTAAGTCGCCTCGGGATTCTTCTCGTGTCGCTACTTGTTGGCGTAGGTTAGTGTTCTCGGTCCGGAGATTCTGAACCTCGGCCTGAAGGCCCTGAATAGCTGTCACCATCTCTTGGTATTGTTCCAGTGAGGCCATGCCGGTAGTTAGGCGTTGCAATCTGTCAGAGTGTGTAAAGGTTCCTGCCCCCTGAGACTCCTCACCTGGGACTTCAGCAGGGTTTGATGACCTTGGTCTCCTTCTTCTTTCTGTATGGAAACTCCCCCTTTCGTCGCTTGACTGGATAGTCCTTCTTCCCTTCTTACGTTCGAAGAGATAGGGACGGTCTCCCCCCGAGGCCACCTTGCCCGCCTATAGATCCGGCAGTCAGGTGAACCCAGGGGAGTCCGCTCCTCAAACAGGGAAAAAGCCTGATATGGCAGAAAAAACCCTGTGTGTCAATGGATGGTATTGACAATTCCGAAGTGAAGACTGGAGACTGGAGACTGGAGACTGGAGATTGGAGACTGGAGATTGGAGACTGGAGATTGGAGACTGGAGAGGCTGGCGTAGTTCCGTATCAGCTGAAACAGTAAGTTAACAGAAGGTCTGATCTCCAAGGGAGGGGTTTGCTCCAAGCGAAGCTCTGGGAGAGAATGGGGTTCGACCTATCACTGGAAGAAGGTAAGAGAGGAGGAAAAGATGAAAGAAGAAGAGATCGAGAGAGAGAGAGAGTGCGAGCGTGAGAGAGAGAGTGAGTGCGAGCGTGAGAGAGAGAGTGTGAGTGCGAGAGAGGGAGAGAGAGCGAGAGAGAGAGAAAGAGAGAGAGAGAGAGAAAGCGAGCGGGGGAGAGAGAGAGAAAGCGAGTGGGAGAGAGAGAAAGAGTGAGAGACACGAGCGTAGTAAGGAGTCGCGGACACTGAACACACCGCGAACGGGTGACTGGGAATCCGAGCAGGGAAAGAAAAAGGGAGGAACGAGAGAAGGGGAAGTGAGCGAGGCAGAATCCAGCGGAGAAAAACTCAGTCGGAGAGGTCAGGGTAGCAAAGGACCGAAGGGAGCAAGGAGTAATAATGCACACTGGACGGGGCACTGCTGTGCGGGCGGAAGTCAAGAGACTAACGAAAGCAAGTTGCAACGCGAGTTGCAGGGGGCGTGGTCTCCTATTATACCTGCCGGTCCAAGACGACTAGAGCGTCAAGCGGACCGGCATAGAGGCTCGATACCGCCTCCATCTTGCCCAGAGTTTCCACGGCCGCGGTGTGACACACAGTGCCTGAAGTCCATCCCTGATCTAAGTTCAAAAACACCTCATCATTCTCACAAGACGGTGTTATACAAGTCACTCACAGTAAAGGATTGTGAAGTGTCCCAGCAAACATTTGTATGCAAAGCCCAGGTCTTGCTCTTAGATGCTGATCCTTGCCCTGGCCTGGTCTTTGCATTGGTAGTTGGTTGGGTCTTTGCTTGGGTTTTCTCTTGGCCTGGTCTTTCCATTGGTAGTTGGTTGGGTCTTTGCTTGGGTTTTGTCTTGGCCTGGTCCTTCCATTGGTAGTTGGTTGGGTCTTTGCTTGGGTTTTGTCTTGGCCTGGTCTTTCCATTGGTAGTTGGTTGGGTCTTTGCTTGGGTTTTGTCTTAGCCTGGTCTTTGCATTGGTAGTTGGTTGGGCCTTTGCTTGGGTTTTGTCTTGGCCTGGTCTTTCCATTGGTAGTTGGTTGGGTCTTTGCTTGGGTTTTGTCTTGGCCTGGTCTTTCCATTGGTAGTTGGCTGGGTCTTTGCTTGGGTTTTGTCTTGGCCTGGTCTTTCCATTGGTAGTTGGCTTGGGTTTTGTCTTGGCCTGGTCTTTCCATTGGTAGTTGGTTGGGTCTTTGCTTGGGTTTTGTCTTGGCCTGGTCTTTCCACTGGTAGTTGGTTGGGTCTTTGCTTGGGTTTTGTCTTGGCCTGGTCTTTCCATTGGTAGTTGGTTGGGTCTTTGCTTGGGTTTTGTCTTGGCCTGGTCCTTCCATTGGTAGTTGGTTGGGTCTTTGCTTTGGGTTTGTCTTGGCCTGGTCTTTCCATTAGTAGTTGGTTGGGTCTTTGCTTGGGGTTTGTCTTGGCCTGGTCTTTGCATTGGTAGTTGGTTGGGTCTTTGCTTGGGTTTTGTCTTGGCCTCGTCTTTGCATTGTTAGTTGGTTGGTCTTTGCTTGAGTTTTGTCTTGGCCTCGTCTTTGCATTGGTAGTTGGTTGGGTCTTTGCTTGGGTTTTGTCTTGGCCTGGTCTTTCCATTGGTAGTTGGCTGGGTCTTTGTTTGGGTTTTGTCTTGGCCTGGTCTTTCCATTGGTAGTTGGTTGGCTCTTTGCTTGGGTTTTGTCTTGGCCTGGTCTTTCCATTGGTAGTTGGTTGAAACTTTGTTTGGGGTTTGTCTTGGCCTGGTCTTTCAATTGGTAGTTGGTTGGGTCTTTGCTTGGGTTTTGTCTTGGCCTGGTCTTTCCATTGGTAGTTGGTTGGGTCTCTGCTTGGGTTTTTGTCTTGGCCTGGTCTTTCCATTGGTAGTTGGTTGGGTCTTTGCTTGGGTTTTGTCTTGGCCTGGTCCTTTCATTGGTAGTTGGTTGGGTCTTTGCTTGGGTTTTGTCTTGGCCTGGTCCTTCCATTGGTAGTTGGTTGGGTCTTTGCTTGGGGTTTGTCTTGGCCTGGTCTTTCCATTGGTAGTTGGTTGGGTCTTTGCTTGGGTTTTGTCTTGGCCTGGTCTTTGCATTGGTAGTTGGTTGGGTCTTTGCTTGGGTTTTGTCTTGGCCTGGTCTTTGCATTGGTAGTTGGTTGGGTCTTCGCTTGGGTTTTGTCTTGGCCTGGTCTTTCCATTGGTAGTTGGTTGGGTCTTCGCTTGGATTTTGTCTTGGCCTGGTCTTTCCATTGGTAGTTGGTTGGGTCTTCGCTTGGGTTTTGTCTTGGCCGGGTCTTTCCATTGGTAGTTGGTTGGGTGTTTGCTTGGGTTTTGTCTTGGCCTGGTCTTTCCATTGGTAGTTGGTTGGGTGTTTGCTTGTGTTTTGTCTTGGCCTGGTCTTTCCATTGGTAGTTGGTTAGGTCTTTACTTGGGGTTTGTCTTGGCTTTTTCTTTGCGCTGGAATGTAGGATGACATGATGGCCTCACGCTGCCACTAGAGCAAGCCCTGTATCGGACCCCGCTTGCCCTAGGAGTTTCTGCTGATCTGTTTCTGGTAGGTATACTTCCCAAGTTGGATATTTTTGGATAGGATTTCTCCCCCCCAACCTCCACCCAAGTTGGCAAAACCTCTTGATTTGGGCTTCTGTCTGGGCAACTCCCATTAGGCAAACGCTCCCTGCTGGCTGTATTGTAAATGTTTTTTACGGGTAGGCCCCTGGCAGACATTTGAAATGGGTACTCAGCAGGCCTCTAAGTCTAGCTGTCTCCTCGTCCTGGCATCTCTTAAGCTCTGGCCTCCTGACTGACCCAGCTGCCCCAGTTTCTTCCATTCGTCATACTACTTGGCCTTCTTGGATTGGTCAACAGTGGATGTGCTCTCCTGTGTCTCCTTCTTTCAACTTCCTTGCTACTATGCTACTATGTGGACTCCTTGTCCTGGCCCACTCAGTTTCTGCTTTACTGGACCATTTCTCCAAAGGTGGTGGTCTTTGTGCTGGCTTGGCCTTATGGTTCCACCTCCTCCTCACTAGTGTGGCCAGCGAATTCCTTCATACACTGGTGTTGTACATTTTTAGTCAGGATCAAGCCTGGCCCTGAACCATGCAGCCTGACATAATGAAAGCCTTCTCTGCCATACTGGGGTCAGGCAGCAACGTCATGGCGGCCCTGCAATTCTCTGCTGCACAAGTAAACCTTTTCATGAGCTTTCTTGATCCTTGCACTGAAAGCGAGTGCTCACTCGGTTTCTCTCTTTATTTTTGCCAAGCAGTTTCTTCCTGGGTCCAGTCCACGCTCCATGCAGGAGCTCGCTCCGCAGCTCCCACTCCTGGCATAGAACTGCAGAGTCAAAACTCCTCAGAAACATGGCTGACTGTCCCAAACCTGCCAAACAAGGGCTCTGGGGCAAATCTCCTCAGGGGGTTGTTGGACATAGGGGGCTGAACCCTAAGTTAAAGGTTGCTGTCCCTGCTGTGATGAGTTCCCCTACATAGCTCTGGTGAATGCAAGTGGGGTGACCGATGGGGCTGGGTACCTCCCCAAACTGGTGGGTGATGGGCACAGGGGCAGTATTGCAAGGATCCTGTTCACACACCCTTAGTCTCTGTTGTGGGGGAATCCCTGGCCCCCACTGCGTTGTTCCGTGAGCCCCGGGCCCCCCTCCGTTCCAAGCACTCACAAGGAGACAGGCTCCAGGCTCGGGCTCCCCGGTCGCAATGCCCCGGCCGGGAACGCCCCTTTTATTTATAGGGCACGGGGCGGAGTGCAACGCCACTCCGCCACATGCTAGTCCCTTAAAGGGGCAGCACCACAGTCTCCATCACAGGGCACAGTAAGAAGAAACTCCCTTATGTAACAACCCTCCCCCGGACCCGTTCCCCAGCCAATGGAGCCTGAATCTCATTATAGCCAGAACCAAAGTCTCCGGAAAGAAAAACAAATGCACTCCTTTAATGACAGGTAGCAGGAAACTTCAAAGACTCACCGCGATAGTGTTACCAACTACCTGAGGCAGAGAATGACCTACTTCCAAGGCCCACGGAGATCTATTGCGAAACTCAAGCGCCTCTGCAGGGCACCCTGTTGTCAGCTCATGTTTTTTCATAGACAGCAAATACTTGCACTCTGAATGATACCAAACTACCCTTGGAAGAGAAAGACAGACTCCAAGGCCTGGAGAGGTCCTCCTCGAGCCCTACATTCCTGTGCAGGATACAATGTTGCCAGTTCGAGGTTTTCTGGCTGCATCGGTAACTGATGCACACATCCCTTTGTCTGTTAGCCGAGTCTTCCTTCACAGGGGACCCGAGCTTGCCATTTCACCAAAGACAAGCCTTCCTTTCACATTCAGGAGGCCTGCCACACTGCCCCCACACTGAGGAAGCAGACGACCATAGAGCAAGCTTGCTGCAGTATCCAGAAAATGGAACTGAATTCCACATTTACGGACATATCCAGTGAAGGCAGGAATGAGCTCAGGTGAGCCTCGGAGGTGGTGCCAGTCACATGCCTTCACAATCTAGGAATACCAGTGCAGGCCCCCCAAGGAGCCTGGCATGGCATAAGGCAACCCTGGGCTATCACAACCCACAACCTCAGGGAAGCGATGTGCCAGTTTTGAGAAGTAGGTTGGAGCCGGGCGGGTGGAGCGACTTGGAAAGCATTAAAGGAGATAGCGAGAAGGCATTGTAGAGGGGGTTGGAAGCCAGAGGGGGGAGAAACAGAAGGTGGTAATGCCAAGAGGTAGTTGGGAAGGAAACAGGGAGGAGGTGGCAACATCACGAGGAGATTGGAAGGGAAATAAGGAGGAAGTGGTAACGTCAGGGGTGGTTGGGACGAATGTGAGGAGGTGGTTGGGAGTAGAGCCTGAAAAAGGTGGTAACATCAGGGGTGGTTGAAAGGGGAACGTTGAGAAGGTGGTATCAGCAAGGGGTGGCTGAAAGAAAAGGGAGAAGGAAGGAGGTAATAATAGAGGGTGGTTGAGAGGAGAGGCAGATGGAGGTGGTAACGCCACGAGGTGGTTGGAAGGAGAGCTGGGAGAATAGAAAAGGAGCAGGGAATCCAGAACCCAAACAAAGTAGACAAGTCTGAAGGATTTAGTAGTTACAAAAATTTGAAAGGTAGAAAGAGACACGATTGGTCCAAAGCAGGCTAGAGAGGCGGGGGACGGGGGGGGGGGGTGACGATCAGAGGCCTGGGAGGACAAAAGTGGTGCAGGCAGCTTCTAAGGGGGAGGAGGGACACAGGAGCCAAGAGTGGAAGGTGACATGACACAGACCAGATGCTCACACAGAAGGAGGCAGTCGGAGAGGGTTGGTGGATCCAACTATCTCATGCAGAAAAACTGCTCCTATTCCAGCAGCTGGTGGCGTAGACCACGAGACGTGTCCAGGAGGTTTACATTAAAGGCGGATCGGTGCTAGGGTCCAGGGACCCATATGAACGGACAAAGGACAGTAAAGAAGGAGAAGGGTGAAGAATCCCACACACCAGCAACTAAGGTTGAGTAACAAAGTGCTTGGGAACCCCTGTGAACCCACAACGTAGCATGAAGCTGAGACTGTATCACAGCAGAGATTTTAACTGTGTTTTCTTTGATTTATTTCGGAATGTTTTTCCTTATGTGTTAAATAGATAAAGCCGTGTATCGATGGCCAGCCTGTTTGTGCGTCCCACGTAGCTATATGGTACCCCTTTCTGGAAATGTGGCTGTTTTACCTGCTTTTGGAATGACTGCACTTCTGCGTCACAATAGAAGGGTTCTCAGGGGGAGCCCCAGACTAGCACCTTGTGGTGGGCTGGAAGAAGGAGTCGGGCACCTTAAGGCCATTTTAACAGAGGTTTAATAAACTGATGAGAATAAGACCTACCCTTCCCTACTGCTAGAGGCTATCCTGGCCTATCTAAATAAACATGCTCATCAGTGGCCAGGAAGTCCTAACTCTAACTGACCCTACTGCTATTTTAACTAACTTAAATGAGACCACGAGAATGTCTCTCTTCTCCTGGTCGCTTCTTATAGAAATGTCTCTTCTTTATTCCAAGGTTTTCTCAGCAACGGTTCTTTGAACAGTCTCTTGACACCTCCTTGATAGGATCTTGTGATTCGTTCAGAACATACTTAGGTTTTGCTCCCCCTTGATACACTTCCTTATACTCTGGGCTAACCTTGATGCCTCTCTGAGTCTTGTAATCAGGCTTTCTTAGTTTGAGTGCAACCTTTCCCCTGCCCTGGGGTTTCTCACTCTGAGTGTGTCTCCTTTTAACTTGTTCGTAGGATATTTGAATTTCCCATTCATAATCACTGGACTTTATCCCTGGCTTTCTCCAATTTTCACTTATTAACCCACGGGGCACTTTCCCCTCTTGCCATGGTATTCGTGCCCAGTCTCTAATTACATTTATTTCAGGTTTATTCATTATTCTCCTTATCGTTTTTTCACACTTCCAGTTAAACAGTTTTATATTCAGTATCTCGTTTGTGTCACTGGGACGAGTTCTTCTCTGTTCATAATGGTGCCTCAGCTGCCTCCCGCTTCTCCCTTGTGCCCCGTTACCTCTTACTGTGCAGGGGGAAGTGGTAGGGTCCTGCACTCGCTAGAGTCCTCTCATTCTGCTTCAGGTTTCGTGTTTCTCGGTGTCGCCGGCTTCCCGTTCTCCGCCTTCTCTCGTGCTGCTGCTGTGTACGGGTGTGGGCACCAGGGAACTTTCGCACACTCCCCACTGTAATGGTTTCAGCACAGTTCGCAGGGCATACTGGCCACCACGATGTCGCCATGGTCACGCCACTACAGGACATTGGATTCTCTTCTCCTGGCTCACAACGGCTTCTCCGTTCTCGCAAATTTCAGTCCTCCAGCATACTGACTGGTGTCTTCTGCTTCCTTGAAAGTCGCGGGCTCTGTAGCTCTCCTCGACTCTGCCTCTCTAAGGCGTATTGGTGTCAGAGGGATTCCCCTGCTTACGGCACTCTCTCTCTCCTTCCGCTTCACCTCTCCAAGTCACACTGCTGTCAGGGGGGCTTCCCCTGCTTGCGATCCTCTATCTCTGCCTTTGGAGAGAAAGGACAAATACCCTCGATTTCTCACAACCTCCAGGGTTGCTTCATGGAGCAGTTGGTTCATCCTGCCCTCCAAAGTTTCCTAGTCCTTCTAAAGGGCGACACACAGGTGACTTCATCATAGCTGTGAGACTGATGAAATATCTGTCAGCATTGCTAATCGGGCCTGCTTCCTCTTGCTGCCCACAACCCTCAAGCAGCATGGCTCTGGAGCTGGCCTACTAATAACCCAGGTGGAGGAAAGCAATCGGCAGTGATAGGTTAAGGGATTGCATTGTGGTTCAACTTTGTGATCTTGGGTAATTATTACATAGACTTCAAACTATATACCTACCCCTTGTGCAGCTATTGTGTTTTATATGAATACATACATTTTTCCAATTAATCTCTTCTCATCATTAAATGAATTGTGTGCAGAAGCTCTACCTAAAACCATGCAAAATGGGGAAAAGGGTCAATCTTGGTTTAATGTTTATAACAATCTGACTTGACCAGCAGAGTCATTGCTATTTAACCCTTAAGTGCCAAGGACGAGTATGCTCGTCCTTTTTGCATAGACTTGCATAATAGCCTGGCAGTAAAGCGAGCCATCAGAGAGTTCCGGCAAATCCAGACACTGTTGTGAAATTGAATGGAAGATAAAAAATCTGAATGGCTGGAAGCCTGTTGAGAAACAACTGAGTGAAGGGACACCATGTTATCTGACCTCAACAACTCTGAGCATACGCAAGTGATCGAGAGAAGGAGTAAATTAATCGCAGAGAGTTGAGGTCTCAAAACCGAAAAACCGAATGATCCTTGAACCACCTTGTAGTAGACAATGAGTTGCTAACACTCTGAGCAGAAGGAAAACCTGCTGGGGATGCGGGGGCGAGCAGAGGCAGGTGCCACGTAGGGAGAAGGCCGAGCATGGTTCTGAGGAACTGAGGAGGAACGCAGGAGGTTCAAGCTGCCAATGGTCTCGGAAGCATAAATGGGAGCGAAGCGTTTAGAGCAACCGCATTGGCAGCTCCATGGGAGATCCTCACGAGAACGACTTGGACACAGATTCTCACTCCAAAACCAAGAGTCATAAGAGAAAAAAATGCCAGACTTAAATGGAAGAGTGGGGACTACATAGAAGACCCAAATAGGTTGATGAGTGGGCGGCCAGCAAGCGGGGTTCAGCCCAAAACACGCGACTGAGAAGAAGAGATCATGGAGGAGGGGGCTGAGGAGGCATCCGGGATGCATACGGCTAGATGTAGTCTTAAATGACAGCTTACATGTAAAGAGATCAGAACCAGTGAAGCACCGTTCACATTGCATGCTGGTAGATGTGGTCCCCATTGCCAGCTTAACGTGTTCATAGATAGGATCCACATTGCCAGCTTAAATAAAAAGAGAGGGCTGAGAGCTTTGGGCCACAGAAGGCAACCACGGACTGCTGGGTTAAAATGGCACAGCCCGACAATGACCTTGACCAACTGAGAAGATATACTTGCTGGTAGGAGTGTGTCAAAGTGATAGCACAACACATGAGGTGAGGAAAAATTGGGAAGCATTGCCATCTTGGGCAAAATAAACTGGCAATGTCATAGCTTCAGGTGCTATCTTTGGTGGAGATGAGACTGTCTCATCAGATCCTGGGCAAAATAAGCTGGCAATGTTACAGCTTCAGGTGCTATCTTTGGTGGAGATGAGACTGTCTCATCAGATCCTGGGCAAAATAAGCTGGCAATGTCACAGCTTCAGGTGCTATCTTTGGTGGAGATGAGACTGTCTCATCAGATCCTGGGCATAATAAGCTGGCAATGTCACAGCTTCAGGTGCTATCGTTGGTGGAGATGAGACTGTCTCATCAGATCCTGGGCAAAATAAGCTGGCAATGTCACAGCTTCAGGTGCTATCTTTGGTGGAGATGAGACTGTCTCATCAGATCCTGGGCAAAATAAACTGGCAAAGTCACAGCTTCAGGTGCTATGGTTGGTGGAGATGAGACTGTCTCATCAGATCCTGGGCAAAATAAGCTGGCAATGTCACAGCTTCAGGTTCTATCCTTGGTGGAGATGAGACTGTCTCATCAGATCCTGGGCAAAATAAGCTGGCAATGTCACAGCTTCAGGTGCTATCTTTGGTGGAGATGAGGCTGTCTCATCAGATCCTGGGCAAAATAAGCTGGCAATGTCACAGCTTCAGGTGCTATCTTTGGTGCTATCTTTGGTGGAGATGAGACTGTCTCATCAGATCCTCTCACTTGAAGTACTTTTGCCGGGTGGATATTCTCTAAATTTGTGCCGCTTGTGAGTTCTACGACTGTCTACGCCGAATCAATGTAAGGCGAGCCTGCACAATCACAACACATTGCAACTGCAGTTCCTAAAGAGGGGACACCACTAGTAGATCATTAACAAGCAATGGCAAAGTCAAGCAGTCGCTCTTTCATACACTGAAAAGCTTTTCTCTGAGCTAGAACCTAGGTTTGTGTCCTCCTTTGTAAGACTCTAGAGAATACTCACAAGGCATAGTAGGGTCGTCCTTTTTTCCTTCCCTTCCTCTGTTGTGTATTCAATATGTATCACTCCCTTGTTCCCTCCCTTTGCACCGTGGGCGCTTTGAAACAGTATGTACTTGCTGTATAACTGCCTAACAAGAGAACAATAAATAAATAAAGTGGTTGCAAGTGTAACGTATGTGGCGATGAGGGACCGCGCACCTCATGTTTCCAACAAAGTATCCTATCCTGACTGCACTCTTATAACCAGTGTTTATCTAGCTTTCAAGGGCTTGCAAATTGAAGTCCTTAGAGGTCGTCTATGTTTTTTGATAGTCATTACTGCAAACCTACAGCCTCTCTCTGGAGGCTACTACGTGTTTTCCAGATAAGGGAACTGGGGAATGGAGAGAGAGGGAGATAGGCAGAGCTTTTCCTTGTATCCTATTATTTGGCTAAGTGGGGGCTTGGAAGCCAGGAGACAAGGCATGCGAATTAGGGTGATTATTCTTGTCAACGTTTGCAGGAAAACAAACTGTGATTTGCAGCTTAAACAGAATCCTATTCACAGTCGATCTATATTGCTAGTATTGAACCATTGGCTTACAACCGCATACAGCATCTGTAGCAGAGGTCTTCAACAAATGTGCTATCTGAAATGTGTTATTGAGGTTGTGCTATACACCCCAGATTGTGGTGGATAGAAAGCTTTACATTGATCTTAATCAGAGTGAACTCCTCTCTGCAACTTTGCATTCTATGATCTTTTAGCCCGTCTGTGCCATTGCAGAAGCAGACAAACCATAGGCTAATCCGTTTTGCCCTCTCCCCCAGGCCTCTAAGCAAGCAATGCAGCCCAAACAATCAGGCCACATTCCTTCTGTATAGTAAACCACAAGCAGGATCCAGCAAGCAAGCTAACCCAGACAGGTTTCAGCATGCATATGCCAAGACATGGCCCCTTCCTCGCTGTGCCAAGGGAAGCAAGCTTTGTAAGCCAAAACTATGGCAAAACTATCTGCACAAAACTATTGTACACACTGGGCGAAATGGCATATGAGGAGCGATACACATCTTGCAGGTTGAAGTAGGTAAGAAGAAGGAGACAGGCCCGTTCTTGGCATGTTTAATAAGTGATTTACTTAAAGTATAAGATAATAGCCTTTATATCCCTGTTCTATGGTTTTCCCTACCTAACAAAACTAATTAGGGTGCTCGTCGCCAGTAGTGAAGTCCAAAAAATAAACAGTCTGTCCTCTGTCTCAAAGCTAAACTATACTAGCCCTACTAATAAGAGAAAACAACAAAACGTCCAGGAGAAAAACCACCAATTTTCCTGGATAGGCTTATCCATCCCTAGTAGATGATATTTAAATAGTTCTTGGCTATTTCTTGGATTAACTGGTTCAGTTCCTCTGAGGGACTTTTCCACTTTTATGGTGTTCCTTTTCCTTCTGTAGAGAAACATTGGGCCTCATTACGAGTTTGCCGGTCCAGAAACAACGGTGCCGGTAAGCTTAATGGCACTGTTGTTTCCGGACTGGCAAACTATGAGTCTGCTGGCGGATGCCGTTTTGCCTGCCAGATCTGGCCCTGGTGGGTGGAACGGCACCCGCTAGCAGACTTTGACGGAAGCACCGGCACTGTTGCACACAGTGCTGCTGCTTCCATCCTCCCTATTCCCATTGAGTCCCATTGGACTCAATGGGAATAGGGTCTATTGGACTCTAGTGGGAATGGGGAGTAACAATTGCCACAGCCTAACTTACCAGACCGCTGGGGCTGTAATGCCCAGGTTATTCTGGCAAGCCAGGCAGTGGTAATTTCTTCACGAGTCCGGCGGCAGCCTGACGTTTTTACTCGTAATGAAGCCCAATGTCTCCATGCAGTGTTTGGGTTTTTATCCCTTTGTACTTTGATTTCTTGAAGTGTTTCTTTAAAGTTCCCTTCCTCCAATACTTTAGGGAACCGAAATTCCTCTTTACTTGATGTTGGTTCTCTGTATTGCTCTGGTTCCTTCCTTCCTTCCTCTTGAACACCATGTTTCATATCAAAATTCTCTTGGTCTGATAAACTGACTTTCTCTTTGGGATGATTATAGCAGTCCAGCGAACTGTATTTTTTAATTTGTTCAGTTCCTGTATTGTTGTAATGAGTAAGACAGGTTCCACTGGGATTCCCCTTTGTATGGGTATTAGACCCTTCACTGAGACAAGTAAACTGAATCCCAGAGTTATCATCCCTCATATGGATACATGTCTATTCACTGGGAAGAGTAGGCTGAGTGTGTATCCCCGCCCGGGTCACCCGCCTCTGCCACGATCTGTCACCCCTGATCTTTGTAGTTATCATGGAGAGTGACACCACGCTTGACGGGCGCCATTTTCCCACCCAACATGGTGCCCTGCAATGTTATGCAGAAGCGTTCACTACGGCCTAGTTTTTACAGCAACTCCTTAACGCTGTTAGCAGCTTACGGTTTTCACAGACAAACATCGCTGCAGATCGCTGTACCCCGCGTCTCAAACAAGGACGCCATTTAGGGGTCGCCAGGTGTCGCACCTAAAACCCCTTTGTTCTCCCTTGCTACCCCTGTGGTCTCCCTTGCAACCCCTTAAAAATATATATATATATATAAAAAATGTATATAACATTTTTTTTTCTTTTTTTTAAATGGAGGCTGCTGGGCTGTGTCCAGCAGCATGTGGCTCATTGTTTCTGGAGTGGCTGGTGTTCTGATAGCTATAGCCAGTAAGGTAGCTCAGTGGGTTGAGCGCTTGATGCTGGAATGTGTGTGTGACCTGCAGGTTGCAGGTTCGACTGCCAGAAAGGTCAACTCAGCCTTTCATTCTGTTGAGGTAGATAAATGATTACCAAGACTGGTTGGGTGAAATAGTATGTTTATTTGTCCTATTTGAAGCGCTTAAACGTAAGTGCTATATAATAACACATCATTATTGGTTAGCCTTGGACGTCTGCTTGCATTCATGGAAATTCGGTAATATGGGCCTATACACATTGATATTAACGATACATATGGTGATCTATTCTTGTATACCTGTATATCACTTCACAGTGATATCGTAACCATATTTTTCATAGTGTACTAAGAAACAATGCTATGTAATGCCACTTCCTGTTTTGTCAATGGGTGAAAGGTCGTGTTCTATAGCTTCCCGTGATGCCACTTCGGGGTAGGGTCAAATGACATCACGTCCGGTGATGCCATCAGAGGCCAAGGGTCATGTGATATCACTTCCGCTATCTGTGGAATTTTGGGGGAAATGACGTCCCTGGTCTCAACGCAAGTAAGTAAGTTGCCTCGCTCAGTGCTATTGTCTAGTTTCTAGTACTAGTTCCTTACTTTCTGTTGTGGAGCCTTCGATCTCCCTTGTCATTTTCTAGTGCCTTTAGTTCTCATTGTTTGGGCTCCCTCCGGTTTCCTCTGACATTTTCCCTTTGTTTTTTCTTGAACCCTGATTGCTGTTTATTCTTCTTTCCTTTTTGGAGCCAATTTTCCTTCTGGATTTTCAATGTGACTGCTGGATTATTTTTCCCTTTGCCTCATTCTCCATTTGTTGGATATTGCTTCATTTCCTACCTGGATCTGTATTGGACTGATCCCAACCTCCGACCTACTGCTGACTCCAGTACACGCTGTTCAGGAGTTATTTTCCATGGTAAACTACTCTGCATACACAAGTTTTTTCCTTTCCTTTGGGAAAGTTTTTTTTTTGCTGTGTGCCTTTGGCTCTCACTCCCGATGTCACCCAGCCTGAGTATTCACCAATCAGGCAGGGTGGCGTCAGGAGATTCTCGCCCCTATCTACATGATGCCCGTACAAAAAACAAGAACCAAGCTTCTACAAGCAAGTCCTTCAAAAGAAGACACAGGTGAGCCAGATTGCAGAGTGTGACAGCCTCTCTCGTTACCTTCTTTCTCGCAGGCTAGCATCACTGGATCATTTTCCAGGATCAGAGTGACACTCAGAATCTTCTTGGTTCTTCCTTGTTGTTTCTGGATGGGCAGTCCACCTCCCACAGGTCATGCCATCAATCACTCAGTTCTCCTTCTCTCTGGGTTTCCTTCCCCTGCACGGCTCAGCTATCTGCTCCTCATGCCTCATAGTTACGCCCACTGGCCGGACCCTTTCGACAGAGGATCTCCCGGTTCTCAGTAGCTTCCACATCTTCGCTGATTTGAACTTGCTGGGTCTCACAACCCTTCTGTAGTCCATGTTACATTTATTTTTATACCAGACTCCTGGGTCCTCCCCAGTGGAGTAGTAAAGTCCATTCTTTTTTTGTTGTTGAGCATTCTCCCTTGCTCTTTCATTTTTCTTCATCACAGTTTGGTTGGCTTCCAACTATTAAGCAATCAGCATTTCTAGCTCACCTCCCTTCTTCTTCTCAGTATTTTTACCCTTTGTTTCTTCAAGTCGAAAGTTGGGTCTAAAATTACAATAACAAATAGTGGCTTGTTCTAATGAACTTCTCTGAAGCCTGGATGTTATTGTCTGTTCACAAGAAAGGGTTTGAGGGCGTTCATCAACAGAACAGGTTTCTTTTTCCCCTAAAGAGGAGTCTCTCCCTGTGAGGTCCTGCATACCGCCACCCCGAGAGGGAATATTGTGTAGTGGGCCCACCTCCCTAGCCTCACAAGGAAAAGCTACCCCCTGGGGAGAAGTGACGAAACCCTGTGATTCATTGCATGCTCTTTTCCTTATGAGTCTGGCGTCCCCTTCTTCATAGATTGGTTGACTGTTTTCTCGGGTCCACATAGATGGTTCTTTCTTATCAAGGGTCGTCCCCTACGTGTGGGTTTGTGGCTGCAATAACCCAGGGATTTTATCTTACGGTCTATCTCGGTCATCTATGACAACCACTAATCGAAATGTGGGACAATGCTACCTATGATTAATTGGGCAGGTAGCCTAGGAATTACTGCAACTATTATCCACATCACTTTGGCAAGATGGTTTCAGAGATTTTAATCCGGGGGTAAGCCTCAGTGTGTCCATGGATGCCCCAAATGTCTTCCTTTCATGTTCCTTTCCACTCCAAGAGTATTAATTCTGGATGTATAGCACATCCCTTGCTCCCACTATCTAGCTGTGCCCAAATATTCTGTTGTTGGATGGTGGTGGATACTCTATAGATGTTTTGGATCCATGTATGGAAATAGTTATTTTTGCCCTTTTTCCCTGATTTTCTATCCTTAGGGAAAGGATAATATGGATCCTCTTTTCCAAAAGTTGAGTTTAGTGTTGATGTCGGGGCAAATAGGACAGTTGCAAAAGACAGCCGGGGAATTACTACTTGGACTCCTCTGATCTTTTTGGGACTTTGTCTGGATGGTGAGGTGGGAGGAAAGCTAAATGTAGAGGGCAGTACCTTGTTACATGAATGGATTGCCCACACGAATTACATGCGGGTCACTTGGTGGGAGATAGAGGTGGAGATGGTATTATGTGGTAGCCCTTGATTTTTCCATCAGGTAGTATCAGTAAATGATTCATTATCTCTAGAATTCTCTGGTGGTTATATTTCCCCCAGCTGGTTGGAGGTCTCAAACCCCTGTTAGCAGTGTGTGGTGTTCTCTGGGCTAAGTTGTTCTTCCTCCTTTTCATGTTTCACAGAAAAAACAATCCAGTGGGACAACAGAGAGGATGTGCACTCAAGGGTCTCAGGGTTTTCTTTTTCTGTTGGGGACGGAGGTTTCCCGGGTACTTGGAAATTAGAGTATCCTACATCTCTCAAGGAGATGGTACATCCTGTCTCAACTTTAACAAGGTTAGGGTCTAACTCACTCTCCAACTTAGTGCGAACTGAAAAGATTTCCCTAGGGGTTTCCATAATAGGCTGCTTCCCCAAGTTGTTTACACCCCTTTATTCTCCTGGTTTGGTAGATTTTCCAGGAGGGCCTTGGGTATTATATACCCTACCAAGTCTTCCTCTGAAGATTAATGTATTTGGGAGAATAATTCAAGAGGATAAACTTCAACTCTCCCACACAAGACAACAGGGGTAATACCCTTAGACTATTCTTCCTTCAAGATTTTTCCTGTGTGGTCACAAAGGTCACCAAACTGGCAGGGATGGCTGCCTGATGGTCAAAAGAAATGATAGCCTTATCTCTACTGGGGACACACTCGTCACAGAGACTAAGGAGTTGATAATTATTCCCTCTACATTTCTTCTGATAGGAAAAATAGCCTTGGAAGTTAAGGGGAGGAAAGGGAGTCCCAAACCAGTTCTGGTGCTTTTGGGGTGATCATAGGACTCAGGTTAATCGTGGTGTCGAGGTACTACATCCACTGGGAAGTGGATCAGGTCTGTCTCTACTTTTAATGGGGATATTGGGCCAGTGGAAATTATTACGTGGGCCAACTCTTTATCAGATCGTTGAATTCCCACCTCTGACACCATATATGGTAGGTCAGAAGAAGGAGATAGACCAGTTTACTAGTCTATTCTATGAGTTTCCCTACCTAAAAAACAAACTAGGCTGCTCATTGTCAGTAGAGAAGTCTAAAATGTAAACGGTCTGTCTTCTGTCTCAAAGCTAATCTACACTGACCTTACCACTAAGAGAAAACAACAGAAGGTTCAGGAGAATGAGTCCCTTCTCCTGAGTAGGCTTTTCCAGCCCCAGTAGATGATGTTTAAATAGTCCTTGGCTATTTCTAGTATTAACTTGTTCAGTTCCTCTCAGGGACTTTTCCACTTTTCTGGTGTCCCTTTTTCCTTTTGTAGAGAAACTTCGGCTCCATGCTGTGTTTGGGTTTTGATCCCTTTGTACTTTGAGTTCTTGAAGTGCCTCTTTAAAGTTTCCTTTCTCCAAATACTTTAGGGGAACTGACATTCCTCTTTACTTGATCTTGGTTCTCTGTATTTCTCTGGTTCCTTACTTCCTCTTGAACAACATGTTTCTTATAAAAAATTCTCTTGGTCTGGTAAACTGGCTTTCTCTTTGGGATGATAATAGCAGCCCAATCAACTGTGTTTGTTCCTTTGTTCAATTCCTGTATTGTTGTAATGAGCAAGACAGGTTCCACTGGCATGCTCCTTCTTATGGGTATTGGACTCTTCACTGAGATTAGTAAAATTAATCTCAGAGTTATTCTCACTCTGATGGATACTTGTCCATTCACTGCATTCACTGGGACGAGTAGCCTGAGTACATGAGTTATTTTCACACCTATGGACACTGGTCCATTCACCAGTAGGTTGAGTCCCGTAGATATTCTCACTCATCTGGATACTTGTTCATGCACTGGAACAAGGAGACTTAGTCCTGTAGTTATTCTCACTCTTATGGATACTTGCCCATTCACTGATACGAGTAGACTCAGTCCCGTAGTTATTTTCACACTTATGGATATTTGTCATTTCACTGGGACGGGTAGGCGGAGTGTGCTCTTGGTCCCTGTATCTCCTTCCGGGTATCCTGTCTCTTCTGTTACCTTCTTTGTAATGGGCTAGCAGGGTGACAGAGTCAGAACAGCCCCTGCGTTCACTCCGAATTTCTTTGGTTCTTCCTCGCAGCTCTTCAAAGTCAACGCTGTATCGGTCTTGACGTTGTTTCTCGACTGCACACTCCACCTCCTAAAGGTCACGCCACCACTCACTCGGTTCTCCATCTCTCAGGGTTTTCTTTCCTGCACGGCTCAGCTGTCTGCTCTCTCTGTGCCTCCTGGTTACGCCCAGTGGCCAGACCCTCCTGACAGAGGATCTCCCGGTTCTTCATCTCAGTATTCCTATCATTTGTTTCTTCAAGTTGAAGTTAGGTCTTATATTACAATACCAAATATTGGCTTGTTCTGATGGACCTCTCAGAAGCCTGGATATTATTGTCAGCCCACAAGAAAGGGTTTCAGGAAGTTTCTGGATGGAATGGGAGTCCTAGTCCCTAAAAGCGGAGTCTCTCCCTGTGAGGTCCCACACACCTCCACACCGAGGGTGAATGTTGCGTAGTAGGCGCACCTCCTTAGCCTTACAAGGAAAGGCTCCCCTCTGGGAAGAAGTGACAAAGCCCAACGATACATCACAAGGTATTGTTTGGTTATTTGCCCACTCAATCACTGCCCATGGCCATGCTATTCCCTATGACCATTCCCACCCTCTCCATACTCCTCCCTGCCCAAAACACCTCCTCATGAGAACTCTTTGAGATCACTTTATTCAAGTCTTACCATAAAACAGTGCTCTCAAAGTGCCTTCCAGTGTTTGTTCAAAACAATTTTCTGAAAGTTAATGACTTCATTGGAGCTGTAACCATGCTACTGGTCTAATGATGTCTTAACTAGGTCTGCCTTCAGCCGCTCGATTTATAAGAACTATGCGTGCCCTTCACTGAAACCCTGTTGAAAACAAGCATTGGCTTGTGTATAAGTATTAGGCATTTGCGAGGCACTGCTATTAGATGCCCAGATACGCGTACCAAATTGCCTCTGCTACCATCAATGGCCAGTTAATAGCACTACGGCTGTGCCTGGCAAGTGCCTTTCCCATGCCTACACAAAAGCCCAAACCTTTGGCATTGTCAATGCGTATTGTTCAGATGCAGTTGAGGACAAGACCATCTCTGTAACCTGGCAGAGCATGCTCGTTAGGTTGGGGCTGTGCCCCAATAGTACCACACTGCCTGACTCAAGGTACACTATACTCTGGAGGCCACCCTGCTACCTTCCCATGCACCCCTTCATACATGGCAACATTCTGTGACCAAAAATATGTAGGAATCTTAAAGTTTCAAAAAAAAAGTCCGGCGAGGAGGTAATGATAGGAATAGGGCGTGTCAGCAGCCCATTGTCATTGAATGAGCCCGCTGCCGTGGGTGCATTCAATGACAATGATGCGCCTGCCACGCCTTCTGCCACCACGCCAGCTCGGGGGAGCCCTTGAAAGACTCCACGAGCTGGCGTGGTGGGGGATAATGGTGCCTTTTTGTCAAAGGCACCCGTGGCGGAGGGGCGCATTTAGCCTGCCGCCGTGGGCACCTTTTACATCAAAAGCCTGCATGCCACGCCTTCTCCTGCTACGCGAGCTCGGAGTACCCCTTGAAAGTCTCCCCTGAACTGGCATGGCGGGGGCTAATGGTGCCCTGGGGGGCGTGGCGCCCCGGGTATTCGCCCGGCTTGCCCCCCCCACCTAAAGGCCGGCTCTGCACCAGAGTATGCTGATCATGCTGTGCCGGGCCTCAGGCAGCCAGGCCAACAAAAACACTTTTAATTTTTTTTAATTATTATTATTATTTTTTTTAAACAATATTTGTTGCCACTAAATTGGTAGGCGGTAGGAATGCTTAAAAAGCGGTATCCTAGCACCTAAATCGGTAGGCTTGGTAAGTATGCTCCTTGATCCTTTGGGTACAAGCACAGATGCACTTCCGGGATCCACCAATGACTGTGTTCAGGTGTCAAACAGAATAGAAAAATGTAATGAAACCCAAGCTCCTGCCTTTGGTCTCTGCCACTAGAAGCCCTTTTTGTCCTTGGAGTGAACACACCATGCAGCGTCCTTGCACCAACCAGGGAACAATACTGAGATACAGTGGACCAATCAGAAACACTTTATGCTAAGTAAGTCTGCTGATTGGCAGGGGAGTACATATGAGATTTCCAAGCATTAGATATGCAAGATCCAAGGTCTATATAGCAATACCTATCAGGTGCTCAAGTGCCATCAGGTATCTCCTGGTAATGGAAAAAAAAGGGATGCTGAATCACCATTGTCAACGCCATCTCAGTAAAATTGTTTTTGTCATGTCAGTTCATTTCCTCCAGGAGCCTTGCATGTTAACTCGACATCTGTTTTGATTTGGTCAGTGGCTTGAGCATATTAGCAGCTTTGGTTTGGCCATAGCTCTCAACTATTTGATGCTTTTGGGATTCATACTGTGCACTGCTGCCATTTGCAAGGTCTCTAGGAACTTTGGTCGATCTGAAAGAAATGTGGGTTAGTGCTGAGAGAAGGTAAATGCAAGACAGCTTTCTGGTGAATTGATGCGTGCCTGTTTGACAAAGAAACTATGTGCAGTGTGGTGTGTGACCCTCCCAAGTGTGTTGCCCCTTTAAGGGAATGTGTCCCTCCTATGTGTATTGCCCCTTTAACATGGGCCACAACTGTGTCATGGCCCAAGCTAATAAAAAGAGCCCCTGAAAGCACGTGTATCAGAATGGCTGCAGACTTCCAAAGAGGAATGACTGAGACCGTCTCTCATTTAGAAAAAAAAGGGGGGGATGGTGAAGCGCGCACTCCAGTTCCCAGTCAAATTAGACCTGATGCAAAAAGTAACTGGGTTAGATCCCAAAAACAATTTAATAAGTATTAGCATTGTTGAATCCCAAAACATTGAAAAAGCATTAACAGGGTTGGATCCCATCTGCTGTTCAGTTGCTCTGTTTTTGTTCTCCTCCTAGCGCTTTCCTGTCACAAACAATCCTCAGGGAGGCTGTGCTGGTATGCAGGTGATTTCAATTAGAAGCTTGTAGTCTCTAGGGATTCTGGTAGCTGTAGTTTTCACCAGTTACCAATCAGGTGATCAGGAACCGACACCCCTCGTAGTGCACAAGTCTTTCCCAAATTTGGGGAGGGGAGAAAACCATCAGTGTGGTTCTCTAAAGTGGGGCACAGTAACCCCGGTGCTGCTGCCTCTGCAGCCTTCCTGATGATTGGTTGTGACAAGAAAGCGATAGGAGGAGAAGAACAACAGAGCAAGTGAACTGCAGCAGATGGGATTCAACCCTGTTAATACTTGTTCAATTTTTGGGATTCAACCCTGTTAATAAATGTTCAAATTGTTTGGGGATTCAACCCAGGTACTTTTTTCATCAGGTATATTTTGACGGGGGAACTGGAGTGCGCGCCTCGCCATCCCCTTTTCGTCTCTCATTTAGGCCTGCAGGCCCACACTGTGTACTCACCGGCCTGCAGGCCATGATGCTGTGGGGCCCTCATGCCAGCAAGGTGGCAAGGGTCTGCATGGTCAGGGTAGGGCCCACCCTGCCCCCACGTAAAACTGGTTGTTCCACAGCAACCCCCTGAGGCACTGGCTCTCCAGGGTGCTGGTGTCCCATAGCACCCATCGTGGCCGGCTGGATGCCAATAGCCGGCCCCCATGACAATGGTGACGAGGAAGAACCCCCACAGGGTGCCCTATCCCTACTGTCCCTCTGTTTTTCTTTCTCTCTTTTTTTCTTTGTCATGGAAGGAAGGAGGGAAGGACCTTCCCCAGCTGGGGGAGAGAATGAGGCGAGTGAAAGGAGGAGGAGTGGCATCCATCGCTGTCGAGGTGGCGAGGGGAATTCTTGTTGGGAACCCAGCCCGCAGTCCCCTACAGCATCTGCTGTGAGGAGAACAGAAACTGGGCGGCCGCGTTAACACTGGTGGGTGCAACACCATACGCCCTGGAGGTGGGGAGGAAGACCAGGTGGTAGTTATCATATGGTCCGGTCAGGAGTGAAACAAAGCAGCGCCCACCCCCGACAACCAGAGGCAACATTGCCTGTGCGGTTTTCTGTGCTCTGGTAGGCAGCATCCACTGCAAGAATATTTAAGGGGAGTGCCCCCCTGCCCCCACCACAGCGGCAAGTAAAGAATACAATGCGGATGCAGCCGCAAGAAGCAATGGAGTGGCCGCAGGAGCAAAATGGAGACCGGGGCCCTGCTGGCGGATACTCCCTGGCCGCGGCCCTCTGTCAGGGGAGGGTTGGCCTGCAAACCCTGCGGCATCCGCCGCTGCGAGGAATGAAAATGAGATGAAGCGGCCACAGCCACAAGAAGAAATGGAGTGGCCATAGCCGCAAGAACAAAGAGACCTAACGCCTGGGCAGAGGGTTGCGCTTCCCCTAGGGGAAGAAATTAGGAGGTGAGTGCCCACCCAGCTGCCGCCTCCCCCCCTACCGGTGGTATGCTCCCAACACCAGAGTGTGGTGGGGAGAGAATAAGGTCACGGGCCGGACAGTGAAATAAAGTACTAAGGCTGCCCGCGCCCACCCATCCAGAGGGGCAGAATTCTGCTATGCCGGCTGCACCAGCAGCTCTGGGGTCGGAGCTGGGAAAGATGAATCAGGATTGCCCGGCGGTGAGAATAGAGTGCGCAGAAGAAGACAGCGTGTCCCTTCTCTCAACGACCTGGGTCATGACAGGCGGTGAGTG
Organism: Ambystoma mexicanum; assembly: GCF_040938575.1. NCBI lineage: Eukaryota > Metazoa > Chordata > Amphibia > Caudata > Ambystomatidae > Ambystoma > Ambystoma mexicanum. The sequence goes on from NC_090931.1 coordinate 128,226,046, forward strand.
TTGTATGCCCAGTGGTCGAAGTGTACGAAAAGAAGTAGTGGAACTATGTTCCCTGCTGATCTGCCCTGCTCCCCAAAAATGCCATCACTGCGCCCCCTCCCACACACAATCGAAATCCTGAAACAAGCACACCTGCTATTTTTGGGAATGTGCAGTGCAGCGCAGTGACGTGCAAGCTTCAACTTCTTCCTACACTTATTTTAAAATGAAACCATTCAGGAACGGTTTCTTTTTAAAATAAAAGTATAGGAACAGTGAAACTTAAAAATAAAAAGTATGGGAGCACCGCTCCCGACCACTCCCGCCCACTTCGACCTCTGTGTATGCCCCACGATTGGAGCTACATAGAGTGTGCCCCTCAATGCCAACCCGGGCCCGCAGGCAGTGAATGTTGAAGACCTTCATGTCCGAGCCGGCAAGGAAAAGACTCCCGCTCCCCTCCAGCAAACAAAATCCCAGGCCCACCAGTGGTGAAGTGTGCATCAGCTCCACGTTGTCGGAGCATGTAAAATGCATGCAGATTGGCCCTCCGAAATCCCAGGCCAATCGGCGGTGACATACGTGAAGCATAGCATCAAAGAAAGAAACGGAAGGCAATAATGCAAATGGCCTTTCAAGATCCCCGGCTGTTGCTGGTGATCTGAGGGCGCTCAGAGGCGGAGTTTGCAAATTAAAACAGCCTCGGCAGCTGAGGTGTGCAGCCATCTCCAAGGCGAGTGCCACTCCCCAAACCTGTGTCCACTGGAAGCGCCAGCAGCAAATAATGCAACACCCTGCCACAGCTGTGCGCCATCTGCTACTGGCAGATGCCTGCCCACACTTCTGCCTGGGGAAGAGAGCTGAGCAGCAGGTGGCCTCATCGCCCTGCCACTGGTGGGCGCCCTCTGTTAATGGCAGCCTACTGCCCACTCTCCTGTCTGGGGCAGAGAAGCATGCAAATAGCCTCATTGCCCTTCTAATGATGAGTGCCCTGCAGTGACACCTGGAGGAGAAGAAGTGGCCCAGGCACCCTATCATCTGTGTCCAGCCAACCAATGTCTCACAGCCCTCGAGCCCACCATCCAGAAGAGGTGCTGGGAGCAAGAGAGGGTTGCAGCTCAGTACGAGTGCTTGTGCTCCCTCCTGTCTCACTGCAGTGAAGAGACACTCCTGCCTGCGGCCGCATAAGCAAGGAAAAGGGGGGTGAGTAACATGCTGGCAGCCCTGCCCTGTCGACATCAAGGTACTGACTGAGCCTGGTGCAGCTTGGACGCCCTGCTACCTGCGTGTCGCTGCCTGCCCCAACATCAAGGGACTAAGCCAATGTGGCCCCTGGTGCCCACAGGTGCGGCTTTACCGGCCTTTGAACTGTAACATCAACAGACCTGGACCGTGGAAATGACTATCCTGAACTGATGCTGGAGCGAAGTGAACTGGTCTCCTGCAGTCCTGCAAGTGCTCGGAGAAGAGGTAGTAAATGTGTTTAAATGCTGGGGGCATGCATGGAAAGTATGTGTTTAAAGTGGTCCCAGTTAAATAGATGTGAATCTGTGTTCCCGTACGTTTGTAGGCATGCTCTAAATGGTGCCAGCAGCTAGCAATGGCGTCATTCAGTGGTGGAAGTTCCACTGACCCCAGGTTAATAAAGGGTTTTGTTAGGGAAGATTGTATGCCGTACCCTTAGTCTGTACTACACAGGTTGGTAGTGTGGACGAGTAGCCAGGCTTCTCTCAAGAGGGGTCAATGTGAGCTGTAGGGGAGTTACACAGAGATTCACAGTGGCAAGTATTCAAGCAAACACTTACACACAGGGTTTCTTGATAAAACAATTATTAATTTATTTACCAGTCAGTTAATATAAGCCTTCTTCAGAAGGGAGCACTGTAAAACACCACACAAATACATTCCAAAAATACACATTCTTACATTCTAAATTAGTAAATACCCGTTTGGGATGGCATACAGGCACTACCTACACCCACAGGTGACTTCAATAGTTAGGGTGCTGTTGACATCAATATATCACTGTTTGCATTTAGAATGTTCTTAGGAGAAGTGTCAAAGAAAAGAGGGATCAGAATAAAACAAGTATCCACACAGTTATTCTCAATCAGGTATGTACTTTCAATAACCCCCCAATGCAAAGTTAGTTAACCCTTTCCTGGAAGGAAGGCAGAACATACTTAAACAGATCAGAGAAGAGTCATTCACGGAGTCAGGCCAGCAAATGTTAAGTTAGCCAAAGTCCGGAGAACTGAAGCACTTCTTGCAGGTAAGTAGAAAGTCTTTCACAATGTTTTAAAAGTCTTGTAGGATAGAAGAAAATCAAAGTAGGACCACAAGCTGATTAGTCTAGTGAGGTAAAGAAGCTGGCAGAAACTCTACAAATGCAACCAAGCAAGTCTCCAACGAGGGCAAGTGATTACACAACAAGTGGTACGTTCTCTTAGACTGGACAGTACCTTTAGGTTGAAGAAAAAGTGCAGCAGATGACTTATGTTCCTTTGCAGCTCTGCAGATCTCGCTGTTCCTCGACCTCAGTCGTGGGGACAAGAGGGAGGACGCCTGGGGACTCCTGCACTGCAATGGGACAGTCACCGCTCGCAACCGTCAATCTTCAAACAAGTGGCTGTTCGGTGTTTGAGCTCATCACTTCTACCGCAAATAGCACCACCGCAGTTCCTGGCTGTCGAGATGGACTTTCCTTGCTTCTGGGGTCCCGCACTCTGTTGAGGGGCTCAGGCTCAGTCAATCCGGCTTCCTGGGAGTCCGGAGGATCTTCCAGGAGCTCTTGGCCAACTTAAAAGCAACGCACACAAACTGGTGTTCCTCTCCCTGGCTATCCGGTTCCAGTAGCGACTGCAATGGAGACTCGACCAGCGTTGAGAGGATGTCCAGGTGGCTTACTTTGGAGTTGATTGGTCCAACCAACTCAAAGGGAGAAGTCGTCCTTGCAGGAGCTTCTCTATCGATATGAATTTGGAGTTTCAGGACAGCAGCAGGGCTTCACCGGGCAAACCAACAGTCCAGGAGTTGCAGCAGGCATCCTCTTCAAGTTCTTCTTTGGATTCCTTCGTCCAGTGGCCGTCTCTGCCTCCCGAGCCAAAAAGCCTCGCCTTTTATGCAGCTTGCTCCCATTCATTCCAGCCTAGCTGTCAGTAACCCAGCAGGGTGGCTGTCCTTGCTGGACAGCCAGCTGGCCAATCACCTAAGAGTGCATTCCTGTCTTCTAGGAGACTAAGCACAGGGAGTTGTGGGCACCTCCCTCGTTTCCTGCCCCCGGCCAGACACCCTGGAGCCAGAGTCGGGCTTCACTCGTGAATCCCGCAAAGACAAAACGAACAAAGGGATCAAACCTGGGAAATCTCAAGAAGGACCTTTTCACAAAGAAATGGAGAAAAAAAGAAGACCGGGGCCATTTTGACAGAAATGACACCCATGGGTGCTTTACCGTGGCTGCGAACACAGCTGGCGGTAAAATCCCATAATGGTAGTAAAAAGTAAACCACTGCCACCAGACATTCAGTGAGGAAAGGGTAACATAAAATTGTTACATGGGAAGCTAAACAGAGGGGGATACTAAGTAACCCCTCCAGCACCCTATGGTAAGATAGTGTGTGCTGGGTCTAGTAAGTTACAAAGGTAAGTAAAGTCCATTTCACTTAACTGTTCTGCAAAACAGTAGTTTATCACAGAGAAGGTATTTAAACCTTGTGGAAATCTGGAAGTCTTCCCTGTGTCACTTCACTGAAGGTGCAGTGTGACACAATGTAAAAGATGATGCCTATGGAGGTTGTCAGACTCCACAACCAAAACAAATACAGAGTAACAAAATTAAGTCCTCAAAATCCAGCAAAGTTTCTGGGGGTCTCTAAGGTAGAAAGAATTAGCACATTTCTGAGAATTCTCCATAACGTGGTCGAACTGCCAACATTCCACCGTTGGTTCGCCAACCGCGACTGTCACCCGCTGGTTATGTCTGCAGTGTGTTGATATGTGTTTTATGTCTATGACTATGTTTGCCCTATGTGTTTAGCAGTGGCACATCCTATTTGTTGTCGACCCTACAATTCCGAAGTAGCCCAAGTAATGTTGTTCTATAACGGGGGAGGGAATCATTTATGTTTCAGGACCATTTGTTTGTTTGTTATGAAAAAGGAGGTGTGTGGTGTGTGACCCTCCCAAGTGTGTTGCCCCTTTAAGGGAATGGGTCCCTCCCATGTCTAGTGCCCTTTTAACATGGGCCAAAGGAGCCCCTACAGGCATGTGCGACAGAACGGCTGCAGACTCCCAAAGAGGAATGACTGGTCCGTCTCTCATTTAGGCCTGCAGGACCATACCGTGTGAGCACGGGCTTGCAGGCCATGATGCCGTGGGACCCTCAGGCCAGCAAGGTGGCAAGGGCCTGCATGGTCAGGGTATGGTCCGCCCTGCCCCCACGTAAGACTGGGTGTTCCCCGGCAACCCCCTGCGGTACTGGGTCTCCAGGGTGCAGGTGTCCCATAGCACCAATGGGGGCCAGTTGGATGCCATTAGCTGGCCCCCATAACATGCAGGTATAAAGTTATGTGCAGAATTAACTGTTAGCTACCTTTTAAAGAGGCATTAAGCTATGGGCTAACTAAATGTGGGCATACAATGTTTCAAATTGCTCAGAGGCAGGGTGAAGCAAGAACCCTGGCTGGGTGAGAGACATGCGACTTTACATTTGTGCCTGGCAATTGATGGGCACAGAATACTGGAGGACCTAGTCTCCCAGCAGACGAGAAGACATTTAAAGAGTTCCCAGTTTACCAGCAACATACTTCCCTAGACCAGAGGCAAAAGGAGAAAGTCATCTCCAAGGCGAACGACAAGGAGCTTTGTTAGATTTTGGTGTGTAGCTTTTTGCAAGCTTTCCTCCATTAATTTCAATTGAACCCACCACCCACCAGCATAGCTGTCTATGAGTGAAGACTTTTTAGACCTCACTCACTGGCTCAACTCATTTCTTTTGGGAACATTGGTCAGTCCTTGGGAAGCCCGTGCAGGAAGACTCTATCTCCAAGTTACTTTTTCCTGTATTTGACTTTGTAACACAAGCTACCTTTGATGGAGAGTTACAGTGACACATTCAACCAATGGCATGATTAGTTGGCCCCAGCAGTTCTAACATACCTAGGGGTGGTAATTTAAAGAATCGTAGTTCAGGGGGCGAGTGTACCTATCACTTTTGGTGCCCCTCGTCCAAATAGGGTGTATAGTCCAAGCCCTTACACTTAGTGGCGGAGCTGAGGGGGAGGGGCAAAAACGGGGTGGTTCCCCCCTCTGGCTCCACCCTGGCACACGGTATGACCCCTCGGCTCCCGTGGGGCTGTGGTCCAAAATGCATTTAAAAGAAAAAATGGGCGCTCCATCCGACGGGACTTGTGCAGCTGCTATGTACTTAAAAACTGGGCACACCTTTCAAAGTGCTCACTGTACAGCTTGTGTGCCACAACCCTTCTGCAGGTGCCGGGTTTGGTGCCGGTCATGGGCCAGTCTGGCAGGCTGATACTGTCCGTTTGGTGTTACAGTTACTAGTTAGGTGCTTAAAAATTGCATTATGTTGTGAAATGAATAAATGTGATGTGCTGGCTGGGCTGTTGTTGTGTTGTTTTTGTCAATGTCACAGCACGAGCACGAGCTTCGATTTCCCCGGCTTAGTCTGCTATCTGGAGCCTGCCTGCCCTTAGCTCAGTGGTGCCCTGACAACAATGGCCAGGCAACACGCTGGGGTGCTGGTGGCATGCGCAGGCACGGTCGGGGGGCACACTTGCCAGTAGCAATTATCTGCCCAGAAACAAGCAGCGGCCTGGTTAGGGTGCGTGCCGTAAAGCCACCCAAGGCCACGGCCGCATCATCAACTCCCTCCCTCCCGACTCGACTCCAGCAGGCAACAGCTGCAGAGGACAACAGATCCGCTTTCAGAGACGGAGGGAGGTTTCTGTTTCTATTCTCATTTTAGCACACAGCAGGCAGGGAAGGAGCGCCAGCAGTGCATAGCTGGCTTGGCACCAGCTGCAGCAGCAACAACTTTCCTTAATGTGGCCCATGTTTGGATTGAGAGAGGCTAAAATGAATGCCGAATTATTAGGGGATCACAAAGTCTGTGGCACTGCACTGTAAGGTGTGGATTTCAAACACTTGCATTTGATTAACTGCAGTTGAGAAAATGGCTGCCTTTTTACTTTTAGGGTCAGATTTTGAAAGCATTTTCTATGTGTGAGACAGTGAGTTACACCGTGAAATCTGCAATAGTGACAAAAGGTGTATCCCTGCAGGAGTAAGTTTAATTTACACGTGCATAACATCTTTACAAATCCTACAATACACAAACTTCTGAATATTAGACATGGGTTCGTCCAGTCTTTATTTACAACTAGCTTAAGTTAATAGATGTGTACATTTCGCTTGTAAATACTTAACATCATGAATCAGGCACTTACAATTTTAAATCCTTACATTGAGCTTATTTAACCAAGATATTAACTTGTAATGTTAGTACGTCCGATCGTTAGTGGTAACAGTTGGATAACTGAAAACATGTCCGAATTCAAACACGTCGAAATTCATAGATATTATGTTGAGACCTGAAGTTTTGAAACTCGACTCATATGCAAAAGACACAATGCAGGTTGTAGACATCCCGGAGGGTATTGAATGGAATGAATGGAACGAACAACTGATTTTGGGTGCAATTGATGTAAAGGCACTTTATACTTCCATAGATCATCAATAGGCTTTGAAAACAATTGATTACTTTTAGAACAGTAAATCCGCTTCCATTTTGAAACATGTAACACTGATGAAAGAATTTGTGGCCTTTTCTCTGGACCATAATATTTTTCTTTTTGACAATACCCTGTATAAACAAACCAAAGGAGTGGCGATGGGAGCATGTTATGCGCCTTCCCTAACCAACCTTTTTATGGGGGAATTTGAATACAATCACATGTTGAAATATCCAGAAGTGACTAATAAAGTATGTATTTGGGCTAGATAAATTGACTATATTTTGCTAATATGGAAAGGTAGTGCGGATGAGCTAATAACATTCAACTGATACCTCAATACGAATCAGTTTGGTATAGAATTGACTTTAGAAATGAGCACTAATCTTATAACTTTTTTGGATTTACACTTTAATATTGAGGATGGCGACTTTTAGGAAAGAAACTGAAGTGAACTCAATTCTACACTCTACAAGCTGTCACAAGAAAAGTGTAATAGATAACATACCGAAAGGTGAACTTTTACTTGCCAAAAGGAATTGTAGCAGAATGAGCGATTAAACTACTGAAAAATTATTGATCGAAAAGAGATTTCTGGAAAGGGCATACCCTACTAAAATCATTGATGAGGCCAAGAAAAGAGCCGAAAATGTGGGTAAAGATACGCTGTTAACCCTTAGAGTAAGATCTCAGAAAGAAGACAATACGACCAACATGATTACACAATTCTCAAGGGCCAACAGGTCAATATACAATAATTTTAAAAAACTGGCCAATTTTGTATTTAGACGATGATTTGAGAAACTATATTGCAGACAAACTAGACTTTGTAAATACTAGGGCTTCTATGTTAAAAACCATCTTGAGTCCAAGTTTTATGACCAGTAATGCAGACTTTTCACAAAGAGGCGCTGTGAGCGGGAAGCCGGTCAAGGGCTTCTTTAAGTGTATGAACTGCACTATGTGCAAAAATGCTCTGACTAATGTGCAAACATATTTTACTGAAGATAATCAAAGGGTAGTGTAATGCTCATGCATGAAAATAATATGGCGCTGGTGCGTGGTTATCTTGGATATTCAGTTTCCATCACTGTAATAGAGCCTATGTTTCTCGGAGGCTTTGCGAGCTCAGCAGAGTAGCCATGCACCTTGGTAGCGAAGGCAAAGCAAGGTCACGTAAACATTGTTGCCGAATGGACTTAATATGGAGAATAGTTATGGTATTTTCTGCTGAAGGACGAACTTAAAAGGGAGTCGGAGCACAATGCAGGTGAGAATGGGAATGAATGCAAGAAGAGGATAGCTGTGTTTTTCCACTTCTGACTGTTTTTTTCCACTCTTTTCCACTTTTACTTGTGATCTGCTCTTCGGCCGAGGGCAGCCATAACTGAAAGAGGCGGGGAAAAGCCCCCATAAAGAGAAGAGGCTTGTATGCCAAAAAAATAGTCAGAACTTGAATCCCCGGGTGATGCAGTCTCGCTGGTTGGGAGGACGCTCCGCTCCAGATGCCGTTATTGCTCGTGATCTCTTTGCCTACCTGCTCTGGGACTAAGCAGTGTTGTGGTGGCCAAGATGAAGGTGTCTTCTGAAGCAGCATTGACGGCCCAGAAGTTTCTTTTTATGTTCTTGTATATCCAACTGTATGTGTATTAGGTGTTTCTATACTTATATATATATATAGCCATATATGCTTGTGTATGTAAAATAAATGGCCTATAACGAGCCTTGTATAATAACCATTCTTGGTTATGTGTCTGATTTATTGCTTGTCTGAGTCCAACGGTTTATTGTGCAAGAAGGGCTGGGGACCGGTAAGTCAAAGGTGTTCCCCTTTCTGGCCAGGTAAAAGCACAACATTTTGGCGCTGTGAACAGGGTTCTTGTGCTGATTTTGATGCCAAGGAACTTTACTAAGCTACATTTAAAAAAAGTATTTTGGACTCAGAACGGCAAAAAATAAAATGTTTTAAAGAAAAAAGAAGGGAATGTGTATGTTAAAGGATTGTTCACAGGGGAAGTGAAACATCCATTTGAAATCATGAGTTCCCTATTTAAGAAAAAGGGAAGTTCTGCAGACAGAAACTGTCCCAAGGTAACAATTCCAGGTTAGACCAAGAGCCCATATGATAAAGTTGCAAAAACGTGAGCATGTGGTGAGGGGTTGAGTGAGACCTGGGATATTAGCATAGGAGAGGCAAGTGCGGAGGACTTGATAAATTCTCTATTACCAGTGCCAGTGGAAAAAGGGAAAGAGTGTACAGCTTTGGGAAGAAGGGGCTGGATTCTGCTACATGCTTTTCAGAAAATGCATCAGCAGAAGGTAGACCTGTAAAGTTGATAGACTAGAAAAGGAGGTGGCAGCTGAAAAGCATATTGCGCTAATGCAGCAACTTCAAATTAAATTGTATCATGATAAAGCAGATAAATATCAAGCAGTCGCTGAGCAGGCGGCGGTTAGAGTTGCCCGTTATAAATATCAGAAAAGACGAGTTATGGTGAATTCGCGGAAGATGGCAACTGTGATTGCCTCAGCAGGGGTGGATTGGGACCCGGATCAGTGGGATGGAGATGTATTCGATGGTACAAGTTCTTGAAAGTGGTTCAGACCCAGGGTTGATATCCAAGCCGGAACCTGCCCGAAAAGAGGTAACAGCCAAACCTGTAGTGCATAGAAGGATGGGCCGTCACCCTATGAATCCTGGGGGAGGAGTGGTGGATATGACCACACTCGAAGATTACTCACAACAAGAGATTGGAGAGATCATTAACAGATTGAAACAGAGGGCGGGCAAATCTTTGTTAGCATGGATGGTTGGACTATTAGACGGAGGGGCAGAGGGTCTCCTGGTAGATGCTACAGATTCAGCCAGGTTCCTACCCCTGACACAGGAAGTCCAAATACAATAGATGCTACGTGCAGGTCCTCCTTGTGACGGTAATGGGGATGACGGGCAAATGTCTCTATTACAATTAGCAGCCCAGGGTTGTAACCACAAATATCCGATTACGTCAGATTGGATGACCGAAGAGAAAAAATGGTACACATTGAAAGAGGCCATTCAGAGTTTAAGGGAACATGCTATGAAAGAAGCTATTCATGTAGAAACTCCCGAACACATGGGGTTGGTAAACATATCGGTATCTGCCCGAAATAATCTTATTCGAACAGCCCCTCCAGCATATAAAAAAATTATGATGACCCTATTAGTGGGAATGACTGGTAAAGTAAGGGATGAGGTGGTGGATGCTATTAGACAATTGGCAGATTTAGGAGAATGGGAAAAACCAGAGGAACGAACTAGAGAGCGAGAGAGGGAGAGACGTAGTGAAAGGCGCACTCCTGGCAAACGCTTTGATAGTCGAGAATCTTGTGTATCCAGAAAAGACATGTTTTATCCATATTGAAAGATTGAGTACCGCAGGGAGAAATCAATGTGATTGAAACACGGGAAATGTATCAATTGTATAAAAAAAGGGGATTGGAAGGGAAAGAACGTTACAAACAAGTAAAATGACAGGAAATACTTAAACCAAAAACGTAGGAGGATCCGTTCAGTTCCCCCCCAGAAAAGGGAGATGAGGAGAGTGCTGCCGAATCCACCACTTCTCCACCCACCTAGGCAGATTTAAGGAAGATGATGAGTGCAATGGTGGAAAGAGAATCCAAATACCTGCACTCCAAGTACGAATAGGATGGGGGTCAAACTCCGGTAACAACAGCCCATGTTAAGGTGGACAGACGACCTAATGTAAAAGTGAAATTATTTTGGCAATCGGGAAACACTCATGAGGTTCGAGCCTTAATTGATACCGGGGGGAGGCCTCCTTGATACACGGGAATCCCTCCAGATTCAAAGGAAGGCATTTTATGATCAAAGGATTGGGGGAAAGGAGAGCCCTGCAGTCCAAACCAAGGTTGATATGAAAATTGGTCATTTGAAAAAAGACACTTATCAAGTATTGATTGTTCCCCTTCCTGAATACATTATTGGATTTTATATTATAGAAGGGTTAACCCTAGTTATAAGAGGTAAATTATACCAATTTGGGGTAAGTGCTTTCACTTGTACACCCGTAATAGTTGGACAGTTAAATATGCCGGTCCCAATAGCTACTAAAAGAGTGTCTATGAAACAATAGCGAATTCCCGGGGGACAAAAAGAAATCTCTGAAACAATCAAAGGATACGTGGAAGCTCGTGTGTTACGTCCTGTAACCATGGCTTGGAACAATCCAATTTGGCCTATTAAAAAACCAGATGGTAGCTACAGGATGACAGTGGATTATCGCAAATTAAATAAATATACCCCTCCACTAGAACCGGCAGTACCGGATGCAGTGACTTTGGTGGAAAATATACAGAAATTTGAAGGCACGTGGTATGCAGTGTTAGATTTGGTGAATGCTTTCTTCACAGTACCTATTGCGGATGAATGCCAAGAACAGTTTGCATTTCCCCGGAATGGGAGGCAGTATACGTTTAAATGTCATTTGGGCTACATGCATTGTCCAACAATCTTATCACCGGCTGGTGGTAGAGCATTTAGATCAAATTCCATGTAAACCGGATGTACAAATTGTGCATTACATTGATGATATTTTGATTCAAGGCAAAGATGAAAATAGTGTTAGAGTACACCTGGAACTGATGAGCGATGGCGTACGTAAGGAGGGGTGGAAAATGTATGACGCTAAAACACAAGGTCCGGCAGAGACTGTGATTTATCTGGGAATACAATGGCATAATGGACACCGTGAAATGGTGCCAAACGCCAAGCAAAGGATACTTGAGTTTACAACTCCGAGAACAAAAAAACAGGCTCAACACTTCATTGGACTGTTTGGATTCTGGAGACAGCATATCCCACATTTGAGACAGATTTTGGTGCCCCTTTACAAAGTGACGCGTAAAAAAAATAATTTTGAATGGGGTGAGGAGCAAGAAAACGCATTTCAACTGGCCAGGGTTACCATCCAAAAGTGCTTGATTTATGGCCATTAAGGGACAGAGAAGTGAAGTTGAATGTCTCTGTACATGATGCATAGGCCACTTTTCGCTTATGGCAGAAACAGGATAGAAAACGTGTGCCATTAGGATTCTGGAGTCGAAAGTTGCCTGATGCTGGTGACAGATATACTCCATTTGAGAAACAACTGTTAACATGTTATTGGGCACTGATAGATACTGAACAAATGACGGTAGGGCATGATGTACTGATCCGACCTGAAATACCAATTATGCAATGGGTATTAAGTTCCCCTAAAACCCTAAAACACATCAAATAGGTCATGCCCAAGAAGCCAGTATCATTAAATGGAAATGGTACATTGAAGACCATGCTAAGACTGGGAAGAGTGGTGTGGCAAAATAACATGAGCAGGTGGCAGGAGAGGCACTAGTAAACTTGGAACCAGAGGGAGCGTTAACTATTGCAGAATCTCCAGTCAAATGGGGGATCCCATATGGTGAATTAATCGATGATCAAGTTGAACATGCATGGTTTACTGATGGTTCGGCTAAATACGTGGGTGTAGAACGACATTGGAAAGCAGTCACGTACAATCCCAAACTGAAAAAGGTATTGACAACATCTGGCAAAGGGAAGAGTAGCCAGTTTGCAGAGCTCTATGTTGTTTATCAAGCTTTAAAGCAGGAGACGCCTGGTAAATGTTACCTTTACACAGATTCTTGGTCTGTGGCGAATGGGTTGATGGTGTGGTTGCCTACTTGGCAAAAGAATGGGTGGAAAATCCACGCTAAATAAGTGTGGGGAAAAGAATTGTGGCAGGACATTGCCAAAACTGTAACTGTATATCACATAAATGCTCATTGTGTGACCGACTCATTGGAACAATGGTTCAGTTCTGTTGCAGACGAACATGCAAATATTTCAAGCATGGACGCGTGAGCTGAGGAGGAGGATTTGGAAGGGATTGGAAAATGGACACATCAGAAGAGTGGACATCTCAGAGAGAAGGCTACTATCAGGTGGGCGTAAGATAGGGGAATTAGTATTGCTTTAGAACTTGTGAAAATAATTATCCTACAATGTCCTATGCGTTGACACCAAAAACAGAGAGCTATTCCACACATAATTCATGGCACATTGAAGAGAAGGAAATTACCTGGACAGATTTGTCAAATTGATTAAATTGGTCCCATGCCTATTAGTATGGGATGTCAATATGCATGCACCATCGTAGATATTTATTCTGGTTACTTGATGGTATTGCCATGTGAAAGAGCTACTCAATTGAATACAATTAAATCACTGGGTCAAGTGGCCATATACTAGTGCATTCCGGTGCAAATTCAGAGCGACAATGGATCTCTTTTTAATGGAAGGGTGGTGCTAGATTGCTGTCAGGAAAAGTGAATTGAATGGATTTGTCATGTACCCTACCACCCGGAAGCTTCGGAGTTAATTGAGAGAATCAATGGGTTGTTCAAAGTACAGTTACGCAAAACAGGTGATGGTACCTTGAAGGGATGGCGAGAACGTGTGCAAGATGCTGTGCACATTTTTAATAACTGTCCCATTGCGAACGGTGTAACCCCACTGATGTGCATGTTGACGCCAGCACTGCAAATGAGACCAAATAGAGCAATGGAAACATTGTTATATTGGGAAATATCCCCTGGCGCCTTAGCACCTTACTGTGCCACTCCTGAGTCTGCTGGGGTGGATTTGCATGCAAGGGAAGAGATTCATCTTGAACCAAGAGGCATTGCTGTGATTGATACCGGCATTGGGGTACAAATTCCGTCTGAACATATGGGATTAATTGCCCCTAGATCGGGATTAGCTTTAAAAGGGATTGAAATATTAGGTGGAATTGTGGATGCTGACTACCAATGTGTGATTAAAGTTATCCTCATTAACAGTGGTACAAATATGCTACCTTTACATAAAGGGGATTGAGTGGCCCAATTATTATCGGTGCCTGTCAAATTACCTACAGTACAGAAAGGAGAGCCTCCCACGATATGAACTATTTGTGGGGATAAACGTTTTGGCTCATCAGATGCAATGATCCCGGGTGCTAAAATATGGATTGAAAAGCCTAATGGCCCACCTTCTCCGGCCGATGTGATTGCAGCCGGTGATGATCAGGTGGTTCTTAGAACCAGGGAAAAGAAAATGGTCTTATGTTCCCGCTGACAAATGTTACCTGCGTGAATGATGTACCCCGCTGATTCTCTGTTTTTTTTATTATGTTGTTCTAGATCCTGAGTATGCTGAGTGCCTGTGTGCGGCATGGTGGAGAGTTTTCGCGAGGGCCCAGGGACATGTCGGAGGATGTGGCAGATGTCTATATCGTCCTGCTGAATTTGGGTATATGGAGAAGTACTTATATACCTACTACGAGTTTCATGCCAGACGATGCCTCTGTGACAGATAATCGGGGCGCATTAAGGAAACGAAGAGGGCAGCGAAAAACATATGCTACTTTCGCTCCCTTTTTGAATTTCAACGTACTTTTCACATAATGGATATTCAGCCTTTGTTAAGCAACCGGAAAACGTTTGGGTATATGTGGCCCGGCATGTTTTGAACATTTCGCATTTCTGTTTGGCAGATGTGCAGAATTCTGCAAACCTGATTACAAAATGCCTGGTAGCCATTCCAACACCGGCCCCAGTCTTACAAGTGTTATTTGGAGTGTTACGTAATGATTCTGTGGTGGAGCATTCGGATGTTCGGAATCTTTTTTCAGTGTATGAGTACTGTAAATTCTGTGTGGAAACATTCCACACATGGAAAAACATGACTCGTATTCTTACGAATTACATTGCTCCTGCGGATGTGTGTTATCAAATGACTTGCGATCCCTTTCATATTGGAAAATGTCAACAGATGAGTTTAAAAATGGGGGAGAAACGGACTGATTTTGAGCAGCGCTTGTGTGCAAGAACCCCAAATGTGTGTATTGATGTATCCAATAATATGTTATGTAATTTTACGGTTTCAACTGCTAGTCAACTGAACCATGTCAAACTTCCCCCAGGTTGGTTATTTTCTTGTGGTAATTTTACATACTTATATATTCCTGCTAACATTTCGGGTGTCCCATGTGCCTTAACTCGTCTCGGTTTAAGGATGTTCCCTTTGAAGCCAACGGTTAGGCGTTCGATACGGTTAGGCGATCGATACGTGCTGCCTCCTACACTGCCCTTTCGCCCCACTGTAATTCGGAAGTGCATTTGCTTTCTGAGGCTGAAGTGTTAGCATTAGTTATTTCTATAATTGGGATTTGGGGTTTAGCAGATGGGGCTTATAAAACTATGATTAAGTTAGCATGCCTTGTAGTAAAGGGTCTTAATGAAACTTCAGAGGCTTTAACTGAGCTGTTGTTAGATAATAGACATTTTCAGAAAGCGATTTTGCAAAACAGAGCGGCAATAGATTATTTACTCTTGAAACATAATCTGGGTTGTGAAGCAATGGAAGGCATGTGTTGTTTTGATTT
This sequence comes from Ambystoma mexicanum, assembly GCF_040938575.1. Lineage (NCBI taxonomy): Eukaryota > Metazoa > Chordata > Amphibia > Caudata > Ambystomatidae > Ambystoma > Ambystoma mexicanum. Next base: position 128,241,248 of record NC_090931.1, read on the forward strand.
AGGAGATCATTCTCGGTCCATCAAAAAGCATATCAAAACACTGCAAGAATTGGTGGCCCGAGCCTGGATTTTTGGTGCCTCTATCCCAGTGGTAGGTCTTTGTTGCTACGCTTCCTGTATTACACATTTGTGGGGCATAATTAAACAGTTAAGGGTGCCTCCTGATCTTCTTCCTGCGAATTATGTAAAGTGATTGTCCAAGGGGTAGAGTGTAATGCTTATGCACAAAAATAATTTGGCGCTGGTGCGCGGCCTTCTTGGACATTTTTGATGTCATCTTTGATGTCATGGGTGTTATTCTTAGCAGTGCACGGTGGTGGTGCGAGTTATGGTTGCTTAGCTTACCATAACTGGCGAATTTCAGGGGTTTTTCAGTTTTACTTGTAACCATAACGTCCCTTTAACAAAGTTTTTTTCACTGAATTTGATAGGTTTTTAGTAGCGCAACTTAACCATAACGTCCCTTTAACAAAGTTTTTTCATTGAATATATATATATAGCCATATATGCTTGTGGATGTAAAATAAATGGCCTATAACAAGCCTTGCATAATTACTGTTCTTGGTTGTTATGTGTCTGATTTTATGCCTGTCTGAGTCCAACTGTTTATTGTGCAAGAAGGGTTGAGTACCAGTAAGTCAGAGGTGTTCCCATTTCTGGCCAGGTAAAAGTACAACAGGTACAAATACAAGATTTAATTAATTGCAGAACTCAGTATGTGATATATATTGTGAGTTGTGCCTGCAACAAATTGTACATGGGATCTACCATCAGAGAACTAAGAGTTTGTATCAGAGAACACCTAAATATGTCCATCAATCCTGAGAAACAATTGCTGTTGCAGGAAAATTGGGCCTTGAAACATCAGATGGACAATAAGGAGCAGGAGAAATTCATCGGAGTGAAACACATACACTCGAGTAACAGATGGGAAGACCGTGAATTGATCCTGAGACAGGAGGAGGCAAAGCTCATTTGCAAACTACAAAGTACAGTATACGGGCTATACAAGGACAATGAGTTACATGCTTTTTCATGGACAAGGATGGAGTCCATGGATAACTTAATCTGTACAAACTATTGTATGTAGCGAAACCAACAATATGATCATTAGGTTATCTATGTATGGTTGAATGTCTAGTTCAGAAACTGTAACAATATTAAAGAAGTGAGTTAAACAATCTTGTATGAATGCAAAATGCTATATACATATATTCCATCATAAGATTTTGCAAAGGCACCTTTTAGTATTACTTGAGAAACTGATCCCGACACTAGCTGGAGAGCACCTCCCATTGGACACTAGCATTACAAGGGAGCTACCCTTTCTTTAACATGATGCAAATTGAACATACCATGTGATGCTCTGTTAATAATATGAAATGAAGATTCTCTTTTGTGGCCGGATGAATCATGTGAAATGGACATATCATGTGGCCACACTGTTAATTGAACCAACATATAATACATCTAATACAGGAGCAATTGATAACTCGATTATCGTGAGCTGTATGGGTAATTGATGCCTTATTTAAGAAAAGTCAAGGTGACACCAATACATATGACAACATATACAGTGATGGCCCATCATATGTTATAGATGAGTTCTCCCCTAACAGATTGTAATATATTAATAGATCAATTCACTTTTCTGTAAAAATTAAAAGTAAAAATGATTCCTGAATGCAACCATGCTGTCCTGCACGGGACAGATATTGTTTTCTGCAGGACTACATGATCGGGCCAAATTGGCCGGTAAACTTAATGGCTCGGTAACATCACGATGCATCACCACATCATGAAACATCACAATGTGACGTTATAAACATTGTACACAGGGTGGCGGCGGCGATCCTATACGCGAGACGCCAACGCCACTAGGGAAAGAATGAGCTGACCAAATTGGTGGGTTTAACAACCAGGAGTTAATCATTTTTTTGGCAATTAAGCTTTGGTCCACACTAAATTCATGCTTAATGTACTAAGGTGGGCGTGTATTGATTTTAGATTGCAATTTTGGATGTTGAGTGAAAAGGGGTGAAAAAGAAGGTTTGCTGATATGGATTAAAAGTTGAATGAACTAATACAAGGTAGCTTATGGCTTTATTGAGGGACAAGGGTAACATCAGAGCGCACATTATTAATCACTAAATATACGGGGTTGTCTAATTTCTTTTAAACAGAATTATCTGGAAACGTTGATGTACAATACAGTGGAGACTGACTATCATACAACTAAGGGTGCCACTACGGACTGGCCAGACAATCGCCGATACATAGCTGTTTACCTATTCTATTTGGATTAATACATTTCACAAATTGTGGATAACTCCAAACTGTTATAAGCTCTAAGTATAATTAGAGTTATATTAATATTGATTTGCTTTATATCATAGGATACCGAACTAACATTGACTATCCTGAGTTTTGAAGATAAATGAGTGGAATGGATCCTCCTTTTTATTCATGAATACTTGAGATCATTTGGTAGCTAGGTAAGATACACTCACAAGGATTATCAGAGTATTAATTGGGAGCACATTGTTGGGTTGAGAGGCATAGTACCTTCTGATTTTTATGGAATTCAGCTCTAATTTGAGTCACAATAAAGTGTGATGTCCAAATTTGGAAGGTGCAGGACAGCGGTGATGGTTTGGACCCTCAAGCAAATTTTACAAGGTATAGGTATATTTTTGAATTAGACAAATACGTTTGGGAGAGGTGTGAATAAACTTGGACAAATTGTCCAATTAAGAACTGATCGCTTACCTCCTTTTCTTCTATTTCTTTCTGATAAAACTATTTGGTATTCTCTCCCATTCTTTATATATATTATCCATAAAAGGAATTCAACGATTGTGGATTGAAAAGGAATGTAATGTACAAGTGTTTATTATTACATACATGTGCTAATAGGAGAAATGTAGGATCAAGAAGAATTGTTTTATACAAGAATGTGGTGATGGAACTGTAGCAGCAGTGTAATACCATACTCTATGTGCTTACTGATGAATTGAGACAAATACTACCCGGACAAAGCCCTAATGGGTGAAACATTAGCACATGCTCCCTAATGAGTTAATGTAGGTTATTTGGTTATTCGTGCTATTACTTAGATGTGGGCATGTGTGCTACTACTTAAATGTATAATTGAATTATTTTGAACTTACCCACAATATCAATTTATGTGCAATTATTAATATCTTTATTATGAGGTATGTGTACTAGGACTCTGGAGTACAGTGTATGTGTTTTGATTTAAATATAATTTTGTTGCTGCAGGATTGGTTGCATGGAAGGAGGACAGTATTATTATTGAAATTAATAAGGCAAGCTGAAGACAAAGGCTAGGAGAGTGCAGTGTCCCATTTTCAAACACTGACATTTTCTTAGTTAACTTGTAATGTTACTGCAGTATTGGTTTAGCACCCTAGAAATAATAGTTACATTATTTGATATTTTATAGCGCCTGCTGCCTGCTCTATTGTATTTTATAATTATTTTATGCAAAATGTGCAATTAATTTTTAATAATGTATATTGTATCTCGGCGACAAATTTATTGTTGTTATTATTTTATTGGCTAATGAGTATGTACTTTTTTCTTTTTTCTCTTCCTTTTATCTAACTGTTTTATCTCTGTTCATATTTTGTGAAAAGTTCATTTGAACTAAAACAAATAAAACATTTTTTAAAAATAGCGCCTGCTGCTGCCATTGTTATGGCTCAGAAGCGCTTGGTGGATGAAGGCCCTTCGGAAGACCGCAATCTGTGCAAACATTAAAAATAAAAGAGCATTACACTGATTGCATGCGAATTTCGTTACTATTCATTTAATAGCAGAGCCGGAGATGACTAGTTTAAAACATTTTGAAAATCATGCAGCGCATTGTGTTCAGGCGCAGTTATGACTGCTATGTCAGGGGCTATGTTACAGCTGGACCTAATTTTTGTGGGACTCAGCTGTATTCTATGGGTGCATACCAGGTAGAAAACCCTGCCAGTTTTGCTTAGAATATTAAGCTTCCCAATTAGCAGTTTGCAGACAGTGAAGGAGAAAGATAATGCTGAAACATACAAGTTATAGTAATTGTTTTAATTTATAATTGAACACCAAATAGATGCTGTAACATACAGACACGATGCCTCCTTAGCAACAGTTCCTAGGTATAACTGCAAAAAGTAAGGAAATGGTAGTGACCCGACCTGACCCCTCTCTGACGCGACCGGTGCGGTGCCCCCGAGGAGCACGTGGACCCCCGCAATAAAAGCTGGCTCCGCCACTGCTTACACTACTCGTACCTGGCCATGGGAGGGGAGTCCTTACCTAGAATTCTTCCCTGGGGACCCCTCGGTTTATAGTAATTGGAAGTGTCCCCGTTTCTTTCACAATACTGTTTTTGCCAAAGTGTGATTTTACCTTTTAAAATAACTTACCTGCCCAATTTGTATGCAGGGTGACTGTTGTGACTTCCCCAACCCTTTCCCGGGTACTTACCTGTACACAAAACTCCTTTGGGACACTGGAACTTTACTTACCTGGTTAGAAAAGGGCTGCTTAAGTTACAGTAACTCCCTTACAATTATAAGGCAGGTTGTTTTATATCTCTGTAAACACCTTGTCTCTCCACAATTTACTTGTAACAGTTCTGGCTTTGCTTTACATAATTGCTTATGACTGTGTATACATGAAACGTTGTGTGTATCCCCTTTTTTGGGACTACGTATTGTGTACGTACACATATTGCGGGGATACCAGGTTCTGTAGTTTATATTAAGCTTAAAGTTTACCTGCATGTGTTTTGGGCCTAATAAATAGACTATTTGTATATATCTCTGAGGACCTCTATTGTTTGGCTAGCTATATGTTCTGTTAATTGGGCCTGCATGCCATTCACCTGATCTTCAAAGTGTGCCTTACTGTTCTGCCTCCGCTACCCCGCAAAAGTTAGGTAAGAGTGTGAAAAGCCCTTGCTCATCCACTAGGTTGGCCTCTCAGAATCGCCACACCAGTGGTAGCTCTGGTAATCACTCCTAACTGTGGCATATAGCATTATTAGCATGAATTGGTAAAGGCCAGTTATATAAATCAGTGCTCATCGCATCACCTCCCCACCCCCTATACTTCCCTACACTTCTATTCTCATCGCTCCCCATACCTATGATTGGCAAATGTGGTTGCCCTCTAAGGCTGCTGACAGCGGACGGCTCACTTGACTGTCACATTTGACTTTCACCATCTGCCTGCCACACAGTTTGAACCCTATCTTCTGTGGCTGCCTTCCTTTCACCCCTCTTTCTGGCTCCCAGACACCATGGGCTGAAATTAATGTTCATGCTGTCTGTATCCAGTTGAGGGTTCTGGCTTTCTGGTTACAGCGGTCCTTGTCTCAGAGGCACCGGCACCTTCGAGAAAGAGGAGCCAATGAGGATAAACCCACTATTGTGGGCAGCAGGGTTCTGGGGTAGGGAGGACAAAGGGTGTCTCAAACTCAAGCTCTGTGCCGTCAGCAGACCCCAACCCAAGTAACACTCCCAGCAGTCCTGAACACAGCCACTCTCTCCAACGCTGGTGGCTTATTGAAGCTGTGATAAATAGTAATTGGCAAGTGCTTTAAATGTATCCATTTTGCAAAGTGACAACTATCACCTACCGAATAGGTAGTTGCCAGCCTTAAAGTTGAGCCATGCTGTTAGGCGGAGTCTGCTGGGCGCTATACCCTCGCAACTGTGTATTAGATTAGGCAATGCCTTCAACAGGCAGGTGGTCCTTCAGATAAGACCCTGCTCAGCTTTGAGTAAACCCTAGCCTGATACTTTTGAAAACAGCTCTCCAGCTGATGTTTTAGCTGAAAAACCCTGAGCCCTTCAGGCGTTCACCGAACCGGCTGCTCGTGTAAATAAAGGGGTTGAGCCTGTCTCGTGCGTTCTGTGGATTCTTCGTCACGCCTCCTACGCAAGCGAGGCGTAGGATCACAAATGCACATACTTCATGTGTGCTGCTCTTTTCAGCTGCCTGTCTGGTGCGTGCTCGGAGGCGTGCTTCTTTCTGATCATGGCCTTCAGGAGAACAGTCGAGGGATTCTGGTGAATCTGGTCAGGCTGGTCTGGCGTGGACACAAAGGGTCTGACGTCATCAGAACGCACGAGCATCGGGAGCTAGATGATTGGGCAGTGAGATATGCGTCATTCTTTCCCCATAATGTGTCATCCATCAACGCATCCCCTCCCACTCTCTAATGGCAGCGAGCATTGACAAAGCCCAAAATTGTGGTTGATGTGTGCGCATGTGTTAGCTATGGGCAGCACATGCCTTGCATTACTTATAAGGTGATGGGCTTTATATTTATTTATTTTTTATTTTATTGGCCAATTGTAAGGCGCTTATACAGCAATACATTGTGTTTCAAAGCGCCCTTTAGGTTCTGTTACTTACATTATATGGCACGTGTTACTATCTTATACCAGATATTGCCATCAGCATTTAGTTATTTACACCATTTCTAGGTTTTACTATCAAAGCTCCAGGTACTCCCTCTATTGCCATCACTGGTTTCACACCTCCTCCTACTCGTCTTGCACCTCCCCCCTGACATCTCCCCACCTCCTTCCGATGACTCTCCTTCTCTGCCTCCTTTTGCCTCCAACTTCACCAGCTGTTTCCCATCTCCTTCCCTCTCTCTTAAAATCACACTCATCTCCACTCCAAGTCGTTGCTCCCCTTCTTTCATCTTCTCTCCTCCATCACTCTCCTCCTCCACATCTCTGTTGCCTATGGGTTCACACACCACTCTGCTGATGTCCTTTACTTTCATAGGGGCATGGCAAGGTGTAAATAGACTTTCCGTCGAGAACCCCCCTCAGGTGTCTAGGCAAATTGTTGAACAAATGTGTTTGGTTTGTTGAAATTCAGGCAGCCTTCTGACCACGATATTGTCTCTGTCCCTTCTTCTAGCAGATCTTTCAACCAAGCAGATATCTGGGGCTGGCGCCATCTTAGATTTGCTGTTCAGGCATGCATGAGGTTCTGTTTGTTTCAAGAGTTCTCTTCTCCCCATTCGCGAGTCTGCGCACTCATCACTATATTTCCCTCTGGGTTCAATGTGATTTTATGAATAGAATTCATCAATGGAGAATTCATGGAATTTTTTTATTTTTATGGATCGATTTTGCCACAATTATATGCAGGGGAGACCTCCCTGCAGCCTCCTCCGCCCCCAGTCCCGCTACATTTTTTTATTCACTTAAACCCACCCCACCTATATTTGGGGCAAATGCCAAACAAATGAATTCGATGAATTCTCCTTCGATGAATTCTACTCTGGCAGAAACTGCTGTTACCTCCCTATGCACTCGACATGTGCACTCCAGCTGCCTAAGCATGATTTGGTCTTCCTTGCCAGGTACTCCACCCTCTTGCAGCAAAGCAGAGGTCTTCTTGCAGCTCAGTTTTAAGTCCTTTAAAAAGACAGGGATTTTTGGTGCTATCAGTCACAGGTCCTGTCCGCGCACCTGGGGAAGGGCGAGGTAGACTAGTGCATCAGCCCCATACCTCACCTGGGTCCTGCATGTCTTAGTATGCTGCAGTATCTGGCCCGAAGGTCACCCCCATCCCATATCCTCTAAGTCTTGCAGGAAACTTTTTAAAACTAGTTCGCATAGCAATGTTTGCTTCCATTATGGCCAGTTAAGAAAGTAATGTCAGATTACAATATTCACATGTAGCACAGGAAGACAGTCGTCTATTATGCCCAGTTAGCACATGAAGGTCTAATTACATTATAACAAATTAGCACAGCGAGGCAGATTCAATTATGCCAGATAGCAGATAGCATAGGAATTCCAATTTCCATCTGCCCAGTTGGCAGAGCATCAACGTTATGCCCAAATAGGCAGCTGAAATAGCCAGCTTTTGCAGATTGCATTATGCCCACTTACCAGAGTAATGTGTGATGATTCACCAGGTCTCATCACTTCTCACCAGAGGGCAGCCCTTTAATATGAGGATAGAGAGGTGAGGCTGCTACCCAATAGTCCCCCTAGGAGTGGTAATATGTGGGAGGACATCATAGCAGGACACTTCCCTCCTGGGGATAAGGCCGTCCACATGGGGAAAAGTCTCCCTACAAAGCCTGTCACAGAACCCCTACCCCATGGGTGACCCTTTTCTCCCACCATTGATAGTGGAACCATGTTTTATTGGAAAGCCCTGACTGTGACAATTGTAGAACATACTGGGAGGAAGACGAACATGAGGAGCCATATGCAGAACCAGCTAAGTACTGCAATGAGGTGGCTCACTGGATGCTGGAAGAGTTCCATAGAGACTTTCTCAAGATGGTGTTGACGTTATGCTAGGGCAGAGTCAACAATATAAAGAAGAAAGCCAGAACGGACTAGAGATCTCTTATCGCCAAAGCCAGCAGTACGCAAATCCTGCCCAGGAGATTCAAACTGGGAGGAGCAGAGACAGAGAGAAGCTGTTCCTCTAAGCAGAGGTTGCAGAAAATGGGACACTGCTACAACGTCCCAAGAGACGACTGGGAGCTGACTCACCAGAAGTAAGAGGCAATCAAGGTGGTGCCGCAACTGCAGATAGGTGGACCGTGAGGTCTGGAAACAGTGCAAAGACCAACCGGTTGGAGCCTGCTGCAGAGCCGTGCAGGTGTTGGAAATCACAGAGGAAGGAACCTGTGACCCCGGGAAGAACCAGAGCATGTCCCAACAGAGAACAAGGTAACGGGAACAGCAGGAAGACTGGGAGGCATCTGGGAAGCCAAACCAAGAAGCCAAAGTGCATCGGAAGTCATCTCCCTCGTTGCAGTGGTCAATCCAATACAACTGCTCAACCAGAGTGCATTGGGAGCCATCTCCTCATCGCAGTGGTCAGTCCAATACCACTGCTCATGCTGAGTTCATCAGGAGTCATCTTCCTCATCACAGTGATTCACCAAATATGTCTTTTAAAACAGAAGGCATCGAGAACTGTCTCCCTCGTCGCAGTGGCCCAACAAACATTATTGGAAATCCCAAGAGCATTGGGAAACAATCCCCTAAATACGATAAAGAAACCAGTAGAGAGTCATACAAGAGGGATATAGAGACACTTGGAAAATATATCCATCATCAGAGTTTTAAATGGAAGCCAAATAAGGCTATGAATTTTTCTAATTCCTGAATGGAGTTAAAGAGACTAATCCAAGTTTTTTGCAAGAGTGTTTAAAGAGCACTGTGGAGAACTTGTATAGAAGGACCAGGAAACGGGAGCCATTCCCCTGTTCCCCTGTAATGTGCATTGAAGACGTTGCTTCTACTAGAAGGAACCAGGAGAAGGGAGTCATTTTCCTGGTGGAGGAAACGCAAACTTCACTTTAGTTAAAGACTTATGTTTATAGTGTTAGGATTAGATTAGTTTGTTTCTGACAGAGGACCAAGAACATTTGATTTTGACTGATATTCTGTCCGCTCACCAAAATTTTCCTAGGTTGAGGAAGTGCCACCCCCTTAAAAATAGGGAGAAATAGGTATGTTACAGAAAGAAAAGAATCACACATCAGTCCTGTTCTAACATGCATCTTAGAATATAATTGGTCAGGTTTCTATGTGTAAAATACATTGTCCTCTCTTATTGGCTACAAATGCTTCCTGCAATGCATCATTATTTCCTTTCCCAATGACCTCATACTCTGCTGACCAGCATATAACTTGTTCTTCCCATTTTCAATGAATCACAAAACATAAGGGTTGCTGTCGCATTCTCATTGGTTCATCTGTCTTGCTTATCTGTTTCGCACTTTATTGCCAAATACATTTATAAAAAAACTATTGGGACACACTGCTGAGATCATGTTTTCTCCTATTTCATTTTGTTTTATTCATGATAGTTTGCCAAAATCTGTCTGTAATTCATTTGTAATGCATTGTGTGGCACCCATTTTAAATAAGATGTGTACCTTTTGCTGTAGCATTTCTATGTTAATGAAATATATCCATATGTTATTCATGGTGTACGCAAATGTATGCATTTCTTTATATATGTGTTTTCCTAAATGAATGAGTGCAGTGTAATATTTTTCATGTCTAAATGCATTCTTTTAACTTATTGTTCATGTAACTTCATGGTGATTGTAATTTTCTTATGTCTATTGAACATTTACACATGTACTCCTTTGTAGTATGGGGCATTGTAATAGAGGCAGAAGCAAGGTTGATTATAACAGGTTATTTATTATAGGCTTAAAGGGTCTAGAGTTGAGAAAAATTTTGCCGGACCTATGGTCGATATAATTTCTTGCATATTGGGAAGTGGATGTCTTTCCGGAAGTATACTTGTTGAGTTCTCTCATGTCTACACAAATTCTGAGTTTCCCAGTTTTCTTCCTTAATACTACAAGTGGTTTCCAGTTTCTTCAATTCTAATTTGACCTCATTTCTCATTGACAGAGTGATACCGTGCAGTTTCTGCGCTACCGGCTTGTAATCGTTTTTCATATTTATTTTGTCCACAAAACCGCATAAGCAGCCTATTTCATCTAGAAATATCTCATTCACCATTCTCTCTTCATTGTTGATATTTCGCATGGCGAATACTGTTTCCTCAGCATTGCGATCTAATTTCACTTTGAGATTCCTTTGATGCATCCAGCTCAATAAAGGGGTGTTCCCCTTCTTTGTTACATTATTTTTCCTCCTGCCTCTCTATCTTTGAATCTCAGAATCTTGAATCTTTGAATCTCTGTCTCCAGAACTCTGGTTCTCTCTAGGCTTGACTACTGCAACAGCCTCTTTTTAAATCTGCCTGCCTCTAAATCTCATTCCTCTACAACTCATCCAGAACAGGACTGCAAGACTTGTCCTTGGCCTCAAGCCCAGGGATCGTATCTCTCCAGCCTTGAAATCTCTCCTTTGGCTCCCAGTAGCTGCAAGGATGAAGTTCAAGACCCTTTGCATTGTCCACACGGCCTTCTGGGGTCTGGGACCGCAATACATCCAACTCTCTCTTCAGAAATATCTCCCTACTGAAGCTCTTCGCTCCTCCACCTCTAACTCCTTGAGGGTCAGGTGCTTCTCCAAGCAATGAATCGGGGGTAGATCTTTCTCTTTGGCTGGTGCCTCTCTCTGGAACAGCCTTGAAGAACTCAAAGCAAAGGCTATTGTTTAGAGCTTCGAGTTAAGATAGTGGTGTGCAAACACTCCCACGAATGTCTCAGAACAGTGAGCAGACTACAAGGTCAACTAAAAAATGATAGACCTTGGCTAAGGATCAGGTTGATGACATACAATGGACTCATTGGGAAAACTGAGAACAAGTTGATGCAGCTTGAACACCTACGTTTCGTTCTGTCCACGTGCTGCTAGATGAGCCGAAAGTCGAAGGTTGGATAGGGTTGCCAACCATTCACAAGGCCTGACACGCACTTTCATATACAATGTTGCAGTTATTAGCTCACTAGGGGTAAACATTGAATTAATTGGTTGGTTTTGGGGCACTTTGATATGATATGACATTAATAATGCACCTATACACAAGTGTTTCAATGAGTGACCAGGCAAGGCAAGGGAAACAAATGGAGGATAAAGACAACGATCTTACTAACCCTGGTGACATTGAGACCGTGCAAGTGCAGGGGGAGGGGAGGAGGGTAAGTGCAGGACACAGGATCAAAAACAAGTAGTGCGGCCAGCAGGTGGCAGTGCAAGGGGTAAGTACAGACAAGTGTCTGATAAGTGCATGTAAAGGGTCTGTAGGGTTGCAAATACAGACCCAAGTGCAAGGGTTGCCAGGAGGCAGTACAGGTGTGCAACTGGGTGGCAGGGACCTGGGCCCAAAGTTCAGATGGTAGCCAGGTGACGAGTGCAGTGTCAGACAGGAGTTCAGCAGGGGAGAGGCAGAAGCAAAGAGGAAGGTCTTAAGGTGCTTCCGGAACCAGAGATGGTTGTCCTCAAGTTTCAGAGTGGCAGGGAGGCTGTTCCAGTGGGAACCCCGGCCGAAGCAAGAGATCTACCCACAGCTTGCTTCTTTGAAAAATGACTGACCCTGAGGGAGTTAGAGGCAGAGGAGTGAAGAGCTCGGGAGGGAAGGTAGTTACAGAGGGACAGCTGAAGGTGTTTTGGACCCAGGCCCCAGAAAGCCTTGTGGACAATGAAAATGGTTTTGAATGTAATCCTTGCAGCCACTGGAGAGATTTCAGGGCTGAAGAGATACGTTCCCAGGGATTGAGGCATAGGACAATTCTTGCAGTACTATTCTGGATGAGTTGCAGAGGGGGGAAGAGTAGAAGCAGGTAGATTTAGAAAGAGGCTGTTGCAGTAATCCAACCTAGAGAGAACCAAGGCTCGAGAGACTGTGAGCTTCTGGGGGAGGAGAGGAAAGGCACCTCTAAGGAGGTGCATTGGAAGTTTGACTTTTTAGAGACATCAGAGATGTGGGTGGAGAAGAAAAGTGTGGATTCAAAGATGACCCAGAGGTTCTTAGCCTCGCAGGTGGGGGTAAGAGGAGAGCCAAGGGAGGCAGGCCAGAGAGTGAAAGGAAAGGAGGGTGAAGGTGTGCCGATGAGGAGGATCTCCATCTTGCTGGCATTCAGGCAGATATCGTTGGTGACACACCAATCCTGAATGGCAGAAAGGCAATCAAAGATGAGAGAAGGAGAAGAGGTGGCCGAGGGAATCCTGAAAATGAGTTGAGTTTCATCAGCATGGAATTTAAAATTGGAGCAGAAAATGGCAATGCGGTGGGTGAGGGTTGCCAGGTATTGGTTGAAAAGCCAGGGTGAGAGGTTAGACCTCTGGGGAACACCGCAGGTAGAAAGGGATATAGATAAAAGAAAAGACCCAAGTTGGACCTGGGAGGGTCGATCAGAGAGGGAAGAGGGCAGCCAGGCCAGACCCTGGGTACCGGGTACCATCCTTGGCTCCAAGAACAAAGCAGCATCAGTGAAATCAATCAAGATACAATAACTTTGACAGTGTGGTCTGGCACCGCATGGGTGCTCAAAGGTCTCTCTGTAAGGTATCCAGCTGAGGAGTGGCAAAAGTGAAAGTAAGAAAAAGTTATATCAAGAAAAGAACGAATAATTGTGAATCAAAGTGGTCATGCGACGGGTCAAAAGATCCAACACACAGTGGAAAGTCTGCGATTTTGACGAAGTAGAGAAAATTGGTCCAAGCCCGGTTGAGGGAGACCAATTGAAGGTTTTTTTGTTGAAGTGGGTCTGAGCCCGGCAAAGAGGTGGGGGGGCAGGGGTGAACAGTAAATCAGGCCCGGATGTTGAAGTTTTGAACTGCTACCTCATGCTAGAGAAGCCAGAGAGTGTGCCAAATTCAAGTGTGCCGCCTTGTCCTGTGCTGAAAACGTGGGGAAGGGAAGCCAACGGGTTGAGTATCCTGACATATCATTTCTTGAACACTTTTCATTTGCATAACATTTTTTCCCACACTATTTGTACTTAGAAGTGAGGATTGGCAATAGGTCTATTAGTATAGGTGTTATACCTTTCAGACGTTGGTCCTGGTTACATCGGAAGAGATTATGTGGAACGATACGATCTTATGCCTTTCCAAGGGTAGGAGAACCAGGTTATACAAGTGTCTGCAGTCTAGTTGTTTCACGCTTCCAATTGACGTCTGCTACGAGTCACGTGATTCCATCACGCTTCCAACAGATACCAGCGGCGAGTCACATGATCACATTTAAGGACCGAAGACTGTCTCCGCGATGCGTCGCTACTGCTTTGAATGACGCTCCGTAAATTCGTATCCTAGACATACCTCTTACTTCTGAATTGTTGATCCTTGGCTGTACTAACCCTTTCTTTCCTTACTTTCACTTCAGAATTCCCTTGCAGTGTATTCTTTCAGGGACTCGTCCAATTCCGTCTTTACTTCCGGGTCCGGATACAGTCCCCGATCCTTTTTCCACGAGCACATGCTCGGAATATAGTGGGACCCCAGCATTTCTAGAGACAGTGAGTTTCCCTCTCTTTCTTGTTTCTTAGCTTCCTTTCCTTGTTCCGTTATTTACTCCTTCCCATATTCTAGGAAATCCCAGAGGATTCAGAGTTAGCTTTCAAACTCCTGACATCGAAAGGGGTTACCTCTTTGACCTAACCCAAACCCATCTTGGAACTTTACGTAAGAACTTATCTTTTCTTTATTTCTACTATCTCCTGATTTACCTTTATTCTACTAACTTACCTGTCATTTCTTTACTCTGTAGAATCCAAGCCTCAGTCTCTCCGAGATTCCACGTGTTAAGGAGCCCATACACCAGAGGAGCCATTCGTCTTCACATCCCAGGGTTTTATTCCCCAGAGGGTTTCCCTGGGGTTCGTGCTCCTTCCCCGCTGGTTGTGCAGTCCCGGGTGGAAGGAGGGAACAGGATCCTCAGGGCGGTTCTCACATTCTGCTGTTGCTGTTTTGTGACCGGCAAGTATGACCAGGTTAGTGTTCATCCATTGATATCAACCAGTGTTTTGGTGAAAACTTTGACCAAACTTATTGGCAGATGGTAACAGATAGTGACGCCCTACAAAGGATTACATTTAGAAGTAACCTGGTCAGAAGCCTTGGTATGGAGCAGCAAATGCAGCAGCTAATGGCTGCCATGCAATCTATGTCATTAGAGATGCAGACCCTTAAACAGGATAATGCTCAGTTGAGGCAACAGGTCGCTCGAGCTTTCTCTGAAACCCCTCGCGTAGCCTTACCCACGGGCAAATACGATGGAGACTCATATAAACTAAAAGAATTATTGGGCAGCTGTACTGTTCAGTTTATGTTCAAACCCGGGTTTTTTACTACCGACAAGGATAAGGTGGGTTTTCTCATATCTCATCAAACAGGTCCTGCCCTTGCATAGGCAACCCCGTTGGTTACTTCAGGCAACGCTATTTTGGATTCCAACCCGGCCTTTTCCAACAGTCTTAGGACCATGTTTAGTCGTCAAGAGATTTCTGTAACCATTCAGGAAAGACTTTTGTATCTCAGACAGGGACACAAGGACCTCATGACATACGTTACCCAATTCAAACAATTGTCATCGGAAACCGGTTAGCCCGATGGTGGGTTGTTGACCCTATCCCGACGGGGACTTGCTGAGGATCTGAAAGATGAGGTCTCTAAGGTTCCACGACCAGCTAACCAGGCAGAGATGATAACCCTGACTATGCAGATAGACTATCGTCTCCAAGAACGTTCTCAAGAAAGAAAGAAGGGGAAAGGACTCCGCGTAAGTGCTGATTCCGTTTCTCTCCCAAGTAAACCTACCTCCTCGGAAGAACCCATGCAGATAGGATCCGTAAGGGGTCCTATTTCGGCTACAGAGAGAGAACGTTGAAAATCTCTAGGACTGTGTATGTACTGTGGTTCTTCCTCCCATCTTTTACGAGATTGTCCAGTAGTTCCTCCCCGCAGGTCCAGACCTCTGCCATTGGGAAATGCCAAGTCCCTGCCATAAGGGGAACCACGGTAGGAGTCCAACGTCAGAGTTCCCCTGCTAGAATTGGATCATCTCTTGAACCATTTTCTCCCAATCATTCCATGATAGTGCTTTCCTTAACCATGATCTTGCCAGACCAAACATTGCAAGGGATACCTGCATTACTGGATTGCGGTGTGGCAGGAGATTTTGTGGATGATCTATGGACAGCCAAGAATAGGATAGCTAGAATTTCAAAACCGTTCACAACACCCATATAGGGGGTGGATGGTAGCCCGTTGAGCTCAGGGCCCATTAGAGAACAAACCAAGCCCGTGACATGCGTGATCGCTTCCCATAAAGAGACATTGGTTTTTGATTTGATAAGAGCCGATCATTTTCCTATTATTTTAGGCCTTCCCTGGTTACGTCTGCATAACACCTATATTAACTGGAAGGCTTGGACACTTTTTTTGGGTTCTGAGTACTGCGTATCTCATTGTCTTTCTCAAAATTCAGTTGGCATTCACATACCTTCAGAGGTTGCTGATACACCCGAGGTTCCTTCCATAGGTCACTGAGGGTTGATCCCCGAATGTCACCAATCTTACCTTAGAGTCTTTTCAAAACCACAGTTTCCCACTCTTCCTTTTTATAGAAGAGATGACTGCCATACAGATCTGATTCCAGACCAACCCATTCCATTTGGACGGATGTATGTTCTTTCTCAACAAGAGAAGACTGCTCTAAAAGAATATCTTCAGTCTAACCTTCAGAACGGCCTAATAACCAAATCCAAATCTCCTGCTGGTGCCTCCTTGTTTTTCATCCCCAAAAAAGACACAGAAGAACTTAGACCGTGTATAGATTACAGAGGATTCAACAAGATCACAATTCCTGACAAGTACCTCATGCCTTTGATAAAAGATATTCTTGAAGCAGTCCGAGGTGCTACTCTCTACACCAAGTTAGACCTCCAGTGGGCGTATCACCTAATACGAATAGTGCCTAATGACGAATGGAAGACTGCCTTTCGTACCCCCTTTGGTCATTTCCAATACCAAGTGATGCCATTTGATCTAATAAATGCGCCTGCAATCTTCCAACGATTTATGGATCACCTATTTGCAGATCTTCTCCTTCATTTTGTCATCATTTATCTGGATGGCATTCCAATTTTCTCCAGGAGTTTAGAGGACCACATCCAGCATGTTAATACAGTCCTCAGTCGTTTACAGGCCAACCACTTATACTGTAAAGCGGAGAAATGCAAGTTTCATCAAACTCAAATAACCTACCTCGGATTTGTCTTATCCGCAAACGGTATTTCTATGGATCCCAAAAAAGTATCTGCTTTTCTGGACTGGCCTTCCCCGAATTCTATAAAAGAAGTTCAAAGATTTCTAGGGTTTGCAAACTTCTATCGTAAATTCATTCCTTGTTACTCAGAGACAATCCTACCCATCACCCGTTTACTAAAGAAAGGGACCACATTCTCTTGGGACCTGTTAGCCCAACAAGCCTTTGAGACCTTAAAAGGATTGTTTACATCTGCCTCAATCCTACTCAATCCGAATCAGTCCCGACCGTTTATTGTCAAAACAGATGCATCCCATCATGCATTAGGAGCCGTTCTCCTGCAAAAATCTGACCTAGGAGAAGAGAGACCGGTGGCCTATTTGTCGAAGACTTTTAACTCGTCAGAACAACACTACTCAGTACTTGAAAAAGAACTATTGGCCATCAAAAGAGCCTTTGAAGAATGGAGGCATCTGTTATTAGGTTCACCCTTTGCAGTGGAGGTCCGCACAGACCATCAAAATCTAAAAGTTCTACAACAGGCTCAAACCACCAACAGCAGACAGGCACGATGGGCTCATTTTTTTTTACCGTATCGGATCGAATTCACTTTCCTACCGGGTAGCCAAAACCTGAGAGCAGATGCCCTGTCTCGGAAGACCCCACAAACTACACGGTTTTGTTCCGAAAAGATGTTCCCAAAGGCAAGATTTGTTGCAGTTATTTCCGATTTTCTACAGCTTCTCAAACAAGAAACGACCAAGCATCAACCGATGTGCGAAGACCTTGCTTCGACTTTTCACCTTACAAGGAATCGAGAATTATACTTCCATGCTGAACAAGTTCTAATTCCTTACGTTTCCCTTCAAACAGAAGTAATTCGAATGTGCCATGATTCTAGTGCTGCCGGACATCGGGACATACAGACTACCCTTGATCTCGTCAAATGACATTTCTGGTGGCCTTCTCTTCAAGCTGACGTACGGGACTACGTTAGCACTTTTACTATGTGTATTCAGTCCAAGTCCACACAAGCCCCTCCATTTGGTTTACTTATTCGAATGCCTATATCAGAAAAACCTTGGCAAATCATATCCACAGTCTTTATAGTGGACCTTCCACCCTCCTCCCGATACACCACTATCATGGTCACCATAGACTATTTAACGAAGATAGCTCATTTCACTCCTTTAATCAAGCTTCCAGGAGCAGCCCAGATGGCAAGGTTATTCATTTAAGAAGTGCGTTGACGACACAGAGTACCCAAGGTCATTGTTTCTGACAGAGGGCCTCAATACACGTCACAATATTGGAAAAGAGTTTGCCACATTCTGGGAATTAAGAGGGCCCTTAGTTCCGGATATCATCCCCAGACCAACGGGCAGACGGAACGCCTCAACCAGACACTCGAAGGTCACTTACGCTGCTTTGTATCGGCAGCACAGGATGATTGGGTGGACTTGTTACCATTGGCAGAATTTGCTTACAACAACGCAAAGCATACGGCTCTCAAGTCTAGTCCCTTCTATTGTTCCTATGGTTATCATCCTTCTTTTATCCCTACTGCTATTCCTCCTTCCTCCACTTTTCCTGGAGTGGACTGTCTTATAGCTGACATCCAGACACGACACAAAAAGGCTCGCTTAGCTCTCCAAGTTACCCAGGACAGAGCCAAACAGTACTCAGATAATCATCGCCGGGAGATGCCAGACCTGAAGATAGGCAACCGTGTTTGGATGGCCTCTCGATTTCTCCCGAAACACCTGGTCCCTTCTCAGTTATCCCATAGATATTTTGGTCCATTCAAGGTATTATCCAAGGTGGGAACTGCTTCTGTCCGTCTAGCCCTACCACCATCTTGGTCTCGCATTCACCCTGTGTTTCACCTTTCCCAGTTAAAGCCAGCAGTGAAGGACCGTTTTCACCAATCTACTAAGGCGATTCCTCCGCCAGTGGTAACCGACTCTGGAACTGAGTATGAGGTGGCCAACATTTGTGACTCTAGTTATCATAGGGGTCACCTTCAATTCCTAATCGATTGGAAAGGCTATTCCCCGGCAGAAAGAACCTGGGAACCTGCCTCTGGTGTCCACTCTCCCCTCCTGGTGCGATGATTCTTTCGCCTTCACCCGGGGAAGCCTGGTTCTCCCCCCAGGACAAGAGGGCAAACTGTTGCACCTTTCAGATGTTGGTCCTGGTTACATAGGAAGAGATCATATGAAACAATACAATCTTATGCATTTCCAAGGATAGGAGACCCAGGTTATACAAGTATCTGCGGTCTAGTTGTTTCACGCTTCCAATTGACGTCTGCTACGAGTCACGTGATTCCATCACGCTTCCAACACATGCCAGCGGTGAGTCACATGATCACATTTAAGGACCGAAGACTGTCTCTGCGATGCGTCGCTACTGCTTTGAATGACGCTCCGTAAGTTCGTATCCTAGACATACCTCTTACTTCTGAATTGTTGATCCTTGGCTGTACTAACCCTTTCTTTCCTTACTTTCACTTCAGAATTCCCTTGCAGTGTATTCTTTCAGGGACTCGTTGTCAACTGATATTGAATTATCGATGTAAATATCACTAACCTGGGCAGACTGCGGTCAGCAACGGAAGCAACTGGCAGAAAATGGAAAATCCCCCGTGGGAATCTTGCTCCCTCTCTCCCTGTGAAGTATACCAGTGAGGAGGAAGGCAAGACCCCCAGGGAAACCCTCCTGGGGGAAAAAACTCTGGGTGGCTGGAACTCTTCAGACTGGACGGTAGAAGCCTGGACGGGTTCCTCTAGACGAGCTGGAACGCAAAGAGGATCGAAGACCTTACCAAGGAAACAAGACAGGACAGGTAAGTGCCAGCAAGAAAGACCGTGAGGAAAGAAGAGCTCTGAGTATAGGAGATGTGACGTACAAGGAATTTAGAATGGGGTCCTTAATGGAGTCCGGATATTCTCGGAAATGTCCAGAAGTCCAAAGAGTCTGTTACGGTTTGTTAGAGCTGTCGTACTAAAGCGAACAGGAATGGAGAGTGAAGTGTGAGTCATGGCGGGAGAGAGAGAGCTGGAGGGGAATTATAGTCTTGTTGCACTCACTGACAAGGGTGGAACTCCCGACACGAAACTAATGATGTATGTGGAATATGGCCAGAGTAAATGCCAGTGGGTATGAGATGCAGAGAGAAGGCAGAAGTTAGAAATAAGAAGGTGAGAGAGTCTGAAGTATCAGAATGTGGATATCCTAGATGCGAACTTACGGAGCGTCGGTAAAGGCAGTAGCGATGCGTAAACTAGCAACACTTCCTTCCTTATCAGGAGTCACGTGAACAGGTACGGGTACGTCAGATGCACGTGAAACAACTAGACCGTTGTCTTCTACCTGAAGAACCGTCGCTTTGGGAGTTTACATAAATACATTATGAGCCGTTCTTCCTATTCTCCTGCTCTGCCACCATGACCAACGTTGGTAATGTGTAACACTCGTCCAAGTCCGTCTTTACTTCCAGGTCTGGATACAGTCCCCGATACGTTTTCCACGAGCACACGCTCGGAATATAGTGGGACCCCAGCATTTCTAGAGACAGTGAGTTTCCCTCTCTTTCTTGTTTCTTAGCTTCCTTTCCTTGTTCCGTTATTTACTCCTTCCCATATTCTAGGAAATCCCGGAGGATTCGGAGTTAGCTTTCAAACTCCTGACAGCATCGAAAGGGCTAACCTCTTTGACCTAACCCAAACCCATCTTGGAACTTTCTGTAAGAACTTATCTTTTCTTGATTTCTACTGTCTCCCGACTTACCGTTATTCTACTAACTTACATGTCATTTCTTTACTCTGTAGAATCCAAGCCTCAGTCTCTCCGAGATTCCACGCGTTAAGGAGCCCATACACCAGAGGAACCATTCGTATTCGCATCCCAGGGTTTTATTCCCCAGAGGGATTCCCTGGGGTTCGTGCTCCTTCTCCGCTGGTTGTGCAGTCCCGGGTGGAAGGAGGGAGCAGGATCCTCAGGGCGGTTCTCACATTCTGCTGTTGCTGCTTTGTGAGCGGCAAGTTTGACCAGGTTAGTGCTCATCCATTGATATCAACCAGTGTTTTGGTGAAAACCTTGACCAAACTTATTGGCAGATCGTAACAATAGGCCCTTTTATTTTGACAGACTCGACTAGGACTGTGTTATTATTATTTGATGGTCGTAGCTTGTACCCATGTTTAGATTTTGGTTTAGATAGGCGTTGTTCAAACCCAATTGAAGTTCAATAAACACCTTTGAACTGTGATAACTTGTGTCTGTTTTACTGTATGATACCATGACTTTCTTACATATGGTGTCAGCCGTGGGATGTGATTCAATTGACACAAATTCAGAATGCACGCTGGTGAAGAAGGTAAAAATAGGACTGTTGAACTCCTCGATTCTGATCGTATATCCACTCTTAAAGAGATTTTGTTTTCCCAGCTTCACGTCCCAACTGGTCAACAAGATTTATTCTTCAAAGCTCAGCTGTTATTAGATACCCCTCCACTTTCCCATTATACCATCCAACAGTGGGATTGAATAATACAACCCACATACGTCTGTATTGGACCTAGCACTCTGAATCCACCTCTTCCCAAACCTTTTCTTTTTGGTAACCCTATCAGAGGGAGTCTGAGTCTGATTCAGAAAACACAACAGAAGGATCCCTTAACCGCCAGGAGACATGACCGACCTGACAGGCATCATGGCCCAGCAGGCCACCCATCAGATTCAGGCCGAAGCTCGCTTTCAAGAGAATTTTACGATATTGGTTTAGTTACAGGCAAGACCCATACTACCTCAAGGAATACTACAACCATACCAAGCGGGGGAAGACCTAGGGAATTTCTTTTTGAATTTTGAGTGATTAGCCAAGCAATTAGGATGGGAAGAAAATCTAAATTCTTTTTATTTAGTGCCTCGGCCTATGCCAAAGTTGAGATACAGACCGCCTACCAGCTACTTAACCGTGCCCAGGGGGCTACCTTTATATCCATTAAAGAGGGGCTGCTAAAAAGGGTAGGGCAAACCTGTAACTTCTATCAGCAGAAATTAAGGGCCATTAAACTCAACCCTGGGGAAACCTCCTTTAATTACGAGAGCAAATAAAAAATAGAAGAATAGGTAGAAAAGATTACTGTAGAGCAATTCACCAATTCTTTCCCACCCTTCTTGCAAAAGGCAGTACTACAACTGAATCAACCCACCCTACATGGCTACTGAGACTGCCCAAAACCACTCAGATGCAGTCAAACACTTCCACTCACAAGCTTACTCATTGCTCCCAACCCTAGGTATTAGTTAGAGGGGGAGGGTCCTATGAATTCAAGGAATGGATACCAGTAGAAAGAATAGAAATTAAAAGAACTGACCCAAGGGCTAGAGAGGAAAGTAAAAGAGAAGAACCTAAAGAAATCAAACCCTCTCCTCCTATCTGCTTTTCATGTAGAGAAACCGGCCATCTGGCCAGAAACTGTCCTACAAATCTAAAGGAAGAACCCATGGAAATAGGCTGTCTAAAAGGGGACGAGTGGGAGGAACCCAAAGAAGATCTGGAAACCTTTACTATATGTATATGTCAATCTTCCGCTGACTTTACGTATGAACAGGTCATGGTAAATGGGAAACAAGTAAAGGCATTAATGGACTCAGGTAGCAAACAGACCAAAATAAGAGCTGATTTGGTTACAACAACAGACCCCGAGAATGCAACCTTAGTTAGAGTTACATGTGGACATTGGGATTTGTAATTGGAATTGTTTGTTTGTACAGAGCTTATACACAAGTTAAATGCTTCAAAATGCTTCAAGGTGGGAAGGGAGCAAGGCAATACAATAGTCATTCTTAGACCTTGAGGTTTCTGAATGATCTAACAACAAAGTAACTAGCATACAAGGCTTGCCAGAATTTCTCCTAGTGAAAGTGCATGACGTGTTTCAAGCGCAACCAGATTAGGCAGGGGAGACAAAGGGGGGACAAGACAGAACTTACAAGGCCTAGTAAATTCAGGTCATGCAATTGTACAGACGGAAGTGCAAGGGAGTGGGGAGGGGAAACAAGTGTGCCCAGTCCAGCAGGGCCCTGGGTTAAGTGCACAGAGGTTACCCCTCTCATGGAACGTATGCAGAAAGTGCAGTAGTGCTGAGCATAGTCCAGAGGGCTGGAGGCAAGAACAAAGACTGGCGGGGGAGCCTGAGACCTGTGAGGCTGTGGAGGTGAGCCAGGTGGCCGGTCAGCAAAAGCTGAACAGAGTTAGGGGAGAGATGGAGAAATGAGGCTGGAGAGAAAGAGAGAGGGGCTTAGAAGGGTAGAGGGAGGGAGAAAGAGGAAGAGAAAAGGAATGTGTTGAGGGGTTTCTGGAACTTAAGGTGTTCCAGCTCAAGGCAGAGAGAGGCAGGGAGGCTGTTCCAGAGGCAGGCACCTGCAGAGGATAAAAATCTACCCGCAATCTCTGCTTGGAAAAATGGCTCACCCGTAGAGAGTTGGAGGAGAACGAGCGGAGGGGTCTAGGAGAGTATTTTGGAAGAGAGCATTGTAGATAGTGCAGGCCCTGGCCCCAGAAAGCCTTGTGGATTATGCAGAGGGTCTTGAACTTGATCCTATCAGCCACAGGAGGGATTTCAGTGCCGGAGAGATGCCGTCCCTGGGCTTGAGGCTCACAGTTCTGTTCGGGATGAGTTGCAGCAGATGGAGAGTAGAAGTAGGAAGGTTGAGAAAGAGGTTGTTGTAGTAGTCCATGCTAGAGAGAACGAGGGCCCTGGAGATGGTTTGCCTTGGGGGAAGGTGAGAAAAGGTAGAATACCTCTGAGGAGGTGCAGCTGGTAGTGGGAATTTTTGGAGATGTCTGAGATGTGAGAAGAGAAGGAGAGAGTGGAGTCGAAAATGATCCCCACGTTTTTTGCCTCACTAGCAGGTGGGGCGCAGGGCTAAAGGAGGCCGGCCAGTAAGGAATTTGGAAACCAGGGGTAGGGGTTCCAATGAGGATGATCTCTGTCTTACTGCCATTGAAGCAGAGATCATTAGCAGCACACCAAGATTCAATTGCGGACAGTCAGGAATAAGCAAGGAGGAGGAAGAGCCGAGGGTAGCCTGAGGGAGAGCTGCGTGTCATCCGCAGAAAACGGAAAGTTAGAGGTGAAGGTAGAGATCCTGTGGGCAAGAGCGCCCATGTGGACATTGAAGAACCAAGTAGAGAGAGTGATAGAGGAGAGAAAGGACCCAAGTTCCAACTGGGAAGGATGGTCAGAGAGAAAGGAGGCAAAGCACGCTAGGGCCAGATCTGTGATGCCCAGGGTATCACGGAGACAGGAGATCAGGATGTTGTGGTTTACCGTGTCGAAGGCAAAAGAGAGATCGAGAAGAATGAGTACAGAGGGAGAATTAGAGTCAAGATTTGAGAGCAGGTCTTCACAGGTGTTCAGAAGAGCAGTTTCTATGCCCCTGGATGCTCTAAAGCCAGACTGATGGTCAAGGAGCCAACCCACTGAATCAGTATGTTGTGTAAACTGAGAGATCGCTAATTTCTCCAGGAGTTTGACCAGCAAAGGAGTGATAGAGATCAGGCGATAGTTTTCTGGGATAGAAGGGTCAGCAGAGGGTTTCATGAGCAGAAGGTGCACAAGAGAGTGCTTGAAAGTAGTGGGGGAAACTCCAGTGGTAAAAGAGAAGTTGCAGAGGTCGGCCAGGGCTGGAGCAAGAGAATCATTGTTATTCTTGTTGGTTTTAGGAGGGCATGGGTCAACCTGTATGGAGGAGGCTTTCATTGACCGGACTTGTCTAGAGACCTCCTCAGGGGTCACAGGGGAGAGGGAGGAGAGAAGAGGGTGGGATGGCTCAGGGGGGCCCAAGGGATGTAGGTGCAGGAGAAGGTGCGGGGGAGAGAGATGACAGAATATCCTGTGTTGTGGCAGTGAAATGAGCAGCCAGGCATGAGCAAAGGGCCTCTGTGGGGGCAGTAGAGGAAGAGGCTGCAGTAGAATTGTCCAGTTACTTGCAGACTTTGAAGAGTTCAGCCGTGTTGTTAGATGCCGCTGAGATGCTTGAATATAGACTCTTTTCTTAGAGCAGATGCAGAGTCTATATTGCCTTTGAAGAAGGCGGCAGGCCAGTTTATCAGAGGGTGCACCTGAAGATCCCCATTTCCATTCTGCTGCTCACTTTTGTTTGAGGGCAGTCAGCTCAGATTCGTACCAAGATTTACCCTTTTTGGAAGGCTTCAGACGGACCCTCATGACAGGGGCAAGAATGTCAAGAGTGTTGGAGATGGAGAGGTGAAAGTTTGAGAGAGCTGTGTCAAGTGGGAGTAAGCCTCAGCAGTAGAAGGAGGAGATTATGTGGATGCAAAGGCAGCCACTGTCACTCTTTTCATGGGTTGGATGACCTTGTAGGCAGGAGGCAGTGAAGGTGTGCTAGAGGAGAAGAGAGCTTCGTGTGGGAAGAGAGAAGAGAACGATCAGTCCAGGAGAGTGAGATAGTGAGAGGGATAGAGAGAGGAATGACAGTGGAGATAAAAGAATCTCAGGTGTGGCCAATGGTGTGCATCAGGCCAGAAGTTAGAATGAAGAGAGAAAGAGAGGTGCATACAATTGCGGAAAGGACCTGAGGACTCGGAAGAATCAAGAACCCAGCTGGAGGAGTTGGGAGCAGGAGGAAAGGAGAGAAGAGGCCAGGTCAGCCCATTCAGAGAGGAAGAGGGTGGGCTCGGCGGCCGATAGAAGGTGGCCAGAGTAAGAGAGGAGACAGGAGAGAGAGAGAGAGCCTGCAGACCAGTCATTCAAAGGAAGAGTAGACCTGAGTGGGAATGATGGAAAAAGGGATCCACTCAGGAAAGAATGGGGCTACTCCCCCTCCTGGCCTGTTGGGCCTGGGCTCAGAGAGGATCTTGTAGTAAACTCATAACAGAGCTGTCCTTGAACCATGTCTCAGTAAGGGGTAGGACATTGATTACAAGGAGGTGGCAGATATCAGAGGAGTGCTTGACAGCAGAGCGAGAGTTAAGCGTGGCAATGTGGAGCAGATTGCTGTTATTGAAAGACTTATGAGGGGGATACAGTGGATAGTGGTCCCCCCAGTGAGTGGCGAGAGTGCCTGAGATATAGAGGTAGGACGGGCCAGAGGAGTCGAGGCTGACAAGGATGTTAGTGAGGGAGGTAAAGGCAAGGGAGCCAGGAAAGTAGTAGATGGCAAGGGAGCCAGTGTAGGAGGGGCCACAGGGGGACTGGGCACCCCAGATGCAGTGGCAGTGGGTGACAAGGGCACCAGAGAGCTGGAGGCTGACAATGTTGTCAGAGCAGTCCATGTAGGCAAGAGAGCCTGTATAGTTGCAAGCGACAAGGGAGCAGTTGTGAGAGAGGCAGTGAGGTTAGTAGGAGGGATAACGAAATATACCCCAAAATACCTGTGTACATTAACATCAGGGGGGAGTCATATTTAGTATCATTAGCCATTATTCCTGGGCTTCCTGAATAAGTCATTGTGGGAAGAGACTTTACTGTATTCTCCACTATCTTGTAGGAACTTCCAACTACCCATAGGGAATTTATACCCCAAGACTATTGGAACTCCCAAACCTTTCCAGTGTGAGAATGGCCGGAAACTGAGCCCCTTGAGCCTACCATTTACCAAAAGCCTTCCACGAAATGTGAGGAGCACCTAATTCCAGAGTCAACCCCTCAATGCCAGTTTGTGTGGTACATTCGGGAGACAAATAGGAACACCTTACCTATACCAGAACGGAGGAAAAGAAACGCGTGGACTATGTGAGAGTCCTTGGATATATTTCCCTCTTGTTCTATCCAGGATCTTCAAATCGAAGAATGTGGAAAAGGACCAAGTATATCCACCTTGCATGGGGGAAGGGCATGTGAGAAACCAGAAGGTGTCTCACCCCAGGGATCTGTCATCCAGGTGGCCAGGACACGGCCATCGCTTTTGGATCCAGTTCCTGGGGTGGGGATGGACCAGGGCAGGTGGGAGGATCACTTGGGTCAGGGGTCTTCGGGGAGTGGGAGTGGGACACCGGATGGTGAGATGTGGTATCCCTTCCCTGTAACACCTTTACCCCATCCAACCAGGTGGGATATTTAGGAACTCTACCCACCTCCTCACCCCCACCTTTTACAACAGGAACACTTTCTCACGGACAGCCCACTATGAGGGAAAACACACTAACACCCGAGTAGTATACTTGATGTGTCCCAATACAATGGTTAGGCGAGGTCAGGCAATTACTGACCATCACACACACCTGACTTCCATTAAGCTTCCCCACATGGATAAAAGGCGGAACACGAGAGCACACTCTGGGTGAGGCAAAGCACACGAGGAAACAGCAGTTTCGAGATGGCAGCTGAACAAGAGAAGAAAGACGGCAAAACAGAAGGGAATCACAAGGAGTTAAGTTCCCTTCACCTTTTCGACTAGGAACCATTACTTTCCTGAACCCTCGAGAATGGAAAGCATAAAACCAGGAAACCAGGCTGAAGAATCCTGCATAGTGTGTCAGAGATACCCAGGGCACTCCTGCATCAATAATCAAGGCGGGGAGAATCACCATCCACCGTGGTACCCTCCTTGGCTCCAAGAACAAAGCAGCGTCAGTGAAATCAACACAGCCGGTGAGTTGGGGAGACAGATACAAGACCGGTCTGTGTTGAAGCCCAGATTGCAAGCAGCAACATTGTATTGCGAGTGCTGCAATGAACATTGTTAAAACACGTGTGATAAGAAGAGTAAAGTTGAATTGCTGATGAATGACTGAACTTTAAAACAAAGATACAATACCTTTGACAGTGTAGTCGGACACCGCGTGGGTGCTCAATCGAAGGTCTCTGTAAGGTATCCAGCTGAGGAGTGGCAGAAGTGTAAGTGAGAACAGGTCATATCAAGAAGAGAATTAATAATTGTGAATCGAAGTGGTCATGCGACGGGACAAACAAAATCCTGCGCACAGTCAAAAGTCTTTGATTTTGATGGAGTAGAGAAAATGTGTCCAACCCTGGCAGAGGGAGACCAATTCTAAACTCCCCATACTCGTTGTGCCGCTTACCTTGGGGCTAATGTAACTCTTACCTGATGTACACCTTATAACTCGGTAACTGTAAATGTTCCATCACTGTTAATCTGACTTCTTTGTAACCACAATTCCATTGTACATACACCTTTATAACGCTGTAACTGTACATTCTTTAACACTGTTAATATGATTTTTCTGTAATCACAATGCCACTGTATATTGTTCCAATTACTGATATCCTTTTCTTAACCAGCCAGTACTGACTTAATCTTGTAACCTACGCCGTGATACCTCCGGGTTTGGGCATATTAACAAATGCAATAAATAAATAAATAACAATTGAAGATTTGTGTCACCGTGGGTCTGAGCCAGCGGAGAGAGGTCCGGGGGGAACAGTAAATCACTCGAGAAGTTGTATAAGTGAAATCCTAAAAAGAAAGGAACTTTAATGTTTGTCGTGTTGCATGACTTTGACACAGAAGGGCCGGATGTTGAAGTTTTGAACTGCATCCTTGCGCTAGAGAAGCCAGAGACTGTGCTAAGCTTGAGTGAGCCACGTTGTGACGTGCTGAGAACCTGGGGAAGGGAAGTCAACGGCTTGAATATCCTGACATCTCATTTCCTGAACACTTTTCTTTTGCATAACATTGTTTCCCACAAAATGTGTACTTAGAAGTAAGGATTGGCAATAGGTTTCTTAGTATAGGCCCTTTTATTTTGACAGACTCGACTAGGACTGCATTATTATTATTATTATTTGATGCTCGTACCTTGCTCCCATCTTGAGATTTAGGTTTAGATGGGCGTTTTCCAAACCCAATTGAAGTTCAGTAAACACCCTTGAATGGGTGATCACTTGTGTCCGTCTTACTGCTTGATACCATGCCTTCCATACAGGGCACATTCCACAATGCCCTGATAGTATAGTGCATCCATAATGCAAGAATTCACATGCTCAGTTCACACAGTGAGGCCACATTCCAGTGTGACCAAGCAGTTCAGAAAGGGCAGACGTCAGTACAAACTATAAGCCAGCATGTCCTCAGCTGAATCTTATGAGCTGCCACCTCACCCCACTCACTTCATAATAATGTATTTCTCATATAGCGCTACACACCCATAGGTCTCAGATCACTGAAATAACAGAAGACATGTTTTTTCCCACAGAGTGGTACTCAATGTATTGACCTCGGAAGGACAAAAGGCTGAGTTGACCCTAGTGAGTTGACCATGCAAGGATTTGTACCTGCCACAGCAGGCTGTGCACACATATCAGGGGTGAGCGCTTAGCTCACTGTGCTATCTGACCAGCTAGACAAATGCAGCAGAAAATGTACATGCTGGTGGACCGTACAGAGCACAACCATTGGGTAAATCAAGTGAAATACACTGTTAAAAACGTGGAAAAACAAATGCCCAGACATTTCCTGTACTGTAGGCCCTTCTGCCAGACAAAACATCACGTTTTCACAGAGAATTGTTTAGACAAGCTAACATAACTGGCATCAACATTTCAAGCTAATTATTAAGACTTAAAAACTATTCCCAACAATCCAAATACCATTACTGATATCATTAGGGTATTTATTGAGCATGGACCTGGCTGTGGGAAGCAACAGAGCGGTTTCCAAGTCATAGAGGGAGTATGCAGCTGTAATGGACATGGATTTCAAGTGATCAATGCAAAGGAGCCAACAATGGGGGAACAGGTGTGGTAGTGAGGGGGGGGTGGCAATTTGGAAGGGATCCTCAAGTAACCAGGCGGGGGGACAGATCACCAAGCCTCAAGTTAAATGGGGAGTGGGTGTTAGGGAGGAGCCGTTCCTTGAAGAGGAGGGTCTTGAGCTCCTTCCTGAAATGTAGATGGGAGGGGGAGAGTCTGGTGTTGCTTTTCTTACCCCTGCCAGGCTGCATGGTACAATACACATTGCATTTCAATGCCGCATCAACAAACGATGCGCTCTCGACTTGATCACAAGAAATTAACACATATTACTCTGTACTGCAAACTCAATTCTTCATGGAAAGGACAGGTTTTTAAACAACATTTCTAGGATATCTGGTTTTGGCGGACAGAGGTGATGCAGGATGGCGAGAATAGAACATTGCACGGGATGTTACTCTCTGTGACACTGTGATGGGGGAGGAGCCCAAAAGCCACAGGGAACGAACGTAGAACCCTAATCTTCAAGCCATCCACGAGAAATGTAAAACATTCTTCTGAATTCTGCCAGAGGTACAGGGAATTCTGCCAGAGGTACAGGGATAAGGTTGCAGTCTGGTAGCTCTGCTTCCTCCATCTCTTCCTCTTACTGAACGTGCAGGAACCTGGACCTGCCTTCTTTGCCCCCATAGCTTCATCTGGAACACATTCCATCCTCCTTTACACTCCTTGAGACTTTGCATGGAAGTCCCCTGTAAGCTTTACATTGTTATTCATATACAATGTATGAAAGTAGCCTGCAATGTTTGCCTCTCTTCTTCGCAATCCAGCTCCTTCCGCTTCACCAAGTGTGCATGACATTACCCTGAAATGTTCACCTCTCTTCTTTGCAATCCAGCCCCTTCCACGTCACCAAGTGTGCATGGCAATACCCTGCAATGTTCACTTCTCTTCCTGGCAGTCCAGCCCCTTCCACTTCACCGAGTGTGCATGAACATTTTCTGCAATTTGCACCTCTGTTCTTGGCAATCCAGCCCCTTGCACTTCACCGGGTGTGCATGACAGTACCCTGCAATGTTCATATCTCTTCTGGGCAATACAGCTCCTTCCACTTCACCGGATGTGCATGACAGTACCCTGCAATGTTCACCTCTCTTCTTGGCAGTCCAGCCCCTTCCACTTCACCGGGTGTGCATGACAGTACCCTGCAATGTTCACCTCTCTTCTTGGCAGTCCAGCCCCTTCCACTTCACTAAGTGTGCATGACAGTACCCTGCAATGTTCACCTCTCTGCTTGGCAATCCAGCACCTTCCACTTCACCAAGTGTGCATGAACAGTTTCTGCAATGTTCCCCTCTCTTCTTGGCAATCCAGCCCCTTCCACTTCACTAAGTGTGCATGACAGTACCCTGCAATGTTCACCACTCTTCTTGGCAGTCCAGCCCCTTCCTCTTAGCGATAGTGCATGACAGTACCCTGCAATGTTCACCACTCTTCTTGGCAATCCAGCCCCTTGCACTTCACCAAGTGTGCATGACAGTGCCCTGCTATGTTCACCTCTGTTCTTGGCAATCCAGGAAAGTACCCTGCAATGATCAACTCTCTTTTAGACAATCCAGCCCCTTCCACTTCACCAGTTGTGCATGACAGTACCATTCAATGTTCACCTCTCTTCTTGGCAATCTAGGAAGGTAATCTGCAATGTTCACCTCACTACTTTGCAAACCAGCCCCTTCCACTTCACCCTGTGTGCATGACAGTACCCTGCGATGTTCACCTTTCTTCTTGGCAATCCAGCTCTTTTCACTTCACCGGGTGTGCATGACAGTAGCCTGCAATGTTCACCTCTCTTCTTGGCAATCCAGCCCCTTCCACTTCACTGAGTGTGCATGACAGAACCCTGCAGTGTTCACCTTTCCTCTTGGCAATCCAGCCTCTTCCACATCACTGAGTGTGCATGACAGTACCCTGCAATGTTTACCCCTCTTCTTGGCAATACAGCTCCTTCCACTTCACCGGGTGTGCATGGCAGTACCCTGCTATGTTCACCTCTCTTCTTGGCAATACAGCTCCTTCCACTTCACCGGGTGTGCATGACAGTACCCTGCGATGTTCACCTTTCTTCTTGGCAATCCAGCTCTTTTCACTTCACCGGGTGTGCATGACAGTAGCCTGCAATGTTCACCTCTCTTCTTGGCAATCCAGCCCCTTCCACTTCACTGAGTGTGCATGACAGAACCCTGCAGTGTTCACCTTTCCTCTTGGCAATCCAGCCTCTTCCACATCACTGAGTGTGCATGACAGTACCCTGCAATGTTTACCCCTCTTCTTGGCAATACAGCTCCTTCCACTTCACCGGGTGTGCATGGCAGTACCCTGCTATGTTCACCTCTCTTCTTGGCAATACAGCTCCTTCCACTTCACCGGGTGTGCATGGCAGTACCCTGCTATGTTCACCTCTCTTCTTGGCAATACAGCTCCTTCCACTTCACCGGGTGTGCATGACAGTACCCTGTTATGTTCACCTCTCTTCTTGGCAATACAGCTCCTTCCACTTCACCGGGTGTGCATGGCAGTACCCTGCTATGTTCACCTCTCTTCTTGGCAATACAGCTCCTTCCACTTCACCGGGTGTGCATGACAGTACCCTGCAATGTTCACCTCTCTTCTTGTCAGTCCAGCCCCTTCCACTTCACCGAGTGTGAATGACAGTACCCTGCAATGTTCACCTCTCTTCTTGTCAGTCCAGCCCCTTCCACTTCACTGAGTGTGAATGACAGTACCCTGCAATGTTCACCTCACTTCTTGTCAGTCCAGCCCCTTCCACTTCACCGAGTGTGCATGAACATTTTCTGCAATGTTCACCTCTCTTCTTGGCAACCCAGGAAAGTACCCTCCAATGTTCAACACTCTTTTTGACAATTCAGCCCCTTCCACTTCACCAGGTGTGCGTGACAGTACCTTGCAATGTTCACTTCTCTTCTTGGCAATCCATCCCCTCCACGTCACTGAGTGTGCATGCCAGTACCCTACAATGACCCTGCAATGTTCACCTCTCTTCTTGGCAATCCAGCCCCTTCCACTTCACCAAGTGTGCATGACAGTACCCTGCAATGTTCACCTCTGTTCTTGGCAATCCAGCCGCTTCCTCTTCACTGAGTGTGAATGACAGTACCCTGCAATGTTCACCTCTCTTCTTAGCAATCCAGGAAAGTACCCTCCAATGTTAACTCTCTTTTTGACAATTCAGCCCTTTCCACTTCACCAGGTGTGAGTGACAGTACCTTGCAATGTTCACCTCTCTTCTTGGCAATCCAGCCTCTTCCACTTCACCGAGTGTGCATGACAGCACCCTGCAATGTTCCACTCTCTTATTGACAATCCAGCCCCTTCAACTTCACCAGGTGTGCGTGACAGTACCTTGCAATGTTCACCTCTCGTCCTGGCATTCCAGCCCCTTCCACGTCACTGAGTGTGCATGCCAGTACCATGCAATGACCCTGCAATGTTCACCTCTCCTCTTGGCAATCCAGCTCCTTCCACTTCACCGAGTGTGCATGAACAGTTTCGGCAATGGTCCCCTCTCTTCTTGGCAATCCAGCCCCTTGCACTTCACCAAGTGTGCATGACAGTACCCTGTTATGTTCACCTCTCTTCTTGGCAATACAGCTCCTTCCACTTCACCGTGTGTACATGACAGTACCCTGCAATGTTCACCTCTCTTCTTGTCAGTCCAGCCCCTTCCACTTCACTGAGTGTGAATGACAGTACCCTGCAATGTTCACCTCTCTTCTTGTCAGTCCAGCCCCTTCCACTTCACCGAGTGTGCATGAACATTTTCTGCAATGTTCACCTCTGTTCTTGGCAATCCAGCCCTTTCCACTTCACTGAGTGTGAATGCCAGTACCCTGCAATGTTCACCTCTCTTCTTGGCAATACAGGAAAGTACCCTCCAATGTTCAACTCTCTTTTTGACAATTCAGCCCTTTCCACTTCACCAGGTGTGCGTGACAGTACCTTACAATGTTCACTTCTCTTCTTGGCAATCCATCCCCTTCCACGTCACTGAGTGTGCATGCCAGTACCCTACAATGACCCTGCAATGTTCACCTCTCTTCTTGGCAATCCAGCCCCTTCCACTTCACCGAGTGTGCATGACAGTACCCTGCAATGTTCACCTCTGTTCTTGGCAATCCAGCCCCTTCCTCTTCGCTGAGTGTGAATGACAGTACCCTGCAATGTTCACCTCTCTTCTTGGCAATCCAGGAAGGTACCCTCCAATGTTAACTCTCTTTTTGACAATTCAGCCCTTTCCACTTCACCAGGTGTGCATGACAGTACCCTGCAATGTTCACCTCTCTTCTTGGCAATCCAGGAAAGTACCCTGCAATGTTCCACTCTCTTATTGACAATCCAGCCCCTTCCACTTCACCAGGTGTGCGTGACAGTACCTTGCAATGTTCACCTGTCTTCTTGGCAATACAGCTCCTTCCACTTCACCGGGTGTGCACGACAGTACCCTGCAAAGTTCACCTCTCTTCTTGGCAATCCAGCCCCTTGCACTTCACCAAGTGTGCATGACAGTACCCTATTATGTTCACCTGTCTTCTTGGCAATACAGCTCCTTCCACTTCACTGAGTGTGAATGCCAGTGCCCTGCAATGTTCACCTCTCTTCTTGGCAATCCAGGAAAGTACCCTCCAATGTTCAACTCTCTTTTTGACAGTTCAGCCCTTTCCACTTCACCAGGTGTGAGTGACAGTACCTTGCAATGTTCACCTCTCTTCTTGGCAATCCAGCCTCTTCCACTTCACCGAGTGTGCATGACAGTACCCTGTAACGTTTACCTCTCTTCTTGGCAATCCAGGAAAGTACCCTGCAATGTTCCACTCTCTTATTGACAATCCAGCCCCTTCCACTTCACCAGGTGTGCGTGACAGAACCTTGCAATGTTCACCTCTCGTCCTGGCATTCCAGCCCCTTCCACGTCACTGAGTGTGCATGCCAGTACCCTGCAATGACCCTGCAATGTTCACCTCTCTTCTTGGCAATCCAGGAAAGTACCCTGCAATGTTCAACTCTCTTTTAGACAATCCAGCCCCTTCTACTTCACCAGGTGTGCGTGACAGTACCTTGCAATGTTCACCCCACTACTTGGCAATCCAGCCCCTTCCACTTCACTGCATGTGCATGACAGTACCCTGCGATGTTCACCTCTCTTCTTGGCAATCCAGCTCCTTCCACTTCACTGGGTGTGCATGACAGTACCCTGCAATGTTCACCTCTCTTCTTCGCAATCTAGCCCCTTCCACTTCACCGGGTGTGCACGACAGTACCCTGCAATGTTCACCTCTCTTCTTGGCAATCGAGCTCCTTCCACTGCAACGGGTGTGCATGACAGTACCCTGCTAAGTTCACCTCTCCTCTTGGCAGTCCAGCCCCTTCCTCTTCACCGAGAGTGCTGGCCATTACCCTGCAATGTTCACCTCTCTTCTTGGCAATCCAGCTCCTTCCACTTCACCAAGTGTGCATGACAGTACCCTGTTATGTTCACCTGTCTTCTTGGCAATACAGCTCCTTCCACTTCACCGGGTGTGCATGACAGTACCCTGTTATGTTCACCTGTCTTCTTGGCAATACAGCTCCTTCCACTTCACCGGGTGTGCACGACAGTACCCTGCAAAGTTCACCTCTCTTCTTGGCAATCCAGCCCCTTGCACTTCACCAAGTGTGCATGACAGTACCCTGTTATGTTCACCTGTCTTCTTGGCAATACAGCTCCTTCCACTTCACCGGGTGTGCATGACAGTACCCTGTTATGTTCACCTCTCTTCTTGGCAATACAGCTCCTTCCACTTCACCGGCTGTGCATGACAGTACCCTGCAATGTTCACCTCTCTTCTTGTCAGTCCAGCCCCTTCCACTTCACTGAGTGTGAATGACAGTACCCTGCAATGTTCACCTCTCTTCTTGTCAGTCCAGCCCCTTCCACTTCACTGAGTGTGCATGAACATTTTCTGCAATGTTCACCTCTGTTCTTGGCAATCCAGCCCCTTCCACTTCACTGAGTGTGAATGCCAGTACCCTGCAATGTTCACCTCTCTTCTTGGCAATCCAGGAAAGTACCCTCCAATGTTCAACTCTCTTTTTGACAATTCAGCCCTTTCCACTTCACCAGGTGTGAGTGACAGTACCTTGCAATGTTCACCTCTCTTCTTGGCAATCCAGCCTCTTCCACTTCACCGAGTGTGCATGACAGTACCCTGCAACGTTCACCTCTCTTCTTGGCAATCCAGGAAAGTACCCTGCAATGTTCCACTCTCTTATTGACAATCCAGCCCCTTCCACTTCACCAGGTGTGCGTGACAGAACCTTGCAATGTTCACCTCTCGTCCTGTCATTCCAGCCCCTTCCACGTCACTGAGTGTGCATGCCAGTACCCTGCAATGACCCTGCAATGTTCACCTCTCTTCTTGGCAATCCAGCCCCTTCCACTTCACCAAGTGTGCATGACAGTACCCTGCTATGTTCACCTCTGTTCTTGGCAATCCAGCCCCTTCCACTTCCCTGAGTGTGCATGACAGTACCCTGCAATGTTCACCTCTCTTCTTGGCAATCCAGGAAAGTACCCTGCAATGTTCAACTCTCTTTTAGACAATCCAGCCCCTTCTACTTCACCAGGTGTGCGTGACAGTACCTTGCAATGTTCACCCCACTACTTGGCAATCCAGCCCCTTCCACTTCACTGCATGTGCATGACAGTACCCTGCGATGTTCACCTCTCTTCTTGGCAATCCAGCTCCTTCCACTTCACTGGGTGTGCATGACAGTACCCTGCAATGTTCACCTCTCTTCTTCGCAATCTAGCCCCTTCCACTTCACCGGGTGTGCACGACAGTACCCTGCAATGTTCACCTCTCTTCTTGGCAATCGAGCTCCTTCCACTTCAACGGGTGTGCATGACAGTACCCTGCTAAGTTCACCTCTCCTCTTGGCAGTCCAGCCCCTTCCTCTTCACCGAGAGTGCTGGCCAGTACCCTGCAATGTTCACCTCTCTTCTTGGCAATCCAGCTCCTTCCACTTCACCAAGTGTGCATGACAGTACCCTGTTATGTTCACCCGTCTTCTTGGCAATACAGCTCCTTCCACTTCACCGGGTGTGCATGACAGTACCCTGTTATGTTCACCTGTCTTCTTGGCAATACAGCTCCATCCACTTCACCGGGTGTGCACGACAGTACCCTGCAAAGTTCACCTCTCTTCTTGGCAATCCAGCCCCTTGCACTTCACCAAGTGTGCATGACAGTACCCTGTTATGTTCACCTGTCTTCTTGGCAATACAGCTCCTTCCACTTCACCGGGTGTGCATGACAGTACCCTGTTATGTTCACCTCTCTTCTTGGCAATACAGCTCCTTCCACTTCACCGGGTGTGCATGACAGTACCCTGCAATGTTCACCTCTCTTCTTGTCAGTCCAGCCCCTTCCACTTCACTGAGTGTGAATGACAGTACCCTGCAATGTTCACCTCTCTTCTTGTCAGTCCAGCCCCTTCCACTTCACCGAGTGTGCATGAACATTTTCTGCAATGTTCACCTCTGTTCTTGGCAATCCAGCCCCTTCCACTTCACTGAGTGTGAATGCCAGTACCCTGCAATGTTCACCTCTCTTCTTGGCAATCCAGGAAAGTACCCTCCAATGTTCAACTCTCTTTTTGACAATTCAGCCCTTTCCACTTCACCAGGTGTGAGTGACAGTACCTTGCAATGTTCACCTCTCTTCTTGGCAATCCAGCCTCTTCCACTTCACCGAGTGTGCATGACAGTACCCTGCAACGTTCACCTCTCTTCTTGGCAATCCAGGAAAGTACCCTGCAATGTTCCACTCTCTTATTGACAATCCAGCCCCTTCCACTTCACCAGGTGTGCGTGACAGAACCTTGCAATGTTCACCTCTCGTCCTGGCATTCCAGCCCCTTCCACGTCACTGAGTGTGCATGCCAGTACCCTGCAATGACCCTGCAATGTTCACCTCTCTTCTTGGCAATCCAGCCCCTTCCACTTCACCAAGTGTGCATGACAGTACCCTGCTATGTTCACCTCTGTTCTTGGCAATCCAGCCCCTTCCACTTCCCTGAGTGTGCATGACAGTACCTTGCAATGTTCACCTCTGTTCTTGGCAATCCAGCCCCTTCCTCTTCACTGAGTGTGAATGACAGTACCCTGCAATGTTCACCTCTCTTCTTGGCAATCCAGGAAAGTACCCTGCAATGTTCACCTCACTACTTGGCAATCAAGCCCCTTCCACTTCACTGCATGTGCATGACAGTACCCTGCAATGTTCACCTCTCTTCTTGGCAATCCAGCCTCTTCCACTTCACTGAGTGTGCATGACAGTACCCTGCAATGTTCCCCTCTGTTCTTGGCAATCCAGCCTCTTCCACTTCACTGAGTGTGCATGACAGTACCCTGCAATGTTCCCCTCTGTTCTTGGCAATCCAGCCTCTTCCACTTCACTGAGTGTGCATGACAGTACCCTGCAATGTTCACCTCTCTTCTTGGCAATCCAGCCCCTTCCACTTCACTGAGTGTGCATGACAGTACCCTGCAATCTTCCCCTCTGTTCTTGGCAATCCAGCCTCTTCCACTTCACTGAGTGTGCATGACAGTACCCTGCAATGTTCACCTCTGTTCTTGACAATCCAGCCTCTTCCACTTCACTGAGTGTGCATGACAGTACCCTGCAATGTTCACCTCTCTTCTTGGCAATCCAGCCCCTTCCACTTCACTGAGTGTGCATGACAGTACCCTGCAATGTTCACCTCTCTTCTTGGCAATCCAGCCCCTTCCACTTCACTGCATGTGCATGACAGTACCCTGCAATGTTCACCTTTCTTCTTGGCAATCCAGCCTCTTCCACTTCACTGAGTGTGCATGACAGTACCCTGCAATGTTCCCCTCTGTTCTTGGCAATCCAGCCTCTTCCACTTCACTGAGTGTGCATGACAGTACCCTGCAATGTTCCCCTCTGTTCTTGGCAATCCAGCCTCTTCCACTTCACTGAGTGTGCATGACAGTACCCTGCAATGTTCACCTCTCTTCTTGGCAATCCAGCCCCTTCCACTTCACTGAGTGTGCATGACAGTACCCTGCAATCTTCCCCTCTGTTCTTGGCAATCCA
Source organism: Ambystoma mexicanum (assembly GCF_040938575.1). Lineage (NCBI taxonomy): Eukaryota > Metazoa > Chordata > Amphibia > Caudata > Ambystomatidae > Ambystoma > Ambystoma mexicanum. The sequence goes on from NC_090931.1 coordinate 128,279,829, forward strand.
GCCTCTTCCACTTCACTGAGTGTGCATGACAGTACCCTGCAATGTTCACCTCTGTTCTTGACAATCCAGCCTCTTCCACTTCACTGAGTGTGCATGACAGTACCCTGCAATGTTCACCTCTCTTCTTGGCAATCCAGCCCCTTCCACTTCACTGAGTGTGCATGACAGTACCCTGCAATGTTCACCTCTCATCTTGGCAATCCAGCCCCTTCCACTTCACTGCATGTGCATGACAGTACCCTGCAGTGTTCACCTCTCTTCTTAGCAATCCAGCCCATTCCACTTCACTGAGTGTGCATGAGAATACCCTGCAATGTTCACCTCTCTTCTTGGCAATCCAGCCCCTTCCACTTCACCTCGTGTGCATGACAGTACCCTGCAATGTTGACCGCCACATGTCCTTTTCAGATTTTTTTCTCCATTCCATCACATTGAATGTACATGAAAGTACATGAAAGTATACTGCAAACTCCACTTCTGCAATGCACTCACCATTCTCCCCATAACCTTTATTGGCAGTGAATGTACTTGTGGCATATACTCCTACATGTGTTCCACTCCCAAAACTGTGCTTCTTACTACCATGTATTACTTGTGAATCTCTCCTCAACATTAGAACCACTCCCACTGGATTGAATGTCCATGAAAGAAATCGTGACATCTTCACCACTCAGTTTTGGGTATTCAGGCCCTTCCCTCTTCATTAAATGTACATGAAAGTATCCTGCTATTAACCCCTTCCACTTCATTTAATGTACAGGAAAGTACTCTGCAATCATCATCTCATTTGGGAATTGTGGTGAAGCAGAAGAACGAGTCGGAATAAGATGTGACATGTTCAAGGGTGTTTATTTAAATCATGATGAAGCACCCTTCTAGCAGGATATTCACTACCTAACAAACTAAACTGATGGTGCTCGTCAAATGTCCAAAATAAATAGTCCTTAGACCAAATCCTAAATGTAACAAAAATATGCACCGGAACAGTAGCCTCTCTATCCTTGGGTTTTCCCCGGCCTCGCTACTGGGATCTCTTTTCAAAAGAAGGTTTTAAAAGTTCTTCAATTTCTCACAATGCGGCCTTCCGGCCTCTGTACAGGCTTTGAACGGCAAGTCTTAAAGCTTTATACACTTCCCCTTCTTTACCTGGAAAAGGATCTCCTTAATATAATGCCACCATTTCTGACTTGATGTTTGAATGTTTATTTCTTTGGTTTGAGCCTGTGAACCCTCCACGTCCTCTCTGTTCCCAGTCTTGCTTCATATTTCCGGGGGCTCCCTGAAGTCCTTTGGTTCTCATATAGGCCTGCTTTAGTGGTGCCTCTTGTTATGTCACGCGGGAGACGGGGTTCTGCCGCTCTCTTCCCCTCCTGGCGAGTCTACCCGCGCATCTGCTTCCAGGGGCTCGCCGGGAGGGGAGTGGCGGGCTACAGGGCTGGCGGCCTTCGGCGCATGCGCGGAAGGCCTCTCTCTCGGCTCCGCGCATGCGCCGTGGGCCGAACTCATCTCCCTAGCGGGGCTTGCTTCTCAAGCCTCGTTATGGGTCCGCCGGCGCCCGGAAACGGAACGGCTTGCGTCCCAGGCCTTTCGGGCGCCGGCGGCCCATAAAAGAGGCCGCAATTCACAGCGAGTCGCGTCTCAACGCGGTTCGCTTCGCTCGCCTCGTTGTTCCTGCCTCTTACTTACCAGCGGCCTGTCCTGGGCCAGCTTGCCTCCTGCACTTACCTGTGGCCTGTTCTGGGCCAGCTGCCTCCTGCACTTACCTGTGGCCTGTCCTGGACCAGCTCTCTTCCAGCCTTACCTGTGGCCTGTCCTGGGTCAGCTTACCTCCATTCCTTACCCGTGGCCTGTCCTGGGTCAGCTTACCTTCAGCCCTTACCTGTGGCCTGTCCTGGGTCAGCCTATCTCCTGTCCTTACCTGTGGCCTGTCCTGGGTCAGCCTACCTCCTGCCCTTACTTGTGGCCTGTCCTGGGTCAGCCCATCTCCAGCCCTTACCTGTGGCCTGTCCTGGGTCAGCCAGTCTCCAGCCCATACCTGTGGCTTGTCTTGAGCCAACCTACCTCCAGCCTTACCTGGGGCCTGTCCTGAGCCTGCCTGCCTCCAGCCCTGACTTGTTGTCGGCACTGGGTCTGCCCATCTTCAGACTTACCCGGGACCTGCCCAGTACCAGCTAGCCTCCAGCTGTTCTCTCTCTTCCTGTTTTGCCTACCTCCGAACCTAATCCTGCAAACCTCTGGAACTATCAGCACCAACCAGACTTTTCTATCAACTGTAATACCTCACTGTTACATTGGTTCCGGAAGATTCATGATATCTACAATCGGCTCTACCTGAACTACAGTGTCACCAACCTGAGCCATCAATCCTCGAGTCACGCTCATCTGGAGAGTACTTATCGTGACATTGGGGGTCGGTCCAACCTTCACCCAGTTCCTCTTTTGGGTGGTGGAGGGGCTGATTCCTCGTGCCGCTAATTCATCAGTTCCTGGACTCCAGACTGGCGACCTCAGCAAGACCAACCACCAAGATTACAGGTACGCGGTCCTCTCGGGCCGATCAGCTTAACACCTCTGTTGGGCATCTGCCCGTTTGGGTTTTCATGGCTCCTGTAACTATTTCTGCTTCCCCAGCCTTGGATACAGCTAATCACCCCTCTCAGCGGCATTACTACTTTGGGAGCATTTGCTTCCCTTGCTCTGCCCTGCTCAGCAGCTGATGCACTTCTGCCAAGACCGGGAATCAGATCTCTTTGCTACGGTCTGGTCTCGGCATCTGTTCACAGGCTGCAGGCCCACCACAGCTTCCGTGTGGTTGTGCCACTAGGCAAGACTGTCTCTTCTCCATCTCTTGACTTCAGCTTCAACGCCGACCAGGATGCCAGCGTTCCGGCGTCTTGCTAGCGATCAGCTCGCGCCCCACGCTACCACCAGCTCTGCGGTCTAGCATGGCGGCACCCCTCCAGGACATCCTCCCATCAGAGGGTCGCCTCTGCGTAGGTTTCTCCTTCCTACATAGCAAGTTCCTTGTTGTTTTATGTACATCACCACAAACAAAAGGGATGTGTGGTTCCTCTTGACTGTGGAGTTCAGGCGAGATCCAGCATTACCTGAAGCCAAAGAGATTAAGGAAATGTCACTACCCGGAGAACCCAAAACAGAAGTAATGAAAGTACTCTGCAATCTTCACCTCCCTCTTTTGGGAATTCAGGCTGTGCCACTTCATTGAATGTCCGTGAAAGTACGACTGGCGTAACGGGGGCCTCAACGGCCCCCGTGGTGTGGGGAGCCTTGCCACCACATGTCCTGGGAGTTGGGGCCCCCCTTGGACTATAAATGAATAAAACAGTAACAGAAACAATTTCTTTATGAAGGCAGAGTAACTACAAAAAGAAACTATTTTGTTTTGAAGCCTGAGGGCTCCCCCGACACCACGACATGGAAGCCTCTATGCTGGAGGCCTCCATGTCATGGGGTGGGGGAGCTCTATGACTTCAAACAGAAATAGCTTATTTTTGAAGTCACTCTGCCTTCATAAAGAAATCATCTCCATTATTGTTCAGTCCTTAACGGAAACAATGCCTTTATGAAGTCGGACTGACTTCAAAAAGATTTTTATTTCTAAGTGATAGGGCTCCCATCAACCCCATGACATCTGTGTGTGTTGAGTGTATGGTGAAAGGGTGCACAGTTAAATGTAAAGGTGGCTGGGTGTGTGTGTTGAGTGTATGGTGAAAGGGTGCACAGTTAAATGTAAAGGTGGCTGGGTGTGCGTGTTGAGTGAATGGTGAAAGGGTGCACAGTTAAATGTAAAGGTGGCTGGGTGTGCGTGTTGAGTGAATGGTGAAAGGGTGCACAGTTAAATGTAAAGGTGGTTGGGTGAGCGTGTTGAGTGTATGGTGAAAGGGTGCACACTTAAATGTAAAGGTGGCTGGGTGTGCGTGTTGAGTGTATGGTGAAAGGGTGCGCACTTAAATGTAAAGGTGGCTGGGTGTGCGTGTTGAGTGTATGGTGAAAGGGTGCGCACTTAAATGTAAAGGTGGCTGGGTGTGCGTGTTGAGTGTATGGTGAAAGGGAGCGCAGTTAAATGTAAAGGTGGCTGGGTGTGCGTGTTGAGTGTATGGTGAAAGGGTGCGCACTTAAATGTAAAGGTGGCTGGGTGTGCATGTTGAGTGTATGGTGAAAGGGTGCGCACTTAAATATAAAGGTGGCTGGGTGTGCGTGTTGAGTGTATGGTGAAAGGGAGCGCACTTAAATGTAAAGGTGGCTGGTTGTGCGTGTTGAGTGTATGGTGAAAGGGTGCGCACTTAAATGTAAAGGTGGCTGGGTGTGCGTGTTGAGTGTATGGTGAAAGGGTGCGCATTTAAATGTAAAGGTGGCTGGGTGTGCGTGTTGAGTGTATGGTGAAAGGGTGCGCACTTAAATGTAAAGGTGGCTGGGTGTGCGTGTTGAGTGTATGGTGAAAGGGTGCACAGTTAAATGTAAAGGTGGCTGGGTGTGCGTGTTGAGTGTATGGTGAAAGGGTGCGCACTTAAATGTAAAGGTGGCTGGGTGTGCATGTTGAGTGTATGGTGAAAGGGTGCGCACTTAAATGTAAAGGTGGCTGGGTGTGCGTGTTGAGTGTATGGTGAAAGGGTGCACACTTAAATGTAAAGGTGGCTGGGTGTGCGTGTTGAGTGTATGGTGAAAGGGTGCACACTTAAATGTAAAGGTGGCTGGGTGTGCGTGTTGAGTGTATTGTGAAAGGGTGCGCACTTAAATGTAAAGGTGGCTGGGTGTGCGTGTTGAGTGTATGGTGAAAGGGTGCACTGTTAAATGTAAAGGTGGCTGGGTGTGCGTGTTGAGTGTATGGTGAAAGGGTGCGCACTTAAATGTAAAGGTGGCTGGGTGTGCGTGTTGGGTGTATGGTGGAAGGGTGCGCAGTTAAATGTAAAGGTGGCTGGGTGTGCGTGTTGAGTGTATGGTGAAAGGGTGCGCACTTAAATGTAAAGGTGGCTGGGTGTGCATGTTGAGTGTATGGTGAAAGGGTGCGCACTTAAATGTAAAGGTGGCTGGGTGTGCGTGTTGAGTGTATGGTGAAAGGGAGCGCACTTAAATGTAAAGGTGGCTGGTTGTGCGTGTTGAGTGTATGGTGAAAGGGTGCGCACTTAAATGTAAAGGTGGCTGGGTGTGCGTGTTGAGTGTATGGTGAAAGGGTGCGCACTTAAATGTAAAGGTGGCTGGGTGTGCATGTTGAGTGTATGGTGAAAGGGTGCACACTTAAATGTAAAGGTGGCTGGGTGTGTGTGTTGAGTGTATGGTGAAAGGGTGCACACTTAAATGTAAAGGTGGCTGGGTGTGCGTGTTGAGTGTATGGTGAAAGGGTGCACACTTAAATGTAAAGGTGGCTGGGTGTGCGTGTTGAGTGTATGTGAAAGAGTGAGCACTTAAATGCATGGGTGGCTGCCTGGGTGTGCCTGAATGATGAAAGGGTGCACACTTAAATGCATGGGTGGCTGCCTGGGTGAGCCTGTATGGTGAAAGGGTGCACACTTAAATGTATGGGTGGATGCCTGGGTGTGCCTGTTTGGTGAAAGGGTACACAAATGTTAGGGGAGTTGATAACTTCATGTGCGGTGGGGGAGGGGCAAACTTATTTGTGTGGGGCATATAACTTCTTTATGCATTCTAATGAGACTATTCTAGTGCAGTTTCAATGTTACAAGCAGTTAACTCTCTCCTTTAAGTCTGAAAGCACCCACTTATGGACTGCTGTGAGAATAAGCGGTCTCCTGTCCCCTCTCTACTCTTCCAATCACTTCCCTGGCATGCAAGTACTAAACCTGCATCGAGATTTCAATTTCCTAAAGAATTATGCATTTGAAAGTAGGTACTAACAGTGAAATGCTTTATGTTAGTCATTCCTGTGCCTTTGTTAACAGCGAAACCCAGGTGCTGTTTAATATCTTTGTCCTGTTCTGTCCGGCAACGGCTCTGTAGGTTAGCCAGGTCGAGTCAACATAGCCCAAAATTTCAAGGGGGGAAGGATGAAGCCCAGTCAGCTCAATGGTGTTGCGCCACTACTTGTGTTTATTCCCTTGGTTACTTATTGGTAATCTTCATTACTCATAGCCCTATTCTTCCTTGTGCAAGAACTTGTGAATTAGGCTCTTTGACTCATACACAAGTACTGGGGTGAGGTAGAGGGACATGGAGGTAATGCCTGGCTTAGTTACCTGTATTCTTCGTGACTCCTAGTCCCACTCTTCCTCATCCCAGTACGTACCTGTGAGGCAAGGAGCCTCATACATAAGCACTGGGACAAGGATAAGGGACCTGGAGGTCATTCTGGGCCGAGAAGCTGATTTTGGGGGATGGGGCAGGTTGTGGGGTGGGGTGGGAAAGGGATTGTGCGGTAAATCGTAATGGCCATCCATTTCCAGGATAAGCAGGCATGATTTGTGGTATTAGTGGCTAAAGAGGCATTTTGGTGCAGCCAGTCTTGTCATTTCTTAGTTTTGCTTGACTTTCTTTTAACTGGGCATCTCTGATAAAGCAGTCCTGCTAAGAATAATTACCTGGCTAGACTGGCATTCGGATGCTGCCAGTCTCGCCGTTTCTTACTGCATCATTGTATGTTTTTCTGGGCCTCTGTGATAAAATAACCATGATAGGTTTTATTGCTAAGACTGGCATTTTGGTGAAACCAGTCTATGCATTCAAACACACATTTATATCTTTCTCCTAGTGCAGTGTGCGGCTTACCCCTGCAGCAGCATGGTAATCTAGGCCGGCCCAGAGAGTGGTGCGACCCGTGATTTGATTTGTTTAAGAGTTGGGCGGGGGGGGCTCAGCATGGCTCACAGGGGTGCCCTCAAATTTGTTTTTTTACGCCACTGGAAAGTACCAATCAATCACCATCTTCTAATTCACGGAATATGCATTAAAGTACGTGCAATCTTCACCCCTCTCTTTTGCGAACTAAGTCTGTCCCACTTCGCTGAATGTGCGTGAAAGTACCCAGCAATCAGCCTCTTCTAATTCAATGAATGTGCATGAAAGTACTCAGCAATCAGCCTCTTCTAATTCTCTGAATGTGCATGAAAGTACCCAGCAATCAGTCTCTTCTAATTCTCTGAATGTGCATGAAAGTACCCAGAAATCAGCCTCTTCTAATTCTCTGAATGTGCATGAAACTACCCAGCAATCAGCCTCTTCTAATTCTCTGAATGTGCATGAAACTACCCAGCAATCAGCCTCTTCTAATTCTCTGAATGTGCATGAAAGTACCCAGTAATCAGCCTCTTCTAATCCTCTGAATGTGGTTGAAAGTACCCAGCAATCAGCCTCTTCTAATTCTCTGAATGTGCATGAAAGTACCCAGCAATCAGCCTCTTCTAATCCTCTGAATGTGATTGAAAGTACCCAGCAATCAGCCTCTTCAAATTCTCTGAATGTGCATGAAAGTACCCAGCAATCAGCCTCTTCTAATTCTCTGACTGTGCATGAAAGTACCCAGCAATCAGCCTCTTCTAATCCTCTGAATGTGCTTGAAAGTACCCAGCAATCAGCCTCTTCTAATCCTCTGTATGTGCATGAAAGTACCCAGCAATCAGCCTCTTCAAATTCTCTGAATGTGCATGAAAGTACCCAGCAATCTGCCTCTTCTAATTCTCTGACTGTGCATGAAAGTACCCAGCAATCAGCCTCTTCTAATCCTCTGAATGTGCTTGAAAGTACCCAGCAATCAGCCTCTTCAAATTCTCTGAATGTACATGAAAGTACCCAGCAATCAGCCTCTTCTAATTCTCTGAATGTGCATGAAGGTACCCAGCAATCAGCCTCTTCTAATTCTCTGAATGTGCATGAAAGTACCCTGCAATCTTTTATGAATCCAGCCCTGTCCACTACATTGGCAGTGCATGAAGGTGCATTTCAATTCCCCTCCCCCTCCTTTTGCCAATGCAGCCCCCTTCCACTTCACCGGATGTGCATGAAGGTACCCTGTGCGATTTTCCTTTATCTCTTGGCAATCAGCACCTTCCACTCCGTCCAGAGTGACACAGCAATCACTTCTAATTGTGGAACTGGGTCCCTTTACCCTTGTATTTCAAGGACTGTGCACGGTGAAGGTTGGGGACGCCCCATTCAATCCCCACAAGACTTTGCATGTAATTGACATTCCAGGAAGGTGCGTCACAGTCCTCACCACACCCCATAGGGAGTGCCGCCCCCCCCCACTCCAGGTCACCTCTTTGGTGGTGCATTAAAAGTAGTCCCTGACGAAACTGCAAAGTCCTTCATCCATTTAACGTAATTAAGTCAAAGTGTATTTATTCATGATGTGTACATTGCAGGCTCTCTCTTACAAACCCACACACACACACACACACACACCCACGATTGCTTTTTAGTTCAAACTTATAATCACGAGTAACCTTTATACATTCGTGTGTTTTACATGAAGGCATTTGTTATATTAAACCCATGAATACTTAAAATTGAGAAATATTATAATCTAAACTGACTTGTCTTAAAAGAATACAAACAAGTGTCTGAACTGCCTGTCCCACCGCTCCCCCATTGGATGCTGGCTCCACCGTGTCAATGATCGGAGGATTCCTTAGGGTGAGGCTGGCACAGACAGCTCCTATTTCAGCAAAGAGTTCACATCCAAGGCCGCCCTGGAGAGAAGGCCGGCCTTGCACTGCCCAGCTATCAGCTCCAACATTCCAGGGGGAGGAATGGCTGCTTCCAGACCTGCGTCTGAACTCGGGGCAGCATTCCCTAAAGACAAACCATGCCAGGGGGCGCGCTGCCAAGGACAGTCGCCAAACAGAGAAGGCCTCTCTCTGCATAAACAGCAGCAACATAACCCATCGTGCCGAGTCCAACAGACGGAAGGGCCCCCTGAGAGTCGACTTAAAGCAAAAGTTGAGATCAGGATCGGAATGGGGAATAACGTGGTTCCTGGCTCAATGAACAAGCATTGGCAAAGCCAATAGTTTTGGCGACTGTACTTTTCTATTGTAGTTTTACATTAATAGGCAAGAGTGCAGCAAATAGTTGGACGCGGCATACCCAGTAAGTTAGTGTTTGCAGACACATGCCATAAGTCAGACTTTGTAAAACTACCTAACTTCCCTGCAGTGGCTGCCTTTATACTATGTTTGTCAGTAGTATGGCGTGCTTGCAAACACCAACCACTCACACGTATATGGAATATTGATGTGTATGTAGGGGTGAGCTGGGGAGGGTTGGTGGATGTGTGGTTCCCCCTCGGCATGGATACATAGAGGCTTCGGGTATGGTGTGGGTAGGTAGATGTGGGATAGGGTGTATGAAGGCAGGCATGGGCCAGGGTGGAGGTTGGCAGGTGTGTGGTAGGCATCAAGAGGTGTGGGCTAGGGTGGTATGGGGTTGGTTTAAGAAGGTGTGTGGTTGGATTGTTGTAAGCAGGCATGAAACATGGTCGGGGTACACCGATGTGCGGTAGGGTAGGTGAAGGCAGGTGCTTTCAGGCATGAGTAAGGTGGGGGGTAGGCAGGCATGCAGAAGAGTGGGATAGGCAAGTGTGAGTTGGGCAGTCATAGGATACATAGGGATAGGCCGACATGCGTTAGGGTGTGGGTAGGTATGGGCTAGTGTGGATATAGAAAGGTGTGCAATAGGCAGGCATGTACCAAGATGAGGGTGTGAGTAGGCAGGCAAGGGATTGGGAGGTGGGACTAGGAAGGTGTAGGGCAGGGTGGGTGTAGGGGGCTCCCTCAGAGTGCCTTGCCGACCTGGATGCTGCGTCCTTTTCGCAGAATACCAACCTCTGCAGCCTTCCTTCTTCTTCCCAGGTTTCAGTTTCCGGGCGTTTCCAGCGTTCACACCGGCTTCCTGTTCCACTAGTCCTTTCTCTGTTTTTATGTTTGGTATGGTTTGTGTGGGTAGGGTGGGGCTTTGTGTATATGTGGGAGCAGTGTATATGGAGTGGCAGTGTGTGTGTGTGTGTGTAGACACTGCGTCTGTGTGGGCAGTGCGTGTCGGGGTAAGGTGTCGTGTGTATTCGAAGGACTTTTATATACTCTGGTTTCCCCCTTTCCTGTCCACTGAACGTTGCCGAGCAGGTTATTTTTCCAGCAGCATCGCTGCTGCTGTAACGTTCGGCCTGACATTTGACACAGTGGGGTCGCAGATTAAACTTTCTGGAGCAACTCAACAGATTATACATTCTCATAGCCCACATCCCCAAATTGCAATGATATGTGGAAGTGGGAAAACGTAATCCTCACTTGGGGCACTAGAGTCAAAACATCAAAAGTAGGCACCCAAACTTACTTTGCAGGGTGCAGCTGCGTACCTGCCACGGCAGAAAGAAGCGAGGGATAATCTACGATCATACTGTGATGCAGTTCCCCGCACCAAGAGGTGAGCTTTCCCAAGTATGTCTCCTTTACACCTGATATGTGCTGTGATGCAGTTCCCCGCACCAAGAGGTGAGCTTTCCCCAAGTATGTCTCATTTACACCTGATATGCACTGTGATGCAGTTCCCCGCACCAAGAGGTGAGCTTTCCCAAGTATGTCTCCTTTATACCTGATATGTACTGTGATGCAGCTCACTGTAACAAGAGATGAGCTTTCCCAAGTATGTCTCCTTTATACCTGATATGCACTGTGATGCAGTTCCCCGCACCAAAAGGTGAGCTTTCCCAAGTATGTCTCCTTTACACCTGATATGTACTATGATGCAGCTCACTGTAACAAGAGGTGAGCTTTCCCAAGTATGTCTCCTTTACACCTGATATGCACTGTGATGCAGTTCCCCGCATCAAGAGGTGAGCTTTCCCAAGTATGTCTCCTTTACACCTGATAAGTACTGTGATGCAGTTCCGCGCACCAAGGGGTGAGCTTTCCCAAGTATGTCTCCTTTACACCTGATATGCACTGTGATGCAGTTCCCCGCACCAAGAGGTGAGCTTTCCCAAGTATGTCTCCTTTACACCTGATATGTACTGTGATGCAGTTCCCCGCACCAAGAGGTGAGCTTTCCCAAGTATGTCTCCTTTACACCTGATAAGTACTGTGATGCAGTTCCCCGCACCAAGAGGTGAGCTTTCCCAAGTATGTCTCCTTTACACCTGATATGCACTGTGATGCAGTTGCCCGCATCAAGAGGTGAGCTTTCCCAAGTATGTCTCCTTTACACCTGATAAGTACTGTGATGCAGTTCCCCACACCAAGAGGTGAGCTTTCCCAAGTATGTCTCCTTTACACCTGATATGCACTGTGATGCAGTTCCCCGCACCAAGAGGTGAGCTTTCCCAAGTATGTCTCCTTTACACCTGATATGTACTGTGATGCAGTTCCCCGCACCAAGAGGTGAGTGTAGAGATTAGGAGTGGAATGTTGGACTCGAGCTGGTCTCGCGGACTCTCGGGATCGGATGTGTAGAGAGCCGCGCGACCAGCGTGAGTGATGGTTGGCGGACGGTGGAAGTTGGTACTGTGTGGAGACTCGGGTGAGCTCCGTAGATTAAAACCAACATTACCTTAATCTGCCGTTTCCTCACATCCTTTCATGTGGCGACGAGGAACGGAGCTCGCCACAGAGTCAGCAGGGTGTTCCTGAGAGTCGGCGTCGGGATATCCAGCGTGAAGACCTCTACAACCGAGTGGCAGGAAAGAGGTGGGGGGCCGCAGAGAGACTGTCCAGGCAGCAGAATCTCAGAGCTGCAGGGGGACGGTCTCCGCGGCGGCCGCAAGGGGACTGTCATAGCAGCTGAGTTCGTAGTTGCAGGGAGACGGTCTCCGCGGCGGAAGAGGAGTGGGGAGCAGGAGCTCTTAGCTCTCCCCACCTCATCAGAAAAGCCAAGTGGTGCAGTCACCCAGACCCCTCAGGACACAGAGGTGAGGAGGAAGAACAAAGAGGGAGAGGGGACTGGGGGATTGAGCACAATAAGAGGGGGAGGAGGCAAATGTGAACACAGTGCCATCTAGAGGATCCAAGAGGAAATTATTTAACTGAAATAAATAAGAAGAACAACCATAAGGGAAGGCACATTCAGGAGAAAAAAAAATGTATAAGGTGCCTGCTACAGGATATATAAGGAGTTGTTTAAGAAAGGTGTGGTGACACCCTAAGGATAGAACTTGCTTAAGGATTTCTATTAAGTAAAGGACGGTGATTCCTACAGGAAACTATTTTGAAGATTTGGACAGTGAATAGGGAGGAGTCATAAGGCCAGAATAAGAAGATTTCTGGAAGAGAGATAAACAAGCTGATAAGAAAACACTAGGTGCGATAAGCAAATGTAATAAGTGTACAACGGTACATAAGAGCATATTGGTCGAATAAATTTTGGCTTGTACAACGGAAATAATGGCTGCAGCGAGTATGTCACCACCACCTCCGTTCCTGTCAGAGCCTGGTACTCCGCCTATAAGATGGGACAGGTGGAAGAAATTGTTTGATACTTACCTGATTGCAATAGGTGGTGATAAGTTTGCGTCTGCGAGAAAAGAAGCAATCCTACTCCATAACTTAGGAACTGAGGGCAGAAGTGTTTATGATGGATTGCCTGACGTAGCGCAGCAAGGCCAAGGAGAAATCGACCAGTAGTACCTAATATCATACCGGATCAACCTTGGAACAAGTTAGCAGTGGATATTATGGGCCCTGTGGCAGGTCTTGGAGAAGGACTTAAATTTCTATTTGTGATAGTAGACTTCCATTCTAAATGGTTCGAATGGGAAGCAGTGAAAGAAGTAACGACTAAAGAGTTGATTGGGTTCTTGGAAAAAGTTTTCCTTAAGGAGGGTGTTCCTGAGGAAATTGTGTCGGATAATGGAGTACAATTTGTGTCAGTGGCAATGAGAAGATTTCTGGAGGGCTACAGCATAAAACACACGAGGACTGCGCTGTATAATCCCAAAGCGAATGGTCTGGTGGAAAGAATAAACAGGTATATAAAAGCGGGTTTACAGTTGGCTATGAAGTCGGGACAGCCATGGAGAGAGGTGTTGAGGATGTTGACATGGAGTTATGTTACTACACCACACTCTGTAACAAGGGTATCTCCTTTTGTGTCGTTGAAAGGCAGGGAACCTGGTACAAAGCTTTGTCCAGGATGGCTAGGCATGGCCAAGGCGGTCAGTGTGGATCGGGATCACATAATGAGACTAATCAAGTTGAATCAAGAAAGAAACAAGGAACTGTTTGATGACAGGATGAGGGTGAAAGAACAGGAATGGAAGGTTGGGGAGATGGTATATGTTAAAAATCCCAGGTTGGTGAACACATGTGTTGAAAGTAAGTTCCTAGGACCAAAAAAGATAAGTGCGGTTAAGAGCAACGTGGTGGTATTGGAGAGTGGTGAAGTCTGGTCGAAAGGAAGGTTGGCAAGAGCGGGAGATGAGAAAGAAGATACATTGGAAAAAAAAAAGTGAGTGTGGACATTAATAAAAAAGAGGAGGAAGGGGTGAAAGAAGGAGTTGTTGATGAGGAAGTGAAAGGAGGAATGGCAAATGTGGAAAATAGGGATAAGGATGTAAGAGTGAATGAACAAGGTTCATATAGACATAGATCAAAACCTGTGTGGATGAGAGATTATGAAACCTAAACTTAACATTCAAGGTTAGGCAAGTTCAAAGTTTTATTGTTCATGGGTGTGAATTATTCTTATCTGCTTAGCATATTTCTATTTTAAGTTTGTTTAACTAAGTATGTAAGGTAATAGAAATCAATGTAAATTTTCGTATTATTATAAGTCGTATTAGTTATTTTCTGCATAAGGGGAAAGATGTGTAGAGATTAGGAGTGGAATGTTGGACTCGAGCTGGTCTCGCAGACTCTCGGGATCGGATGTGTAGAGAGCCGCGTGACCAGCGTGAGTGATGGTTGGCGGACGGTGGAAGTTGGTACTGTGTGGAGACTCGGGTGAGCTCCGTAGATTAAAACCAATGTTACCTTAATCTGCCGTTTCCTCACATCCTTTCAGTGAGCTTTCCCAAGTATGTCTCCTTTACACCTGATATGCACTGTGATGCAGTTCCCCACACCAAGAGGTGAGCTTTCCCAAGTATGTCTCCTTTACACCTGATATGTACTATGATGCAGCTCACTGTAACAAGAGGTGAGCTTTCCCAAGTATGTCTCCTTTACACCTGATATGCACTGTGATGCAGTTCCCCGCTCCAAGAGGTGAGCTTTCCCAAGAATGTCTCCTTTACACCTGATATGACCTGATATGCACTGTGATGCAGTTCCCACACCAAGAGGTGAGCTTTCCCAAGTAAGTCTCATTTACACCTGATGCAACCTGATATGTACTGTGATGCAGTTCCATGCACCAAGAGGTGAGCTTTCCCAAGTATGTCTCCTTTACACCTGATATGTACTGTAATGCAGTTCCATGCACCAAGAGGTGAGCTTTCCCAAGTATGTCTCCTTTACACCTGACACGACCTGATAGGTACTGTGATGCAGTTCCATGCACCAAGAGGTGAGATTTCCCAAGTATGTCTCCTTTACACCTGATATGTACTGTGATGCAGTTCCATGCACCAAGAGGTGAGCTTTCCCAAGTATGTCTCCTTTACACCTGATATGACCTGATATGTACTATGATGCAGCTCACTGTAACAAGAGGTGAGCTTTCCCAAGTATGTCTCCTTTACACCTGATACGACCTGATATGTACTGTGATGCAGTTCCCCGCCCCAAGAGGTGAGCTTTCCCAAGTATGTCTCCTTTACACCTGATACGTACTGTCATGCAGTTCCATGCACCAAGAGGTGAGCTTTCCCAAGTATGTCTCCTTTACACCTGATACGACCTGACATGCACTGTGATGCAGTTCCCTGCACCAAGAGGTGAGCTTTCCCAAGTATGTCTCCTCTGCACCTGATATGACCTAATATGTACTATGATGCAGCTCCCTGTAACAAGAGGTGAGCTTTCCTAAGTATGTTTCCCTTGCACCTGATATGACCTGATATGTACTATGATGTAGCTCCCCGTAACAAGAGGCGAGCTTTCCTAAGTATGTATCTCATGCACTTTTCCAGGCACCATGTATGCCTGTTCTGTAGTTTTGTATTTGTATGCTACTAGCACTTTTCTGTAACCATATCCTTAAACTAAAGCTTCTAGATACACCAGCGCTTTGTGCGCTATACAAGAAACATACATAAATAAATACATCTGATTGCAAGGACGTGAGGGTGCACCTAGAACATACTAAAATGTGGACCCCTGATCATCAAATCTCTTTCATATGTGCAAGGGAGAGGACCAGGTATAGTAATTACCTGCAAAAGCTAGAACAGAAAAGGCCACTATAAGCTCTCCCCAACAGTGTGAACTCCTTAGATCATGCCATGAGCGTTCCTGCTGATGCCAGGAGCCAGCAACAAAACCTCTATACCTGCAGCAGTACAGGTATCCTACATCTGCCTACGGTTAACTTAAATACAGTGACCAAATGCCCATGACCCGTTCAGTTTGTCCATGGAAAAACACAAGCCCTCTAATGTACGAGGATGTGTCTGAATTGTGTGTTGCTTAACTAGTCAACTAGTGTTTGCACAATTTTAAAGAACTGCATGAAGCGATTAACGTGCATTCAACCTGCCAGTCTTGGCGAACCCGCAACATAAGCAGATAAGAAAGACATGTATTTATATTACATTTTCTATGGCTCTTTACTGACACATACCTACCAGCCCATCTGCTTCTCTGAGGCAATGTTCTGTTGCTGGACTCACTCCCACCCAATCCCTGCCAGGGATTTGAAAACCCTGCCCGACAAGCTCCACAAAGGCTGGCGAGTGCTCCTGTTCCATGCCAGTCACTCACATGCGCGGGGCACGCTCGGAATGCAGTGTTGTCGTTTTCACAAAAGCCAAAGCCCCAAAACATGACTAATGTCCCCAGCCCACCATTGGCCCTCTAGAAGCACAAGCCCGAAACGTGGATAACTGTGCCACCACCAGCCACGATATGGGATCAGCGCGACACATGCCTTGCTATATTTCAGTCTGGTCAGCCTTTTAGAGACTATCCTGGAGATGTGACAATCTGCCTAAGTAACTTTCTAAACACAATTGTCAAACAGGTGACTGGCTGCGTTTCTTATCACAAGCTTGAAAGTAGATTGACATGGAGGGCAACAGGCTTAGTGGAGATGGACACGCAGTTGACTCTGCCTAACACACACCGGCCTTCAGTGGGTTTGCACATGCCATGACTGACACTAGCCCTTCCCTTCATGCCTCTCCAAGAGCAGCCCAGCAGCATCTCTTTCTCTAGCCTGTTTGTATGTCATTTTCAGCACCCCATTTAAAAACTTCGGAAGTGTAAGGCTCTTTTTGAAGGAAATACAAATTAGAAACAGAGAAGACATTTGTAACGAATCGCAGGGTTTCGTCACTTCTCCCCAGAGGGCAGCCCTTCCTTGTGAAGCTAAGGAGGTGAGCCCGATACGCAACATCCCCCCTACAGGTGGAGGTAAGTGGGACCTTACAGGGAGAGGCTCCCTCTTGAGGATAAGGACTCCTGTTTCGTAAAGGAATTCCCTAAAACCCACGCTTATGAACCGCCAACCATTACCTGGCGTCAGAAAAGTCCATCAGAACAAACCACTGTGTGTTATTGTATCATCTAAGCTGAAGAAAAGTCTGTTGAAAACACTGAGACAAAGAAGAGTGATAAGCAAGTAATGATGATCGCTCCATGGTTAAAACCTATTCAAACTGAGACGAAGAAGAGTGGCCAAGTAAACAAGAATACTCATCAGAAAGAGAGAAAATACTTTTTTGCTCCGCTGGGGAGGACCCAGTAAATTTGCATAAAAATGGAAGGACTGGGTGAGTGAAACCCAGGAAGTTTAAATCTGGGAACTGCTGGAAGCTGACAAGGACCGGGAGATCCTCTGTCGGGAGGACCTGCCCAGCGGATGCAATCCATAGGCATGGAGCAAGATGAGAACCGTTCCACAGAGGGGAAGAGAACCCAGAGGAGAAGAGAAGCCAGTAAGCAGTTGTGTGACCTGGGGAAGGTGAAGTGTCTAGTCCATAAATGACGCAGAGACCGCTACAGCTGTGGTTTCACAAGGTCACATAAAAGAATGAAGAAAAGGCGGTGTAAATGCCAAGGCCGTGCCAAAGTCATGAAGTATCCTGAACCCGAAAAGAGACCTGGTGACGCTAGCCCGTAAAGCGGAGGTCTTCAAACTGTGGGGCGCAGCGCGGCTGCATCCAAGGGGGGTGGGGAGGGATCCGAGAACCCAGCATGAAATGTAAAAAATGTAATTTTTTTTTATAAATTGGAGGAAATGGGCAGGGGCGGCTCACATGGTTGGACTGGACCATAAAACTGTCTCAGGCACCAATGAAATAGTGGCCTGCAGTTGCAAATGGATATTCATTCCTTTAGTCACAGACTGTTTGAATAGTACCCAAGGGGGTGTTTTTTGTTAAAAAGGTAAGAAAATTGTGATATTTAAAGAATATTTATTCAGCAGCAATGGTCAAAACTACTAGCTGCATAGTGAAGTAACTCATCAAACTGGCCCACATTGGCCAAAAAAAGTGGCCCATTTTAACTGGCCTACACTAGCATTTTGCATGTTTGGTACAGGCATCGCCCTATTGCCCTATAAGCCAGTCCGAGACTGGTGGCTCATCCATAATTGGCAAGGGGGGTCCACCCTTTGGCCCCTTTACCCATTATGGAGGAGCCAAGGAGCCAGCCCAGTGACACACTGAGCACTCCCTTTGGGGCCTTTTCCTCTGCCTTTCTCCTCCGTTTGAACTGCCGGTTCGGTGTAGCTGTTTCCTCGAGCGTTCGGTGCTCTCGTGCTACGCCTTTTATCCTTGTGGGTAAAGTAAAGAGTCGTCAGGTGTGCGTGGTTACTGTCAATTGCCTGACTTTGCCTGTCCCTTGTGTTGGGACATGTCAGGTGAACGGTTTTGGTGTTAACCCGTTGTCTGTCACGTTGTGAGAAAGTGTTCGTGTCAGAAAAGGGGGGAGCTAGAGTTTCTAAATGTCCTGCTGGGCAGGACGGGGAAAAAGGGCATACAAAATGATCTCCCTCATCCTAGGGGTTGTGATGAACTCGCAAGGGTAGGTTTAGTAGGGTTTGTGAAATGAGTAGGAGGGACTGTGGGAGCTATAGTGATTTGTCACAATCGATTAGGAGTTCGTAAAAAGATAATCAGAGGGACGGGGAGAAAAATGTTTGGGGGTAGTCGGTTAAGTAACCAGAAAGTAGGGACTCTGGGAGATGTAGTTTCCCACAGTAACGTTGTTCAGGTTCCTACTTGGTTTCACAGACAAGGAAGGGTTGTTGGATTCTGATAAGGGAGAATGACTGTGGGGGGGTTTACTTTGGAATAGCCTATAAAGGACTTCATCCTCCTCCCTGGTGTAATCCCGTGTCTCACCTGGGGCATTTCCCCGAGCATAACCCCGGGTACCCCCATCCAGGTGATCCTCCCTCGCTCGTCTGCCCCCCCCCATCCAGTTGATCCTCCCTCGCTCGTCCTCCCCCAGGGTTGGGATCAGAGAGCACCAGCCCTTCCCTGGCCACCTGAATAATGGATTCTCAAGGACTGCTCGGGAGAATACCCTCCAGTTTCTCACAACGAGGATAACTAGGCCTTTTTCTTATAATTTTTATAAATCAGATACCAAACATGACAAAAACTAGTCTTTCTCCTTCGTCTGACGTACCACACATTCTAGAGCTGAATCCTTAAACTATCCTGTTATTCCAAGAGCGTTATACCTACTGTGCTTTATGAACTAGTCTGAAGATTACAAAAGCTTGCAAATGAATTACTGTTAGCCTAAGTAAGGCTACCATCATGCATCAATACACATTTAAAAATAACATTACAATACAAATGCAATGGTTCAGTTCTCCACCTTGTGCAAACATTTTGAAGCCTCCCAAGTAGAAATGTGCTTGGAACTTACACTTTATTTTGCATTGTGACATATAGTTGGGTCTTTGCACTGTATTACCAATTTTAATGAAAATCTAAACATTACAGGGCTCATTTATAGAGGAAAAAAAAGAAGCATTGGCAAAACAGTTTTGTTTATTATGTAGGCATGGAATAGGTATTTTTCAGGCACTCCCATAATGGTAGTGCCTTGCCAAAAAATGTCAACATCTGCAAAATGGTGCGAGTAACTGAGCATATGATGTCAGTGCCTGGTAAATGTATATATAACACCTATACACAAGCAAAAACTATTGGCATTGTCAATAATTCTTTTGAACAATTCTTCAGTGCAAGGAACATAGAGAAATCAAATGGCTGAGGCCACACTTGGTTAAGATATTGTTATTACAACAGTTGCATTTACTGTTGTAATTAAGCCATTAACTCTCAGCAGACTGCTTAGAAATAATACTGGCAGGCCATATTTTGAGGTTATTGCATGTTCGATTCAGCTCAAAGTGATCCCAGGGGGGCGTGTTTGGAGTGGGCAATGCAGGTAGTGGGTGGGAATAGCCATAGGGATTAGCGTGGCGATGGGATGCCAATGGTTGGGTAATTAACCAAAGAACAACCACAAGCTGAACACCTCATTTGCCCATTCATTGAATTTTTTGCCCAGGGGCGAGCATAGGTTTTCGACCGTGGCAACAGTATACAAAACGGAGCAAGACTCGCGGGACGGCTCACTATTGTTGCCAAGCCGACACGAGGAACTTTGAATTTAGAACATTTGAGGTAAGGAGGCAAAAGAGGGTCTCTGGGCGGGGGTAAAGGAGACGGTTTTCCACGCGCATATTTTTTTGGCACCTTTTCTGATATAGATAAATGTATGATAATGATGAGCACACAACGCGCTAAGAAACCCGCCTATGTGAGGCGCAGAAACTCTTTTGTGACCTATCTAAGAGCTAACATAGCTATGTAAATAAACCCGACACGGAGGGTGTATGCACTTTTCACTAGGTGTTTTGAATCAATGTGGGGCACGTTTTGCGAACTGACATGTATTCAGGGAAGGCACTGCAACGCTATTTTTGTTCTTTTAAAAAAATCAAACAAACTTATTTAAATAAATGGCATCCGCTTATTAGTCACAATAGGAGGGGCATGTAAACATTCATACCAAAAAGGGATGTATAAAATATAACAACTTTTTTTTAAATTGACTTCTGAATTGGAATTTACAATCGGTTGGCCAATTTACTACAATTTATGCCTTAATTACAGGGATCTACCCGGGACTATTGCAAATAAGACGGGTACGAATATTTCAATTTAAATGACATTATAGCACGATTGGAGAGTATGTCAAATAAGAGATGTCACAAACCTACAACCAGAAACTTTTAGTGACCATCAAACACAAATGGTATAGCATATGGAATATTATTGGGAATTAGATTAAAGGATGATATATATATCATTGGCATTATTAAATGTAGAGAGATGATCTTATTATGCTTTCAATATATGACAAACATGCTAAAATGATTTTCTTTATTTCTTTGTTCTTTATATATTTTTTTGTCTTTATTGTTTTTTTCTCTTCTTTTGTTGTGTGGTATTTTACCTTTGTGGTACGTTTACCGTATGTGTTTTTTGTTTTTTATTATATTCTGTGTTTGAACTGATAAATATATCTACTCATATATATATATATATGGTTTTGAAAACAAAAATCCATGTTTAACTGTTTGAATTTTTAACAAATATCTACTAAAACCTAACCCTATGTTTTTTCTGTCCTCCTATGTGGTCAAATCTATGAATATGTATATAACTTTGTATATAGATTATGAGATTTTTGCTGTTGCCCTTGTTGTTTTGAGAAAGGCTCTTGAGCAGCCGAAACACGTGTAAACCAGGAATAAAGGGCTCTGTGATTCTGAATGTGTGGCGCAATCCTTAAAGTGGCAGACTCCAAAATCTGCTGTATAACCAAGGAGGTAGGGGATTGGTTCCTCCAACTCAGGCCACAGGGATGCAACACAGCTGAAAAGCCTTACTAATTATTTTAAGGTCGCCAACAGAAGAGGTTGTACCAACACACATCCCCACCAAAACCTTTTCTTTGAGAAAAAGGTGGTTTTCACAGAAACTTGATTGGGGGGGGGGGGCGGGAGCGAGGGCCCTCAGCTCCTACCATCCACCTGAGGCGTAGGACTGGCTCTGGATCTGTCCCTAGTAGGCCTTCCACCTGCGGCTAAGAGGGGTTCCCATTCCCTCTTGGCAAGGATAGGTTACTGGCCTTGTCACAAGAACTACAAGCCCGAAAACGTGAAGAGAAAAACAGAACTAGTCAACCACCTCTTGAACGGAGTTGCGCATGTTGACGTTAATGTGCCATATGCTGGAGTGCTTCATGCTCTATAAAAATCTAACTTTGTAGCTGGGCATTTATTGATTGGCCTTTTTTATGGTTTAATCGTACTACATTTATTTGTTTGCTTGTAAGGCGCTTATTCAGGAAGTAAATACTGTTTCAAGGTGTAATACATTTTTGGAAATTAGTCAACATTATTGGAAATTGATTGATGGCTTACTACAGTCATTTATTTGGGATCAAACCCCCCCAAGACTTAAGTTATGGAAGCTTCAGCTTCTGGCAGAGAATGGAGGTCTTGGTGTGCCTAACTTCAGAGCATGTCATCTGGCATTCTCTAGTCAATTTATTATTCCTTTCTTGAAAAACCACCCGGATAGCTGGGTTGTAGCTGAGGCGAGTCTTTCAGGCCCACTTGCTCCTAGGGCGGTTCTCACGACAATGAACATGACTAATAAGAAAATCCCCATGACCGAGTTCTTGCGGGATACGTGGAAAAATCTATATGACATGTTGGGTTCAGTTGCCTGATGCATCAATCTGGCTGAATCCTGCAATCACAGATAAAAGGGAAGACTTTGTTCTGGCCAGAGTGGTTTATTGGCGGGGTAAATTGGATCAGTGACATTTGCAAGGATGAAAAATGGATTAATGGTGAAGAGTTGTGTGCGAAGTATAACATTGCTAACTATTCAGATGCAGACATCAGAAAGTTGAAAAGGTGTATTAGAGAGGTGGAATGGAGCGGAGATGTTAATCTAGATCTCTTTACTAGAGAAAGAGAACCAGGCAAAGGGTCAGTCGCAAGTAGAGTATATGAACAAATTGAGACAAAATATAAAGAAAATACTGAACTCAGAGTTGAATGGAGTAGAAGGTTGGGGTATGAGATCTCATCTGAGATGTGATATGATATGTGTATAAATGTAAATCTATGTTCACTCAGCCTGAGTGAACGGTCAAGACAAATAGAGATCCTCGACAGAGTGTACTGGAGCCCTGAAAGGCTGATGAAGAGAGGTATGCTGGACTCTGATGTTTGCTGGAGCTGTGGGAGTGATGTGGGCAGTCTAGAGCATATGCTCTGGGATTGCGTACGAGTATGAGGATTCTGGCATGATGTCTGTAACATGTGTCTGAGGGTTCTAGATTTAGATACAACTCTAGATTTCAAAACTATGGTTCTACGATGTGATGATTTACTAGAGGCACTTTCTCCATCACAAAAAAAGTTACTATTCAGAGGGGCGTCAATCTGCAAGAAAATGATTCTACGATGCTGGAAGTCTTAAATTGCACTGCAATCTGCGGATTGGATTGAGGAAATGTATTGCCTTGCCAGCATGGAAAGGGTAATATACAGGAGGCAGGGGAAACTGAACTCTTATGCGAAAATCTGGGATAGATTCTTGAATATGTACTACTTCAAATTAAATTAATGGGTTAATTATTATTATGATTTTTTTTCTCATTGGGATAACTCTTACTATGTTATATATTACTCTACATGAATTTTGTTGCATTTGTTGTGCTATGTTTGTCTGTTAAATGTTACTGTTTTACTGTTCACTTAAAACGTATAAATAAAGAATTACAGTAAAGTAAAAACTGTTTCAAAGTGCCCACAGGACAACAGGGAGGGGACAAGGGGATGTAGCCAATAATCAACTAATACAATTAAATAAACATAGAAATATTAAATACATTGTGTGGGGGCGAACCTACTATGCCGTGTGAGTGTTCAGAATGTGCAAGTTTAGAAGGGAGGGGGAATGGGAAAGGTGCTGTGGTGCTCATGGGTGAGCAACAGGTGAATTGCAATGTAGGGTAAGTGCGAGCCTCCAGGGTGGTTGGTGAGCCGAGGCAAGTGCTATGCAAAGTCAGAAGCTGAGGGTAATTTGGTGTGGGAAGACATGGCCCAGAGGATGCATAAGGGCCCTGTACACCAAACAAGCAACTGAGAGATTAGCAGTGAAGATCAGGGGGGCAGGAGGAGGAAAAGAGAAAAGTCTTGAGGAGCTTCCAGAATTTAAGAAAGTCATGCTCAAGACGAAGAGGGATGGGGAGGCTGTTCTAAAGAAGGGAGCCATCTGAGGAAAGCGATCGACTGCCTGCCCTCTGTTTAGCGAAACGCTTTACACACAAAGAGTTGGTGCCAGAGAAGCGCAGGAGTCTAGAGGGGGAATATTTAGTAAGAAGGAGTTGCAGATAGAGCAGTCCCCGACTCCCCAGGCAGCCTTTTGGATGATACAGAGAGATTTCAATTTAATCTATGAAGCAACCAGGAGCCAGTGAATACTTTATAAGGCTGGAGAGATGTAGTCTCTGAGCTTGAGGCCAAGGATATATCTTGCTGACCTATTCTGGATTAACTGGAGAGGTCGCACAGTGGAAGAAGGAAGATTCAGAGGAGGCTATTGCAACAGTCAAGGCTAGAGAGAACCAGGGCTCTGGTAACATTGAGCTTCTGGGGGAAGGTGAGAAAAGTTAGAATTCCTTTGAGAAGGAAGAGCTAAAAGTGGGACCTCTTGGCAATGTCCTGAGTGTGAGGGAGGGCGGAGAGGAGTCGAAGATGACTCCAAGGATTCTGGCCTCAGAAGAGGGAGCAGGGGGAGAGCCCATGGGATGGCAGAAAGACAGTCTGGATGGCAGAAAGACAGTCAGGGATGAAGGAAGGTGCAAGAGGTTCAGCAGGAAGTTTGAAGAAGAGTTGTGTTTCATCAGCAGAACACTGGAAGTTGGGGGAGAAGGAGGAGATGAGGAGTGCCAACTGAGTGAGGTCCATGTTAAAGAGCCATGGTGAGAGAATATAGCCCTGGGGAGGGTGTGGGGGGCACCATACTTGGGGAAGGAAGGAGAGGAGAAGGTGCCCAGGATGACTTGAGAGGAGCAGTCAGTAAGGAAAGAGGTCAGCCAGTCCAGTGCCCACTCTGTGATATCAAGGATGTTGCAGTCTTTGTATGAGGATAGAGTAGATGCCTGTGTCAAAAGCAGAGAAGAGATCAAGAAGGATGAGGACAGCTAGGGAGTTGGAATCAAGGGATGCAAACAATTCTTCACAGGTGTTCAGAAGAGCAGATTCCATGCCTATGGATGCTCGGATCTAGATTGATGGTCGTGGAGAACACCAACAAGTTCAGTGCGAGAGTTGAGTTGGGACATGGCCAACTTCTCAGCAGTTTCCCCAGGAAGGCTGTTCAGGATGTCCTGCGTTTTTGTGGTGAAGTGAGTGCGAGTGAGTAGCAGAAGGCCTAAGAGGGGATAGAAGTTTAGGCCGTGTTGTTGGATGCGCTAGAAACCTGTGCTTGAATGTGGGCCCTTTTCTTGGCACGGATAGAGAGTCTGTATTGCCTTTGGAGCAGGCGAAAGGCCAGTTTGTCAGAGAGTGCACCTGAGGTTTGCCACTTCTGTTTCACGGATCTGCACCTACATTTCAAGGCTGCAAGTTCAAAGTCGGACCAGGTATTGCGCTTAGAGGCAGGATTCAACAGGATCCTCATGACTGGGGCAAGAATGTCAAGAGTGTTGGTGATGGAGAGGTGGAAGTTGCTGAGAGCAGTGTCGGTGGAAGTGTCAGAGTTGGGGAGAAAGGCGGATAATAGCAGCTGACACTCGTTTCATCGGGCGGATGTTCATGAACAAGGTTGGCGGGGCTTTTGGAGGTGAGGTCACAATGCCATAGGGACCCAGGTGGGAGGAGAGAAGGGAGTGGTCTGACCAAGAGAGAGGGGTGACCATGGGAGATGAAAGAGGGGGGGGGTCGGTGTGGATGAGGGCATTCAGATTGTGTCCAGCGGAGTGGGTTGGCCTGGAAGGGAGAATGTAGAGGGATAGAGAGTTGCAGAGGTCAATGAAAAGAGTATATGCTGTGCCAAGGGAGCCTAATTGGATGTTAAAGTCACCCAGGAGCAGCAGGTTGGAGGAGGAAGAAAGTAAAGCAGAACAGAAATCAGCCCATTCCGAGAGGAACAGGGAGGTAGCACCAGGAAGCCAGTATGGTAGCAATGGCCAGGGTGGAGGAAGGCGATATAACCAACTTGCATACCAGGCCCTCAAATGAAGAGTAGAGCTGAGTGGGTAAGATGGAAGAGTGAATCCACTCCGAGAATATTAAGGCAACCCCACCACCAGTACGGTGAGATCGTGGCTTCGAAATTATCTTAAACCAACAAGAAGGAGGCAGATGTCAGCAGAGTGCCAGTTGGCTGAGCAGGCGTTACGAGTCTCTGCCTTTGAAGGTTTTCTGAGGTGGAGTACAGGGATGTGTAATTCAGGCAGAGTGGGGGGGGGGGGGGAGAAGGAGGGAAAGGCCGTAGAAGGAAGAAAGTTAATGTGTGATGGAAGAATCTGGTCAAACAAAAGGAGGTTGGCCTGAGTACCCTGAAGCAGAATAGTGTCAGTGTGGAAGACATTAATGATGCAGTGTGAGGAGAAGAAGCCAGTCAAGAGGACTTCCCACTTAGTGCCACCATTAATGGGAGAAGATGTGAAAGGGGAGAGAGAAGAGACGTCCATAGGTCTGGAGAGTGGACGGAGAAGAGAATATCTGTGAAGACCTCTCTCTCGAGGATGCACTGACATAGGTGTCTGCTATGGTAAGGCCAGGATTTGCACCCAGAATGTCTTTTTCATGCTTTTTCTGTCTAGATTTTGCCAGAGTGGGGGCATAGGCGATAGTGTAGCAGTTAGAAAAGAGATGGTGAGTGCCATCTGAGTGGCAGAGAATAGAAAGAGGTGGGGTGGCTGCACTGCACAGTCCTAGGCCCTACTCACAGGCGGCCTGGTTGTTAAGGCCTGCACAATACAATGCATATGAATAGGTGGGGTGCAGTACAATGCAATATACAACAAGAAGGCAAGATGTCAAGTACAGATACAAAGCAGTGCACAAAGGATGGAATTTCCATTTCTTGAGGAGTGCACAGACATAAAAACAAAGTTACAATGCGGTGCACACAGGGATGAGAGATGAAAGGAGAACAGCATGTGAAATGAAATTACAAAAATTACAAAAACGAGGAACACAGAGAAGGGCGTGTCGAAGGAGGAGGTCTAGGGAGAAAAGGCAAAAAGAGGTCCAAGTTCATGAGGCAGTAGGAAGTGCACGGGAGGCTTCAGCATTGTGTACGGGTGGCAATAGGTGGGGGGCCCAACCGAGCCCAATCAGGCACAGACAGGATAGCCAAACCGAGCCTGGACAGGCACAGACAGGGCCTTTTGAAAGGCCTTTGGGGGTGGGCCGGCTTACACGCCTGCCGGTGCCCCAATTGGTCTTTTAACCCAGCGGTAGGCCAATCACTGAGAGAATGGTCAGGCAGGCAAGTGGTGCCTTGTAGGTAGCAGGCAGCGGCCATGATTGAAGTACACAGTGCCCGTTGCAGGTCTAGCCCTCATAGTATGAATGGAGCAGCAGTGCACAAGCCCTGCAGAGCTTACCTGCCAGTGATGCAGCCTTCTGGTGTTCGATGGCAGAGGAGGCTCCTCTGCAGTAGGGGTGGTGGAAAAAGTAGGAAGAGAAGAACATCCGGCCACAAACAGGGTCTTAGGGTATGGGGCAGCTTGCATATGCAGCTTTGCTTAATCAGAAACAATGTGAAATATGAATTTGTTTAAGTTATTTTACATGGTACCTGGTTTCTTGTCATCTGTTTTTACATTCTACAACCTTTTGGTACTTTTGTGGTTTTACTAAATGGATAATTTACTACATGTATGTGCTACGATAGGCATTTTAATCTATCGGCCTCTATTCCAAGTGCCAGGTTCAGTAAGTCTGCCTCTTTGCTGCCCTCCATGTGCACACCCCATGACTAATCTTGCAAGCAATCAGGCAGGTGTGCACTTTGTGCCTCTCATATGCCACTACAACTCCCTCCCCATGAGAGACCACTGAGGCCTCTCTAGGACAGCCACCCAAGCAGTCTAAGGTCAGAATGAGGGAACCTGAAGCCCAGTAAGAGATTGCAAGAGTGGTCAACGCTTGTTGAATTGCAATAAGAATTCTTTTAAATAGATTTCCAATAACAAATGTGGTCCTGTAGCCAACAGACCTCACATGCACTATGATGTATGACAATATTAGTGGGAGAATGGATCCTAGGTGTGATACCCTGGGAAGTTGGAAGGACCCTGTGTGTAATTAAACACATAAAACTACTTGTAATTAGATCAATACAATGCATAGGTTCATAGTAGTATTTCTGTACATTTCTTATATAGAATCTTTGTGACAACAATTGTGGAGTTGAAAAGAAGTTGTTTATTTCCAGAGACACAGGCAGTTCATGATTTGTCCAATGCTTTTCTGTCCTCAGACCATCTTCAGGGACACAATTCTAAAAAATAAATGAGATCATCTCTGTAACTAGATACCTTATTTGTATTCCTATATACGCTTGTTGGTAAATGCAAGGTATTAGAGGGAAAACATTATTTTCTACCTGACTGCACTGTCATGTCTAAAATAAACATGTTGTCTTCTTGGACTTCTAGCAGAGATTCTGGAGTCTGTTCCTAAAAAAAATAATGAATGTGCTTCTTTAAATAATTATGACAGATGAATGTCCATTTTGAGTGACCTCTTTATCACCAGTACACATTAGCTCTTAGTTGCAAGGTAAGAAGGTCCCACCGGATCTGGCTTCATCTTCGGTTCGATCCGGAGTGTGGGATCTTGAGCCTGGAATAGAGCTATGCTTGGATTAATTTTAGGTTCCCCTATGGTCATTCCCCAAAGTAGAGTTTATCTAATAACTTACCAGGATAGCTTTCAAAGATCACCTGGCACTAGAGGAATATCTGGATCAAGCAGATCCCCGGTGTCTATGCGACTTTATGGGTTTGAAAATGGCGCCATAATATATTAAACTAAATTGAATTCATTTTTTTTGCAATTGTTCTAATGTAGAGTGTAAATATGTACACTCTACCTTAGAACAAATGTATGCATTTTTTTTCTTTAATATTTGTACGAATTCAGAATGGCACCTGCGATGTAATGAAGTCATCGGTGGGAACCAGAAAGTCAGCAAGAGGAGCATCATGAAAGAGGGAGAAAAGAGAATGGCAAAGGATGTTGGAGGACATATCTGGTGCAAATAGAGGGTTGGAAGGAAACACTAGGAAGAGAGGTTCCGGTAAAAATAGAAGACAGGACTGAAGTTGGAAAGAGAGGTGAAGAGGGGGTTGCAGGAGACATTGGAGAAAGAAAGGATGTTGGCTAGAGACATTGGGGGAGGGTAAAAGAGATATTGGAGGCACGCTGATGAGTTGAAGTATGTCTGAGAAGGAAGTCAGGAGATCTGGTGAAAGAGAAGGAGCAAGCCTTTCTGGCCCCTAAAGTGGGCTGCCCCTTTTGGGGTAGGACCAAGCCTGATTTGCATATGGTTTTTTCCCCTTCTGTAATGGCTTGGCAGGCTGAAAAACGATGGTCTGGAGCTTTGCCCGTGGTTATGATTAATTCAAAACCTTCCAGCCATCACCTTTCTGTTTTGCTAAAGTCACCCCGAGTGTGACGGGAATGCCCAGACGTAGGTCCCAAGTCTGCCGGGCCTAGAGACCCTAGCTACTCCTCACTGATGACGCCCAACAAGGCTGAAACATGTCTGGGGATGCTGGTGGTCTCGTGCAGAAGGGATGTGACCTAGCAGTTCGGGCTGGACTGCCCCTTTTGGGGTAGTACCAAGCCTGATTTGCATATGGTTTTCCCCTTCTGTAATGGCTTGGCAGGCTGAAAAACGATGGTCTGGAGGGTTGCCCAGAGCATTGCCTGTGGTTATGATAAATTCAAAACCTTCCAGCCATCACCTTTCTGTTTTGCTTAAGTCACCCCGAGTGGGACGGGAATGCCCAGACGTGGGTCCCGAAACTGCCGGGCCTAGAGACCCAAGCTACTCCTCAGTGATGATGCCCAAAAAGGCTGAAAAATGTCTGGGGATGCTTGTGGTCTCGTGCAGAAGGGATGTGACCTAGCAGTTCGGGCTGGACTGCCCCTTTTGGGGTAGGACCAAGCCTGATTTGCATATGGCTTTTCCCCTTCTGTAATGGCTTGGCAGGCTGAAAAACGATGGTCTGGAGGGTTGCCCAGAGCTTTGCCCGTGGTTATGATTAATTCAAAACCTTCCAGCCATCAACTTTCTGTTTTGCTAAAGTCACCCCGAGTGGGACGGGAATGCCCAGACGTGGGTCCCGAGTCTGCCGAGCCTAGAGACCCAAGCTACTCCTCACTGATGACGCCCAACAAGGCTGAAACATGCCTGGGGATGCTTGTGGTCTCCTGCAGAAGGGATGTGACCTAGCAGTTCGGGCTGGACTGCCCCTTTTGGGGTAGGCCCAAGCCTGATTTGCATATGGTTTTCCCCTTCTGTAATGGTTTGGCAGGCTGAAAAACGATGGTCTGGGGGGTTGCCCAGAGATTTGCCCGTGGTTATGATTAATTCAAAACCTTCCAGCCATCACCTTTCTGTTTCCCTAAAATGGACTCGCCTGAGAAGTGTGGAGGCATGAGCATGTGGCAGAGCATCTAGGAGGTAGTGGAGCAGGACAGGCTGGGGAGGATATGATGTGTGAGCTAGGTACCCCCAGGTACTAGAACTGGGCAACCTGATGAGGAGGAAAGTCAGGACTAGACGTTAGAGGAGCAGTGCCAGGACCCTGAGGCAGGGACATAGTGAAGCTCATCTTCCAACCTCCCTCAGAATACCAGTCCTATGTTGAAAATTCCAGGATTGTGTTCTCTAGTGCAATTCCCCAACTTGTTTCCCTTGGCTAGACCAGGGGTGCGGGCACGCAGGAGGCCATAGATCACAGGAGAGGGGACTTCTGAACCAAAGACGAGAGGCAGAGAAACAGTGACAAAAGGAGACGAGAAAGAATGGAAAGGGACACATTATCCCCTAAGGACTGTGAGTGACTGCCATCATAATTTCTACACCAGGTCTGAGATGTACAATCTAAAGGATGGATTATTACAAGCAAGGAGAAGCAATCAAGTAATAATCAATTATGTTTTACATAGCATTGTTCACGCGTTGGCCCAGCCTTATTGCTAGTCAGAATATACCTTTGTTGAACTAGAACCTATTGAGCCGTCCTTGCATCAATCCTACTTGGCTTAGTGACAGTGCTTAGCAGTAACCCCAGGTCTCCTTCCTTTCAGCTCAAGGCGCTGTAGGTAAATGTACCCATCAGAGAGAGATGGGCTGCTGCAAGTGTTGGCTTGCAGAAATTGTGGTTAGGGCTTTATAGGGAGTAAACTGCTGGCCTGCAACCTCTTACTGTTCTCTCTGTCATCCAAGTTACTGCACCTCCTCCCAACCTCCCCCATTCCGCTTACATCTCTCATTGCCACACTTCCTTCCCACTCTCTTTCTTGTCTTAGTTTTAGGGCCTTTGATGCAGCATCAGGCAAATATAAGGGGAATACACAAGCAGCCCACTGTGGTGGGGGCACAGGTGTGGCGAGGGTGGCAACACTCCCTTCTGCTCCAACCGCTGTGGTGCCGGTTGCCCAGGAATTGGAGTGGGTATGAAGGCATTTGCTGGAGAGATGGCCCTGGCAATCCTCAGCAGCTCTGCTTCGCTGGGTTGGACCATTAGGGAGTGGAGGACATTCTGGGCATCAGCCAACTGTCTGTGTGGGAACGTGTTTTGACCTGGAGGAAAGCGGGTGGCCCAGGGATGAAGGAAAGGCAGGTCGCTCAATCTCTAGATGGCCGTTCCATTCAAGCAAGCCCTGAACTGCAGAGGTGAGGGAGGTGTGGCGCAGAGGCGGGCTATGCAGAAGGGAATGGTCCAATCCCTCAGTGGCCAATGGACAAGCCCGCAGGAGTCCAGGACAGTCGCATCCCAAAATAAAGGAGGGTGAGAAAATCAGCGGTCTTGTCTGGTAGACCCAATTGCAGAAAGGTGTCAGAGACAGAAGTAGTTCTGGGAAACAACGCACAAGAAAGACCAGGGTCAAAGAAAGAAGCGGCAGAAGATGGAAAGCCCAGGGAGGGAATAAGACCAGAAGGGCAAGGACATGACAAAGGGAGATCCCAAAGAAAGGGAAAGCATGGGCAAAGAAAAGGAAGCCCAAGGCGAAGAGGGAGAAGGAGTTGGAAGGAAGGACCAGAGAGGCAAGTTAAGAGACTGAGGGGAAAAAGACTGAAGAAGAGGCCCTGGGAGGAACAGAAGCTGAGAAAGAACTGTTAAAAGGAATGGGGGGGGTTGATGCAAGAGAAAGTGGGGGATAAGAATACAGGGGATCTAGGAAGGGATCAAAGAGGGAGAAGGATGGGCTTCAAAAAATGAAGAGAAATGTTTGTAAAAAAAAAGTAAAGGAGTCAAGGAGGAAGAAAAAGAATGAGGGTAAAGGTAAAGTTGTTTGAGGAGAAAGAAGAAAGGAAAAGAGGACGAGACTGAGAAAATGTGGTGCAACTTCAACGAGGGAGAGTCAGGGGTGCATTTAAAGAAAGGCCACAGGCAGTGAGAGCAGAAAGAAGATGGCTGCTTGGGTGAATGGAGGAAGAAGAGAATCAGTGAGTAGTCTGAGAAAGAGGAGCAGCGGAAGGAACGCGTCAACGTCCTGGGGAGGAGGGAAGACAAGAGTGTGGAGGAAAACAAAAGCTAGTGCCATCGAGAAGTAAGCTGGTCCTTTGAGGACACCCTGGTAGCCTAACAGGAGGACGGGGCAACCAAGAATGCAGCTTAGTGGTCAGGGTAAAGGGGACAGAAGGATTGGAGAGTGGAGGAAAGTTGAGCAAAAGAAGAGGCTGAGAAAACAGAGGAAACCAGCAACAGCCGAATGCTGCCGGACAGGGGAGGAATGGCAACATTTGGCCTGGGGATCATAATTGTCCGGCCCATGGCACAGTGCAGTGGCTCAGGCCAACAATGCAGCGGCCCCAACTTGCAGAACAAGTGCACTCCATACCAGCCTCCACCCCCCCCACAAATCGTCAAGTATTAATAGTAGACATCATTGACATCACCTTCCTTTTATGCAACATATCTTTCAGTTATGAGACCCAGCCCCTAGGAACTCCCACATGCCAAACATAGTAAAATTATTTTTTAATGTTTGTATTTGTTTGGTGCGTCTGGTTTACAAAGAAAGCTTTTGCCCTATAAAAATACATTAAGGTACAACAAATCAATACAATAAATCAATAGTGCAAAATACAGGCAGTCATCAAAGTTGCAAGAAACATTGGAACAATTGTGTAAAATGGATTTCACCAGGATAATATACTTGGTGAAGTGAGAAAGATGGTATTTCAGCCCAGCTTCGCAGTGTTGCAGTTGGTATTCGACAGCAGGCTACATAACCCCCCCATCTGATTTCATCTTTAGTTTTAGACCAATGCAAAGAGGTGGCGAAGCTAGAAAATTCATTAGTGGAGACAAACTATAGCTGTACCGGGGGGGGGGTGGGGTGGGGTGGGGAGGGGCGGGGTCTAGCTTCTCTCCCAGAGCAAAACACGAGTTGGCACGAAGATGACCCAATACCTGGCTTCCTGCCTCCCAGCCCACAACACACACTCCCATACTTGGCAGCCTGCCTCCCCACTAGGACGCATTATATAAAATGATAACAATACCATTATAATTAATTATGGAGTAAAACTATAGACTATAAAATGCATATAATGAGACTAAAGTTAGTTAAGGAAAATAAGGTATAGTCATGTGATCAGGATCATATAATGTATAGTGTGGAAGGGGGGGATTGGAGCCCAGTCTTCCTCGATTCACAGTTCTAAACTAGTACACTATTCAATAAATCTGTATGTCAAACACCAATCTCTCTACTAGAGGGAACTTCTTAATCATCTGCATCCTAAACCAAAAAAAGGACACACTATTTTATCGATTCAGATTATAACTTGAAAAACCACTATAATTATAATCTTAAATCTGTACAATTGTGTCTACTTTCAAAGCACAAAGTCAC
The DNA here is from genome assembly GCF_040938575.1 of Ambystoma mexicanum. Taxonomy (NCBI): domain Eukaryota; kingdom Metazoa; phylum Chordata; class Amphibia; order Caudata; family Ambystomatidae; genus Ambystoma; species Ambystoma mexicanum. The sequence goes on from NC_090931.1 coordinate 128,313,063, forward strand.
ATGATAAAGCAATCTGAAAAAATAGTCTTCATTGAAATATATGCTCATAAAGTAAGCATCACCTTGTCAGAAAAAAGGAATGGGTGTAGTCAGTCCCAGAATCAGCAACAGTAAATAAACTTGTGGACCTATGTTTTCCGATCCATCCCGATCTCATGTACCCCATCTTCACTACCCATCACCTTCCTGTATCCTTACCTTGCACCACATTCTGGATCTCTCTTCACTCCCCTCCTTACAATTAACTTTCAGTTCCCCTTTTGCTTCATACTTTAATCCTGAAAAAATCCCCTTCCCTTTACTTGGCCTCACCGGTCGCCCTTGCTCACATTGCTCAGTCACCAATTCCTTGCCACTCACCCCCTTCCATTGTCTCGGCTCACTGTGGACAGTAGAACACCTTGATTTGCCATTCAGTCTCTGCCATACATGACAGGAAACTGTTGTTGGGGTCTTGCTGGTAATGTGAAGTCTGCACTGTGAAGTCTGCACTTGTACAACGCAGAGCAAAAGAAGCCAAGGGTAATTGGCTTTCATTGTGCTCCCTAGTTGCACTTTCTTTGAAAGTAGGCTGCATTTGCTATTCATGGAAGCAGCGGGAACTGTGAGGCATGTCTGCCTAGGAATTGGTGATGGAGAGGGAGCAAAAGCAACCTTTTTCATTTATTTTTGTTTGCAAGGAAGGTGGAGTGTGTGTGTGTGTCTGTGTTTATGTTTCAGTTTTCTATGACTGTGGTGATGTGTTTGAGTGCATTTATGACTGTGTAAAGTATACGTCGAAGGATGCATGTCCGTGACCTTGCATCTATACATCTCAATCTGTTGTTGATTTGCATGCATGTCTTTTGTTGATGCCACAGTAGTGTTCTGGACAAGACAATGAAAAACCGTCACAGACTTAGGTGGTCGACCAGAGTTGGGTAGTAAGGAAAAATCACCAGATGTGGCAAATACTGCCGAATTTACCATTCAACCAGTTATTACAGGGATCGAAGTTAAGACTGGATGAGCAGGAGCTAAAAGTACATGGCCTGCCACAAATCGAACTTGCACATAAGATTCAAACATACAACTCTGTCCATTATTTATGACCACATATGCTTAAAATGTCATATAGATGTGTCCTAATGTGCATTTATAGATTACACAGAGTTACATTTACATAGGTGTCGGTCTGGGGCACTAAAAGTAGCTGTTGGTTACAACCTATCCAAAGCGCATTCCATAGAACATGTGTATACACAATTATTACCCAATCGAAATTGGTACTCTTTTTATCAACCACAAAAGGATGACATGCTGAGTGGACCTTGCCTCAGAATCAAACCTGTAACCTGCAGATCACACACAGATTGCAGCAACAAGCGCTCAACCCACTGAGCTATCTTTTTCAGAATCTGATCAAATATCAACAGCGTTATTGCATGGGTATACCAGTGGTGGTAATTTAGGCAGAACCACCACCCCTTAAGGTGTGGAGGTAAAAAAAATCCAAATTGGGGCCAATAGTTTTGCTTTGCTGTATAAAAGGAAAGCATGTGTATTTCCTTCCCTTCAATACAGTGAAAAATGTTTTCACAAAGGGCCATGTTAAGGGGTGAAAATGTGGGCATCTCTGATACTCCCCTCTCACCACCTGACAAATGCAATGCAAGAAAGTGTCAGATTTGACCCTTTTATGTGTACAAAAAAGTACCGCAGTGTGTTGAGTCACTACTACACATACACATTTTCCACCTTCACACAGGGGAAAACGTCTGACCATTTAAAAAGAAAGTCACCTTTTTATGTTACTAGCAGAAGAAGTAGCATTTCTACAATACCTCTGCCAGTGGTAAACTCTGAATTGGAAAGATTTTCAGAAATACCACCAGTACAGCTGGTAACTTTCTCCAGTGATATTTCATTTAAAAAAAAATCCACCCAACTCTGAATGACCCTCTTAGTTTGTTGTTTACTCATAATTAATGTTTCATGGAATCAATGTCCCAGAGGCTCAGCTCAAAGATAACCAGACAATTATATACTGAAATGTTTTGTATACAAATGCAAGGCCACTCCTAAGACTCCTATAGCTTTTCAACAAAACAATAATTATTCAAACACGTCTTTTGTTTCCAACACTAGTCCTCTTTAATTAATTGTGGACATACTGTGATACTCAGATCCTAAAGCTACTATTTTTCTTTCAACTTTAAATGTAACATAGAACTGGTCTTCTGCTGATCATTACACAGCGTGTTTGATATAAGAAACTATTTAATAAAGCAACAGTTTTGTTATTTTTCGAGGGCATCTGAAATGTGCCTTTTATTTTTCATTTCTGTTCTGATATATAATGGGATGTTTTCAACATTTCAAGTAATTTGCTTGGACACGTGCATTGGTTTTATAGACAACAAAAACGTTATTGTACTTCTGATTATTGATTTTTTCTTACATAAATATGTAAATAATGCCACAAGATGTATACAGGTGATATGAGGTATTATTACTTGTTAACAATCAAGGCCCTGAGGAAGCTCTTATGCGCGAAACACATGTAGGCCTTTCCTTTGTATACAACACGTTTCAGTTTATAATGTTCTGGTTATAATCTTTGATCTATGATTATGGGATAAGAAACAGCAATATATTCGTAAATAATCTCTATTTTGTTTAACTAATGCCAATACCAATCAAGTTGAAGTTGCAATGGCGAAGCACATTCAGATACAGAAACTGTTTCTTTGTTGAATTGTAATTGCTATTGAGGGTATACATGTCACTCTGTATCAGATGCTGCTGGCTACGAATAATGAATAGACCAGTCCCACCGTAACTTGTACGCAGCTTCTATAACACTTCACATAATGAATATGTGAAAGTTACATCTTCCTTTGCATATTTTCCAACTGTGCCCAAAAGCGAGTACCACAAACAATCCAGCAGCTATTTCCATAACCACCATATAGAAACATCCATGGGCGCTATTCATGGAGCTATTAAGTTCTTTGCGTAAGCAAGTCACTAGTGATCAAGAATATTCACCAGAACATAGGGGTAGAATTCTTACAGAATGAAATCGAGGACAAACTCTAATACGATATGGACCCTTAATTCCTTTGCAAGTAGGAGTCGTGATAAGCTGCTGAGGATTTCAACAGACCAGTAGTGTATGGAGTGCAGCGGTGCCAACATTACCATGCAAGGTCACAGAACCGGTAATTTAAATGCACACATTGCCTCGGTATGAACATGCACCTGCAGCCTAGACTCTTCTCATGCTCACTCACTCACTGTTGAGAGCCATGTGTGGGGGCCACCAAGGCACATCTGAACTCAAGAGGAGCGTCTCACCCCAACTACAAAATATCTGAGCAGGCCTTAAAGCACCTTGAGGCAGGCTGGATTCTGAAGGGTTTTATCTTTTTCAATTCTTCTTTTTACATTTTGCAGCTCTGGACCACGGAGAAACGCTCAGCCAGCCCTTGGGGCAATTTCCCTCTTGCCCCCTTTCTCCGTCTGCCCCTAATACCAGAGAAAAGAAGGTGGGGGGGGCGTAAGAGGCCTGCATAAGAAGAAGAGAGGGACGAGGCATCTTGTCCAGCCAGGGCCAGGTAGAGGCCCTACCAATGGAGGAGGGTAGACAACGAAAGGCGGGCTAGAGGCTGGGACCTGCTAAGAAGCTGATAGAGAAAAAACGTGGCCAATGAAAAGACAAGAACCAACAAGTCAGAGTTCATGGTCCATCTGGAGAGTGCTGGTAACCCTATTCAAACTGAGCGGACAAAGAAGCTTAAACACGAATTCTGTATATGAGAAATGTGTAGCAGTAACCTGTAGCACACACTTACTGCAAGCACACATCTTCATAGAGCCTAGCCAAAAGGTGCAAAATTCCGTGAGCAATCTTGTACAGCTCATTTAATAACACAATTGAGAAGTACTGATCGCATTAGATATTTAATTTACATGCACATACGTAATACACAATTCAAATAAAAGCCTTTAAGCAGAATTATTTTCATACCTATAGCCAATCTTCTTTTGACCATAGCTTCACATTTCTTATATATTTCTTGGAATATATTTTCAAAATAAGCATGCACAACATCATTATAACAAAACGCAAAGAAAATCAACCATACAATTAAATATAGAATACTGCATTAAAATAAAAGTGAACGCATCTACAACCAGAACATGCAAATTAGGACGCGCTCCTTTTTGAAATAAGGAATTTCGAAAAAACTATTAGTAACATAAAATAAAAAGCCACACTATGTGACAAATTACACAAGCGAGCGCACAACATATTATCTTTGCCTAACGTCATACCATTAACACTTTTTTGTCCTAGCAAAGATAGATTTTTGTCCCCCATCAATATGGCAGTTGGGTTGGAGGAGTGAAAGCTGCTTTTTACGTTACAGTTAGAATCTCTATTTTAGTTTTGGCTCCTCTAGAGTGGCAGAACAATTGGCATTAGGGTGTGGGGGGAGGGCGATGGGAGTAGGCATAACCTGCAGGCGTTTGATGAAAATGAAACACCATAAAGGGCTGTCCTATAGCAAATTAGGGAAGTGTCATGTCTCCTTGTATTCGGTTGCCTTGTTAAGGGTCGAAGGGGCTCACCTGGCGTGTGACTGACTCCACCCCATCCCTTACGGCTACTCAGCAGCAATGGCTGGTCGAGACATTGCCCCATGTATTCAAAGGCTAGTCTGTCCTCATCTCGAATTGCACTTCGTAATTTTCTAACCCTATGAGGAGGAAGTGAGGAAGGCAGTGGGATGCTGGGGAGGTCGGGGATAGGGCAGCTTCCTCCTACGGAGACCCACCTCCTGCCCGAACGCGACACGCGCCAAGTAACGGAACAGCAGCGAATTACAGATTTTCGGTCAGGAGAACATTTTCACTTTGACAAGTCTGAACTTGGGTGCATATTTTCACTGCTCTCATTAACCCCCTTACTACCAGGCTATTATGCAAGTCAATGCAAAACGGGCGAGCATACTAATCCTAGCCACTTAAGGGCACACTCCAAAATATGTCAAATATTGTTGCCGTGGGGACTTTTGGCTCATAAAAATATGAGTTGACAATATTTCAGCCATTATATTTTATGTGAGATCTTCTGATGCAATCCACATTTCTAACACAGAAATGTAGAAGAGTTGAACAAATTCTCTGTGACCATTTCTGGCAAATATAGTCTGTAAAATGGTTGAAATATCTGCTCCTTATCCATAAATACCATGTACAAATATAAGGAGACTATGGGCCTCATTCCGAATACGGAGGTAGTCATGGCGCAAACTCCCATACCGGTACCGTGTCCAGTTTGGGAAGATGGAGACTTACCGGTCCGGTCCGACCTTGGCGGGACCGGTAAGTCCCCATTCACCAAACCATTCCCCATTCCCATTTGAGCCCCCACAGGGCTCAATGGGAAGGGGGAAGTAGCTAATAACGGTACCGCAATTTGCGGTACCGTTATTGGCTCAGATTTCCCTTAGCGGGTCCCGTCCTTAACGGCCCGCTAAGGGAACTCGTAGTAGGACGCAAGGGATTACCGGCACCAATGTCCTTAATGGTCCCAGGTATCCCTTTGAGCCCACCTCGGAATGAGGCCCAATGTTCCATTATAAGGATATCTGACAGATGGGTTATTACACTGTCTTGTGCAATATTATACATATTATGATTACACATTAATGTTGTGCTACTCTGTTATGCTTTGATATTTTAAGATACATTATCTTTGTTATGTTGTGATGCCGTGCTTCAAAAATTATTCTGCTGTACTATGTAATATGTGTCAAAGTTATGTTTTGCTAAATTTGAGTGAAGGTAGATTTTGATTTTTTTTTTTTCATTTGGAATGCGCCCACATAGGTTCTGCCATGGTTTGTTTTCTATGTTACAGATAATAATTCATTTGTTTTGCTATGTTATATCACTGGCGATGCTATAGGTTCTGCTGTGCAGGCTTTAAATTATGGTCTATGACATAGGTTGCTGTGATAAGCTATGTTAGGACATTTTGGCGATATGCTAGACTTTGCTATCAATTCTCAGGTCAGGGTGCAACACTTCCAATTCTCCCCCAGGCGAAGATTACAAACAATGGATGGTGAATGGCGTGACAATTATTTTATCTTAAGAATGTAACATTATAGGAAGTTAACATTTGGTCAAGTATGCACTGTAATACCAAAATGTCATAACACATCCAGCCTACAATTAAGGTCATTATCCCATTGTCCTCTCTGGGCTTGAGTAGCCATGTTCTTTGGGAGCATGGGTCGTTTCTTGACCAATGGGGGCTTGAGTAGCCATGATTTTTAGGAGCATGGGGTTTCTTGTCCTCTCTGGGCTTGAGTAGCCATGTTCTTTGGGAGCCCTTGTCCAATGGGGGCTGGAGTAACCATGTTCTCTGGGAGCATGGGTGGTTTCTTGTCCAATGTGGGCTTGAGTAGCCATGTTCTTTGGGAGCACAGGTAGTTTCTTGTCCAATGCGGGCTTGAATAGCCATGTTCTTTGGGAGCTCTTGTCCAATGGGGGCTTGATTAGCCATGCTCTTTGGGAGCATGGGTCGTTTCTTGTCCAATGAGGGATTGAGTAGCCATGTTCTTTAGGAGCTCTTGTCCAATGGGGGCTGGAGTAGCCATTTTCTTTGGGAACATGTTTAGTTTCTTGTCCAACGGGGGCTTGAGTAGCCATGTTCTTTAGGAGCTCTTGTCCAATGGGGGCTTGAGTAGCCATGTTCTTTAGGAGCATGGGTAGTTTCTTGTCCAACGGGAGCTTGAGTAGCCATGGTATTTGGGAGCATGGGTAGTTTCTTGTCCAACGGGGGCTTGAGTAGCCATGGTATTTAGGAGCATGGGTAGTTTCTTGTCCAATGTGGGCTTGAGTAGCCATGTTCTTTGGGAGCACAGGTAGTTTCTTGTCCAATGCGGGCTTGAATAGCCATGTTCTTTGGGCGCTCTTGTCCAATGGGGGCTTGAGTAGCCATGCTCTTTGGGAACATGGGTAGTTTCTTGTCCAACGGGGGCTTGAGTAGCCTTGGTATTTGGGAGCATGCATTGTTTATTGTCCTCTCTGGGCTTGAGTGGCCATGTTCTATGGGAGCATGAGTAGTTTCTTGTCCTTGCCCAGGGGGAGTCTTGAGGCTTCCCCTCATTGGCCAATTTCTGGGCCCATTACAAGGTTTCTCACCCATACCGACTTGCTATGACCCAGATATTGGCTAGTGAGGGGCCGGAAGGGGCAGGACCACCTCGCTTGCCCGGTTCAGAATACAGATTGTCACAGGACTTTCAGCTTCATGTGAAAGTTGTACACCTTCTTTATGGGCTGGCGCCAACACGGGAAAGCCAAATCATTTCTTCAAAGATGGAAACTGTTCAGGAATACAATGTCATCACTTGAACTTTTTCAATGTACACTTGACATTGCAAGAGACCATGTTGGCACAGTGTCTTGCATGACCACAATGTTCTTAATTTCTTCGACAGCGGTGCTGGTCGAGGAAAGGGCAAATCGATTTCCCACATTGCCAACAGTCCAGCACTGTATGGGTGCCTTTCATCTGCTTTCGACAGACCCTGCAGGATCTTCCGGGGCTGCGCCGTCCACTGGATGCCCGTGCCTGTTTTTTGATCAGGCGTTTCAACTCTTCCTTTTCCTGATCATCCTGGCAGTGGCTGACGCCAACAATTGTGATGCGCTTAGGGTCCCAAACACAGTCCTCTTCTCGCCCACTTCTAATAGTCGAGATGCCGCTCTTCGGCGGCACCCAGGCAGTGTCGTACCCATTCTGGTGCCAAGACATCTGCATTGGATGGTTGTCACGATCAATCTTCTTGACTTTGCCCACCCTGACCCCGAGTTTAAAGACCACCCTGTCGTCATCGCTGGCGGTCAGCGGGTAGCACATGGCCTTTGCCTTGTTCCGGCTCACGTAGACACCAGGTCCAAGAAGCCCATTGGTCGAAGGCCTGAAACCAGACCTTACGATGGCTGTGGCGTGGGTCTTATGCGTCCCATGGTACATCATGTATATGCCTCCTCTTTTAGCTGCCTGATGGCTCTTCAAATGTTTGCCTTCATGTACATTTTTCCATCCAGAAAATGAAATAGACATAGCTACACGAATCTATCAATTCTGTAAAGAAAAAGAGAAAAAGAGTTTAGTAAAACTGATCCTTTTTGAAGCACCTGCAGTACATTCATTAATCCTGACATCCAACTTCATCAATCATTTCGTAAACATGCTACTTAATTTAAGGCTTTGATCGCCTGTAGATGGGGGCACTTCAGAATAGGTTAAGACCTATGCTGCCATTAAAATGCAGTGAAGAGCTATCCACGTTGAGCCAAACATAGAATTATGCTTCTTACTTGTTAATTTATGAATTAATGGATTATGTGTGCAACCAGAACCCCTGAGATATAACAATACTGCACAGTAATCAGAATTTCAAAAGGTTTTACTTTTTATGAAAAAGCACATGACTTATTCTGCCTTGATAGATCAATATTAAAATCAACAGAGAAGATACAGCTGCCTAGTCTTGGGTGCAGGGCCATGCCCTCGATTCATCAAAAGAGGTGTAGTAATGGATACACACGGAAGTTATGGCAGACCTACTCAGCCAATGACAATGTTCGGAATGCAGTCAATAATTACTGGTATTGACTGCAATCCAGACACTCAAGACTTCGAGCAGAGAGCATTCCGCTGCATTCAAGAAACATCAATGCTAATTGCAAGCAGGTTTTCTTTAAAAAGAAGGAAAAAAACAAAAACAACTCAACCTAATTTAAACACCCGACTGAGAGCTAAAATATGGAATAAGGCTTCCACTTTTGCAGAGAAAAAATGTTCACTTTAATTTTGACCCTAATTCAAGCTTGCACTAAAACTGTTCCAGTTTGAAGAACACCTAGTTATATTTTAAAAAACGTTTAAATTACTAATGTATTTTGTATACCGCAATATTAAACAAACATGTTTTACTTCAACACCACAACTCCAGAAACTTTATTGCCATTACCACTATTTGTAATCAGCATTACAGATCTTGGGAGGGCCTCGAGCCATAACTTGGAGGTGGCTTATTATCCTGTGATAATGACCGAATCCATTGGGCAAGAAGGCTAAAGGAAAACTGAGGATTTCCCCAATCACTCTGTTCCACAAAGTCTGTTGATGGCAAAGGATGCAGCGCCATGAATTAGTGGAAGCTAGGTCTAGCAACTGATATAAAATGGGGCTCATTTCAAGTGTGGGGGTATTGCTAACAACGGATAGTATTTAAGTGCTGCCTGTTGCTGGCCAACTTTATGAGTTTGGGGTATTTACTGCATGGGGTATTTTTTTTAATACCATATGCTGTAAATACTACAAGATAAGGGGTTTCCAAACCTCGGGGAAATAGGAGGTATTGCCCCATGATTTTACAGCAAAACAAAAGAGGTGATGGCTGGAAGGTTTAGAATGAATCTTACCACTCTGCCATTGCTCTGGGCAACCCTGCAGACCATCGTTTTTCAGCCTGCCAAGCCATTACAGAAGGGGAAAAACCATATGCAAATCAGGCTTGGTCCTACCCCTTTTGGGGGTAGGACCAAGCCTGGGGCAGTTCAGCCTGAACTGCAACGTCGCATCCCTTCTGCACGTGACCACAAGCATCCCCAGACACGTTTCAGACTCGTTGGGCGCCATCAGTGAGGAGTAGCTTGGGTCTCTAGGCCAGGCCAATCTGAGATCCAGTTAGACTTGGTGTGGGCCGAGCAGGTACATTTCCTAAGTTTGGTGTTAGTTACCTACCTCCACCGGGACTGAGACATGAAGGCATACTTGATTACCGAGTTAGGGAGTGAACTATGAGAGATATAAATAGCGACGTTCCGAGGTTCACCCAAAGAAGTCATTCTAGGCACAGAACTAGCTCTATTCAAGCGCTACTTCTGAAGGGTACAGGTGGAGAAGGACTTAGTTGGTTGGGGGAAGCGCCTAAGGAATGTAGTGCCATGGGGTTTCAGCCTTCCCAAAAGGGCTAAAGAGAAAGGAATAGAGGGTAGAGCGGGATGGTGGGGGGCAGGGGACATATGTGATTACTTATCCTACCTGGTTTTGGGAACAGGCAGGGTGGTGACTCAGGGGGTAGACTGCCAGCCTGAGCCAACTGATTTTACGCCCAGAGGTGATATGGACAGGATGCTGTAGTCATCATCCCACCCTGGTCCCCACAATGCGGCAGGTGACAATCATAGTCGCGCAGCCCAGGCCAGTCTTGGGAGTCCATATCTCCCCCACGCCACTGACCGATAGTGGCACCAGTTGTGACAGCTTTGCCCGTACCCAAAACCCTTGTGAGACCCAGAAGGATAACTTTGGTACACCTTTTCCCAAATGAGTGAACCTTTAGCTCTCCATGAGCAGAGCCAAGCATTTAACATTGCAATAGAAAGCATTCCCTTTATGAGTATATATATATATATATATATATATATATATATATATATATATATATATATATATATATATATATATATATATATATATATATATATATATATATATATATATATATATATATACGGTTACAAGTTCTTTCGGCCCATTAAAGTAGTCTTTTCTGGGAACTTGCAGGACCATCACTGAACTCTGTGGAACCATGGATATAAAAAGTTGCCAGTTCCAAATACACTGTAACCAGTGTTTCTAAAGCTCCTCCCAGAATGCACCTGCTTGAAACACTGATGAGCTCAACACATCTCAGGCAGACCCCACTAAGGTCATGGGGAAAGATTAACACCAAAGAGGTGGGATAGGTCAACTGTAGACTTGGCAGAGCCCCTTCAGCACAAATCAGTCTGCGGTGCAAACAGGGCAGCAGACCCAATCAAAACGCCGGACACATTACCAGCCCGAGGTGCAGACACTCCCTGGAAGACCCATCCAGGGGGAAGTGGGAGCGCACTATAAAAGCACCCAGCTCCAGTCAGGCAGGACGGCTTGCAAGAGTAGAAGGCTACTGTTTGGAGTAGGCTGGAGATCGGGGGTGGGGGGGGGGAGAAGCAAAAGCTGGTGAGCCACAGGAAGTGGAGAGGTGGCAGTGTTGGAGAGCAGGAAGAGGTAGTGAGGACTAAAAGGGTTGAGGAGGAGGGGGGAAGATCAGAGGTTAAGAGTGAAATGGAGGAGGTGGAGGGGTTAAGAAGGTGAGGGCACAGTGAGACTGGAGAAGGAGGAGATGGTAACCAGGAGTAGAGGTAATAACTGAGTGAGAAAGAGAGAAGACGAAGACAACATCATGAGGAGAAAGGATGGTGGCAAGTGGAAAAAAGAAAGAACAAAGGAAAAAGGAACACGAGAGAAAAGAACGACAGAGGAAAAAACGGAGAGAGGGAGGAAAAAGAGAGAAAGAACAACAGAGTGAAAAGCAGAGAGAGAGGAAATGTGAGGAAACAGACTGCATCAACAGACACAGTTGCAGAATCTGACAATGCAACTCTGGGAGAGAGAGAGAGCGAGAGAGAGAGATCAGTATATTGTTCACTAGTTATTTTACATTTTTGGACTGCGGTTTGAAGAACTGTCTTGCCCCAATCCTAGAAAAATAAAAACACCCAAACACAGTCAGGGTTGGCAAAGACCTTCATCCACACTAGGTTATCTTTGGTTTATGCTTACATGCGGTGAAAGCACTTCAGTTATGACATTACTTGGGAGCAGGAGGTATCCGACATGATGCACAAAACAGAAAATGACAATATGTGCAGCTCCTCAGCTTTACGATGGTGCTGCTACAATGGGCGTTCTCTGTAAAGCACTTTGAGGCTTTTGGAAGTAGTCTGCAGGCACTACATCAAATACCTCTAACGAAGCGGTACGGTACTTCCCAGTATGCCCACTACACAAACACTCAATGAGAGCAACTGCTGGGCTCAAAATGAGGATTCGATGAGCAGGAGCTAAAACCAGCTTCTAGGTGTCAGGCATCACTCAGGAGCCATCACAGGGGAACCAGGAGCGGGTACACAGGGCGCCGCAAATCTAACTTCCACAGGAGATAAACATATGGGGAAAACGTTGCTTAAGTGTGTACAAGATTTATTAACAGTCCCAAATTCTCAAAGTTAATGTAATGCATGTTGGTAAAGCACCAGTTGGTCTCAGGAGCCAAAAGTTGCTCCGGGCAGCTGCAGGCTTCAAGATAGCCAAGCTCTTAGTTAAGACCTAAGTAGCTCCCAGTAATTTCAAACTCTGCAATTAAGAGGGGACACTGCAGTCAACCAAGTGAGGAATCAGAGGCACAAGATGAGGGAAACACACTTCATTGAATCGGGCACCATTTGCTAGGCAGGCCTTTTTTCAGGATGGCACAATGCACATTTTATATTAACACCCCTTGCCCCCCACCCCCAGGGTTGCCAAAGTTTAAAATTATCATAGGGTGGCAAATCCCCATCCCTCGAGCCACAACCTTTTATCAAGAAAAGTGGCAATCACAAGGAGTAACATCACGAGAAACAGGATCGCAAGAAGCGATATGACGGCACGTGCCTGTTGGCATCCTGCTTGCAAGGTATTCTTTTTAATGACACCCCGCTTTTATGAAACCTAAAAGGTTATTGATGGAAGGCTTTTCATCGGGTAGTCCTGTGGGCAGCTTTCCAGCCATCACTGTAATCCTATCCCCCACTACAGAAAGGGAGCAGCCATGTGCCTATCAGTATTGGTCCTTTTGCCAATGGCAGTAGTTTGGCCCTACTGCTAGGCAGTGCCGGCCCCAGGCCTGCCAGCGCCCTGTGCGAGATTTGTGCGCCCCACCCTGCCAACATTCTGGCAGCACTGGTCAGGGGTGGCCTGAGTCGAGGGGCTGCCGGATGTGTCCTGTACGGGCTGTGGATGGCAGCGAGCAGTGCTTTATTTATTTTCCTCACTCTAACAGCAGACCCCTTCGTCTCTGCAAATTGCAGCCCGCCAGGCCCTACACATGCAGATACTGGTGGCGCTCGGCTGAACCCATTCCACCACAAATGCAGAACAGCAGGGGGCCCCGTGATGTTGTTCGGCTGAACTGAGCCCCCTGCTGTTATTGTCAAGTGGGTGTAAGCGGTGCGCCCAGAGTGGCATGATTCTTTAATAGGCGCTGGGCCAGACTGATACTTAAGTAACCTCCAGCTCAGTGTCAGGTAAACTTAAGTTTACCTGACACTGAGCTGGAACCAAGGCGCCCTTTATTTGTTGCGCCGGGGAGGAGGTGCCCTTGTGCGGCCGCACCCCCTGAGCGCACCTTGAGATGGCACTTCTGCTAGGCCACCACCCCACTGCACAGGAACAGAAGCCACAGGATACAGGTTTGTTGGATCTCATCAGTAAGGTGCATCTCGATTACCTATGTGCAACGATCTAGTTACCTAATCGCTCTCATTTCGGGAGTCAAACGTTGATTAATTAAAGGCATTGAACCAAACTACTAGGCCACTCAGGCACGTCATGTGGGGGGGTCGCATATGCAACCCCCCTGCTGGCTCCCTTGTTACCCCATGCCAAATAAAAACTGCAACCAGTAGCCAGTGGGTATTTGTCGAGGTCCATTGGGCAGGGGAACATGGTACCATCGCATTTGGTGGTCAGACAACTAAAAGATCTTGCATGAGTCAGGTATCTTGTAACTACTAGAACAGGAGCATGTGGGCCCTGGATGCTAATGTGATGCCACCTAAGGTTAGATGCATTGGCTGGCAGGCTCCGACAAAGTAAAGCACAAAGCCAACAAACAACCGCAGGTGTCCAATGGGAACAGATTTAGTGACAGCTCAGCAGATGGCTCGCTCCAGGCCAGCCTACTCAGAGGCTCTTCTCCGACCATCATCCACTTTGTCTGGTGAGGATTGCAGCAATTGTCGGACAAAACTTGAGTCACGTGGAGCAAAAACCAGAACATATTAGGTCCCAAGACTTCTCCATCACACCAAAAGATGTAGGTACGTGGGGCAGGACATAATGTGTACCACCATTATTGCTTAGTAAAATGAGGCCACACTAGTGGCTAATCCACTCAGATTAAGTGCAGCTGGAAATGATGGCCGCTCTGGGCTCTATGTAGCAGTACTTATGCATTATATTGAATACAGTATTCCAACCATGTCCATAATGTAAGTGAACACCTAGGGGATTTTGTGAGTTTATAGGGCTGCACTTCTATATTTGAAGAAGAGTGAGATACTTAGGTCATTGGGATCCATAACCTAGACGCAGAATGTGAGGATCTAAGGACCAGGTACATATAATGTGAGCCTCCTTGACCTTTATACACTGGGCCACTGCTTTGGATACACACAAAAAAAACACAAGAACTCACCAATGTAGGCCAGTGTTGTGAAAGCTTTGGCCCATGGTGCATTGTTTGCAAGTTGCATATGCTTGCCTTCCATAGCATTCAAAGTATTCCTTTGCACAAGAGAATGTGCGCTACAAGCTTTGGCCACTGTGTAAAGCTTCTGCAATACTGCCCCTGGTGGGCAAAAGAAATTTGCAGAGAAAGAGAATGTCCATTGCCTCTTTACCCTTTCTTTGTACTTTTCTTTCTGGACTTCACTTATACCCTTTTTGATTGTGCAATTCTTGTTCTTACTCTTTAGTTTGTTGTTCTCATTCTTTCTATCCAAATCTCACATTCATGCACTCCCAGTTTGAGCTCACATGTTTCTGTTTCTTTGGATGTCCACCTCTGCTTGTGTCCATCCCTCTCTTTTCATATAACACTCTTGCTCTCTCTCCCCCCTCTCTTCCTCCCTGCCCCCCTGCCCCTCAGGTATTCCTCTCTATTTGCCTCACTATTTGTGTAGCTTTATTTGCTCTTTACTTCCTTCTCCTTCTCTGCCCCACCTCTTTCCTACCCTCTCTTTCACCCCGTTGCCCAGCTCCTCCATTTTGTCAGTCTCCATTTAGACCCGTCTTTTCATCCTTGCATAAGCATGCAGACTTATGTTATGTTACTGGAATTTATACTGCGTGCCGCTGCCATTTGCATGGTCTTCCGGCACTCTTGCCAATTTGAAAAAGGAGGGTGGGTTAGATTATTTTGTAGAGAGGGAAAAAGCAAATAGCTTTGTAGCTGTGTTGGTGCATGCCATGTCCCAGGCATTGTGTGCAGATCTGTTTCTAGGATGTCTGTGTCAATGGCGTAGCAACATTTCTGCCCAGGTGGGTGCCTCGTGTGGCCATGGTGATAGGGTACATTGGCCGGAGTGTTTGTATGTAAGTTGGTTGTTGAGGTGTAGAATTCTGTTGTTCGATGTCTGTAGGGAGGGAATTTAAATTGCTGTTTGCGTGTGGTGTAGCTGATCTGCATATAGTGTGCTCAACTATGAAGAAGAGAGTGCAGGTGTTTGGGCAAATTTATACCATGGGCAGACAATGTAGGATTTTAGGGAGCACAATATAGTGGGGCAGCGTTCAAACTAGGTCAAGCTATTCAACTAGAGCAAACAATTCATACAGACTTAAGAAGCAAAATAAAATGGGGCAACAGTTAAAGTAGGGCAGACATTCATATGGTGGAGCAACAGTTCATCTAGACTTGAGGAGAAAAATACAGTGGGGCAACAGTTCGTCTAGACTGTTGAGGAGTTGATGACAAAAGTGCAGTGGGGCAACAGTTAAACTGGGTAAAGTCAGGATGCAGTCAGTAACAGGAGGCATCGAGTAGAGATTTGTGATTTGGCTGCAAAACTGAACTCCACTATCCTCTGATAAAAGTGCTTTACAAGTCCTGCATACATTCAAGTTGGCTCATTCAAAGGCAAAAGCATGGGGATCGGCTATCTTGGGGTGCTGGCCCAGGTGAGCAGACGGGTACTGGATTCGTTTCTTCCTCAGGGACGTCATATGGGGGTTGCCAGGTGTAGCAGCTGCTACCCCTGGTTCCCCTGGACCTGTCCTTGCGAACCGTGGGCCACTGGACAAAGAGGCAGTGCCAAGAGCAGATATCTGTGGTGCACTTGAAAGGGGCAATTTTAAATGCAGCTAAATGTGCCGCAGCATGTATTCACCTGGAATCTAGATCTGGAGAAATAAAAGGGATGCAGGAAAAAACCATGGAGTCGCCATCACACATGTTGGCAGTCCATTAGTGAAGAATGCTGAATGGTTGGGGGTTTCTGTGCAGCTCATACCCAATACTTTAGCAACGGGAAGGGTATGGGGGCTAGGTCCAGCTGGCTGGGAATGCGTAAGAGCAGCCTGCAGTACTCAGTGACAGCAGAGTATGAACACAAATCTCAGTGATTGTCTGCTTTGCACATCCAGTGAGCCGCTGGGCATGTGGAGAGGGGTGTGCCCCAGTGGCTTCTGCCACCAATCCTGCCTGGGCACTCTGTGACCTGACTCAGATCTGCCAGCCCTGCATCACAGACACTCTGCAGATAGACGCATGGTGAGATAATTTATCGAAGATGCCCTCTGCCTTTGAAGTACACCATCTGTTGCTTCCTCAAGCAAAAAAATATATACATTTGGAAGGATAGCCCAGGGGCAATGCACCTACTTTGGGAAGAAGAGGATGCAGTGCAACATTGGCTCAGTTCCTGTTGCAGTGCGTAGAAGCTAGAGGCGGCTGGCATTAAGCAAGATATAAAGGACCAAAGAAAATAATAAAATTGGCCTTTTTTAGCAGTGATGTCATGCAGCTGCTGTTTACATTTTTAAAAACCCTTAATTACTGTGACCTGAAACACATCCTTCCCCTCTTTCTCCCATAAACAGAAAGGCGATGGCTGGAAGGTTTCAAGTCATTCATTACCACTGTCAAAGCTCTGTGCCACCCTCCAGACCATCGTTTTTCTGGTTGGACTCTAATTGGTCAGTTGCCTTTTTCAGTCTGTGGCCAGACACTTGGCAGGCGCTGGATGTCTGTGCTTTGGGGTTTAGGCCTCTTCGAGATGCTCCGTCTGTTACAGTTTAGCCCAGGTGATGCACAATAGTCCAGGTTGTTCTGTTGGACATCTGCTTATAGTCACAGTAATTTGGTAATATGTGCCTATATACACATTAACGCTACATATGCTGATGAAATGTTTATCATATTACGAGGTCAAAGGTCATGTGATGTCACTTCCGATACCCCTGGCATTTTGGTGAAATGACGTCCCTGAGGCCACTATGTTGCAACACGTCTGGGCTGCGCTGCATCAAGATAACACTTAGTCTAGTGTTTTGGTCTGGACTGCTCCCTTTGGTGGAAGCATCAAGAAAGATTTCCAGAAGGCTGGTCCCCTACTATAAAGGTCCAGACAGGCAAAACAAATTATGGGACGGATGCCTTCCGTGAGCAAGGTCAGTGGTTATGAATAATTGAACGCCTTCCATTCATTACCTTTTACTCTGATTTACATCAGCTAGCAGTTGTTACCTATTTGTATGTAGGTAGCCCACAGACTAGAGCATCCGAATATACTCTGTTAAGGTGCCTCAGCTGGTTGATGAACCTGCTGCAGAGATGTGTGTACAAGCTGAAGGTCACATGTGTAGCCTGCAAGAGCCGGAATAGCATTTCTCCTTTCAGAGGAAAATAAAATTAGTAATATTTTGGGGTCTCATGCCCTCTTGTCCGGAAAGGTGGTGCAAGGGTAGTGTGAGAAACCCGAGGGTATTCTCACTTCTACTCCCCTGGGATATTTTGCGCAGGTGGCCAGGGAAAGGCAATCACATTTGGATCCTGACCCTGGGGGTGGAGAAGCAAGGGATGATCACCTGGGTGGAGGGTCCTTGGGGATTGGGAGTGGGGTGCCCTCAGACGAGACACAGTATTCCCCATGCCCTTCCTGGAGGAAACCCTTGTACCGTTTGCATGCTAATTGACCTTTTCACAATTGACCTTGGGAGAATTGACCTAATTTAGAAGGTCAATTAGGACATATATGCAGGGGAAACCCCCCACAACGCCCCACCCAACCCAAAAACCCCTGCAACCCCCCACCCAATCCCCTTATATTATTTATAATACAAAACCAACCCAATACATATATAAAATACCAAAATAATATAAAGGTCAATTGTGCAGAAGGTCAATTAGGACCACTATAATTAGGTCAATTGTGCAAAAGGTCAATTGTAAAAGGTCAATTTGGGTAATACCCTTGTACTAGGGGCAGTTATGGGATATTGTTATCCATGTCCCATTGATCGAGAAAAGGGTATGAGTTATCCTCAGTCCAGGCATATCAGGAAGAGAGCTAAGGGTGTTAAAGATCACCTGGTTGAATGGTCTGTGAGGACTTGGAGTGGGATGCCTTTAGGAGAGACATGGTATCCCCCTTTTCCTACTACTGACCAACCCAACCCTTTTCCCGCCTTTATGGGGTATTGTGACTCAATACCCATGACTTCCTCATGTATGACTGTCAGAAGTACTGGGACAAAGAAAAGGTGACTAGGAGCAATTAGGACAAGGTGCTTTTACCACTCTGGTACTGGGACGAGGAAGAGACCTTCTGACAGTGCTAGAGGTCAGGCATGTTCCTTAAATGATGGTGGGCAGGGCTAATTGTAAAACCGCACCTTTAGCCTGTTAGAAAGCTGCAGGTGTATAAAAAGCCAATCTCTGTCCAAGCAGCAGAGCGGGAGAGGGGGATTCCTGAGAAGTCATGGCGTTGAAGGAGCAGCAGCGGAGAGGCCTGAGAAAGCAGCAGGGAGCTGCGTGTGTGCAGCACGTTAATGGTCCACAGGAGTGCAGCCCGAGCGTGGAACCAGGCGAACATCAAGAGGGGAGTCGTGCCTGCAGTATGCCCTATTCCGTGGTGTTTTCAGTGCTCGTTCTCCTGGGGTCAGAAGCCGACCCAGGAGTGCCTAAGGGGCAGAGGGGGCAAAGGAAGAAGTCCTGAACCGGAGGACCAAAGGCCGAGAGACCTGCACTGCAGGAACGCCAAAAGAAGCAACCAGTGAGTTTCTAAATGAAAATGAAACGCAGTGTGTGAGTGTTTGAAGTTCCGCGGAGGATTAATATCGGAGTGGTCGCATGGAAGTGAAGACTATGTTTTTGCAGGTTCAGAATGCTGGGCACGTTACAAAGGCAACTTTCACTAATTTCCAATAAGGAAATCAAATGAACAAAACCTTTTCTGACAAAGATAAAAAGTACTCAGCACTTGAAGACCTTTATCAAAGCCATTTACAAAGACTAATAACATAAAAATTGAATTAATGCAACCTTTTCTAATCATTATGAACATGTATGAGTCCTGGGCATATTATTTAAAGCACCTCAGTGACATATGTCAACATGTCAAGTTGAATGGAGATATTTAACATCTATAAAATCCAGAATCAAATGGGAATTATATCAAACACCTTTTCAGTGAATGCAACTTCATATCTAAGCACAATTTGGATGTATTGAAATGTAAACAGAAGATTAACAATGCAAGAAAAAGAAATGTGAATGATTTAACTATATTTTGGGTTCAGAGTGAATGGAACTTTGAAGATGCACTTCTATAACTGATTGAACTACACCTTTTTCACCAAAAATATGTTTGTGTCAAGAACGACATTCAGAGGGAGGTGGTGCTAGAGAGCTAGTCCAGGAATAGCGAACTCCCGTTGAGCTCCATGGGTCGGCTCTATAATATCCTGGGAAATAGCAGCTTGGTGTGTTTTGCCAGTCAATTTGGAGTTCGGAAAGAGACCAGCCAGACCTGTGTGCTTTTCCGACCTAGCAAGGCTGGTGCAACCGGCTTGGTGGTGCTACCAGAGCAAGGCAGCCACCGCTGCGTGGCCTTTCTGCAGGAAATCAGGCTCTGAGACAGGCCCATTTGGCGCCAAAACATTAGTCGGTGCAGGGCTGAGTGGCCAGGCTGCGGCGAGCGGTCTGCCCCCAGTGTGCCTTCACAGATGGACGGGGTGAGCCGTGGGAGCCCGGGTGCGAGCTGGAAGAGAGCAGAGGCCTGGAAAGAGACCCCTGGCTGGACTCGCTCTCCTTGAAGGTCGATATGCTACAGCACCGGCTGGACAAGCACGGCGAACGCCTGGACGAGGTGGAGCACAGGGTATCTGGTCTGGAGGATGGGTCGGCGTCGCTCACAGCCAGGGTGTCAGCCGTGGAGGGGAAGCTCAAGTCGGTGTCTTGCAAAAATGAGGATTTGGAGGGCAGGGCCTGCATGAACAACATTTGTCTGTTTGGAATTCCAGAGCGTCAGGGGCAGATCAAGATGGAGGAGTTCATCAAAGCTCTCAAGAGGGAAGTCTTTGGAGGGTCAGAGCTCTCCCCCGTTTGTGGTTGAGAGGGTTCACCGGATCCCGGCGGTGCAGCCAATACTGGGGGCATCCCCCCGTCCCATCATTGCCCACCTTTTGAACTATAGAGACAGGGACACAATCCTTTGCTTGGCCAGGCAGAAAGAGGAACTTCAATAAGAAGGAGATCCAGGTTTTCCCTGATTTCTCGGCAGTGGTGCATGCATGGAGGAGGGCCTTCGCAGGGGTTAAATGTTGTCTTAGAGATAACATCCCATATTCCATGTTGTTTCCTGCGAAGCTTTGCATTCAGCATGATGGGAAAACAATTCTTCATGCCCTCCCGAGGCAGTAAGCTCCTTCCTGGATGATATCGGCAGACTACATCGCCCCAACAACATGAGACCCCAGAACGGTGTCTGGAATCAGGGCCGGGAGGGCCAGAAGACCCACCCAATTTGGGCCGTTGTTGAGGTACAACCGGGGGGAGGGCAGATTGGATGCCTAGTAGCTGACTATGTGACACTGGCATTTCTATCTGGTGGTTTGGGCTGCCTTGAAAATGTGTTATGGCTACCCGTGGGTGGATGAGCCGACACGTCCCTGGATGGGCACTAGCGCCCCGAGCGCAGTATTATGTTTTGTAGTTTGGTGAGTGGGGTGGGTCTTTCAGGTGGGTCAGAGGTTGCCTGTGGGTGGGGCTGAGAGCAGGGCAAGATTGGTAGTGGGGAGGACAAATGGGACGGGGGGTTTGTACTGTTACGTTTGTCTGGAGTCTTCTTTGACTGGTAATCAATGGACCGGTAATGATCCGCAGCACAGATATTGCACAAGTGGTTTGGGGGGGGGGGTGCAGGCTCCACCGGACAGGTGTTGATGGGGAAGGATGGCCTTTCGGGTAGGCACGTGTAATATTCGGGGTGTGGGGAAATCACCACTCCAAGGTCAGGAAGGTAGCACATTATCTCTGCAGACACTGGGTGGAGGTAGCTTTTCTTCAGGGGCCCCACCTTGCCCCCCTCTTCAGAACACAGGTGGGATCACATTGGGGCTGCCACCCGTACTTTTCAACTTATGCGAGGCGGGTGGCTATCCTGATAGGTAAGGGGGTTAGGTTTCACCTGGTATTGCTGGCAAGGGATGATGAGGGGAGGGCCCTGTTGGTCTGCGGTGTCCTGGAGGGGGTGAAGGTGGCACAGGTGAACTCATATTGGCCAAATGTGGACAATAGTTATGCCTTTGATTGGCTGATTGTTCAGCTGGCTGGGTGTCAGGACACCACCATAGTGTGGGGTGGAGATCTGAACACGGTAACGGACCCTCTGCTGGATAGATCATGGGTGGCCAGGGCTCTGTGTCTAAGGCGAGTCTACAGGTGCAGGAAATATGTAGGACATACAATCTTGTGGAGGCAGCACAGGGATACACACAATTATACCTTTCATTCCTGAGTTCATGGGACCAGCTCTAGGCTGGACTACATTTTGGTGTCCCGTGCTGGGGGATTCACGTGGGGTGATTGCTGGATTCTTCCCGGACCTTGTTGGACCACTCGCCTGTGATCCCTGAGTACTTGTTGGGCGGGGGAAGGAAGGGGGCCCACCCTTGGTGCTTTAAATCCGATGCGCTACAGCATTCAGTGTTCTGCCAGGAACTGCAGGACTAGATCAAGACCTACTTTGAACACAAGGAGGGCTCAGGTCTCGTCGCAAGGTGTACTCTGGGAGTGTTTTAAAGAGCTACGTTACAGGAGTGTTCATGGCCAAGGAAAATGGGGTCCTCTGGCAAATCAGTTGAGACCTTGCAGCAGGCGAGGTGCAGTTAAAGTGGCTGAACGGCAAATATGCATCTACAACGGACCCCAAGATCCTGGCAGAGCTCCAGGGGAAGCTTGATGGGTTTCGAGCAAATGCTGATCGGGTGATTGATTTCTGGGCAGGAGCCATGAGGTGCGTCAGTATGGGGAGGGGCAGAAGCCTGGGGTATTGTTGGCAGATGATAGAGGGCCTCCATAGGTAGAGTGCATTAAGGACCCCCAGGGTAGCCACCAGTATGTGGAGGAAGATATTGCGGCTGAATTCTGGCGCCTGTATGGGTCCAAGTACTTGCAGCACTCTAAGAGCCTGCAGCGCTACTTGGAGGAGGTGGAACTGTACTGGGTGGAACCCCGACTCTGACGGCTCTTACTCTCTGGAGGAGGTCATGGAAGTGATTAGGGAGCTCCCGGGATCTAGGTCCCTGGGGCCCGACAGCCTGTCAGGGGTATTTTATGAGGCATATTCCCCATCCTTGCCCCCCCCTTCTGTTGCGTGTGTACACAGAGTCACTTACCTCGCTTCCCTCCGCTTGCAATGCAAGGCGAATATCATCCTTCTATATAGGAAGGGGAAGCCAGCCGAGGAATGCACTTCATATCGGCCAATCTCTTTAATCAACGTGGACAAGACCTTTGCTAAGGTGCCCGCTAATCGGCTGCTCCCCTTGATGCCCAGCCTTGTGCTGGCGGATCAGGACGGGTTTGTCCCCGGGAGGAACACAACGTATGGTTTACGCCGTTTTTTGGGGTGTTGGCGCCTCTCTAACAGGAGTCACAAGCTGCCATAGTTTTTTTAGATGTAAAAAAATAAAAATAAAAAAATAAATAAAAAGGCATTCGACTCCATTGAATGGCCATACTTATTTGCAGTCCTACAAAAATTCAGACTTGGCGCTCACTTTATAGCTCTAGTGCCTCTCCTGTACGCCAACCAGATGGCGAGGATTGTGGTGGGGCATGGAAGGTCCAAAAGCTTCGATATGGGAATGGGGAATGCGGCAGGGCTGTCCGCTTTCCCCTCTCCTCTTTGCTCTAGCAATGGAGCCCCTGCAGTGATTCTAACAGAGGCACATTCAGCGGGGATTGAGGCTGGGGCTGCACAGGCTGCTTATCTCATTGTATGCGGATGACGTGGCCCTCTTCATCAGTGACCTGGTGTGCAACCTGGGCCCAGTGAGGCGGGAAGTGCTCAAGTTTGGAGAGTTCTCGGGTTTGAGGAATAACCATAGTAAATCGGTGGTCTTTCCTCTTATGGATGGGACGAGAGCTTTCGGGGATGAGTTTGGCCTCTTCGGCCTCAAGTGGGAGTCTTCTGGGGTCTGGTAACTGGGGGTGAAGTTGTCGCGCAGTCACGAAGAGTTGTTTCGGGATAATTTGGTCGGACGTTTGGGTCTCTCCAGGAGGTGGCGGCGGGATGGCGGATGCTTCCGCTTCCGCTGCAGGCCCGAATCTCGATTGTAAAAATGATTGTGCTCCCCAAACTCCTTTGTCAATATCCCTCTGTTTCTATCTGGTGGCTTTTTCTTATGATTATGAGGGTTCATTCTTGATTTGCTCTTGACGATGAAGCTGGTGAGGGTGACGTATACCATGCTGACACCACCGTTTGAGGGAGTGGGGGTGTGGGGGTCTGGCTCTGCCAGATTTGGTACGTTAGTATTGGGCGGCATGGGCACCCTTCCTTGCCCATTGGTATGCCACCCACTTCGTTCGGCCTCATGTACAAGTGGAGAGGTCACTTGCCGCCCCAGACCTCTGAGTTTCGGGGTTATTGCCCAGCACCCTGAATGACATCAAGATTACCTGTGCGATCTGGAAGAAGGTCACGGGCAAGATGGGTGTTTGCATATTATACTCACCCCTCCTCCCTGTACGGCATGTGGCAGGGCTTGCCATAACGGGAGAGCAAGCCCATCTTTGGTGGGTGGGAAAAGCTGGGCATTGTCACCTTCAGTGATTTTTTTATTGATGAGTTTCTTTCCTTACAGCAGGCAAGAGAGAGAGGAGGGCGGGAGACACGACTTTGGACATTTTCCTGTACTTCCGGATGCGGTAAGCATTTCCCAAACAGCCTCCCACATGGGCGTTGTTAGGAAAGATTTTGTAATTGTAGGTAATTTTCCTTCCATGTGGCAACCCCTAAACTTTTTGCTGTTGTTTTTCACCTTGTTCTTGACTTTGCCAGAGAACTGCAGCCTTCTGCCGGACTCCTCTGGGCTTTCGCTCCATTCTTACGGGGAAACTGACATGCCCTTAAGACAGTCAGTACCGGGAAACGCTTTTTTCCGTAGTTTCTTTTATCATGTTGCGGCTTTCGTGCAACATGACACAAGAGGGCACTGTAAGCTAAGTTACTGCTCTCTTGGGTCTCTAGCCTTCTACAGGCCCTAGATACTCGTTTAGGATTGTAACTGATCGGTGCAAGTGATTCACGGACGGGAATGGTGGCAGCGATCGTTTCTTGTGTTTTGAGCTCCTTTTGGCGTTCTAAGCGCGTTTCTCGCGCTTAACCCAAAATGGTGGCCTGGCTCCCAAAATGGCCAGACCACGAGGCTCCTTTGTCCTTTCCGCTGACCGTCTTGCTCCCTTCACCTTCCCCAGGTCGAGCCGACCCGGGGCCTTCCTTATTTGGGCATGTACTTTCCCACGAAACACGGATGCTTTCGCGGGCTTCTACATGTCTTGTGTGTGCCTCCAGGATGTGGGCTGGGATGTCTGGTCCCAATACACATCATGGGTGCCAGAGAGTCTAGGGTGGTGTGAATGCCTGGGACCACCGTGGTCCGTGATAGGTCCATGAATGGTGTGAGTGTTGATGAGCGGATCTCCCATTGGGTCCCCTCCGTTTTGGCGCGAAGGGATAAGAGGGGGCTGGAAACACCACTACCATGTCGATCTCCTGAGTTCTCACGAACGAAGGAATACAGGAGCCAAGTATCCTGCAACCAAGAGGCTGAACCGAGGAATCGCTGGTGACCCGCTGAAGGACTGCTCCTCTGCACTGCTGTCGCCTTGTGAAACCCTTTTCATCTTTGATCGAACCAGAAGGCCTGTACTGGTACTTCGACCCTTGGAAAATAGTGGGAACAGCTATTCTCGGCATCTTCACCATCTCCTGCTAGTAAGCCTTCGGAAGCGCCTCTGGGCCATCCAGCTGACTGACCAGCCTACACAGGAGTCTTGCTCTGTAACCGCCGCCAGGTTGTGTAGTATTTCGAGTCCTTGTCACTCTCACACGCTTCGTACACTTGGCGTTCCCAGGTCTGAAGTGAGTAGTGTACATTTGGCTCAGATACACACGGCCGCTCCGTTGCCCTGCTGTGGTAACAAACTGTGCGGGTTCCTTCGTTTGGGACGTCTTTTACTCAGCTCTGCTGCTGCAGACTCAACACGACGACGAGACGTCCCCTGCTCTTCTGAATCTGCCAGCGACTGAAACTGACGCGGAGAAGCCTGGGTCTGCTTGCATCGGGGACCGGTGAGTAGCATAGCTAGGAACTGGTCGCCCTCCTGCAGGAGCCCATAGCTTTTCCCCGCTGTGTCAAAACAGCACGCCTTTCCGTACTCGCGCTCTGCTTCTGCCCACAGTGGAGGCTGCGCTTGAGTTGCGGAACACTGTTCTTCTTCATTTGTGCACTAAACTGAACTGCCCGATTTCCCTCGAAGAGACTCCCCTTTTGCCCGCTGGCACCAGCGTGTGCAGGTACTTTTGAGCACAAGGCTCCACTCTTCGTAGGGCTCGGACTTCCTTTTAGTTAGGTGCCTCTGAAGGCGGACTGGGTCTAAGCATTATTTCGCACTGCCTGTTTTCCTTCCCTTTAAGGTGGACTACACATTTCGTGCATCTAACGCTTGAGACTTGTTGTATTTGTATATATATTGTATTGGTATGGTATGTGTTGGTTTACTAGAGTTGTATTGTGATTTCTCGCTACGGTCATTGTTTTAAAGGCCTTGGAATAAATGTGTATATATTTTTAATATATCACCTGTTTGGAGTAGTTTGTAAGTGTCCTTGCTTTGTGTGCTCATTGCGGGCTTTCAGTCACCCTCACCCCTCTTGAGACCTAGTCTTGACCGCCGCGATCGCTACCTTGATTAGTCTGGCTTGTCCAGAGGTTACCCTGTTCCAAGTAATTAGGTTGGCCTTCTGAACTTCTGCGCCACCAGGACAGAGTTCAGAAATCCGTCTTAACAAATTGGTGTACAGCGGTGGGATACGACTGAAGGTATCCAGTGTTGCGCACGAACTAAGGCATTTCAAGTTATTCCTAACAGGACACGTAGTGAATTGTTGTAGTATAACTTTAAAAAGGCCATAGTCCTATCTAACAGTATGGAAACAAATACCTTGTTAACTTTAAATGCTTCCAAATCAGAAACATTGAAAAAGATGTGTGCGGAGAAAGGTGTTTCATCTCAAGGCACGAAATTGGATATGATCCGAAGAATCGTGGCGTGGCAAGAAGTGCAGCTTGACGCTATAACTTCTGAGGACAGTGCGGAAGGAGGTGGGGCTCCTCTCACTGGTAGAACCGACGGTTCTGCCGCTGCACTGATCCACCGCGACCACGAGGACAGGGAGGATGAGATGTCTAATGTTTCCTCTGCCAGTGTTGATGGGGAGGCTATGCTTCAATTCAAGAAGCAAGAGCTGCGGTTTAGGCAGAAGGAGCTTGAATTCAGCATAGCCAAACTAAAAATCGAACAGGCAGAAAAACAGAAAGACAGGGATCACCAGTTGGAACTGGCCAAGCTTCAGGTTGCAAATGGGTCCAAGGGTCCTGGACATGGGTCTGAGGCCTCCTCTCATCCACGGTTTCCGAAAGATCTGCTCAGTGTGTACGAAGAAAGGAATGACATTATGGACTGGTTGAATACGTTTGAGTATGCATGCGAAGTTCAACAAGTTGACAATGCTGATAAGATTGCCTGGTTACTCAGCAGACTGCCCCATTCTGGCTGTAGTGCCATTATGGAAATGTCGAAGGCTGAGCAAGCTGATTTTGCAATGTTAAAGCAAACTCTCATTTTAAAGTTTGGGAAGACTCCGGCCCAATATTTGAAACGATTCAGAGAGTATAAGAAAAAGAAAGGTGGTACTTGGGTATCTTATGTCACTGAATCCTTGAAAAACTTAACTGGCTGGGTCGAAGGTTATAAGGTTTCTACCTTCGAAGGCATGATAAATCTTGTCATGCTGGAACACATTTTTGCATCTTCCCCGGAGCTTAAGCAGCATTTGGCCGATTCGAATGAGATAGATCCTAAGAAGCTGGCCATTGCAGCAGACTTATGGGTGTCACATCGAGTGTCCCATAAGGACAAAACTCATCCTGGTAAGCAGGAGGAAGGGAAAAAGTCCAAAGATAAGGAGGGTGGAGAATCTGATAAATCTTCTTCTCAAAAGGGCCACAAAAAGAAAAATAAGGATAAGACACAAGAGAACTCACAGGGTAGTGGAGGTCAGCCTCCAAAACAGAACTCTGGTTAC
This sequence comes from Ambystoma mexicanum, assembly GCF_040938575.1. Taxonomy (NCBI): domain Eukaryota; kingdom Metazoa; phylum Chordata; class Amphibia; order Caudata; family Ambystomatidae; genus Ambystoma; species Ambystoma mexicanum. The sequence goes on from NC_090931.1 coordinate 128,340,609, forward strand.
AATAAGCCTCCCTATGTAAACAGACCCAGTGGATCTTGTTTTGCTTGTGGAGCAACTGACCACGAGAAGGGGGTTCCCCGGTGTAAGGTTAGACCTTTGGGGGTCCACTCCGCTAATCTGGCCTTCTCCTCCTACGAGGAAGAAGAGATTACAGGAGCATCCTTCTCCTCAGACTCATTTCCCAGCGGGATAGAGGCTGAGGTAGTTTTAGTTTCCCTGGGTTCCTGTGAGCCTAAAGTCGCAGAGGCTTATGCTAGGATTCCAGATAATACCAAGCACTACTTTAAAGACAGTGTGCTGATCAATGGAGTAGATACTCCAGCTCTTAGGGATAGTGGGTGCAGTCGAACTGTAGGGGATTCTCCCTTGGTAGACTCAGAGGAAGTTGCCAGAGCTACTCTGATGCCCACTAAGTTGGCTGACGGCCCAATCCGTATGTTCCCAGTAATACCTGTAAATCTTACTTTAAATGGTCCAGCAGTCAGGATTCAAGTGAGCATTCAGAGAAACGTCCCAGGAAAGGTCTTTTTAGGTAATGATCTCAGAGCTTTAGGGCACATAGGAGACACTGCCGAAAGACCCTACACATGGTCTCAAGCCCGGGCAGCATTGGCCAAGACCAATACGCCACCCCAGCCGAAGGGGAAACCCAAGGCGAAAGGAGTCAACAAGTCAAGACGAGGGAAAGAGAATATTCCCCCGAGCTCGCCTACCACTGCGGTGGAGGAAGTTGGTCAATCGCCCGGGCCTGACGAGGAGGTGGCGATGCCTGAAGTATTTGACCCCAACGATCATCCTGAACTAAAAGACTTGTTAGTAGAAGGTGGTCCTGATTAAGGCCAACGTTGAGTGCCCATCTCTGGAAGGCTTAAGGAGACAGTGCTGCTCCCATCTTGAGGGTGAACCTCCTGGGACGCATAGGATTTATTGGGAAGGTGGACTCTTGTATAGTAAGCCCACAGAGTCTACAGAAGGAGACCATAGGAGGTTGGTGGTTCCCCTTGCTGTTAGGCCCTTCCTCCCGCAGTTGGCGCATGAAGTGCCCCTTGCTGGTCACCTTGGTATTAAGAGGACCAAGCAAAGGTTATCCATGCACTTCTACTGGCCCAAGATGGGGGTGCAAGTAGAAAGTCACTGCAGGAGTTGTGCCTCCTGCCAGTTATCTGGTAAGGTTGGCTCGACAATCCAAGCTCCGTTGGTACCGCTCCCAGTTGTGGGGGTACCATTCGAAAGGGTAGGGATCGACATCGTTGGTCCCCTTAACCCGCAAACATCCTCAGGCAATAGGTTTATCCTGGTGCTGGTCGACCATGCAACCAGATATCCTGAGGCCATCCCATTGAAAACTGTAACTGCCAATTCAGTTGCAAAAGCTTTACTTGGCATATTTACTAGGGTTGGCTTCCCTAAAGAAGTTGTGTCGGATCGTGGCAGCAACTTTATGTCGAAGTATATTCAGGCTATGTGGAAAGAATGTGGGGTCACCTACAAGTTCTCTTCTGCATACCACCCCCCAGACCAATGGTCTGGTGGAACGTTTCAACAGAACGTTAAAGAGCATGATTGGGGCTCTGGAGGAACCTCAGAGAAGAAAATGGGATCTTCTTTTACCATGCTTACTGTTTGCCTACCGAGAGGTACCACAGGAGGGTTTTGGCTTCAGCCCCTTCGAACTTCTGTTCGGTAATCCTGTAAGGGGACCCTTAGCCATAGTCAAAGAGGGATGGGAGATGCCCACTCCCCCTGTTAATACCAACGTAGTTGATTATGTGCTAGGGCTCAGAAAACGGATGGTACTTCTGATGGGCTTGGCTAGTGATAAATTGAAGGCAGGACAAGCGCTGGTGAAACATTGGTACGACCAGAAAGCTTCCCTCATCAACTTTACACCTGGTCAGCAAGTCCTGATTATGAATCCCATAAGGCCTCGAGCTTTACAGGACAAATGGTCAGGCCCTTACACAGTGGTGGAGCCCCTCGGTGAGGTTAACTATTTAGTGGACCTTGGAAGGCCTGGACAGGCTCCACAAGTGTTTCACGTGAATAGGCTGAAGGCTTTCGTCCCAAGAGTCGAAATCGCAGCATTGCTACTGGCTTCAGATGTTGAGGAAGAGGAGTCTGAACCTCTCCCCGACCTGTTCCAAAGCGGTCCTTCAGATAGCTCCTTTGAGGGTGTCCGAGTGGCCCCTCACCTGACTTCTGCTCAGCAGGCTGAGGTGAAAAGTTTGCTTAGGCAGTTTTCCCCCCTGTTTTCACAGTCGCCTGGTTTGACACCTTGGTGCAAACATAACATAGACACAGGAGACAGTGTACCTGCCAAAAGTAGGGGATACAGGATGTCAGACAAAGTACGGTCTTATATTAAGACCGAGGTCAACAAAATGTTAGACCTTGGGGTGATTGAACTCTCTAGTAGTCCTTGGTCCAGCCCTGTGGTTTTGGTTCCAAAGGCAGGCACTTCTGAATTGAGGTTCTGCGTGGATTACAGGGCTCTGAATGCTGTCACCAAGACAGATGCACACCCCTTGCCTCAAACAGATGAGCTGGTGGATACTTTGGGTGCCTCCAAGTACCTCAGCACGCTTGACCTCACTGCTGGCTATTGGCAAATAGCTTTAGCAGAACATGCCAAGGAGAAGACAGCGTTTTCTACTCCAGACGGCCTTTACCAATTCCGGGTAATGCCGTTCGGGTTGAAGAATGCACCTGCCACTTTCCAGAGGCTTGTGAATCATGTGTTGAATGGGGTGGACGAATTCTGTCTTGCATATCTGGACGATATAGCAGTTTTCAGCAGTGCCACCTGGGAAGACCATGTGAAACACCTCGGGATTGTGCTCCAGGCTCTTCAGAAAGCACACTTGACCATAAAGGCTAGTAAATGCCAGATTGGACAAGGCTCAGTGGTTTACCTTGGACATGAAGTAGGTGGAGGGAGGATACAGCCTCTTCCCAGTAAAGTACAAGCAGTACAAGACTGGCCTACCCCCACTACACAAACCCAAGTGAGAGCCTTCTTAGGACTCACGGGGTATTACCGCAATTTCGTGGCAGACTATGGCACCATAGCTGCCCCTCTGACTGCCCTCACAACTCCGAAGAAACCCAAGAAGGTAACTTGGACCGACGAGTGTGAGAAGGCCTTCAACGGCTTAAAAGACTCCTTGTGCCAGGCCCCTGTCCTCAGGGCCCTTGCTTATCAAAGACCTTTTATCGTGCAGACGGACGCCTCTGACACTGGGATAGGAGCTGTACTATCACAAGTAGATGAGAAGGGTAAGGAACACCCTATTGGTTTTATTAGTCGCCAGCTTAAGGACAGAGAGCTCAGATGGTCCACGGTAGAGAAAGAATGTTTCTCTGTTGTGTGGGCCCTACGGAAGCTGAGGCCCTACCTCTATGGGACCCACTTCACTGTGCAAACTGACCATAAGCCCTTTAAGTGGCTAATGAACATGAAGGGGGAGAATCCAAAGTTGCTTAGGTGGTCCATAAGTCTACAAGGCTTCGACTTCACTATTGAGCATAGGCCAGGTGTCCAACATAGCAATGCTGATGGGTTGTCCAGAATGTTTAACCGACCTGAACAAGAGACTCATCCAGGGGTGGATTAGTTCCCCCTGTCCATAGTCTGGGAGGGGCGAGTGTTAGAAAAGATTTCGTAATTGTAGGTAATTTTCCTTCCATGTGGCAACCCCTAAACTTTTTTCTGTTGTTTTTCACCTTGTTCTCGACTTTGCCAGAGAAGTGCAGCCTTCTGCCGCACTCCTCTGGGCTTTCGCTCCATTCTTACGGGGAAACTGACATGCCCTTAAGACAGTCAGTACCAGGAAACGCTGTTTTCCGTAGTTTCTTTTATCATGTTGCGGCTTTCGTGCAACATGACACAAGAGGGCACTGTAAGCTAAGTTACTGCTCTCTTGGGTCTCTAGCCTTCTACAGGCCCTAGATACTCGTTTAGGATTGTAACTGATCGGTGCAAGTGATTCACGGATGGGAATGGTGGCAGCGATCGTTTCTTGTGTTTTGAGCTTCTTTTGGCATTCTAAGTGCGTTTCTCGCGCTTAACCCAAAATGGTGGCCTGGCTCCCAAAATGGCCAGACCACGAGGCTCCTTTGTCCTGTCCGCTGACCGTCTTGCTCCCTTCACCTTCCCCAGGTCGAGCCTACCCAGGGCCTTCCTTATTTGGGCATGTACTTTCCCACGAAACACGGATGCTTTCGCGGGCTTCTACATGTCTTGTGTGTGCCTCCAGGATGTGGGCTGGGATGTCTGGTCCCAATACACATCCTGGGTGCCAGAGAGTCTAGGGTGGTGTGAATGCCTGGTACCACCGTGGTCCGTGATACGTCCACGAATGGTGTGAGTGTTGATGAGCGGATCTCCCATTGGGTCCCCTCCGTTTTGGCGCGAAGGGAACCGTGGATAAGAGGGGGCTGGAAACACCACTACCATGTCGATCTCCTGAGTTCTCACGAACGAAGGAATACAGGAGCCAAGTATCCTGCAACCAAGAGGCTGAACCGAGGAATCGCTGGTGACCCGCTGAAGGACTGCTCCTCTGCACTGCTGTCGCCTTGTGAAACCCTTTTCACCTTTGATTGAACCAGAAGGCCTGTACTGGTACTTCGACCCTTGGAATAGCGGGAACAGCTATTCTCGGCATCTTCACAATCTCCTGCTAGTAAGCCTTCGGAAGCGTCTCTGGGCCATCCAGCTGACTGACCAGCCTACACAGGAGTCTTGCTCTGTAACCGCCGCCAGGTTGTGTAGTATTTCGAGTCCTTGTCACTCTCACACGATTCGTACACTTGGCGTTACCAGGTCTGAAGTGAGAAGTGTACATTTGGCTCAGATACACACGGCCGCTCGGTTGCCTTGCTGTGGTAACAAACTGTGCGGGTTCCTTCGTTTGGGACGTCTTTTACTCAACTCTGCTGCTGCAGACTCAACACGACGACGAGACGTCCCCTGCTCTTCTGAACCTGCCAGCGACTGAAACTGACGCGGAGAAGCCTGGGTCTGCTTGCATCGGGGACCGGTGAGTAGCATAGCTAGGAACTGGTCGTCCTCCTGAAGGAGCCCATAGCTTTTCCCCGCTGTGTCAAAACAGCACGCCTTTCCGTACTCGCGCTCTGCTTCTGCCCACAGTGGAGGCTGCGCTTGAGTTGCGGAACACTGTTCTTCTTCATTTGTGCACTAAACTGAACTGCCCGATTTCCCTCGAAGAGACTCCCCTTTTGCCCGCTGGCACCAGCGTGTGCAGATACTTTTGAGCACAAGGCTCCACTCTTCGTAGGGCTCGGACTTCCTTTTAGTTAGGTGCCTCTGAAGGCGGACTGGGTCTAAGCATTATTTCGCACTGCCCGTTTTCCTTCCCTTTTAGGTGGACTACACATTTTGTGCATCTAACGCTTGAGACTTGTTGTATTTGTATATATATTGTATTGGTATGGTATGTGTTGGTTTACTAGAGTTGTATTGTGATTTCTCGCTACGGTCATTGTTTTAAAGGCCTTGGAATAAATGTGTATATATTTTTAATATATCACCTGTTTGGAGTAGTTTGTAAGTGTCCTTGCTTTGTGTGCTCATTGCGGGCTTTCAGTCACCCTCACCCCTCTTGAGACCTAATCTTGACCGCCGCGATCGCTACCTTGATTGGTCTGGCTTGTCCAGAGGTTACCCTGTTCCAAGTAATTAGGTTGGCCTTCTGAACTTCTGCGCCACCAGGACAGAGTTCAGAAATCCGTCTTAACAGGCGTTATTGCAGGGGGTAGTTCAACCTCGGGGAGAGGGCCGCCTGGTTTCGCGAATTTACAGTACTCTCATGGCAGATATACCATGGGAGGGGAAGGCGCCAAGACGGTGGTGGGAAAGGGACCTTGGCAGGGCTATAGCAGATGAGAATTAAACATACGTGTTAGGTCAAACCCAGAGGGTGTCATTAAATTCCAAATTCAAGATAATACACTTTAATTTCCTACATCAGGTCTATCATACCCCAGCCAGGCCACACAGGCATTTTTCTTCTACCACGGAATCCTGTGTCAGGCGTGGGGTTACTCCAGCAGGATTTCTTCATTTGGCCTGGGAGTGCACGCAGGTTTCTCACTTCTGGAGAAAGTCTCTTTGATTATTGGAGCCGAATCCTGTGCTCTCGCTCCTGAGATGCACGAGGTCCAGGCCTCAGGCAATGAAGCGTCTGGCAGGGCTGCTATTGGTGGTGGCTCGCAGAAGGGTGGCCATGGCCTGCGGGGAAGGGCTCTCCTCCCAGTGTGCAGGGGTGGCTGCAGGAGGTGGCATACTGTCATGGCATGGAGACTGCATTTATTTCAACTTTGCCACTTCATGCCTGGCTGCTGGAGGAGTGGGCTCTGTATGTACAATACTTGATCACAGCAGTTGACTGAGAACGTGCGATGGAATTGTGGGCAACTTCTATGTACTATGCCCTGCTGATATACACAGTATTATGTTTAGGGTGGGTTGGATCGGACTCCTTGTGTGTTTATGTTGTTCATGCAAAATGTAAAATAAAGTTTTTGGGTTTTTTTAAACATTCAGAGCGCGCAAGTGTGGCGCAGACCTTTTAGAAAGCTGGAAAACATTCTTACATATTGGAAACAAAACTTGGGGGAAGGGAACCCCGAGCACTTGGGAACTTTACATTTGAATCCTGTTTTTTCTTTTATTCAAACTGTTTATACTTGGGGAAGGGAGCTGAAAGAAAGCTGCGAGCTGGACAGACCTCTGAACTTTATGTTGAACACTGTTGTTGGTTGCCAACATCCCTACACATTGTATAGATTAGTTGTGAGGGCAAGTATAGGTTTTGGATACAGACAGACTTAAGTTGAACTCTTGGACTTTGCTTAGTTTTGGTTTGGTAGGGAAATCCCACCATAGACTAGGGCAGGATAGGCGTTTTTCCATCCTGACTTAGAAGTTAATAAACTTTTGTTGTTTATTCAGAATCTGTTGTCTGTGTCTTACTCCAAGATGCCCTCACAGTAGCAACAGGGCTTTGAGGGGGCTTAAGGCTTAGCAGAGTTTCCCCTACACCCCCCAACAGCCTCACATCCCATGTCCTTCATGGTGGGCGAGAAAGGGCAAGAAGTCAAGCAATTTGTGGAATGGTGGTAGGAATGGGGTCTAGGAGGGCATCTCCTGAGCACAAGAGCAGTGTGCCGTCCCAAGGACAAAGGCACAACCAGTGTACCTGGTGGAGACACGATGGGCAAGGGCCCTGGGGCAAGAGGTAGTGGGGTCCAAAACAATTGAGCTGGCTTACTCAGTCAAGGCCCATGCCCCAGGCAAGTCCACTTGTCCACCAAATGTTGCAGAATTGTATTATTAGTTTTGCCATTCGACGGCGGCTGCACCTATAAGGTGAAACGATTGCTTTAGGAGTACAGTTAGTGAGAAATGGTATATGAGGGACAACGCTTGTAGTTGCTGTTTGGTTATTTACCCACCCATTGATATGATATGGCATTTATAACGCACCTGTACACAGGTGTTTCTAGGCAAATATTACCTGCTCAGGACCAAGGTAATCCCTATGGCTATTCCCACCCACTTCTTGCCCCTTCACGCCCCCAAAACACCTCGTCATGGTATCTCTTTGAGGTACTTTTATCCAGCCATACCATCAAACGTTGTGCTCGAAGTGCCTTCTAGTGTTGTTTTCAAAGCAGTCTTCTGAGAGTCAATGACTTAATTGGCGCTGTAAACCCACCACTGGTGTAAAAGTGTCAACCAGGTCTGACTTCAGCCACTCGATTTATAAGCATTATGTGTGTCCTTCAAGTGTTGGCTTGTGTATAATTATTAGGCATTTGCCAGGCACTGCTATAATATTCCAAGGTACCCGCGCAATTTTTCAGATACTACCACCAATGGCCAATGAATAAGACTGGCAGTGCCCAGCAAATGATTTTCCCATGCCTATACAAAAGCCAAACCTATTGCCATTGCCAATTCTTGTTTTCACTCTTCTGTTTGGAGAGAACCATGGCCTACAGGCGACTGTCTCGGGCAAAGAGACAATTTAATCTGTGGTGTGACTGCAATATTTCTACATGCGAAGCAACACTACAGCAGGGACCAGAAAAAAGACATGGCTAGCAGCAGCTAAGCGCACGCACCCCCTCCGCTTTAGGGTTCTCTGCCTCTAGATGGCGAGGTCTGGCAAAAATCCAACTTCCACACTAGATGCAAACTAATACTTTTGCCCATCATATATGATCTGTAATGCTTCAAACAGAAAGCAAAACCTTCAAGTTGTAAAGCACTAGCCTGCCATAAAAAAGTCACTTGCCACCTCAATTAGATCATTCATTATTGCTATACATACACAGTGCAGACCATTTCTTACTCACCAAGAGGCACATTTCACTAGCCAAGCGCTAGTGGCAAGTGCAGGTTTTGCACCCTGCTTCGAATCTTTTCTAGATGTGCCAAAAACCTTATTTTTGTTTTAATATTAAGGGCTACATTGTCACCGGAATATTTGTATAGCAACAATCAGCTTGGTGAGTCAAAAGTAGCTCAGATGACTTCAGGCTCAGCACGCCCATCTAGGCTGCAAGGGGGAGCTAATAGCTCCCAGTTCCTTTACACGAGTATCAAGGCACACAGTTTCACGGAATCATTTCTAGGGGATCTCAGGTTTGGAGAGAAGGAGACTCTTAAGAAAGACCGGCTCTGAGCCCAGGTTTTCTGGTTGTACAGTTAGCAGCATGTTAAGCTTGACGCATCTTTAGTTTTTAAATCAACATACAATGTTGCTTGCATAGCTAAATGGCAAACGGGCAAAGCACTCTAAATGTCCAGATTGTACTTGTTGTGAGGGGAGGCAGTGTTAGCCAGCTATATGTAACCCCGCCCTCACAGGAAAGTGGTCATCGGACGGGTTGGAGCCAGGTGTGACTAGTGCCTGGGTTTCAAAAGCGACGCTTTTAGACGGGGCACAAAACGCTTTCCGGCCCTGCATGCTATGCTCCCACATATTAGCAGTACTCTTTACGAAGGGAGACTAAGCACGAACTCCCTGGAAGTGCTGCATATTTACACACACGTATCCAGAAGGAAAGCTACCGACCTGTTCCGAGCAAGGGTTGACAATGCCCCCCCCCTCCCATCTCATGTTTATGCCTCATTCAATGACTGCCAGACTAGGCAGGAATGGGGGCGTCAGTGTCGGCTGCACGGGGTCGCAGCCCCCTTTTATTCCCCTAAGGTAACGGTGGCTGTCAGCTTTCGGAAACCTCTGTCCCCCCACACTTCTGACCCGGCGTTGATCTCACCTCTGGAATGTAACCCGCGCCCAGTTTTCAAGCTCTCCGAAATGGCTGCAGGGCCCGCTGTTTCTATACTTCTGGTATACTTTCGCTTAAGGGCAATTTCCTTCCTTTCCTCCGGATAAGCAGAAGTTCACGCACGCTGCCTGCAGGCAGAACCAGCCTAGTCTTAAAGGGGAAGCGCACTAAAAACGTGCATACACGTCAACACGGCACGCTTTACTTATCCCACTGTGTAAATGCTAGCATTTTATAGCGCTTGAAAGCAAGGGCAGCTAGTCAATTGTGCACATTTTTTAACCTAGTGGTGGCAATGATGACGTGCACCGGTGGTCCAGAGGCCTACCGAGAAATCTCCAGAGTTCCCTATAGGCCAGTCCACCCCTGATAGTGATAGTCCAGAGGCCCACAGGGAAATCTCCAGAGTTCCCTATAGGCCAGTCCACCCCTGATAGTGATAGTCCAGAGGCCCACCGGGAAATCTCCAGAGTTCCCTATAGGCCAGTCCACCCGATAGTGATAGTTCAGAGGCCCACGGGGAAATCTCCAGAGTTCCCTATAGGCCAGTCCACCCCCGACAGTGATAGTCCAGAGGCCCACAGGGGAAATCTCCAGAGTTCCCTATAGGCCAGTCCACCCCTGATAGTGATAGTCCAGAGGCCCAGAGGGAAATCTCCAGAGTTCCCTATAGCCATATCACCCCTGATAGTGATAGTCCAGAGGCCCACAGGGAAATCTCCAGAGTTCCGTATAGGCCAGTCCACCCCTGATAGTGATAGTTCAGAGGCCCACCAGGAAATCTCCAGAGTTCCCTATAGGCCAGTCCACCCCTGATAGTGATAGTCCAGAGGCCCACGGGGAAATCTCCAGAGTTCCCTATAGGCCAGTCCACCCCCGATAGTGATAGTTCAGAGGCCCACCCCGATAGTGATAGTTCAGAGGCCCACCAGGAAATCTCCAGAGTTCCCTATAGGCCAGTTCAGAGGCCCACGGGGAAATCTCCAGTCCACCCCGCCACCGCATCATTTACGCCCAAAAAAGATGCAACCAATTCACAGAGAGCATATGAGTGCAACATGTAAAGGTCTTTTCTCGGCCTCTTTGCGCTTTTGCTCAATTTAGGGGTCCTTTCTGCACCTATTCACAAACAGCCAGGGCCGATCTTAGGCAGGGGCGACCTCTGCAGTTTTGGGTGAACAGTTATTTAAGGCAAGGTGAATGTTTGCTGGGAGGGTAGTGCCTTTCAAGAGTTCGTGAGGCAAATGGCTTATTGGGGTATCCGGTGATTCCATCGAAAGCAATGCATCGAAAGCAAAAGCATCGAATGCAAAAGCCTCGAATGCAAAAGCATCGAAAGCAAAAACATCGAATGCAAAAGCCTCGAAAAAAACATTTTGTTTTGTAGGTAAAGGATATTTTTTTATTAAAATGGGTTTTAAGGTGTAAAAAAACAGGGGTTGGGGGGTCCTCCGTCATTTAAAAAAATGGGGAACAATTAATTTTTTCAATGCATTTGTTTCAAGGCTTTTGCATTCAATGCTTTTGCATTCGATGCTATCACTATAAACCCTTTTTGGAGGGTTCAGGCAACCCCCCTGTGGCGTGGGACCCTCCCAAATCTGCTGCCCTTTTAAGAGGGGCAGTGTTATGTGTATCCCTCCCACGTGTATTGCCTTTTTAAGATGGGCCATGACTGTGGCATGGGCTGAGCTAATAAAAGGAGCCCCTGCAGGCACGCGACAGAACGGCTGCAGACTTCAAGAATGGAACGTCTCAGTCTGTGTCTCATTTAGGCCTGCAGGCCCACACCGTGTAAGCACGGACCTGCAGGCCATGGTGCCCCGCGGGGTCCTCTTGGAAGTAGGGTGGTCAGGGTCTGAACGAGATGGGCATGGTCGGCCCTGCCACTACCTAAGACCTGGTGTTCCTCAGCAACGCCCTGCTGCACTGGGCCTCCATCTATGGTACAGATGCAGAGGCATAGACAGGGTAGGGCCTGAGCGAGCAAGGCCCACCCAAGATCTGTAAATGCCCACTCAGCAGCACTGTGTGGGCATTTACAGATGTTAATGTCACTGCAGTGGGTCCAAGTACATTAGGTGCAGGCCCCACTTGTTAGACAATCCTGGCTACGCCTCTGTACAGATGTCCATAGCACCGAGGGGGCCGGATTGATGATAATAGCCGGCCCCCACAACACCCCCACCCCCATCTCAAGTGTGGGTGTGAAGTGAAAAAGAAGGCAAGGCAGGCATTAGTTCCCAGGTGAATCTCCAAAACACCCAGATAACAAAAAACATGCATAAAAAATTACTCAATAAACATCCGTCTAAGGCTCTTTCCAATTACAAGTATATGAGAGATTTTCACGGTGTAGCAAAAGCTTTCACAGACGGCATTGGTCCTGCAGGAAAGAAAAGATGAATTGAGGGTGATTATTTATTGACCCAGTAATGACCTCAGGGCACACTGTGCCGCCGGTAACCCTGCCTGCCCACTGCAGAGGCCCAGGAGAGGCAAAGGCTCCTACTAAGCACTGTGGTACCTACACAAGTGGTCTGTAGAGGTGGGCACTGTATTGGAATGGAGTCCTGGCTTTTTCACTCCCGCCTGTTTGTGGAGCAGCATTTGTGGGTTTGCATATGGTGGGTTCCCAGGGGAAATATGAGTCTTGCCCCCTTCCAAACACTCTTATGCTGTATCTCAGGTTCCAAGGTATTTGGAAAAGCTCCTCAATCAGGATTTCCACGGATTCTGGACATTGTCTGGGATCTGCGAGGAGAAGACCGGTGGGATATTTGGTCGACTAGAGTTGGTCTCTAATGGACTTCCATTTGGATGAATTAGTCAGTGGAGGGGGAGTTTTACAGCCTTCCCAACACCCTTGTTTATGTTGTTATTTGGAGCGAGTGCCATCTCTTTGGGCTAGGTGTTCCGGCAATGGTATGTGAAACTGGGGAGCCTTGGTTTAGCAGCCTTGGGTTAGTCGCTCATGGGCTTCCCTATGGATGGATAATTAATGGTGGGGTCCAGACTTGCAACCTTCCTTCCCCAACTCCTGTATGTTATCACACTTATATTTGTCACTAGACTGGGATCTGCTGGTAATAGCCTAATTTAAGGGGTCCATAAACAAAATATCACTGGCTCTTGCAAATATCCACATGTGTGTTGTAAGTTATGGAGTGTAATACCTCTCCGGGGGGATGAAGGACATTGGAGGGAAAAGTCCTGCGTAATGAGTTGCACATAACCTCACATTGCCTTAAAGGGGGCCTGACAAACCCTTTTGGTATTTGGCATGTTCCTGAGATCCTTGACCACTGGGCAAAGGCTGCCAAGGCACATGCCAATTCAGAGCTACCAGAAGACCCAAAGGCACCCGTGACACCTTCAGCCAGCTCTCGCTTTTTATCCTAGAGAACATCACCTACGGGTACTTGCAGGCCCATGCATACATGTGACTATCAAAACTACAAGACACAGGTTGCAAGAGCTGGTGCAAAAAAACCACAAAACACGTAGGACTGGATTAAGGTGTCACACTTGATATGGGGACAACCGGTAACCTTGAGACTAATGGGGGTTTCATAATAAGAAAAAAAAACTATTTATAAAGCTCTTTCGTGAAAGAGCTGTACTTAGAACATTTTGATATACAATGATGAGATGTCCGGAAATGAACCGGGAAAGAAAAGCTTTTTTCACCCCTCTGCTTGTAAACTCTTTTATGAACGACGAAGAAATATGGTGGAACCGTCTCATTACAGGAGCACAAACCAAATGGACAATAGCGACGGCTAAACTCCTGAGCGTTGCCATGGACAAGATAAAATCGTGTTTGAGCCCTTCGCCACTTCTACCAGAAAACATAGTCAAATGGAAAACTTTTACATCTGTATTTTGAACATTAGACGTCGCCTTATTCGAGGACCCTCTCTTATCGAAAGTGATCTTGTAAAAATCTAAAACGATCATATACAAGTAAATAAATAAATAAATAAATAAATAAATATATACACAATTATGCAAAAAAGGGTACAAATATAGTAAAAGGATGAACATGGCCAAAAGGTGGAGAGGGCATGTGTTAACAGAGTTATTCTTGTGTTCTTGTGTTCTTGTGTCCGGGAGGAATGGGGGTACAGACTCAGAGAAGGTATGGAAGTATGGTAGCGTTTTCAAAGAAAGCAGGGGATGTCAAGTAACACAGCGGAGCTGATAACATAAGTTTGTCAGTGAAGGAACAGACTTCCAAAGGGAGGCCAGTACTTTATCAATAAGTCCCCTTTATGGGGGCTTCGCAGGGTGGTAAGAGCCTGGGGTCCCAGGTTAATGCTGGGCCCCGGTGTGGCTACAACCAGGTGAAGCCACAGAACAGGTGATGCTGTTAATACCCTGGGGCTAACGCTAGGGGTGCGAACAGCAATATATTTATTTATTTATTGCATTTATAACACACGCAGAACCCGGACGCATCTCGAATTTGATTTATTGACTGCTTTATTTTGGTTAAAAAAAACATATAAGCAACAATATCAAATACAGCAATAAGAATAAAAGTCACATGTATAAACCTCTATTAAAAAGATAATGGACTTAAAACAATTCCACACAATTATGAATACATTATATGTAACAGAAAAAGATCTGAGTTACAAATATAAAATCACTGGAACATCATTTGCAGTATTTTTGCTGACAGTTCCAAGCCCTAGCTGCATAACCAGAAACTTCAAATACTCTTAATATTTTTTTTTTTAATTATTTTCATTTAGTTTATACAAACTTTTGAAAAACTTTTTCTTTCACATAAGATCAACATTCCATCTATCATCCTAAAATGTTCTTCATTAAAAACCTTATTAGTCTACTTCTCGAGGCTTGTTCTACCCCCATTTCCTCTGGCTTTGCGCCAACAGTTATTCTGTCTTATCGGTCTATTCGGAGTGGTTGGTCTCCTGACCTATAACTGTGCGGGCCGCTGTTTTAGGCAACCACTGGATTCATTTTTAGGCGCTTCTGCAGGAGCTCTAAAAATCGCATTACTGCAATCAACAGTCAAGTGTAGTTGTCTCCACCATTCTTCTTCAGACAGCGTCTGGTAATTTGTCATCATCTTTTCCATGCAACTATCACGTTGATCGTTTAGTTCAGTGCAGTTTAGAATGAGATGTTTTAAATGTTCATCTTTCTCCCCACAGAATCGGCATAGAGTGTTTCCCCTTGATATCACGCACCTGATTCCCAGAATTTCTTTTGCTTCTAGAATGTTTAGACGAAACATCAAGTAATGTTTTCTAAGGTGCTTGCACGGAGCCAGAGCCAGGTATTTCTGAAGAGTATTCCGTTTTTTTGCTTCTTTTGGTTGATTTATCATGGATTTTTGACAGGCTCTTCTCTCCCCAATTGTGATCCAGTTGAGATCCAGCAATTTTCTTTTTACAAAATCTGGATTATTCCATAATGTTGATTCATCCGTTCCTAGCTGTTTGAGGATTTCTCTACATTGCTGTTTCCAGTCTCTTAGGGCCGATTTTTTTTCACCTGTTTCGTTTCTCCATAGGATTTTAAATGGTGGTAAATTCGCTTCGTCGTGCATTTTCCTAAAGAGCAATAGCTTGTTCCATGTAATCCTTACGTTCAGGGTGGATATTCCTACTTCGTATAGGACACACGCAGTCGGTGTACTTTGTGGTATTTGGAGAACACGTGAATTTCACGAATTTTCTTCTGCATTACGATCCCTTGTGAGGTTAATTGTTTGCAGCTATTTAGAATTTTTTTTACCATTGGTTCGTCGTTTATGCTGGAGTTGATTATTGTGCCTAGGTATTTTGTAAATTGCACTTTTTCTAGCTTCTTCGATCCCACAAACCAACTTGATCTATACTTGCAAGATTTCTTTCCTCTTTTGTTCTCCAGGACTAGGATTTCTGATTTGGCTGCATTTATCTCTAGCCCGAGTGCTTCTGAATAGATCTTCAATGCAGACAATTTCCTCTGTAGACCGATTGGTGTACGATCCAAGATCACCATATCATCTGCATATAAGATGTGATGCAGTTGAAATCCATTGATGGTTGGCGGAAATGAAATCACGTTTGCCAGGGCTTTTCCCACTTCCGAGATGTAGAAGTTAAACAGGGTTGCCCCTAATAGGCAGCCCTGTTTCACTCCTCTTTCTGTGGGAACTGGATTTGACAGATTTCCTTCTTTGTCTAACCTTACTTGAATATGGGTGTCGGAGTAAAGTTCTTTAATGGCTGCAATTAAACTCTCGTCACAGCCTCTCTTTTTTAGATTACACCACAGGATTTCCCTGTTTACTCCATCAAACGCGTTTGCCATATCAATAAATGCCAGATAGATTTTCTGGCCTGATCGAATGGCATCTATTTTTAGTAGGTTTAGAATTAGGAGGTTTGTGCTGCAACCCACTCCCTTTACGAACCCAGATTGTCGCTCATCATAGATTTTTTCGTGATTAATCCACAGTGTGAGTTGTTTAAGGAGCTGAGTTGCAAACACTTTACCTATAACGTCAAGGAGGGCGATGGGGCGGTAGTTTGCTGGTTCAGACCGTAAGCCTTTCTTAAATATTGGGACAATGATTCCTGATTTCCAGGTTGCAGGGATCCTTCCTTCCTTTATTATCGCCTTGAACAGGATATCACAAAGTTCGGACCATTCATCGATGTTTTCTTTTAAGTCAGCATTCGAGAGGCCGTCGGGTCCAGCGGCTCTGGATGTGCTGCTGTTTAAAATTGAGGTTCGACTGCCCACTGTGTCTATTTGTAAGTCCCATGGAACTTTTGTATGGATCTCCACTGTACTTGGACCTTTCCTTTTTTTTAACAGATTTTTATAGTAGCACTCCCAATTCCTTTCCTTTACCATATTTGTTATGATCGCTTTTTCTGAGTTAGTTGATTCATTTATTAGGGCCCAGAATCCCCTAGAATTCCTTTGGTTCAATGCCTTTAGAATTATCTCGGCGTCATTTTGCTCCATTTTAGCTCTGTGTAACTTGTGCCAGTTGTTATATTGGTTTCTCACTTTTTTGGAATGGCTTTGGTTTGCTACTCCTTTAGTGGCATTGATCGATCTTAATGTTTTTCTCAACTCCCTTTTTTTTCCGCCACTTCTGGGTCGTACTTATGTTTGGAGAAATTTTGGTTCCTTAGACCATTCGTTTTTTTAGATTTATAAATTTCCAGAAAGTGCTGGTATTCGATTGCCTCAATCAGGCCTTGCTCCTGGGATCTTTGTAGTTGTTCAGATACCACCTTAATATCTGTTTTCTTTATCCTTAGTCTGTTATGCCCAGGTTCCACTGAGATATCACATCTCCATTGTTCCTTTTTTTCTACTTTTCTCCATTTCCATTCCATTGATGTAATATTATGATCACTTTGGATGTTTTAGTGACTGTAAAGGAGACTATTTCATGTAGTATGTTCTCTGAGACAAAGATATAGTCTAAGATAGATTGTTGAGTTCCTCTTTCCCAGGTCGGCTTTGCTGTTATGTCTCCTCTTGTTGCTCCGTTAAGCATTGATAAATTTCTATTTGCCATTTCTTCTAACCGACATTCATTTTTAAGTCTCGCCCCATTGGTCTTCTTTGTTTTTCGTTGGTCTAGGTCAATACATTTCCTATTAAAGTCTCCACATAGGATAATTACTGCCTTTGAATCTTCTATTTTAATTATGTCTATGGCTTCAATGATATCATCTTCGAGCTTTTGATTGAGCTTTGGAGTCGTGTTCCAGTATATATTTAATATATATAATTGGTCCATCGACTTCTCTGTGGGCTCTGTCTGTTCTAGGCAGACCTCCTGAAGGAAAACTGACAAGTTACGGGTCGATTTTATTCTTAGGCCACATGTTCTTTTAATTAAAGTTAGTTGTCCTGACATAGGCCGCCCTTTTTTTTGTTTTATAGCTGGTTTTATCACTACTTCGTAACCGTCCACACATGGTAAATTAGTGACCCATGTCTCTTGCAAACATATCAAGTCTGCCTTTTGTATCGTTTAAGGTGGAGATCCTAGGAGATGTGAAAATCCTCTGGTGTTCCACGAGGCTATCACCAGTGGCCCTACCTCGCCATAGCATTAGCTCCTCATTGTTGTGTTCAATGATTTTGCCAACCAAGACCATTTTTTCCTTTCATCCTCATCGGAGCTTACTTCCGGGGATTTAGAGTTCACTGGACCTGACTTTTCACGATTATCCACTGTTATTTTGATTTTCTTCTTCCTTATATCGTCGGGAGGACCTACTACTTCAGTCTCCAATTCGGGGTCTTTAGACTTGACATTGGACACATACTCTTGTATTACACTTTTTTCAGTTATTTTGATTGCCGCCTGATCTTTCTCATTTATTTTTTGTACTTTTGGTTCTTTTGTTTTTCCATCGTCGCTTCCCCTTAAGGCGTTGTCAACTTCGTACACTTGATATCCAACTTCCAGGAGTTGTCTCTCACTCATCATGACCAATTCTGCATCTTTTTTGTCATTGATGTGTAAGAGTACAAATTTCTGGTTCATCTCAGCCATGATTTTCACACTATCAATCCGAGCGCTCTTTATTGCTCTTAACACAGGGATTTTTTGGAATATCTGTAGAATGGTGTACCGATTTAGTGGGGTATCTCCTTTTTTCCGTCAATTTTCTCAACCAGTAATCTGTACTGGTGGTTTTTTCGTGTTGTTTTGGTGCCGACAATCAAATTAGAATTTCTTAACTTAGTGGATTCTTCAGCGTTCTCTCTAGGTGCTCCGCCTTCTCTTACGGATTGTTGTGGGTTTTCTTTCGGGAGCTCTATGCCGTGTATATTGTTCTCCTGCTCATCTAGTATGGGATTTTTTGCAGCTTCCCTGATCTTAGGTAAGTTTCCCTGCTTCAACATACTCTTCAACCTTTTCTCTTCTAAGGTGAGAAAGATTTGTGGCTCTTCCACCTTTTTTGTAGTTTTCTTTACTGTAAATTGAGTTTTTTTTGGTGTTGCTGGCCACGAAATCACACTTTTACTTAGCATTTCATCTTCTTTCTCTTTCTCGTATCCTTCCGTAGATGGTTTCTGCGGGCTTGCCTCAGACTCACGATCATCTTGCCCAGTATTACTGCCATTTTCGGTAGTTTTCACTACCCTATTGTCATCCTTATTTTCTTCAGCATCAGACACACTGTAAGTTGACATATTCAACAATTCCTCCTCATCGCCTTCTATGTCATCCGCATCCAGCTCAATTGTACTCTCTGTCAGTGACCTATTGTCTTCAATCAGGTTTTCTGGCTGTACTTTGTCGTCCACGTTTTGGATCTCATCGTCCTTTCTTTTTTTTTTCCCCTTCATTGTCGATAGTTCAGAATTATTTACAGTTATGTTCAATGCTTTAATGTTTCTGAAGAAGTTGGCAGAGCTACGAGGGTTCCTGTTCTTCTGTACTTGTTGATTCTTAGATTTTATTTTGCAATCATTTGAGTTTGATTTAACTAGTTTTGGTCTCTTCTCGTTGTTCACTCCTGAACAGATTTTCGGTTTTTCAAATATATCATACCACTCTCCCTCATTCTTTTTTGCTGGTTCAGTTGCAGGCTTACTTCCCAGATTTTTTGTATTTATGTCGATAGATTTAGACGTTTCAGGTAGATTGGGTGGTGGGAGAGCTTGCTCTTTATCTACTTCTTTTTCATTTTGCTGTTTACTTTTCTCGACCTCTTTTTCTCTAGGTTTCGTAGAGACAGTCAAGGCGTTTGTTTTCTGTGCGATCTCCACACCATTGCACTCCATCCTTCCACAGTCACTGTCATCATACCTAATTACGAGCTCCTTGTCATAACAGCAATTCTGTTGAGATACCCTTATCGCCGCTTCTTTCTTTTTTTTTTTCAGACGCTTGCTTGGTTACTCCAGATTTCTCGGGTAATTGTAATATCTCTAGGTTGATCACTGAGGTCTGGCTCGTTTGCACTGTTTTTGATTCTCGCGTTATGTTTGGATCTCTCCTTCCTTCTCGTTCTTTTTGTAGTAGCGTAAGCGCTTGCCTTGTCACTTCTGCTAGGAGTTTCTTATCTTCGGAGTTATTTCTTAGGGATTCTTTTAAAGCTGTTAGTGAGATATCATTCCCTCGTTTGGATACCACAATCTCAGAGGTCATTTCCTTAAGGTCTGACTCTAGTTTGATCATTTTAGAATTTAGTAGAGCGATTACAGTCATTTGGTCTCTGTAGTTCTCATTTAAGTTCTCGTACAGCTTCATCAGAGGTGCAACAGCTATTGTTGCGGCAGACATCAGAATTGGACTTAGCTTCGATATTATTGTTTCAACACAAGTCGCTGTTTCATCTTTATTGTTTGATCCCTTCAGGGGTATCTCTGTGGATTTCCGCCAATTTTCATTTCTCATTGTTGTTGTACCGTCTTCATCATCCGAATCCATGGATGGGATTAAGGAGGCACGTCGTTTGGGCCTTTTCGGTGATTGAGTCTCACCGGATGTATTTCTTCCCATACTTTTCTCTTCTCTTTGGCCTTTGAGTCTTTTCCTCAGACATCGGTCCTCACTTTCAGAGCTTTCTCTTCTGCGACTTCTCTTTTGAGACACTGTAATCTCTTCGTTTCTAGATTCAAATGCTGGTGAGTTTGTTTCTAAGGTCATTACTTCGTGGATACTCCTATGTTTAGGATAGTGTAGCTCTGCAAGTAGTGGACTTCCCTCGTTGGCGCTTATTTGAGATAGCCTTCGAGTTTACAGCAATTTTGCATTCATTTTTGCTAGATCTTTTATCACTTGGTCCACTATCCCAACGGAATTTCTTCTTTCTCCTGAATTTAGATTATTTTGTGGTAAAGTAGTTGGTAGTGTAGAGCTTTCCATCCATTCATTCGGAGGTGACTGCATCCTGGTACCCTCCGTTTTCTCTGGCGCAGTAAAATGTTCTTTTGTGTTTATTTGGCAAGGGAGCCCCTTGTATCTTGTAGTGATTTGATCAATTGTTCATCTGCTTTGCTCGTGGTTGCTGTCATTTCTATTTTGTTTAACTCTGGTTTATGCATCTCAGCTACCTTTGTCCAAACCAATAATTTTAGCGAAGAACACGATTTTAAATGCTCAACCTTGGCTGCCTCTCTTTGTATCTTCAGTAGGCTTATGTTCTTATCTTGTGTCAATTGGGCTGGGTTTCGTATTGAGTCCTCAGGCTTTTGCCCGAGGTGAGGGGTATTTGGCGATGGCTGGTCACTCAGAACCTGGTGTATCATAGCAGTGCAGACTTTGGCACTCTTTATTCCTAATTGGGTTCCTTCAGATTCGCTGTTCCTTCTATGTGCCTCGAACACCTGCATCTCTTTTTCAGTTTCCATGGTTGCTCTGGATTTTTTTCCATGTAATTCTGGGGATCCGATGTAATTTGCCCCTAGCCTCTCCCTGCAGTTCTCGGATAGGAGCTCTTTTTCAGTCTCAAGCTCATCTTTGGCTTCCTTCTCGATAGCCTCGTCCCGCTCATGGTCTTCGTCACTTTCAGAGTCACTTCCTAGATCAAGAGTATCCATCGAATCATTAGTGGTTCCTTCCCTTCTCAGCCACACCATTCCCGTATGTTCATGAGAGCCGATAGACCTGGGTACCTCAGTGCTGGAGTATTGCTGCTGCCCAGTAGTGACGGCGTTGGATGCCATCCTTGGACCGTTAACTTGGGAAGTGACGCTCTTACTAACCATAGTAGCGACTACAGGGGCATTTGAAGAAGCAAAGGACTGATTAAAAGCTCTCTCCTTGTCAATAGGATTTCCTATGGTAATGGGCATCGCTTTCAGACCTCGCTTCGCTTGCGCACGTGTGTTAGCTTTGTTCGTAGTCCCCCTCATTGCTGCTGACATTATCGAGCAGTTCAGTTCTTAGAGCAACTAGCGAGCACCAGGTGTGACTTACAGTACTTGTTTTATATCACGCTGCACAAGCTTTTGTCAAGGACCTTTGGACAATGTAGATTGGACTTACCTTTGGCTTAAGTTCGGGATCAAAGAGGGAATACCTCCACAGTCTCCCTTTCCCTAGTCTCCAGTCGCGCCGTCGGCGCCAAACAGCCGCACAACAGCCACCGCCCTCCACCCCTGCCGGGCTTGACGCCGCGAGGGTGAAAGCGAATGCCTTTTCTATATGGTGTGGGTCACGTGACTCCTCACGTGAGCAGTACCAAGGCTCCGCCCCTTCCTGGGAACGAAGCAACACGCTTTCGTGGATCTCCGGTGGGTAAAAAAGAAAGTCCTCACTCAGGCAGCAAAGGCAACGCACCGCTCGCCTGAAAGCGAATGCCTTTTCTATGTGGTGTAGGTCACGTGACTCCTCACGTGAGCAGTACCAAGGCTCCGCCCCCTCCTGGGAACGAAGCAACACGCTTTCGTGGATCTCCGGTGGGTAAAAAAGAAAGTCCTCACTCAGGCAGCAAAGGCAACGTTAATAACAAATGGTATTTTGAATACCGCCTGCTTTTTAAAGTTATTACACATATTTTTATTGAGAGCCCGAATTACATTTGCTAAAGTATCCTATTAATTGTGGGCTAAGGGCAGTGCCCCGCTTCACTTTTCCGGGCTCCGAACACACTTTAAAGCGTTTTCGCTCTAGTTAGACCATAAGTTTGCAAGATGAAGTGAAGGTCAAACGGCTTTCACTTAACAGAGCCAATCCCTCTTCCCAGGCGCTGAAACACTTAATATACAGTTAGGAATTTTACAAAACTCCAAGGCCTCTTTTACAGTGTAAACATTGTTTGCTTTTAATACCGGGACCAGCCATCTCCGTCTTAGATTCATTAAGATGGGGCAAAAAAATGAAACATTATGTGTCCTCGTTTTCTGCCTTGCACATCGGACAGTACTGGGTATCCTGATTCAACCAATACCTGTTGTAAAAATGTCGTGGAAGAATACTCAGTCGCAGCTTAATATACAGATTTCTTGGTCCTAGTAGGGCGATCTAAGAAAGATCCTGCTCGAGGCCTAAATCTAGATCAATTCTTACGTATTTTTCAAGCAAGCCTCTCGTTTCTGCACAAAGAATCCATTAAAACCCAGACCTAATAAAAACAAAATAAAAAAAAAAGTTATCTTCCTGGAATCTGCGGTAACTGGGCATTGGGGATTATTCCAGAAAGAGCCTAAACCAATCTTAAGTACCCCATTCTTGACATGGTTAAACCATGCCCAGGGTTTAATACGATCATGTGTAAGAACGTCCAAATATTGCCCCCTTATAAGACTTAATTTCTGTGCATGTCCATAACTTAACCGAAAGTAAGGTTGGTTTCAGCTGTGCATGATAATTAACGCTGTTCTGTCCTAGTTCCATGGTGTCCGCAATACCTAGGGCACCCCAATAACGTGATAAAAACGTGTTTTCACTAACTTTCATTTTTGCCGTTACACAGTGCCTCCAGAGTCCGGCTGCGTACTTTTATTCATGTGTTTATTTTGACACTTATATAGCGCACCGAGCCGAAGGTATCTGGGCGCTTGCACTTAAGAGGTTGGCTACAGGTATTGCTTAGGTAGTCGGTTTCATATAAGTTACAGTGGTTACAAAGTGCAAGTGCTTAGTAGTCAAGTCAGGTGGGTTACATAGTATAGATACGGCATGTGGGCAGCACAACGCTGCAGAGGTCTAATGAGGTTTAATGAGGTAGTTACATTGTATAGGCACGGCATGTAGGCAGCGCAACGGTGCAGAGGTTTAATGAGGTAGTTACATTGTATAGGCACGGCATGTAGGTAGCGCAACGCTGCAGAGGTCTAATGAGGTAGTTACATTGTATAGGCACGGCATGTAGGCAGCGCAAGGCTGCAGAGGTCTAATGAGGTATTTACATTGTATAGGCACGGCATGTGGGCAGCACAACGCTGCAGAGGTCTAATGAGGTAGTTACATAGTATAGACACGGCATGTGGGCAGCACAACGCTGCAGAGGTCTAATGAGGTAGTTACATAGTATAGACACGGCATGTGGGCAGCACAACGCTGCAGAGGTCTAATGAGGTAGTTGCATTGTATAGGCACGGCATGTGGGCAGCGTAAGGCTGCAGAGGTCTAATGAGGTAGTTACATTGTATAGGCACGGCTGCAAGTACAAATGATGTAGTTACATCATTGCTAAGGAACAATTCGGTCAGGACAAGAGTAGAACATACGTGTGTCATATTGTGGTTACATTGTTGCAGGTTGGGTACGGTAAACAGGTAGTATAGTTTGGAGAAGTCTTGCCTGCGAGAGTAGGGGGCTACCTCAGACATAAAGTTGCGAGTGGGAGAGAAACAATACATGCATAGTTGTTATTAGCGGGTTGTACAGGCAACACTCTGTGGGGACATAGTACAATACCGCCGATTGGGTTTGCACCCTATGAACCTCTTTAGTAACGTAAACTGCAGTGCCCCCAAACATTTTAGAAAAGCTTAATAGTGCCCCTGCGCGTCTGATCAGAATCAGATCACTCTTTTGTAATTGGGAGTTCCAGTCCGCTTTGTCAATGACCTGTACACCCAAGTAATCATTTGTGCAAATCAACAGGTCACGACACAAATGCATCCTCACCTAGCATGGCCGCCATGAAAATGGAGGTTGGGTCTACATGTGGAGCCCGTCTTCCATTTCCATGGTGGGCTTGGGTGGAAGCGAGTGGTGGCACCGCAGTAGTTGAGTGGGGGCGGTGAGGGACGGGTGGAGGCTGGCGGGGGGTTGGGGAGAGCAGGGAGTGGGAGTGAAGATGGCCAGCTGGTGCCTCCACTGCTCGGGTTTCTCTGTAGCCAGGCTTATATAGTTGGGTTCAGTCCAGGTTTTGAGCAAACTGGTTGATTGACGCACCTGTTGAAGGTGCTAATATGTGATCATTCTGTCTTCTTTTGTGCACTGGGTGGATCCCCTGTCCTCTACATAGACATCACAACCATAGCCATCTACATCCATAGACAAATGCATCACCCAAAACGCCCCTACCTACCTGAATGACTGTCTCACTCGAAAAACATCAACCAGACTCCTCAGGTCAAACACTAGCACCCACTTACTCATCCCCCGCGTCAAGAAGTTTAGAACAGGAGATTCCAGTTTCCCTGTAGCAGGACCCAGATTATGGAATTCACTCCCCACAAACATTAGCAATGAGCCTTGCCATATCCACTTCAAGAAACTCCTAAAAGCCTGGCTATTTAAATTTGTTTAACCTATTTGTATTAAGATGCATCTATAACCATAAGGCGGATGCAACTGTGTTTGCTGTAACTCTAAATGTATAACTCTATTTCTGTAAATGTTCACATTTTGCCATTCTGATTTCTCTTTAATTACAATGCCATTTTTTGCTTTAAGCGCCTACTTACTTCTCTGTAACCAGCAAGCACTACTAAAATTATGTAACGTTTGCCGCGTTACCTCCGGGTTTGTGTGTATTAACAAATGCAATAAATAAATTAAATAAATATTAAATCACTCCCACCACCACTTAATAACCTGCCCTATACTGCCCTGGGCAATGGAGCGAGCGAGAATGCTCCCGAATGTGTTTTCAAAAGCCGTCTGAGTGATCTAACAGGGTTAGCCCAGTTTTACATGATTCATAGAATGGCTCAGTGCCCATTCTGGTAATAGCCTTTCACTAATGGCACCATAGGTTATTGCAGGGCCTAAACCAAGAAATAACCTGGCTTCTGAATGGCCTTTCACAAACAAAACCTGAGGACAAGGCGTAACATTCATTAAAGGTGATTGAATGTCACTGCACAAACACACAGGTAGACGCGGTAAAATATGCCTTTTGTATTTTGACGAAGTCCCCCACCTGTGCCTGCAGGGTTGGATATGCTAGTGATGGGGGCAGGGAGCCACAATCTGTTGTGTGATTCTAGGTCCTGAGGAGGTACACGAAGGATCCCCTGGACGACCCCATTTTGCTCCAGGACTAAGGCAGAGGACTGTCACAAATGAAAGATTTTTAATACCCCTGTTCCTTTAAGAAATACTTATATGGTGAGCAAGCGCCTACACACTGGGAACCCTTTAGGATGTGGGCCACCGCCACGACAGCCTTGGACAAATCAAATACCCTGAAGTCTTATGAGAATGGAAGAGGTCCTGGCAGGCCCGGCTCCAGGAATTTTCATCTGGGTGGGCCAGGGTTCTGACCAGGGGGGCCCACATTTCATTGGGTGTGGGTCTAGGAGTACCCTAATCAAAGTGCTGGCGTGAATCCAGATTTCCCATTTGCACTGCTCTATAAAAAACAGTAGATTGCAAAAGAGAAGCAAGGCAAATAGTGTTGCAACTTCAATCTACCTATCTTCCCTTCCCATCTGCTCTCCCCTTTCTGTTATATCTGATCCTCCTTCACCTTTCACCGTCCAGACACCTTCCTACAGCTGTCTAACCACTGTTCCCATTTACCTCCCCTTCCACCTATTCACAATAGCACCCAGCACACCTTTCCTGGCCTGGATTGGGAGAATTGAGGGTGATGCCTCCTCATCTTCCTCTGAGAGGCTGAGCAGTGAGGCCCCCAGTCTTTGTACCATCTCAGATGGTGTCTGCCCAACAAAACATTCCTGAGCACTGTGGCTACTCCCAGCAGACCCCGGAGGAGATGCTTGTGCTCCCTCCATCTTGATGTTAAAGATATACCACCATAAACCCCAGAATACTGAAGCAAGGAATAGGAGATTTTATTTCCTACAAAATGAAATTTTTTTCAAACTAATTTTTATTTTCAAGAACAGAACATACCATGCCCAATCAATACAGGTAGCCTTGTTGATCGTAACAATATTTAGAGCACAAAAACATATCCTCCAATAGGATACACATGTATACAATCCTCCCTTCACCCACCCAGTCCACACCCCCCCCTCCTTTCCAACTGATCCCCTACAGTAGTCCCATTCTGAATGTTTCCCATCAATGGTTCATGTCCAAAAGTATTACATTTTAAACACAAAATGTTAGATTTTGTTGCATTTTTTCAAACATTTTAATTGAGTTGAGAGTGCAATACAGTGCTAGGGCTGCATCAGGAGGCAGACGGTGCAGGTTGAGGGGTTTCCGGCATCCTGATATAGCTCCTGGTGGGGCAAGGCATGAAGGAGAGGGCCTTGCTCCCCTGCCATGGCCGTGTACATCATTGTCTGGTACATACTGTTTATACACTGGTTATAATATGCAATTGTCCATGATGTCTCTTTGCTTGATGTGTTTACTTTGATTTGGTATTGAATGATACAAATTTGTTCTATAAATGTGGCCCGGATATTTTCAAAGTAAGATGTGTGTGTGTGTGTGTGTGTGTCCTAATGCCTGTTCTGCCCATCCATTAAACCATGAGTGAGGCTTTTTGGAATAGCTTATAATGCAAACTGAATCACTTCTACGGGCACCTCAATTTAACAAGCAAGGCATAGTGAAAAATAAAATGCTCAGGATCACACACTTTGGTTAAGTGGTAAAGCCATAATTTCAGACTAGCCTGAAATTTAGATACTACACATCTTCTGAGCTCAAGTTGGTACAAATATATGTTGAATTTTAGCTTTGAATACCTAAAATAATGCTCAATTATATACAGATTACTTTAAAAATGCACAAGTCACATGATAAAACAACCCGACAATGTATTCATCATTGTAGAAACATGTTGATGAAAAGATTAAGGGGGGAATTTTGTTTTGAATTATAAACTGCATAGAGCAGAATTCACCTGTTTGCACTTTTTTTGCAAAAGGGGCCATTCATTAATTTTAATTGTTTCCACCAAGTACTGGAAAAGTAAAGAGTAAAACACAGGCGAAAATCGCCTTTGCTCTTTACTTTACCACTACGTGTCTGGAAAAGTGTAAATCACTTCCACAATTAACGATTGTTAACATTGTTCCACAATGGATTCCTTTTGACTCTGTCCACTTTTGCCTGGTGTAAAAGTCAGGCAGATCCCATAGGAATCCATTGGTATTTCTGCCAACATAAAAATATATGCTGGTGGAATACCAATCGGATTTGGCAGGGGGACCTTTTTAAGTTTGATCTGCTCTCCAACTTCGCCTATCAAATCATACAAAATCCTACAGCTTATAAAAAGTGGAGCTAAATGCATTTAGTGGCACTTCTTCCACTCCGCTTGACCTGGGAAATAATCCCCTATGACTGTAGCTTTATTTTCCCCATCCTGAATGGAAGCCTATAAGCTCCAGCATAGCAATTAATGAGAACGTACAAAAAGTCTGATACAGCCACAAAGTGAAATGAAATAACAAGGTTATTGTTTCACACAACTTGTTCTGTATCCCCTTAATTACTAATCACCCAAACAGCTTCTTAAAACCCTATATAATTTTTTTTGTTTAATGTGCCACAGCAATGAGGGTTTTTTGCCTTTTTACCTTTTTTCATCTTTCATTTATTTCTAAAGCTCTACGACAGTGGCCCCGGAGGCATAAGAGCGCTGACATTACATACAATAAAAACAGAGCTCAGAGAGGCCACAGGAGAAACCTGAGGGAAACTAGTGGAGGCCAAGGATCAATGTATTTGAAAAGAAAGGTGTTCAGGACACGTTTGAACCTGGGAAGACTGGCACACAGCCTCAAATCAGGCAGAAGAGTATTCCACAAGTGAGGAATTGCGGCTGGGAAGCATCCATTTTGCACCTCTACCAGCTTGGCCTTTGGGGTGAAAAGCAACCCAGTGTTATTGGATCTTCGATTACGCCTGTTAGATAGCCACTTCAAATGTGCTGCCATATAAGAAGGGCTTAGTCCATACAGGCAAGCATGTGCAATGCAAAGGGTATGAAACTTGATTCTCTTTCTAATGGGGAGCCAATGTAATGCTCTGCGTGCTGTTGAAATATGATCTGTCTTACGCATACCAATAACGACCCTCACTGCGTTGTTCTGCACAACTTGCAGACAATTGAATTCTCCTTTGCCTACCCCAAGTAGACTGCTGGCACAGAAGTCAGTGCGGCTCCCAATGATCGCCCTGGATTGGGTGGCACAACTGGAGGCCTCAAGGAATGGTCTGATTTGTGCCAAAAGTGTAATGTAGTATGTTGAGTTAGACACTAGGCCACTGATATGGGACCTCATTGAGAACTACTGGTCAATAGTGATCCCCAAGGTTTTTACTTTTTTCAAAGTGGGGAGCAGACTGTCTACAATTTGAAAGAATCCATAGGATTGATCAAGCTGGCGCCACTTGGGGCCGGTGCCCAGGATAATAATCTCAGTTTTTGAGTTATTCAGGGCTAGGCCATTATACAGCATCAGCTGGATTTTAGCTGTATGTGGCATTCATGACCTCAGTGTCTTTGGAGTGGTCATCTGATAAAGGGAAAAGGCACAGTAGCATCAGCATATCATAGCACTTCCTGTTGTAAATAATCTGCCTCTGAGGCACGTTAAAAAGAAACAATCTCAATGGTAGGGCCTGTTCAGCCATGCTATTTGCATTGAAGGGGAGAGGGTAGAACAGGGGGTGGGTGTTATGACTGAATACAATACTTTACTGTTTTACACTCAAAGATGCCCCGTGTAAGAAAAACATAGAAACAAAGTACTCTCACCTGGGGGTAGAAGCAAGGATTGTTTAGGATGATGTAGAAAAAGAATACCCAGGAGAGGATTGTTTGTTTGTTTGTTTGTTTGTTTTATTCACTTGTAATGCGCACCAAACCCGAAGGTAGCCGGGCGCAGCAGTACAGAAAAATGCGAAGCTTAGGTTGCAGGGTGGGGTCATGGGATACATACACTGTATAAATACAAAATACAAATTATAGAATGCAAAATATCACAGGAAGGCAGCAGTTGCGGTTTACATGCCGAATGGATACAAAATATGATAAGATAATCTATGTACAAGAGAGTGGGACCATAAAGATCATGATGAAATGTATGTTCTAGGGTAGGGTGAAGGATAAGTGGGCGCCAATAGGCTATTCATTAGCAGTCCTTAGCAGATTGATGTAGTTAGTTCTGAATTTAGGGAAGGGCTGTGCCTTGCGTAGAGGATTAGGCAATGAATTCCATAATTGAGCTGCTTGCACCGGGAAGCTACTACCCCCCGCCTTAGATAACCTGAATCTGGGAATGATGAGGCTATTGGCATTTGCAGTTCTGGCAGGGCGCGAGTGATTTCTTTTTGTGAGTTTATTGCAGAGATAGCTTGGTGCTGCATTGTTCAAGGCTTTGTGAACCAGGGATGCTACTTTGAGGTGGATTTTGTTTTGGGAGGATAACCAGTTGTTTTGACACCTGATGTTTGAAATATGTGATCTTTTGGGTACACCAAGGGCGGCTCGTAGGGCATTGTTTTGAAGAATTTGAAGTCGGTGGGTAATGGATTTGTTTGCTCCGATGTAGAGGGCATTACAATAATCAAGCCTCGAAAGGATTAATGCTCTCGCTAGGATAAGGCAGTTGTTATCGGAGAGAAAATGCTTGCCTGCTCTAATGAGCTTGCATGTGTAGGCGGTGGCAGATGCCAATGACTTCACCTGCTTATCAAAAGAGAGGGTGGCATCCAGATAGAAGCCAAGTGTCTTCACATCTTTGGAAACCTTGATAATGTTCCCGTCAATTTCAAATGAGGTATAATCCTGACTAAGTTTCTTCATGTTAGAATGTGTCCCTAGGATGAGCAACTCTGTTTTGTCATCGTTCAGGCATAGACCGTGGGTTGCCATCCATGCCTGGACGATG
The DNA here is from genome assembly GCF_040938575.1 of Ambystoma mexicanum. Classification (NCBI taxonomy): domain Eukaryota; kingdom Metazoa; phylum Chordata; class Amphibia; order Caudata; family Ambystomatidae; genus Ambystoma; species Ambystoma mexicanum. The sequence goes on from NC_090931.1 coordinate 128,370,666, forward strand.
ATATACACCCTGTTCACCAAGGCCAAATCCTTGTTGTAGTCCCCGGAAAGTGGGAGGAGAATCTGGGTATCATCTGCATAGTTGGTGTAGGTGATACCAAGATGGTCCAGATCATCAAAAAGGGGCTTAGTGAATATGTTGTAGAGAGTCGGGGAGACGCATGAGCCCTGAGGGACTCCACATCGGATGGGGATTGGGTCCGCCGCTGCCGAAGGGGAGAACACCCTCATGGTCCTATCACTGAGGAAGGATTCAATCCAAGATATGGCCTCCTTGGAAAAATGTGCGGCAGAGTCTAAATGGCTGCAAAGTACTCCATGGTCTACAAGGTCGAATGCTGCCGAGAGGTCCAGCAACAAGAGGAGAGCCATTTTACCTTTATCTCTTATTTCATCTATTTGTGCCTTTAGGTCGATCAGGGCAGTCTCTGTACCATGTTGTGGACGGAATCCTGATTGGCGCTCTCCTAAGAGTTTATGTTGTTCCAGGAAACTTTGGATTTGATTGTAGGCGATCTTATCCAGGATTTTGAGCAGGAAGGGGACAGTTGTAATGGGGCGGTAGTTTGTGGGTATACGAGGGTCTAGCGTTTGCTTTTTAAGCAATGGTAGTACCCAGGATTGTTTTAAATTGGTGGGTACCGTGCCGGACGTGAATGAAGAGTTGACAAGTTTGGCAATAAACGGGGAAAGATCTCTAGCTGCGTCTTTTATAAGCTGGGCAGGGCAAGAATCACCCTGGCAGTTAGACGGCTTAAGAGAGAGGATGACTTTCTCCACCTCGAGAATCGATGTTTTGGAAAACATGAACCGTGTGACTGTGTCCTGGGTCTTTGGGGTAGGGTCTGTAGTGAGGTTGTTAGGCTTGGAATGATGAGTAAGGGAGGCTTTCTTTTTGGTTATTTTCGTTTGGAGTAGAGAGATTTTATTGGATAAGGCTAGCTGAATGTTGGAGCACCAAGTTTTGTCTTTGGTGCATGTATCCGGGATGGGGATGGGTGACTCTAGTTCTTTGAGGATGGTGAATAGTTCCCTCATGCTTGAATTGGCGTTGGAGATCCGCTTATTAAAGGAGTTCTGTTTGGCCAGATGGATTTCTTTTTTATATTGGGAGGAGATTTCTGTTAGTTTCATTTTATGGTCTACTGAAGGGGTGAGCCTCCATGCTGTTTCGCAGCTCCTCTTAAGTAGTCGCAAATCCTTTAGTTTGGGGGTAAACCATTTATTTAGGTGAGATTTGGGTTTACTTTTTCTGAGTTTCAAGGGTGCGATGTTATCAAGGGTAGTTAGCATGATTTTGTTGTACACGTTGACTAGTGTTTCTGGGTCTAGATGATCTGCTAGTCCGTTAAGTGTAGGTAGAATGGCCGGGATTACTTTATCTCTGGTGATGCTCTTTTTGTTTCTTGTTGGGCAAGGCGGGGCCATGATGGAGGCTGGTGGAGGTGGTGTGGAGGTAGATAGTTCAAATGACAGGAAGAAATGGTCTGTCCAAGGTTGAGGGATAATAGCTTTGATATTGGCAGTGCAATTATAGTCTACTAGCCAATCAAGGATTCTTCCCTTATTATGTGTAGGTTCAAGAGTTTTTTGCGTCATGCCCAGATTAGAGAGGGCATTGGCAATGATGGTGGCATTTTTATCTGAAGGGTCATTGAAGCCCAGATTGAAGTCCCCTAGGACAAGTAGTTGTGAAGAGGTTTTGAGGTTGTTGGAGAGTGAATTATGGAGATCCTCCTCGAAGGTCCCTAAGGGACCAGGAGGTCTGTAGATGAGGTGGATCGTCAAAGTTTGGGAGCTAGCTAGTGGAAGTTTGATAGTAAGTGATTCACATGAGTCAGTTGCTATTGTAGGTGAGGTTCTCATATCTAAGCTAGTCTTTGCGATGATGGCAATGCCACCGCCGCGCGTGTTGGTTCTATCTTGCCTGAATATCGTGAAGTCTTCTGGGATGGCTAAGGAGAGTAGGGGTCCTGCTGCGTTGTGCAGCCAGGATTCGGTGATGGCGATGAAGTCCAGATTGTCGAGCACTATCAGATCACAGATATCTGTGGCATGTGCTATCAGGGATCTTGCATTTATTAGTCCTCCTTTGAGTAGGTGGTTTGACGGATGAGGTGGTACAGTTTTGGTCTGGGTAGTGGGAGGAAGTCTCCTGTTTTTTCGGGGGACGTTGGTGTTGGGCTTCTGGGTATTGGATCTTTTGTTGTTGGGAGGTAGGGTTCTAGTCAGAGGCTCATAAAGTTTTGAGAGTCTAGCTCTGAGCCTAGAGTTTTGACAGAGTAGACTACATGGGTTGCTGGGAAACTCGGATAGGGGATTCAGATCCGGGTGTTCCATACTGGTGTCAGTAGAGAGGGTGGTCATGGTGGAATTTAGAGGTCTTGTGAGCATAGTGGGGGGGCTACTGTCCTCTCTATGGTGGAAGATAATTGCAGATAGGTACAATAGCAGGCTGCAAAGTGTGATACTCATGATGTGGAACTGGATACACCGGGCACGGTGGGCATAGATCAGTTTAGGCAATGGCTAAGTTGACTAAATTGCACAAGGCACAGTGGGCAAAGATTAGCATAGGCAATGGCTAAGTTGCACAAGGCACAGTGGGCATAGATTAGCATAGGCAATGACTAAGTTGACTAAATTGCACAAGGCACAGTGGGCAAAGATTAGCATAGGCAATGACTAAGTTGACTAAATTGCACAAGGCACAGTGGGCAAAGATTAGCATAGGCAATGACTAAGTTGACTAAGTTGTTGTCTGCTTCTGTCTTCAGATGATAATTGGAGTTTTCCCCGAGAAACACCCAGTGAACCGGCACAAAGGCCAGGGCACAGGAGGGTTCCCAGGGAAACCCTCTTGGGGAATAAAACCCTGCAGAGCTGCTAGAGAACGTAGACTCCTTGAGAAGTCCTGTGGACGTAGATTACGCTATCCCGGGAGTTTGGTGATGACTGGTTGTGTCTTTAGAGGATTGGGTCCAGAGCAGAAGAGCCAAGCTGGCTAAAGAGAGGGAAACAGAGTGATTAGTCTTTTGAGTTTGCCTTGTAATGGGAAAGACAACTCTGGTAGCGGGAATCTTACCAAAGGATCTGATGGTTACTCGGTTTTGAAATGAGGATAACCGAAGACCAAGGATGAGCTAAAGGACTGAGTACACTGGACAAGGCAGAGCACAGAATAGAGATGGTAAACATACAATGAGGTGTAACTGGGAACAACCTAAACTCAAGGAGGAGAGAAGAAGGCAATCTTACCCAGAATAACCAGAAACCCTCTCTATATTGAGGGATAACAGATGTCCAGAAGGAGTAAGAGCAAAGGGTGTTGGGTCTGTATAATGACAAACGTAAACTATGAATCCACAGTGAAGAGAAACCATAAAACATTCAATGCTCCAAACTAAACAAATGCCTACCAAAAGAAACCCTAGGAACCTACACCGGTCGAGAGGTGGATGCAGAAAACAAAATCCTCCAAAGCGAGTTGCTTAAACAACTTCGGTAAGACCCTGAAACTGAGAGGCACCGAGACGTCCTAAAACAACACACGTCAACAAAAACAAAGTTCAGTTAGGATCCAATGAACAAAGTCGCAACAGATTGAAATCAGCAAAAAGGCAAGCCTGAGCAGAGAGAGTAAGGGATTCCCTAACACGGACTCACGTAGCGTTCGCCAGCTCCTTGGAGAGTAGCAAAGGGATCTGCAGGTTGATAAGCCGTCAGCGTCTCGTCCCGAAAACGTTGCAAAGCATTCTGGGGCGCGATGACTAGACTGCTGCACACAATGCAGCGGTCCGTGAGAGCCGCCATGTTGGAGTCAGGCATGTCAGCGAGAGCCGCCATGTTGGAGTCAGGTATTGTACTATGGGAAATGCGAATGATCGTGACAGTGGGGGGCATTGCCATTTTAACCTTGACCAGATGTTAAATTCACCTCTGATGGCACTCTTTAGAAAATTTTGAAATACTGCTCTTTAGTTATAAAAGATGTGCACCTTTTATACTTTGCCCGCAACATTATAGAAAACGCTCTTCTTTTATGTTATTTTACGGGTGTTCATGTTTCATTTCCAGCACTGCATAAACACCTAGCACCCAGGATTTACATCATGCTTTCCAAACAAATCCCACAACAAGCATTACATATTCTGTTTGCATACAAATTCTGTAAAGTTACTCAAACAGATTACAGAATGAGGTTATCAAGTCAGTACCTATCAGTTTGAATCACGAAACGTTCTGGCAGAATAGACTAGGCTTCCAAACAAAGATACATTCTATTCAAGTCGCAGCCCCACTGGTAAGTATGCATGAGAAAATCTGAAACTGGTCAATACTTGCCAACCTAGCCTTATCATTTTCAGGTAGGGCCTTGTTGGACCAGCACAGTGCGGTGCAGCTTGATTCCCTAGGCATAGCAAGCAAGACACCCACATCTGGGCATATACACATTCACTTAGGGAGACAAACGGAAGCCAACATGCATTGGCAAAGCCAACAGCTTGAGATTTTGATTAGGCATGGATAGGCATTTGCCAGGCACTGCCATAAGGGTACCACATGCGGGTACCAAATGGCCATAAATGGCAACAGCTGGAAAATGGTGCCAGTAACTGGGCATATGATTGCATTGCCTGGAAAATGTCGGCTAATACCTATGCACAAGCAAAAACTGATGGAATGTGATTGCTTGTTTAAGACAGGACTTTAGTGCACTGTCACTGAGGCATTGACAAATATATTGAAAATCAACTGGCTGAAGACACGCATTAAGAGGACCAGGAGTTCATTTACAGAGGCAATTAAGTAATTAAACACTCAAAAGAATGCTTAGATATAACACTGGCAGGCCCTATACAGCAACACATTTGGTGTTAGTTTGTGATAGAGCTTGCTCAAAGAGTTCTAGAAAGGTTGGGTTTTGGTTATGAGGCATTAACATAGCCATGGCTAGTCATTAGGTGGGTAAATGACCAGACACCCCCATAGTGTGTGCGTTTCTCCTCACATTTTATTGCAAACCTATCTGTGTTTCACAGCATGTGTTCTGGTTGCACCAAACAGGTAAAAAGTCTCTGAATCAATTAGAACCACTGTCATTGCTCTGGCCAGCCTTCCATACCATTGTTTGCATATCAGACTTGGCCCTGTCACTAATATCAGAAGCCCGTCGCAAACTGCTAGACCACAGGGCCTAAAAATGCATGTGGTTACTTGTGTTCCAGTGCAGATGGAACACAGCCTAGCAATTGATATTGAACTGCACATTTTGGTGGCAGCACCAAAAGTAATTTGCGAATGGCTTGTCCCCTTCTGTAATGGCACATACATACTACAGAATTATGAAATGGAATGTTGCGCAGAGAAACGGTAGTGGTAATGTTTAATTCAAAGCCTTGCATCTATCACTTTTTAATTTTACTACACTCTTCCCCTCCAGAATTAAATGTGTGTTACTACAAATCTTATCTTTTCACTTGTACTCAAGTAGTTAATGCAGCAGAATATATACTTTGAATTTAATTTGTAAGAGCCACCAGTCAGTTGACGCACCTTCTGCAGAAATCTGTGTTCAAGCAACTTTAACTGTCATTTATATTGTTTGATATAATTAACCATTTTATTAAGCATAATGTGAAAAACCACTATGTTCCCACAAAAAATAAACATACTTTAAATTACAGAAACCAAAATTGTGATTTTAGGTTTGAGAAAATAGTTGTAGGCAGCCTGCTTGAATAAGTGCTACCTCACTTAGAGTTGTGAATGGCCCTCCATCTCCCAGGTCATTTGTACTTTCATAGCTGTGGGGCATAAATCATTGTCTAGGGCAAGAAAACAAATCCTGGCTGGGCCTCCTGCAGTTCAGCCTCTCAGAATGATGTCTCCGAGGTTGCTGATGAATATTTAGAGTGACATCCACCCTCCACTACCTTGGTTACTAATGGTGTATTACACCACTGACATGACCTCCTTTGTAGGGGGGGCCAGGGGCTGGCTCTGGGGGGGCCTGGCTCCCCTGACCCCCCTGCTGGAGCCGGGCCTGGGTCCTGGGCGTCAAACCACCAGAGTTGGAGGTTTGAGTCTGTGCGGCTAAGGTCGAACCAAGAGAGAGAGCGTGAGTCATCTCAAATACATACACCCATAGAAGGACAACAGGAGTGTTCCTCTCCACAGACTCTGTGCCAAGATCCAAGATGGCAGCTGTGCCTAAAGAATGCTCAGTTCTAGTTTCTGTCTATCGCAACATAGACAGAATTTGATCCAGTGAAGTCACAATAGAAAACCTGTGGGTTCAATCCCTGCACAGCCATAGTAAACTCTAGTTGGTCCCTCACTTTGTATTAAGACAGCCTGGCAGAGGGGGCTGAGGCACTATAAAGGTAGCAGACATTTGCACATGGATATCTACTCCCATCTTATCCGCTATCTTGCCTGCCTTGCAAACATTTCACCTGCTAGGGCTTCTTTCCCTTCCTCATTTAAACACGCCACCATTATATCGATCCTTGAGAAACCTAATCTAAGTCCTACCACTCCTCTGAACTTTCGACCTATCTCCCTTCTTCCACTCCTCTGAACTTTCGACCTATCTCCCTTCTTCCATTCCTTTCCAAACTTCTTGATGGTGCAGTTTATCCTCAGGCATCCTCTCATCTCAACCCACACTCGCTTCTACCTTCCCTTCAATCTGGGTTCCATCCTGCTCTCTCTACTGAGACAGCCCTTCATTATGTCATTAATTCCCTTAGTTCTGCGCGGCTGTCACAAGTCTAGGCGGAGAGCACAGGGCAGAGGCCATCTCTCACTGTATGCAAGTAGATTAAGTGAGATTCTGGAGACAATGCTAGCATATAACAGATTAAAGGTACATACCAAGCTGTTAGTTGAAACAGGTATTCACAGGAACTGCAGGAGCAGGCTGTAAACAAAGAGACAGAGAAAAGGCAAAGACAAGCAAGTACACCGGGCAACTTGGATAGATCAGAAATAAGGGTGTACTGGAATATGATAAGGGGTCTCCAGCGATTAAGAAAAGCCCTTGGGATAGGTACCAGCCGATTACTCTTAACAACAGTCATACAGCAACGTCATGACTTAGGCATGCCGAGGAAACTGTCATTACTCAGTGCAAGGGTAAACTGAAAGACCATATACTGAGCCAGGTACGACTTCAACGGACTAGGTGAAGGCAACAGAAGTCTTCCCTTATCTGACCTGAACAGAGACCAACCCAGGGTCACACTGTAAAACGGATTCAAGTGAATTCACCAAAGTGGACCAAGATGTATACAAGTAGAAAGCAGCGTTGAAAGAAATAACCAGGTACAGGGCAGGTTAGAATATCAGAAGTTAGAACAGGCAGGTTGCAGGGCAAGGAGCCCATAGGAGCACAGCGGAAGGCAACGGAGTGTGGCAGCGCCGTCAGGTGAGAGCCCACAGGAGCAGGGCAGAAGGTACAGGTGGGAGCCCAGAGAAACAGGGCGGAAGGCAGCGGAGTGTGTCAGAGCCACCAGGTGGGAGACCAGAGGAGCGGGGCGGATGGCAGCGGAGTGTGGCAGAGCCGCCAGGTGGGAGCCCAAAGGAGCAGGGCGGATGCCAGTGGAGTGCGGCAGAGCCATCAGGTGGGAGCCCAGAGGAGCAGGGCGGAAGGCAGCAGAGTGTGCCAGAGCCGCCAGGTGGGAGCCCAGAGGAGCAGGGCGGAAGGCAGTGGAGTGCGGCAGAGCCGTCAGGTGGGAGCCCGGAGGAGCAGGGCGGAAGGCTGCAGCAGACTGGAGGGGGAGCTGCAAGCATAAACAGCAACGGGAATCAAAAGGCCAAAAGAGGATTTCCAGGAAAGGTCAAAAACTGGTAACAGGAGCACCAGCACGAACTCCCAGTGGAAGCAGTTGACTGACAACTGCTTCTGTTCAAACGGAGCTTATAAAGGCAATCTCAGCCAGCAGGCCAGCAGGGTGGAGCTGATTGCAGACTCTGGCAGCCGTGTTCAATTAAGCCCAGCCCTGGCTTCAGTAGCCTGCAGCAGTAGCAGCAGTGGTTTCTAATCAAGTGCTCTCCAGCTCTCTGCAGCCGAGCCTGCAGTAGCTTGGGACAGGTGAATGCAATCAGGCCCTCTGCAGCTCTTAGTAGCTTGCTGCAAACAAATGTATTTAGTATGCCTCCTCCAGCCCTCTGGCTTTTGGACAGCATACATGTCCCAGAATGCATCTGCTGGTTTAACCCAAAAGCCGGAATGGAACATTCAATTAGATTAGTCCAAAACTGCAGCAGTAAAACACGGAAATAAAGGCAGAGGCGCATGTACCAGTGCTGGGTGGCAGGCGAGCAGGATCGTGACAGCGGCATTCGAAACAGTCCTCTATACTTATTCTCTTAGATCTCTCTGCAGCTTTCAACACTGTCAATCACTCCCTTCTTCTGTCCTCTCTCTCTCTTCTCTTGGGCTTTCAGGCCTGGTCCTGAAATGGTTTGATTCTTATCTGTCAAACCGCTCCTAATCTGTCTCTGGATCTGGGTACCATTCTCCTCCCCCAGCCCCTACCAACACACTCTGTCCTTGGTCCCCTTCTCTTTTCCCTGTATACCATTCCATTATATGACCTTATTTCTTCTTTCAATCTATCTTGTCACTTTTACACGGATGACACTCACATCTTCTCTGTCTTTTCTAACTCGCTTCATTCTAACGTCTCCAGATGTCTTTCTGCTATCCAATCTTGCATGACTTCTCACTTTCTCAATCTTAATTCTACTAAAACTGTGCTCCTCTTCTTTCCAGCTAATACTTGACCACCCCCTTGTTCTTCATCCGTTCGCCTCTTTCCTGCTTCTCGTCCTCTGCTAAAAATGTTGGTGTCATCTTCGAACCTTCTCTCTCATTTTCTGCTCATATTTCTAACACGGCTCGGGTCTGCCGCTTTCATCTTTACAATCTCTGTCACGCTCGCCTCTTTCCTATGCTTTTCAGCTACTAAACTCCTAATAGTCTCACTTATTTCTTCCCCTATATAATATTGTGCTGCCCTCTTATTCGGTCTTCCTAGCTCCCATATAACACCACATTGTTTTATTTATAATGCTGCCATTCGTTTTCTGTACGCGACGTAAATTAGCTTTTGAAGTGCCAGTGGTTCGACTGTTGCAATAGTCGAGTCGGGAGTACATCAAGGCCGTGGCAAGTATGGAGTGATTATTGAGTGATAAGTACGGCCTAATTTGATGAAGCAGTCTAGTCACACATCCACAGGAAGACCATAGGTGTTTTATGGAAAGTTCGGAGTCAATGAGTACCCCCCAGTGTTTTAACACATTCAGCAACTGGGATCTGGTTGCCCAGGATATTGAAATGTGAATACAGGGGGTCTAATTTCTTTAGCCCAGGGCTAGTTGCGATGATGAGAAGCTTGTTCAGGGCCAGGGAATTTAAAGCCATCCAGGATTGAATTGCTATATACACCTTGTTTAGGGCCATAGAATCTTCAGAATGGGAACCAGACAGATCCAGGAGTACCTGACCTGGGTGTCATCAGCGTAGTTTGTATGAGTGGCCTGATATAGACGTTAAACAAGGTGGCGGATAGACATGATCCCTTTGTCACTCCGCGTTTGGTGATAATATGGGAGGCCTAAGCTTTCTCACCAGCTACCCTTGATGTCCTTGGTCCTAGAAAAGATATCAACCATTGAGTGGCCCTCTCTGAACAGTTGGCGATGCCTTTCAGTCTATTTTCCAGGATGTTATGATCAATAAGATCAAAGGCCGCCGACAAGTCCAGTAACATCAAGAGTGCTGGATGACCTTTTTCCACTGTGCCAATAAAAATCCAACAAGGCCATCTCTGTCCCATGCTGAGCTCTGAATCCCGATTGGCGGGTACCTAAAACCATGTTATTTTCTATAAATCTCTGAAACTGTAGATACACCACCCTATCCATGATTTTGAGTAGATACAGGACATTAGTTATTGGTCTGTAGAGCAATGCAGGGTCCAATGTATTCTTTTTAAGTAATGGTGTAATCCATGCCTCCTTCAGGGAGGATGGAACTCTACCGCCCCCTAAGGACATGTTCACCATCTCAGTGACCCATGGAATGAGTTTAAGTTTGCCCTTAAAAACGTTTGCAGGGCAGATATCCCCAAGCATGAGGTCGGTTTAATTTCTGATATTATGGTTAAATGTTCGGCTTCAGTGCATGTTTGGAAGTCGAATTTAAGTAGTGTAGGGTTAGTAATGGCCAAAGTTGGACTATGTAGTACCTCGGTTTCTGCCTGGGTATTTTTTTATCTAGGTAAAAGCTTGGCAATTGCCTGTTGACAACCTGTTGTTTTGCTGAAGAATTGTTTAAGAATTTTGAAAATCTTACTTGAGCTGGATCTAGCATTGTCAATTCTAGAATTATAGTATTTAGTTTTGGCTTCTGTGATGGTGTGCTTGAATAGTTGCACCGATTCCTTATACTTGCTCAGAGTGAGAGGGCCTGGATTCTTGCGCCACTCCCGTTCTAATGCTCTTTTCATTTTTCTCGCCTGCATAATGTTGTAATTGAACCAGGAGTTATTTATGTTTTCACACTTGACCTTTTTCGTTTTTTCTGAGGCTAGGTCTTCGATAATGGATTTGATGGCGTATGAAAGATGTAATGCTAGGTCTGAGGTATTATCGAAGGAGCCCAGTGTGTCTAGTTTAGTGCTCAAGGAATCCTAGAATTTGGTGGCTGTGAAGTTTTTAAACTGTGCATTTTTTCTCAAGTCGCGGCTGATTGTCAAACCTAGGTGGAGCAGTGGGTAATGATATTATCGTGTTGACCATGAAATGGTCAGACCTGCGTGATGGTAGATATACTATGCAGGCTGTGAGTTAATACCCAATCTAGGGTATGGCCTTCCTTGTGTGTTTGTTCTTTGACTAGTTGGATAAAGCCAATAGTTTCAAGGGCTGATAGCAGTGATACGGTTTGCGTATCAAGCTTGTCATCTGCCCATACATTGAAATACCCCACTACAACCACAGGACATTTAGGTTTGGCAATACCATTAAGAAGCGGAAGCAGTAGTTCTTTGAACATTGGTAGGTTTTTTGGTGGTTTGTAGAGAGTGAGTATGCTCAGAGATGAATTGGCGTTCATTTTCATTTTAACAGATGTGACACAACCCTTGATGGGGGGCGTTAATGAGGTGGCAGTCCAGGTGCTCTTTAACTATGAGTGATACGCCTCCCCCGCGCTCTGCTAATGCGATCCGCTCTTAATATTTTATATCCCCGAGGGACGGAATGAAAGATGGAGATCTGTGCAGTGTTGTGAAGCCAAGTCTCGGTTACTGCAAGCACGTTTGTGGTGAGGAAGAACAGAGAACATCAGAGAGAGGAGGAGGATTGGAGTTGCCAGAGGTGGTGAAGAGCTGTAAGGAGAAGGAAGGGAGACGTTCATAGAAAAGAGGAGGATTTGTGATAAAGGAGTTGGCAAGGATTGCAGTAGAGGACAGGAGGAGGTGAAGGAGCATCTAGGAGAGGAGGAGCCTCTGACCAATTTAGGAGAGGAAGCGAGGACAAAAGAAAGGAAGATGTAGCACAGTGGATGGTCGAGTTGAAAAGACTAAGGAAACAAGAGAAGGTGATAGTCAAAGTGGAGGGAAGGGGTATTGACAAGGAAGAGCATGCCAGTGAAGGCTGGTTGAGCTGTGGCCCTGGGGTGACTCTGAGCCTGGTGGCAGAATAATACCCAGGATGTCTCTGTCCAGCAAATAAGGGGTTAAGCCTAACAAACACAGCACCCATCACAATTCTGCAAAGGATGTGAAAGTGTCTGATGCACAGCGCAAGTCTAGATGACCCAAGGTACCACGGGTGGTGGTACCAGTGTTTCTAGAGGAGCATCATCTTGACAACATCTACATAAAAGTAAGAAACTTCAACATCCGTGAAAGAAGTGTCGGCTACTGAAACCCCCATAGACGGTGAGCGACTTTTTGCAATACACCAAGAAGGTGGCTTCTAAGGGAGAGAGTGAAGGACTGTGAACCGCTGCCCTAAACCAAAGAATGAATGTTACATTTTCCACAATATTGCCGCAGTCAAACCTCACCCCTTTATATTCTGTTTGTACAATACAAACCCTTGAACCTACGATCTTGGCTTTGCGACTTCTGTTGGTCCATCAGCCCACGGCGACTCACAATCTGCTATAATATGACAACAGCAAATTTTGGAAAATGGCAATGGTCGGCTAAGTGAGTATGAAGTAAATTGGTAACTGACCATAATGTAAACCGATCATTATGTGTTTAGTGGGTTTGATGGAAAGTCCCAATGATGGACCAGCTAGGCCCAATGTAAACTGTCAACGAAGCGCTAGCAGGTGTAAATATCCATGAAGTAAAGAATGGAGAGTCTAATATATATCACAACATTAGTCGTTGTATACATTAAAATATCGCGTGCATAGTATTTATTTATCAAATTACTAGTCGCCTTACAGTGGCATTGCAACTTTGAATTTATTTATTTTATTGCATTTCTTTTGCGATTTCAACAAAACGTACACAAAGTTTAGAACGCTACAATAAATATGACATGAAACAATTAATGCAGAAAATCAGTCTTGATTCAAATAATAAAATGATAATAAAATGGAATGACCCAATATTCCTATACACCTAATCTGTACAGTATACTCCACATTGCACCTAAAAAACACACCTCAGACCCTGATCCCTTCTCTCAGTACATGGTTTAATTAACCATGTCAGGATTTGATTGGCTTTCCCCTGATCAGGGATTGTAAGTCAAGTGTAGAAATGTGCCTCTGAACTAACCTCAGTGGCCAATGGTCCCATGTCATCACAAGTCCTTTTACCAAGCCCTGGCTTTTTTTGAACGGCACTTTGCAAGCCTAGAATTGTTGGTCCATGCCTATAATGAAAAGCCCAGAACTACAGCTCCCAACATGCAAAGTGCTGTTGACTTGAAAGCCAGAATTGGATAAGGGTGGTCCATCTTATAATGGAAAAATCAAAGCTATAGTTGATCTCAGCATGCAAGTGCTGTTGGCTAAAAAGCAATGCCATGATTCAGTATCATGTCTAATAGACATAATATTGTCAGAAGAGTACGGATAGGAGAGATGAACCTTGACAGTATTACATACATACATTCTATTAGCCTCAGAGGAGATTTGAGACTTTTTTTTAAAATAGTGATTTTCTTTTTAAGGCAGACATCCAAGCCAAGATTCATGATTCATCGGCGATTTGCACGTTGCTGAGAACTCCAAATGATTGTTATTGTTGATTCTTCTGTGGCTGGCATTCAGATTTCATGATTTAACATCACATCTTATTGACCAAATTCTCTTCTGGTGATTTATGGCCAGTTTATCATCATTCACATATTGATCCATATTGATCGTGTCCCTTGTATCATTCACATGGGTAGGATCTATCCAGCTTTTCATGTAAATGAACATTTCATATTTCAAAGCGTACGTTGTAAGATCTTTGATCACCCTTTTCCATTGCTTCAGAAGAATTAGTGGCTTTTTTCAGAATTGTAGACACAGTTATCTCTCTGTATATAAAAGGGAAAGTGTGTGTGTGTGTGTGTGTGTGTGCGAAATGTTCAGCCTACTTCCCAACATGCTACAGACCTGAAATGTGGCCTGTGGTTAGGTTCCATGGTGAGACAATGGAAAAATGATAAAGTATACATTTTAGATTTTTGTGTTTTTTCAAGCGGTCTGCAATGTTTACCCCTGCCATATGGGGATATGTATGCGTGTGACTGTTCAAAATGTTCAGCTTACTTCCCAGCATGCTACATACCTGAGATTTGGCATGTGGGTAGGTGCCAAGGTGTAGGCAATGCAAAAACTATCAAATATAAATTTTTCAAATTTGTGTGTTTTTTTAAGTGGTTTGCAATGCTTACCCCTGCAATATGGCTCTCGGCACCATAGTTGTGCCATAGTTCTAGATAGACTTCAGCAGTTCATTGTTTCTAAACTTTCCGCACTATCAGCATTCTAGCTGACATTAACGGCACTCACTTCTGAAGTCATGCGGGTGACACAAAACTGTGCTTTTGTAGTAATGCGGGTTACACAAAACAGTGCATGTCTCTTTAATTGTGTCCGCAATGACGTTGTCCGTCACATCATGGCAGATCTCTCATGATAATTACAGGAACTTCATTTCCCACAGGAGTTGATGGATATATGCCATCTCAACAGTGCAAAGCTTACATGTTTCAGCCGTATACGTACGGGTACGGCAATTCAAGCTTACACACTTCAGCCCTAGACGTACAACACTTATGTTGAGGTTGCTGCTGCCTCTGCTGTAGATCGGGGCACCAAGAATGTTGTTGAGCAATCTCAATGCTCCAACTCAAAGTAGCTGGTATCAATTGCGTTGTTATACGAGTAACGCAAACAACCATGCAACATCATCATCTATATTCGTTCATTGAATGAACTTCAAACTAGGACTGAAGTGGGAATTACTGTGCGAACCACGGGTACAACTGCTAGTAGAGATATATGATGGTTGGACAAATCAACACCTCCTGCAGGATGCAGAAGAGCAGAATTTACTATTCAGGTCTAGTATGTTCCCTTAACTATGTGTAGGCTGGGGTCACGTTTTTCACTCAAAAAGTTTTATAAACAAAAGGACTGTAGTCTTACATGTCTCTCTGTACCAATGGAGATTCTCTCCAATAATAGCATGGTGTATACCCGTAATCTTAAAATGTCAAAATCAATGCACAGTGTTTGAACAAAATCATTTGAGTCTGTGGTATTACCCAAATTGACCTTTTACAATTTACCTTTTGCACAATTGACCTAATCATAGTGGTTCTAATTGACCTTCTGCACAATTGACCTTCATATTATTTTAGTTATTTTATATATGTATTGGGCTGGTTTTGGATTATAAATAATATAAGGGGATTGGGTGGAGGGTTGCGGGGGGTTTTGGATTGGGTGGGAGATTGCGGGGGGTTTCCCCCACATATATGTCCTAATTGACCTTCTAAATTAGGTAAATTCTCCGGAGGTCAATTCTCCGGAGGTCAATTGGGAAAAGGTCAATTAGTATACAACCGAGTCTGTAAGGTGGTAAATACAATTAATTTCAAAAGAATCTTTCAGCAAAGTGTCGGTATAAGGAAATACATTTTTTTTAAAAAAAATTGGTGTGATGGTAACTCGATCCTTTCAATGATTTATATTTTTATGGTGCCATTAAGTTCTAACTGTGCCATCTGACGATTAAGCATGAAAAGTTACAGATGTATCAAGTGGTAAAGTAACGGTTTCCATAGAGGCCCGAACCCCACATGCTGGCTGACCCCACGTGACCTCTAATTCTGCACCTGTTACTTAATTGTATGTAACACAATCATGCTTCAACTTGTGTGCCCTTGTCTGTTTTCCTATTGAACCATTGTTGGGCAGCGCTGCACTGCTTCTCGAAGCTAGGTCGGTGCTCAATAAATATCCCAAATAAAAATGAACAAATACAACTTTGTTATGTGTGTCCAGTATGGCATCAGGGTTAAGTGTTATAGCCTCAGGTGGAGCCTTATTTGTGCCATGAGGCTGAAGCGGTGTGGGCTGAAGCGGTGTCATATATGTGATGAAGGTAGGCTGTGGTAGCTTTAGACAAAGCAATGTGGGTAGACATCGTGACTTTGAATTGCATTCTTGCGTATAATAACTGTTAGTGTTGTAGCTTCAAATGGAATCTTATGACATGATAAGGGCTGGATGTTCATCCTCAGCCTCTTATGAAAGTCATGAAGGCAGATGCTGTAGCTTCAAATGCAGTTATCATGATTTGCAAGGAGTTATGGAAATGAAAGCTTATATCAAGAGGCAGGTTTTCAGCATTTTTCCGAGTGCCATCGGCTATTCCGTGTCATGGACCGATGATGGGAATAAGCTTCGGGGCAGTGGAGTGAGGTTTTCTTTGTTGTACAAAGATCTCTTATAGAATGGCTATGATATTTCTTGTGGGCTGGCACTTTCTGACCTGGTTAGTCATATAAGCATCCTTTTGTGTGCAACTCCAATGCTCTGTGGATAAACTATGAGTCCTCAAAAGTATTGCAGAATGCAATTGAAAGGGAGTGCCATTCATGCAATGTAGGCAAGAGGTCATGCTGACGTCCAATGTTGGCCATGAGTCATTGAGCCAAGGTCGCTGCAACAAGTCGCGTTTGATGTCCAAACTCATGCATGTCCATGAGTCTAGAAGATGGCAGTACAACGGCAGGATTAAATGCTCCAAAGTGCTTGCATGATTGCCAAGTTACTATGATTTAAATATAAGCAAAGGAGGATTCAAATATTTGATGTTCAGAGTCGGAGAAGACCTTAGCAATTTGGCCTGAGCAAGGATACCCGATCACTCTTATTGTCACAGATCACTTGTAGATGAAATCATGAAACTGCAAATAACATGAAGAATATTGACTAAAAGAATAAAGTCTATTAGCTCTTCAATGGTTAATCTAGCACTTGGCGGTCTTCCACATTATATAAACGTTGAATGGAGCAACTCAAGTCACTCTCCACTTTAACTCGGTCAAGCCATGAATCCGTAACGAGATGTCATCAGTGATAAACCTCCCCTGCTCTTCTACAGACATGTAAACCTAGGAAAGGGCAGATCAGTTTTTCACACCCCCAGCAATTCATTACTTCATGGGGGTTTTCCATCACATTATTACAGACCCGGCACCTGCCTGCCTCGGCGATGCTACACCCAGAATCTCCAGTTCTATGTGTGATCAGTGTAATAAGTTCTTCTTTTAGCTTGATATCCTTGCAGTGGCTAACCTCAACTATCCTGATGTTCTTAGGGTCCCAAACACAGTCCTCCTCCCGTCCACTTTTAATAGACGATATTTTGCTATTCCGTGGCACCCAGGCAGTGTCGTACCCATGCTGATGCCAGGTCTTTTGCAGGGGGTGGTTATCACAATCAATTTTCTTGACTTTTCCCACTCGGACCCTAAGCTTGAAGACGACTTTCTCGTCGTCTCTGGTTTTATGAGGGTAGCACAAGGCTTTCTTTAAGTTTCTGCTCACGTAGATGCCTGCCCCGAGAAGTCCACCACTGGAAGGTTTAAAACCATAAATGACAATATTTTTTGCGCTTGTCTTGTGTGTCCCATGATACATAGTGTACTCAAGGCCTCCTTTGGGTTCTTGTCTTCTTCTCAATTGGTTTTTGGAACCAGATACAGATTCCCATCCTGTGAACAAGATTGACATTGGGGAAGGCAATGCTTGATTCCTGTAAAATATATAAAAATAAATGTGTTACAAAAATCATAGATGGAAATAAAACAGGTACTAGCGACAGAGTGTGCAGTGATATGCAACACAAAGATGTGGGATGTTAGTATTCTACACAAAGACACACACATTTGGGTACAGCTCTATATACATCTATATACATGAACACCTATATCCACACATTTCTGTACACACTGTGAGAAACCTGAGGGTATTCTCACAACTACTCCCCTTTGATCCTCTATGCAGGCAAACAGGGAAAGGCCATCGCTTTTGGATCCTGACCTAGGAGGTGGACAAGCGAGGGCAGATCAGCTGCTTGGAGGGTCCTTGGGGATTGAAAGTGGGATGCCTTCAGGCGAGACATGATATCCCCCTTATCCTAATGTCAACCAACATAGTCCTTCCCCGACCTTTATGGGTTATTGTAGATCAACTCCCCTCCTTTCCTCTCTTGGGACATCTGTCAGCACTGAAATGAGGAAGAGACAGCTGAGAGTAATGAATACCATTCACTTTCACCACTTAGGTACTGGGACGAAGAAGATGCATGCAAGGTGCCAAGGTCAGGCATGTCCTTTAAAACAGAGACAGGCAGAATTGACTGATGGAATACACCTGCAGCCCACTGAAGGACCACAGGTGTATAAAAGGAAAAGCCATGAAGACGTGAGAGAGAGAGACCTGGGGAACTTAGACCGAGATCAGCATCACACCTAGGGAATCCGGTTGCAGCTGTGGTTGAACCCAAGAGCAAGACAGGACACTGGCCGATATCCCCAAATCAAGGGAAGACTCCCCGGTGCAGTGCAAAGTCTCCCATGTGGGAACAAAAGGAGCTTCAGCGAGGCACAAATGCCAAGGATGCCATGCCTGGCCTCACAGAGGCGTTGAAGTCGCCTACGCTGATCGAGCTCCTGTCCTCACACAAGCTGGGCTTGTGGAATCCAGGGGGAAGAAGGAAAGCAGCAAGGACCGCAGGAGGAAGATGCCAACATCCAGTGAGTGTTGGGGAAGATATCCAGAGACCGGGGCACTCCGGGTGGGCTCCAAAGGTTGTAAACAGTGCAGAGGGAATAGATACTTCAATTACAAATGAAACTATCAACTTAAATGAATGAACGAAAGGCACGTGGCGCAGAAAGTAGTAAACCTGCTCATATTGATACCAAATTAAAGGAAAACAGTCAATCTACTAATACTGAATACCAAACGGAATGAAAACAGCAAACTTGCTAATACTGAATAATGAACTGAATGCAAATAGCAAATCTGCTCATGTTTAATCATGTACTGAAAGAAAGTAGGAAACTAAATCGAATGAAAGACTCCAAGTGCAGAGTTGAAGTCAAGTCTGAGAAACGCTTTGGTTTTGAAGCTGCCTTTGAGAAATCATTTGTTTGCTGAACATCAAACCACTAAAAGGAGAACTAAAGGTTCCTAGTTGCGCAACCTGTAATGGGTGGATCGTGTGGTTCGACAACTGCGCCAAGGCCAGAAAACCCCTATATGCTGACAAGGAAGCCTACTTCTGCGTCAAAAGGAAAACTACTATTGATGCATATAAGACTTGGAGAAAGGAACCCTGAGCTGTGAAGAATTGTTGGAACCTAGCTTAAAGACAAAGCTTCAGAATACTTCTTTCTGTGACATCTTTTGATATTGAACTTGGGGAAGGGAACCCTGAGACGTGCTGCCATGGAACTGTATTGAACTTGGGGAAGGGAACCCTGAGACATGCTGCCATGGAACTGTATTGAACTTGAGGAAGGGAATCCTGAGATATGCTGCCATGGAACTGTATTGAACTTGGGGAAGGGAATCCTGAGACGTACTGCCATGGAACTGTATTGAACTTGGGGAAGGGAATCCTGAGATATGCTGCCATGGAACTGTATTGAACTTGGGCAAGGGAACCCTGAGACGTGCTGCCATGGAACTGTATTGAACTTGGGGAAGGGAATCCTGAGATATGCTGCCATGGAACTGTATTGAACTTGGGGAAGGGAACCCTGAGACGTGCTGCCATGGAACTGTATTGAACTTGGGGAAGGGCATCCTGACATTTAAAAAGGTGTGAAACAATATTACCTGAAACCAAGAGAAGTTAACCTAAACATTGTGGTGAACTTGTTGATATTTGGGGAGGATAAACTGAAGAATAAGCAGGAGCTGGAAATAGCTCAGAGATGTACGTTTGGAACACTGACATCCCTACACATTGTTTTGCTTCAGTTGTGAGGGCAAGTATAGGTTCTGGACACAGACAGACTTTTCAGTTGAACTCACTGACACAGACTGTCCTTAGTTTCTTTAGGTAGGGAACTCCCACCTTAGCATATGGCAAGTTAGGCCTTACACCATCCTGGCATTTCTGTTAATACAAGTGTTTGTGTTACATTCAATCTGTTGTTGTGTCTCCTTCCATGATGCCAACCTCAGAACACACATACGTATGTATCCTTCCAATTAAGATATATGTATTGTTGCATTTATATGCATCAAATGTAGAAAACCAAACACTTTTTGTTTAGAAAAGGAATGTGCTGTGTACATTTCTTAACGACTTTACAAAAGCAGATATTCATTGGTTTTTAATACTTTTATGTATTTGGACTGGATTGCAGCCTACTGGGATGAATCCTGTGGAGTCATCACTGATGCCCAGTCTGAGGTCTCCTCGCATGTGCCCAGGAGAAGGCAGCCGCTACATGATCCTGACCCTGGGGGTGGCATTATGAGGAAGCACCACATGGGAGGAGATGGATGTCAGGGAGATGTGGTGACTCCCTTAAGAGTGACGCTGTATTCTCCTTTTTGTGAAGATGGAGATCCTCTAATCCACAATTACCTGATGCCATACTGTCACTGCGCAAGTCCCTTCCATGTTAAAACCCAAAGAACATTATATGAAAACCCACCTAAACAGATTAAGCTTTACACCAGAGTGATCCATGGGTCACATGGGACGCCCCCTGTTTAGTATAGTTCTGTCTTGGGTAAGAGTCCTGAACACAATATGACTGCACGTATTATTCACATAACATCTTCAGTTTCTGACAAACTTAAGTCCAACAAACAATTGAAACAAAATAGCCTGAGAAAGTTTAACAACAATATGGACTTCAATTCCCATAACACCTATGATACTGAGACAAAGAAGAGGAGAGCAGGAAGTGTGGAGCAGGAACAACCTTAAGCTAAAGATGAAGACTAGTTGTTTAAAGAATCATCAGCTGTGCAGGAGATTTAAAAATGGTGCGCCTCACCAGGCGCAGGGTAGAAGGAGAGGAGGAGATGGTCGCAGTCTATATGAAGGAGGAGTACAAAACCAAGAAGCGTGAGACAAACTCTGAGGCAGAGTCACAGAGGCAAGCCGTGCTGAAGGACGAGGATGCTCACAGGCACGGAAGCATCGCATTCCGGAGGAGAAAGTTTACATGTCTTCATACCAAAGTAATTTATAAAGAATGCCCATGTATTGAATCATTGAAAATGTGTGTAGTAAATGCACTTTTTTTTGTTGTTGTTGGGAGGATGGGCGGGTCCCCCAAACCCCTGTTTCCGATCCCCTAAAAACCCATCCAGACCGTTTCCCATTTAACCCTTTGCACCCCAACCTAAATACATTCACTATAAAGGTTTACAATATCAAATATTTGATATATGGGCATTCTATATAAAAGATTCGATATAAACACTGTATACCAGGATAAAGACTATGGTGAAAGTCAGCAGCTGCAGCATCGGATGTGGCGCAGTCTCGCTGAATGGCGGTGGCGCGAGAGACCGATGTGGGACCCAAGAGAGACTTTGTGTCTCTGGGGAAATTGGCCTGGCAATGGTTCTCCATTACCAATACACGTTAAGCCAGTGGGTCAACCAAAAGGAGTTGGGGGCCACGTGATGTGTTATAAAATTGAAGGACACTTGGTAAGGCAATTTGAATACCGACCAAGTAGAAAAGAAGGGTAAAAAGAGTACAATTCTCCTCACATGAGATGTCAGTTTGGAAGAACCTGGAACCTGCATTGCCATCAGCCAAGCGACTTTAAGGAAGAGACAGAAGGGCTAAATGGGTACAATTCTCCTCACGTGAGATGTCAGTTTGGAGAAACCTGGAACCCACATTGCCATAAGCAAAGAAACAGGCAAACATTGCACAATTCTCATTTGAGATGTCGGTGTGGAGAAACCTGGGACAAACATTGCCACAAGCAGAAAGACATTAACATTTGTCCTGTGAACTTGTGTGGAGTAGAAACCACTCCTGGCAGGTGAGTAAATCAAGAAAAGAACAGTTGTGTGAAGTAGAAACCATTCCTGGCAGGAGAGTAAACCAGCAATGGAACAATTGTGTAAAGGAGAAAGGTTTGTCGTTATAAACAGTGTTGTGGAACAAAAATACTTGCTTTGGCATCCTGACAAACTATTGTACAACAAGAGGTATTTGCTTTTCCATTTTGACAAAAGTATTCTATGAGGGAAACTGTTACTTTGAATTCCTGAGAAAAACCTTCTATGAAAGAAACACTTGTATTAACATCTTGAGAAAAGTATTTTACAGAACAGACTGTTGTTACATCCTTTTAAGTAATAATTTTGACCTCTTGAGAAGAATATTTCATGAAAGAAAGATTTGCTTTGTTTTGGAACAAGTGCTCTATGAAAGAGACATTTACTTTGACAATCTGAGGGATGTGTTGGATTAAAGAGACATTTTTATTGAACTGAAAAGAATATTGTTGGAACAGAACTCTTATCAAATGTCTTTCTGAATTGATTCAGGGTAAGGGAGTCAAACCCTGGACACAAGGATTGCTTTGTTGGAGTTACACAGTCGAACCTTTGCACATTTTTGTTAAACTGGAAACAGATACATTTACCTTACACAGTTTGGTTGTATAACACAATTTGGTTGTGTATGTTATTGTTAGGGCCAGATACATTTGGATACACGGTCACATTTTCTTTAGCTTTAGTTAGCTAGGTAGGAACCTTCTTGTTAGGATATGATATGATATGGCATTTACAACTTTGTGTCTGCCTCTCATTTCTGACCCCCACACAGTACACATTCTTCAATTTCCAAATTCTGTATTCTGCAAATAAGCAATCCTATGTTTTTGCATAAAAAAAGAAACGCCCAATATATCAGGTATTTAGTGAAGACCACAATTTTGAATTAGTATTGAAAACTGGTTTCAGAAGAAACCCTATAACATGTGGATCAGAAGTGGGATAAAGATTGTGTGGATAACAAAAAAAAACGTTGAATAGTCTTCTTGGTATTATGATGAAAAACCTGCCCAGCTAGTATCTCACAGGACATTACACTCTTTATATCATCTTACATTACTGAGAGACCTTCGTGTGACTCACACTTAATAATAATCGGAATGTTTAAATAGCTCACACCACAAACAGGGCTTTCTGTGTGATTTTGAATAATCTGAGCAGAACTAATTTTATCAATCTCAGAAGGATCAGAGCTAGAGTTTGTCCAGGTGGTATCAGGTAATAATATCGCCACATATTTGATCGCCATAAATAATATCGCCGGGAAAATGTCGTGGCGATATTATTTGGGTGACCATATATATGGCCACAGGGGCAAATAATGTCGCCACAAAAAACAACAATTTTTCGGCGATATTTTTGCATGGTGATATTTTTGTGGCAACATTATTACATGGAACCGTCCAGGTGGCATCTCACCCTGTGGCCGGCAGGTTTCCTACAGATCTCTAAAGTAGCTTCTTGGCTCTACAGCCTTTTGTAGACTGTAGAAATGGGTGCAGTTTACTGGCCACTGTTCAGATCCGTGTTGAGTACGAGCGACAATAGCTCCAAACCGAGAGCACATAGGTGAAGGGACCTGCGGGACAGAGCATTCAAAATGTAAAGTTTAAGATTGGATGTGGTGAGCAAAATGATGGGTATGATAGCTGGAGATGAATGTTTGGCACTAGGATATAAAAAATATATGAAACAAATACAAAGACTGGCATCCAGATCCTCCAGACCAACATGCCAAGCCAGGGGAGGGGGTCACACATTACAGAATTGCCATCTTTGCCTATGTGTATCGTGCACATGATCTGGGAGTTATTTGAGGTGCTAGATGTTGTGATACCATTTTTGAATTTTATATTCACTGAAAATATTGGCGCTAGAAATCATAAACAGTATCAATGCTATCCTGTCTTTATTTGTGTTATATGAGCATTTTGCCTAAGTTCAGGTTAAGCATTTGTTATAGACAGAGAGTTGAAGGTCTAATTTTCACAAAGGGTCCACGACTTCCCAAGTTAAACATTTGTTTCTTAACAAAATCAGACAATAAGTGAGCAATCTTGAATGTGCGATGCTGATATTAAGATAACACTTATTTTTCTTTGCAAGCTTTGAGAATTACTTTTTTGCCATGTTCAGGCAGAACCGCCTGATGAAGGATACTTTGAAAAGGTCGGCAGAAACAGTGTTAGCAGGATTAAAAGTGCATTTAAAAAACAAAAGTTGAAAAATATCAAACATAACATGCAGGGAGCATACCTGTATTAGTCTAACTCCTATGCGAGTCGAACATGCTATGGGGAAGAGCCAGAGTCAGCATTGTGTAGGGGTAGGGTTGACATCCCTCTTATATCCTCCCGACAGCTGGCAACCAGACTCATTGTGTTTGATTGATGGCTGTTGGGAGCATATAAGAGGCATGTGTAGGAGGAAGGGACTGGGGTGGTCTTGATAGCTACTAACCAAATATATAGGTTGACTTTATGAAAGCCTCTTTCTTTCATATAAGTTGACTTTATGAAGGCCTCTTCCTTTCGAGGTTGCTCACTGATTTGTCAAAGTTATTTCTACTTTCAACCATAACACAATTTCCTTGGGCTCATAACTCTATAAACGATGAGGAGTCAGTAGTGCGTCTAACATGAACACGCTGCAACATAGCACACACATGCAGCCACACACTCATGTTTCTGGGTGCCTTGCAATGGGCCAGCGATAATAGTAGGAGATAAAATGAGCCTGCTGGGGAAGGGGAAGTTGGAAAGCAAAATGGCAGCCACACGGATACAACTAAGTACTTGGTTTACATTAATTGTAATTGATAACGTGCATAATACCCAGAGGTTTCTAAGCGCGTGCCTGGGGATCGAACCTGTGTTGCTCTGCGTCGCCTTGCTTCCAATGCCAGCGCATTGCCCCTGAGCTATCCCTCCGCGACAATGTACAATTTTGTACAAGTGAGCACATGATTAGGAAACAGCATAGATGACGTTGAGCATGTGACAAGGTTGGGGATCAAGGGAGCTGGAGGGCGAAGCTCTGCCTCATGTGAGCTCCATCATGAGAAAGCAGGTGGTTCCTATGGGCAGTTTAAAGGGTCTGAATGGTGGTGGTGTTCTAACTTTACAGGGTAGGAAGCACCAATGGAACAGGTGATGGCTGGTAAAGTCGTCGTGGAAATGGGAAACAGAGGAGGCGCAATGGAGTGGGATACAGGCTTATCTATGTAGGAGGTGGTTATGCCATGGATAGGTATGACTACAAGAGGAAGGATTTGAGAAGGGACCAGTGTTCCATGAAGAGCCATCCCACATGAAGCCGGTGGCCAGAGGTGGGAGGGGATTGTGCGAGGTTGAAGAGAGTGTGAGTTGCAAACTTTAAAACTTTATTGAGAAGACGAAGAGTAGAAAGAAGGAGCCAGGGGGAGACTGCAGCAGTAGTGAGGTCGGCTGAGGACAAGAATGGCAGGGAAGGGGCTGGTACAGTTTTTATCAATGGTCAGTAGGTTTGTACTGGCATCTGTGGCAGTAGAACTAATTAATTGATTAAGCTCCAGTTTGCTATCAAAGCTGACCCTGGAGTTTCTAGGCATCAGAGATGGGAGATGAGATGTGGGGAAAGGGATATTGGTAAGCAGAGAAAGGTGGGACATTGGAAGCCGCAAGGATGACTTACTTTTTAGAGGGGTGGCAGAGAGACAAATATACAAGAGGCTGGATCAGGGGGGAAAGAGGAAAGAGAAGATGATTTGGGAGTCATCAATGAAAAGGTGGAAGAAGAACCCGAAGGAGGAGAGTGGGCTACCCAGATAGGCTGTGTACAGCGTGAAGATCAGAGGGCCAGGAACAAACTCTTAGGGAACACCTACTGGATCCCCACTTGTTTGCATGCTATCCTCTGGCTTTCTTCTTTTGAAATTGGGCTGCACTGAAAAAGCTCATGTTTTTATTAGTTATGTCTTGTGAGTATTCACATACACACAAGGCATAGTAGGTTTGTCCCTCTCCCTCTTCCCCCCACTGCTCTTAAATATTGTGTTGTAATGTATTTCCCACCCTTGCTCCCTCCCTGCCTTGTGGGTGCTTTGAAACAGTATGTTCTTATTGTATAAGCGCCTAACAAGCAAAGAATAAGTCAAAACAATAAATAAAAGGCGTGCAGGTGGTCCAATTAAATAGCAAATTCCCAGTCAGCAACGTGCGCCCACAAAAATGAAACGCTGGTATGATAATATAGCTCAGTCCCATATGAGCTCACTCCTGAGATTTGTACGTGACTGATTGTAGTGGGTTTACATCTCAGAGGGGATGGCTCAGACTTTCATGAGTCTGTGGTGGACAACATGAATAGCAGCAAGTTGGGTAATAGTAACATTTGTTATTTATTGTGCTAGCAAACATCTAAACTGCAGTAGCAATCATTTAAAAGCAAGGCATTATTATTATTACGATGGAATGGAATTCAGGTCCAACACGGTATGGGGAGAGGCCAGACTCAGCATGAATGGCAATGCTAATGGAACAGCACTGAATCTGCACTCATATGGGCCCCGCACAAGGGAAATACAGCAACAGGAGTGCAGAACCACAAGGAACATGTGCACAGTCACATAGGTACAAACAACACAGAAGGCAGTCTGTCAATGGGTGAGGCAAGACCTCTACTGAAGGCTAACATAGCTCTGTAACAAGCACATTACTTACAAGCTTAAGCACAAGAAGTGTGATAGTCAAGCTCATGCTCTGCAATAAAACAAAATGTCATTTTATGGGTAGGCCTTGGCTGCAGAGGCAGTGATTACAAAGCCTGTTTAAAAACCCTGGTGTATTGGGTCAAACAGTGGCGCTCGCAGCACCGTGTTCCTTTTAGAGGTGTATTTGGAGAGGTCATGGGATCAGCAGGGGCCTCGGCATGCGCGTGACTTGATGTATTAAGAATTCCTTTAAGCTCTTAGATCATAAACTCCTTCGAATCATGAGACGATGACATTGTCCAGCCTTTTTTGTTGGTGAAAAAAGCCTTTTCGAAATAAGTGTAATAATCTATCCCTTGTAAATCTTGGGGGAAAGCTCTGTGTGCATTCCGCCTTGAAATGTAAATGCCCACCAGGTTGTGAGGAATATTTGGATGAGGTAGAGCAAGGCTGGTCAACCTATGATCCTCCTGAAGTTTTTGCCTACAAGTCCCATGATCCTGCACCACTGAATATGCTTATCAGGGCTGATCAGATGTGTATTGCAGAACATCTAGAGGGTGATGTAAAAAGGTTCACTTATGAATAAGTTTGTGAATCCCTCCCATAGGTTCTCTCACCTGGAAAATAAACAAAAATTCAGACGCCTTCAAAGAATGACAGTCATGTAGATACATTTATTGGCAGTGGTTCAAAAAGAAATGTACACCACAATTGGTTTCAGGTGGCCTAACCATCAGGTGTAATTATGCAAATGTCAAAAGGTTGGATTGGTCTCAGGTGGCCTTACCATCAGGTGTAGTTCTGCCATAATTATGCAAATGTCAAAAGGTTGGATTGGTCTCAGGTGGCCTTACCATCAGGTGTAGTTCTGCCGATGTCAAAAAGATAGTTCAACACAAAAAGGGTCACCCTCGGAACCTTCCAGTTAGGCCTCTTGCAGCAAATAAAGTTCACAATGTCTCTGTCTCACCTGGGGTCCCTTCCACAGGCTCTACACTCCTTCCTAGTGATTGAAATTTGGGGGCACTGAGCGCTCTTTAGCTCCTGGTAAAGATAAAAGTGCTCCTAGTAATCACCTTGAAATTCCAAGGCAGGAGCTGGTTTCAGCTCCTGCTGAATTAACCTCCAGGGAACATGCTTAAATCACCCTGTCAGCCTCACCCGAGAGCTAAGACAAATTTGCTTCTAAATAAAACAGAGAAAGTGTGCCTCCAGAACCCATTCCTTTAAAGATTCACACACCAAGAAAATATATAAATTAAAGGAACAGCTTGGCCACAAATGACACTTGCCTTTCTAGCATTTAAAACGTGTGTACTTTTGAAAGAAAGTTAAATCAATTGCACTTGTTTTCTTACAGGAAAGCAGTGACAGTACTGATATATCTTATAAAGCCTTTCTTTTAGAAGGCCTAATAACATATTTCCTTGCAACACTTAAAGGATGTAAAATTATATTATAAACTGCTACACAATTACTGACAGCAGGAAACCCCACTGTTTTTCTTTGTTAAAGTTTGAGCGTACTATAGCTCTAAATGTAGGATACAGATTTTAAAAAGCAGGGGCAGGTTTTGCTTGCAAATCTCTCCACTTACAGATTGACCTTTACATTATTGTAATGCACTGTGAGGTGCAGATGATGCCAGTTACAAAATAGTTACAAACTATGCCTGCAATTACAGCTGCACAGTTGCCTTAATGAGACCTTTCACTGTAATATTAAATAGAGGTTACTGATGAAGTCGTCTAACCTTTGTTATTTTGTTTAAAAAAAGTGTTCTATTCTGAAAAGCATTCCTGCTGTAGGAAAACGCACTCTGGCAAAAATGTCTTGTTTCCTTCTAATCCATCCAAAATATGCATTAAGTGTCATACATGTCTCATACATGTTAATAGAAATCTCAAGTCGGACCAGGATCTTAATGTTAGGGCAACACCTGTGCAACAGGTTGTCGGCTATAAAACAAATCTCCCAATCTAAATAAATACAAATACAAAATACAAGTATGCTGTATAGGGCTCCTAAGAGAAACCACATAATCGTTGGGCCAGATCCTTTTCTAAATTACGGTTACTAAGGTTTTGGTGTGGTTTGATATTCTTAGTGGGTTAATGCACCCGATGCAGAGGTCTTAAATCTGTCAAATCTATGTATCTCAGATTGGAAACATACATAGCAGGCATAACAACCATTCATGCTCCTGAGGTCCTTAAAACATGGTAGAATAACCCCTGCGACACACTGCGGCTTGAGTCATGTAGCGCCTGTAGCAAACATCTTGGCATCTAGTATATTCAACACCTGCACCATAAACCCATTTTTCAGTCTTAACCAAAAGCACAGCCAGCGTCACTTTTAAAACCTTACCCTATTTCTTCACCTAAAAGTGAAGGTGTAGGGCGGGGTAGATATAGGGTGCACTATCAGCAGAGAGAGAACAAGGTGGTGGCAGAGAAAGAGGCAGTAGCAGAAAGAAACGTGTCAGTGAGGAGATGGCAAAAGATGTAGCAACAGAAACAGTGTTCTAGTGACAGTCATGGGTGTAGCGGGAGACAGGAATAAAGACCCTGTGAGGAAGCAATAGAGAGACAAAAGGGGAGGCTGGCATAAGAGTAAACAAAACGGAAATAAATATGAAGCTGCATTTCACAGGATCATAATAAAAAGATACAGTCGGTAAGCGCCAGGGGACCACTCCGGTGGTGATAGTACGCGGTACAAATGTCCTTTAACATTAACATTAACAGAGTGCAAGACAGAGCATTTTTGGGTGCTTATCACAGTTTGGAAATAAAAGCAAATTCAAGCATTTTTCAGGCATTCAAGAGTGAACAAAAAGTGCCATCCTATATCTATAAAGCTTTTTGTCTGAGAATCTTTTGAACTTTTTTCCCAAAATGTTTTATGCGTACACTATCCTAAGAAAACCTTTGAGACTTTAACAGCTCCTGGGTCAGACAAATAACTCCTGGTCAGAGGGAAATCCCTGACATCCAGGCGCTACTTTCAGCTCCTGCTTCTTGGACCTGAATTTCGACCCCTGCTTTCCAGTTCCAAACAAACAGAAAAAAGATACTGTTCTTGTCAGGACTCTCAGGGTTCCCTTCCCCAAGTCTAGGCTTCTCCTGCAAAGATGCGAAAATGTCGCTGCAGGCCACTCGGGGTTCCCTTCCCCAAGCTTAGGCCCCTCTAGTTTCAAACAAAAAGACACTCTTCTTGTCAGTCCTCTCAGGGTTCCCTTCCCCAAGTCTAGGCCTCTCTTGCTAAGGTTCACAATTGTCTTGGCGGGTCTCTCGGGTTTCCCTTCCCCAAGCTTATGCCCCTTTGGTCTCAAAACAAAACGTTCACAGTTCCTTTCATGGGGTAGTGTCAGAGACCTTAGAAAATTCCAGGCTTTTGCTCCACTTCTGCGAGACCACTCTGACTTCTGACCCCTCTCCTCAAACTTTGTATCTCTTCTGTCGGGTTTTCACTTTCTCCTTTCTTTCCACTTGGCAGGACATGCCAGCACCTTCTTCCTCTTTTCGGTGTCTCTTGCACACTCCTGCTTTATCGTGCCCCTTGCACACTCTTCACTCTGTCTTGCACCCTTGCATCTTCTTTTTGCCTTGCTGTGTCTTTTACACACTCTTCTTACTTTATCGTGCCCCAGGCACACTCTTTACACTTTGTTGTGCACTTTTGCACTTTCCTTTCTTATTTTTGGGTCGTTCGCACCCTCCCTTCCTCTTTCCATTACCTTTACAATGTATTCTTTCTGTCTTTTGGGTCACTCGCACACTCTCTTCTGTTTTCAGGTCGCTTGCGCCCTCTCTTCAGTCCCTCTGCCTGTTTGCGCTGCTCGCGCATCTTGTTTTCCTTGCTTTCTCTCTTCTGTGCCGCTTTCTATTTTCATATTGCTGTTCCCACTCCAGCCACACGCACACCACTGGGTTTTCTCGCTTTCTCTGGCTATGAGAATCCCCCGGATAGAGCAGTGCTGGCGGCCAGCTCCCTGGGATCCACAGGTAAGGGTCTCACCACCTGCTCTTCAGATACCCCGGGGACTGGCAGATGTCCCATTGGAATGAGCACTGGCCTGGACAAGGCTAATTAGCAACTCACCCCACTCTGACTTCATGGAGACATGGCTCCCTCACTGCGCTGCAGCCCTCCAGCCACACAGGGTCAGCGTCTCAGTGTCCTGCTAAGTGGAGTCAGGTGTGAATGATCAAAATAATGTGCATGACCTTGCCTGACTCTATTAGTCGGACAACCTAGTGGTGTAATGTGGCATGCCCCTTTCTGATGCTCACCATTATATCTATGGGCAATCTTCACTGCTCCCAGTTGCCTCTTCCTCATCCCAGTACTTGTTGGAAATGGGGAGGGGGTGATGGAATGGGATTGGAAATATCCCATAAAAGCTGAGGGGAAGGGTTTTAAGGTATAATGGGAAAATGAAGAATACCATGTCTTGCCCTTGGGCATTTACCTCCCAATTCCCTGTGACCATCCACCCAGGTGATCCTCCCTCGCTTGCCCATCCCCAGGGTCGGGATCCAAAAGTGATGGCTCTTCCCTGGCCACCTGAATAGAGGATCCTGGGGAAGTAGGTGAGAAAGCACTGTCAGGTTTCTCACAGTTCCCAGTCCCCAGACAGGGTAGTGTGTCAAGGCCCCTTTAAGGGCTGGCGTTTACAGTCTTTCACCTGTTTATGAATAATAGACAATGGGCCTCATTACACGGACGGCGGTAAGGGTTAACGGTCACCTTTAATGGCAACGGTGACCGTTAACCCTTACCGCCGTACTACGAGGTCCCTTTGCGGGTTGGAGGAATTAACGCCTGCTTCTTGCAGGCGTTAAAATCCAACCCGCTAAGGGACCTCGGAGCTAATTACGGCACCGCAAAATTGCGGTGCCGTAATTAGCACCTTCCCCATTTCCATAGAGCCCTATGGGGCAGAAATGGGAATGGGGAAGGGCAATGGCGGAAAGGGTATTTACCGCCCCTCCAACCTTGGAATGGGGCGGTAAATCCCCTTTCCGCCAAGACGGTGCCGGTATTTTACCGGCATGAGCCATGGCGCTAATAGCGCCATGGCTCACCGCCTACCGTGTAATGAGGCCTAATGCTTTAGTAAGCACCTTACAATAGTCAATCATATAGGATAAGTTACATCTGAAAGTTTTCTTGGTTCAGGCAAGCCCCACACATTTGCTGGGTGGCCGATAACAACCTCATAAGGGGACAAACCCACTCCAGAATGTGCAACAGTTCTAATAGAGAATAAAGCTATACGTAAGGCATCCACCCAGCTTAGGTTGCCACTTGCACACCCTTTAGATAGCTTGTTTGTTTGTGTGGCATTACAACGTTCCAATAAATCAGCCAACTCCGGGTGATTTATTGCATGAAACATTTGTCTTATACCCAATGCCTGACATAACAGGTCTATTGTTCTATCCACAAAATGAACCCCATTATTGTGCCATACTGAGTGGGGCAGACCATACCTCAGAAAATATTCCTTAACAAGAGTTGTGGATGTGCTCAGAGCAGTGTTATCTCTCCAGGGAAATGCCTCTACCCATTTACTGAAAATACAGACAATTACCAAAACATATTTGTATTTCTGACAGGGAGGCAACTCCATGAAATCCAATTGTAGGACTTCAAATGGGAAATCTGGGGGACCAAAATTACCACTTGGCGCTCCTTCTTCTTTCCCAACATTATGTTTACAAAATGCTATTGCTGCTTTGCGAAAGGTTGGGTTATTCAAAAATGTATGTAATAGATTAACCATGCCATCCGCCCTATGTGAGCCACTACATGTGTGACTGATGCCATCATAGGTACATGTTTATTTGGCAACATCCATCTCCCCTTGTTTCCCATGACCACCCAACACCCATCCTCAAAGACTGCATCAATCTCCCATTGTTTCAATTCCTGACAGGTAGCATACTGACAATCATGTCAAGTGTATTCTCAAAGGGCGATGGTCTGTTGTGTATGGACACAAAAAATAAGTGAGAGAGTAAGGGGCTTGGGCAGTTGTCTTTGCAATTGCATCCGCAAATGCATTGCCTTTGCCCACATGGTCAGTGACTTTCTTATGTGCACTGCATTTATTAATGGCACAACAGCTTGTCAAGGGCAGTGAATCGAGCAATTTGTGAATATGTTCGCCATGCTGAATTGTGGTCCGATGGGAGGTAAGAAAGTCACGTTCCATCCAGAGACTGCCAAAATTATGGGCAACCCCAAATACATACTGGCTATCAGTGTAAAAGTTTTCTGCAAGTCCAGAGCTGGGCTCACATGCTCAAGGTTAGCGATATAATTGCAGCCGCTTGTGGTGAATGCAGGTTTATACAACAGTTTTTAATGTAGCTATGGCATAAACTGCAGTAGACGAGCCATCGGGTAGCTTGAAACAAGAGCCATCAACATATTGGGCCTCATTACGAGTGCGGCGGTAAGGGGTTAACGGCACCGGTAAGGATGCCGGTGCCGTTAGCCCCTTACCGCCGCATTACAAGGTCCCTTAGCGGGAGCCGCTAAGGGACCAGGGAGCTAATAACGGGCCCGTTATTAACAGGCCCATTATTAGCTCCCTCCCCATTCCCATTGAGCCCTATGGGGGCTCGAATGGGAATGGGGATGGGTATTTTGAATGGGGACTTACTGGGTCCTCCAAGGTTGGAATGACCCGGTAAGTCCCCATTCTAAGAACCCAGACACGAGTTTGGAGGTAGCCATGGCCCTAATAGCACCATGGATACCTCCAAAGTCGTAATGACCCCCATAAAATGCCATCTGACTTTTCTAATGGAACATCATACAAATCAATGCATCCCTTTGTCTCCTCATCTGTTATTAGTATACACTCTTGCAAAACATCAAGGTCATCAGAAGGACGGGCAGCAAGGTGCCAGGATTCAAGGTATTAAATCTTCGCAAAGTCATGTTTGGGTGCTAACTGGGTCAACTCATACCTAGTCAGTCGTGCATTAGTAAAATGTTGTGTTCGTGTTTTGTTCGGGAGAATGTCTATTGCATAGGGAACAATGACAGTTAAAGTATGGCCCAATTTGGGACACTGTAAAGAAGAGGATAGGTTGAGGAGGTTTTACGAGACCAGAAGATTGAGAAGGAGCGGCCACTAAGGTGGG
The DNA here is from genome assembly GCF_040938575.1 of Ambystoma mexicanum. NCBI lineage: Eukaryota > Metazoa > Chordata > Amphibia > Caudata > Ambystomatidae > Ambystoma > Ambystoma mexicanum. The sequence continues at coordinate 128,404,131 of NC_090931.1, forward strand.
AAGAAATCCGGTGTAGAACAGAGTCATAGAAACCAAAAGAAGAGAGAGTGGAGAGAAGAGTAGGGTGATTCAAAGTCTTGCAGGCAGCTGAAAGATCACGTAGGATAACAACTGAGTGCAGAGTCAAAAGAAGTGAATTGCAAACACTAAGTAAAGCTGTTTCTGTAAAACGATGAGGGCGTAAGCAGGACTGGAAGGAGAAAGTAAAGAGTTAGAATCAAGATAAGAGGAGATTTGGGCCTAGACCACCTGTCAAGTATATTAGATAGGAAGGGAAGGAGAGAGATAGGACAGTAATTAGAAGGGGAAGAAGCATCAAGGGATGTTTACATTATAATAGGAATAATAATTGCCTTCTTGTAGGAAGAAGGAAAAATAGCAGTGGAGAGCAAGGAATTAATAAGAAAGGAAGAAGCAGAGTGTAGATTTTGAGAATAAATACAGATGGAATAAGATATATGGGGCAACTTGAACGCGGTATTCCCTTTCTACTGAGGATATATTCTCTGTGTCCCACGAACAAGCCATGGATGAATCGTCAACCTGCGGAATGGAATGAACATGGTGAGTACGCAGAACCTAATAGCCACTCACAACCATTGTATGCACAGGGAATACATAGTGCACATATATGTATGCAGACTAAGGACTCACCTGAGTCAGTGAATGCAATGTCCAAGTTGCACCTGAAATGCTGATGCATCCACTGTCAGAAATCGCAGAAAGGAGGCATTCCGAACCATGAAAGAAACAGTGACGGTTGTGTTGCCCCACTGGCCTCGCTGATCCAGAAGTACATGGTTGGTTGGGGTTTCTGCACAGCCTGCAACCATCTGTTGAAGGTAGGAAACAAGCATATGAGTTTAGGGGGGCAGACAAGTGCAAGGGCATTGACAGTCAAGCAGCAGAGCAACCACCTATACTTACCACAATTGTTGTCATTCCCATCGCATTGCATTGGCTGGACCGTTGGCTCTATTCCGTTTTCCTCCTTCTGTGTAGGTCTACACCTGTCTTTGTATGCCATGTGTGGAACTGGCTTGCATGGACCACAGTGGCATCTCTCATGACATTTCTGGAGATGGAAGCCTTGTGTTTTCTGAAATTCAAGTGCATGGTACTGGACAACTATTGCAGTGTGCACGGCCAGGCGGGGGGGCGTGTGTGTGTGTGTGTGTGTGTGTGTGTGTTGCTTGTAACCGCGATATGCATCAGTTCCACCACTGTCATCATCAATGAAGGCTGTGCACTGGATCTGATGCAGGACACATTACCCCTCAAGCCACATGGTCTGCATGCAGTGGTACTGTCACTATGTGTAGGTAGTTCTTGTGTATGATGGTATTGCAAGTGGCTAGTTCTCCAGACATGATTGCATCTGGTGTGTGCTGTCTGAAGTGCTTTCGCCATTTCTTTTAGTTTTCTTGCGTCTTTGGGCTCTGAATGTATGGTATATGCCTTATGGGGCTATCTGTAATTGTGTGCAACTGTTTTTTGCATGCATATCATTTTGGTGCTGCCATACCAGTGATTGTGTTTGTTATCAGCAACCAAAGATGCCTCCGGGTTCAGTGCGCTTTACAAATGTCTAAATAAATAAATAAATAAACTAGTGACAGGCACATGTGCCTGATACATCGGGATGTTTGTGAAGATTGGGTGTGGGCATGTGCGCAAGGCAAATATGTATCACTCTGACTGCTTATATGCGGTTTGGCACTTGTGCAGTGTTGTTACAGAAAATCTGGGGTGATCCTGCAAAATGTGGTGAGGGTCCTCTTACACTTCCACTGCACTGAGACATACGCAGAGCCTGAGACTATCCGGGGCCCATGTAAAGTTGGGGCCTCCCTGCACCTCGATTGCTTTAGGGGTGTCTGTTACAGGAGCCTGTGTGGCTTTGGTTATTACAATGTCGTTTCCTGTGTGTGTTGAAAAGCCAGGCAAACATAAGTCTTTAGGTTTCTGTGTTTGTCCAAGTGCTCTGTTTTTGTGCACACTTTTTTGGTAGTTTGATACTCATCTACCTACCTGACTGTCTGAGCATCATTTGGGATCTTGTTGTAGGCAACTATTTTGAAGTGTTTAAGCACGCCCTTCTTTTCCGCCTGGTTCTGGAGAGCAAAACCTCAAAACGGCCATTTTTTTTTTTACTTAATTTTTATTATGTTTTGTTCATTGCCAGTCACATTACATTCTGAAAAATAACAAACACATGTTTGCAAAGCGAGATCGGAGCATATTAGTACTGTGCTATGTTCATACATTCTATACATGCTTCTGCTCTCTCGCTTCAACCGATGAATATGACTTTCTCTCCACCCTCCCCTCCGCCGCTCTTTTCGGTTGAGCGTACATCCAGAATGTATTCTGTGTGTGTCAATAGGTGGTCACAATTTTATTGTTAAAGGGTTCTCCCGTTGGGTAGGTCTTCATTGGCTTGGTTCAGAACCCCTCACTTTCTCTGGGTTGCATTACTGCTCCGAGCATTGGTCAGGTTAACATTTTGATACGCTTGAGAGGTTTATATTTGTAAAATCCATCCATAGTGTTTCACTCTTCGATGCTTTCCTTAATAGGCAGTTTGTAGGGTGGCCACAAGAGAGTTTGCACACCTGACTTGGAGTCAATCAGTAGACTGACGAAGCATTACTTACTTCTGATTGGTGAAATGTGTCTCAGCTCTGTTCCTTGATCGGACGAAAAACTGCACAGTGTGTGCATACTAAACACAAGAAGAACAAGCACTGGCAAAGCCAACAGTTTGGCCTTTTCTGTAGGTATGGGATAGGCATTTCCTTTTCTAGGCTCCGATATAATGGCACTACTTTGCCTTTAGATGGCAACAGCTGGAAAATAGAGTGAATGCCTGGGCATATGATGGCAATGCCTGGAAAAAGCCTGACTAATACCTCAAGCTAAAACGGTTGGCTTTGTCGTTGCTTGTTTTTAACAGGACTTCAGTGCATTGAAGAGATATAAATCAAGTGGCTGAAGGCACACTTGGTTAAGACACTTTTATTACACAAGTAGTCATTTACTGCTGTAATTAAGGAATTAACTCCTAGCAGACTGCTTACAAATAATAGGCTACGGTTGGTGTTGAGAGACCTCAAAGAGAACACAGGAGTATGCGTTTTGAGCAGGGAGGGGCAGGTAGTGGGTGGAAATGGCCATAGGGATTAGCCTTTCCGGGGCAGTCAATCGGTGGGCAAATAACCAAAGTACACCCAAAAGCTGTGTGTCCCTCCTCACATGTCCTCTACCTCCTACCTGTGCTACAATGCAATAGTTTTGGCATATAGGTGGCACTTAAGCGCCATCTAATAGCCTAGACTAAAAACTGAGGTGTCATTGAAACTTGCTGATACTTATTGAATATAAAAATGTTTTTCAATGATCTGATTGTTGCCTCACTCAGGGAAGGCTCGTCCATAGCCACCCACGTGCAAATTATGGACAAGCTGGGAAAAGCAGAGACAGCAGCACTTCGGATTGAGTTATTTCCCTGAGGAGTGTAGTGCATGCATAATGGACATGCCTAACTGAGAGCCACGGCACTCCCAGCCAGGCATGACCCGCTGGCTATTTTTTTAATTTTTTTATTTGGCATGTCAATGGTTTTACATTTAGAAAACCTTTCACCAAAAAGAAAAACACATTTTCTAAAACATTATTGTTTACAAATACAAATACCGAAAGTAAAAATATTTTCAAATGCCTGCATGAAAATTCATCCAAACTTTTATGATAAACTCATATTCAGTCAACTCTGTTTCCATGTGGCAGATTTTCCTGCAGTCTCGCCTCAATTAGTGTCAAATGTTTCGCTACTGCCAGTGCTAGACTATTTTGTTCGCCATCAAGGATCATGCTCCACCACTCGTCAGCAGATCTAACTTGATACTGGTTGAGATGCTTTCCCAATTCATGCTCTCTTTCAACCATCAATTCGGGGCAACTCAGTAGCAAATGCTTAATTGATTCTGTTTCATTCTCTAGATGGCATAGTCTACAATTTGGAATGATCTTTGCGCTTTTTCTTTCACTCAATTTTACATTTGAGGGAAATAAATTCAAACGTAACCGTAGGAATTGCTGCCTGAAAAATTGATTGGGGAATGTATTTATATACCGTAGCAATTGATTTAATTTACGTGGCCAGGCCCAAAATTCTTCATAATGTTTGTAGCTGTGCAATGATTCTTGAGTATGTATCCAGTCTATTCTGTACAATTTCAATTTTATTCGATCCGGGTTCAAGATCAGGGAGTCGACCATTTCATTCAGCATTGCTACATTTTTCCAATCTTGCAGTATCTTTTCGCTAGGATATTCCAAAGCCCTTTTTAGAGTAGAGAATCCTCCCTTCGATGAACCTTCCAAATATTTGCGGAAAAAAGAGAATGATTTCCACATTGCTATTGCTTTAAGCGAGGTTAACGCCAACTCTCTTCTAATTATTGCAACCAGTAAGCTTTTTGGTAGTCTCAAAGAGTTTCTCCAAAACGACCCCTCCAACCGGGGCCAGATGCTTTCCGGAAGAATGAGTGAGGTTTCGGCACCAGAGGTCAAAATTGGGGCCACCTTCATCCTAAAGAATTGCACGAATTGAACCAAGGAATAATGAAAATATTTTTTCATTCAAATTCTTCCTTGTGCCATCAGATTTTTTGCTTTCTTCCTCAGAACTTCCACTCGCGGTGTTTCACAAATACTTTTATTGCTATTTACTCCTAGATAGGTGTACTCCTTCACCTGTTCCACTTGCTGTCCCTTTCGGAACCAGGAATCATTTTGGTTCTTTCTTCCCGTTCTTCCAGTGCCGATGATCATGACTCTTCATTTCCCTGAATTTACTTTCAGATCGTTTTCCTACAAGTAATTTTGAATTGTGTCTAATTGCCGTTGGAGTCCAATTAGTGTTTGGTCCATGACCACTATATTGTCGGCATAAAGGAGTCTATCGATTTCATTCCCGCCAATCCTCAGGGGAAATGAGCGAATCCAACTAAAGGCTTCATCAATATCAGACAGAAAGAAATAAAAAAGTTCTGGGGCCAACGGACATCCTTGTTTCAAACCTGTGGTTGTAACAATTGCATCGGTAAGAGTTCCCAGTCTGTCAGTCTGACCTTAATAGTTGTTTCGCAGTGTAGATCCTTGATATTAGTCAAAAGCTGTTCCAGGCACTGCCATCTTTCAAGTTTTCGCCACAGACGGTCTCTATTGATTGAATCAAAAGCCTTTTATAGATCAATAAAGGCCATGAATATTTGGCCTTTTTTTTTGCAGGGTTCTTGCTTTCAGTAAATTGATGATAAATAAATTTAACGATGGTCCTATGCCTTTTACGAATCCTGCTTGCCACTTGTCTCGGTGGCCCGAGTAGTTACCCCATTTTGAGAGGGCCTTCAGCAGTATGGTTCCGAAAACTTTCCCCACCACGTCTAATAAAGCGATCGGCCGGTAGTTTTCTGGGTTTGATCGTATTCCCTTTTTGAATATAGGTACTACTACCACCGATTTCCAAGAACGTGGTACCTTGGAGGTCCTTAGTATCTCTTTATAAAGAATGATGTAATAAAGTAGACCGGATTTTTGTATTTGTTTTCAGTTCCATATTGGAGAGACCATTCGGGCCGTCTGCTCTTGAATTCTTCAGGCGTTTAATGATCTATTCAATGGTTTCAGCATCAATGTTTATATTTATTTTGTTTGCTCCCGGTTCCAGGGTGTGATGGTTCCCTGCTCCAGTTACCATCTGTGGAGTAGGGCTTTGTGAAAAGTATTTTTGCCAAACCGAGGCCCCAATTGAAGTTGTCAACAAGGCATCTTGAGGGGCGTTGATCTCGTTAATAAAAACCCATGTTGCCGCTGTATCTTTCTTAACAATAGAGGCTAACATTGCTTGTGCATCCCAATTGATTAATGCTTGCCTTGTGAATGTTCACAGATATGTCTCCTGATTTCTCTTTTTTGCACTTTTGAATAGATCTCTTCAGCTGTTTTTTCTTATTTGCTATTTCTTTATTATAAATTTGACAGTGTCTCATCTGAGGTTTTGCAAAATTGGAGTTTGGTTTAATTGCATATTCTTGGAATAATGGAAGGTAATCAAACCTTGCTGAGTCTTTAGTATCCCGCCTTTTACAGACTTCTTTAAGCATTCGTTCCGGCAACATCGATAATGTTTGGCATTCATCACCAATCTATTTCGCCCCAGATTTATTTCAAGCCTTTGGATGCCTTTATTTGATTTGCTGAACATCATATTTTGGCAGGTCAACTTAAGTGGATTATGATCACTTTTTTCAGTGTCTTGTATGTTCAAAGATTTTAGCATTGGTGACATATTTGAAAAGACACAGACATAATCCAACAGGCAGGCTCTCCCCATACCTTTCCAAGTCGGTTTTTCTGGAATATTGCCTTTCAAGGTGCCGTTCAAAATACAGCAATCTCTTGTCTGAAGCATATTACTCCAGGCTACCCCCCCCTTGATAGCTTTACATTTTTTGAGACACCTTCTTCCACGATTTGCTCATTGTTTTTTATCCAAGCAGGTACAGTTTAGGTCTTAGCAGTATAAAGGGGTTGTTCCATTTTGCCCATTTTTGGTCAATTATTGCTGCAATATCTTCAGACATGTTGATGTTTCTTTTTCCCACCTGATTCCAGTAGATATTTATTAAAGAAATAACTCAGTTTGCATCCTCCCCTTGTTTCCTTAAGTTAAAATCTACTACTTGTATAAAAGGTTCAGGGAAAGACGTACCAATCAAAGTCCAACCCAAATTGTGCTTCACTGCAATCAAAAGGCCGCTCTTGGCTCATCTGGTTTGGTTTTTAACGGCTGGATTTAGAGATATCCAATAGCCTTCCATTAAAGGGGCTTCAGTAAGCAACACCTCTTGCAAGCAAATCACAACGGCTGACTCAAGTTCCCTTGACTCCTCTGTAAAAAGGTGCGTGGAGCCGCTGGTGTTCAGGTCCAGTCTTTTTCTAAGGTTCGATGCTATTGGTTACTCAATTTATCCGCTAGTAATCCTACCAGCCACTTCCAATTGGTCTCGTCCCCCTCCTTTACTAATTTCTCCTCACCTTTTTTGAATACTTTTTGAGTCGGTTTTCTGCCTATGCTCATTGCTAATTTGCCCCTTTGGTGCTGCGGCAATGCCCTTATTATCCTTTTTTACCAGGTTCTCCATTACTTCCTCCAGCTTAAATCCCAGAGACTTGAGATGCAATGCTTCGCCCAGTATAGTTTGTTTCGTCAATCTGGATATCAGATGGATCATCACTTTATCAGTTTGTGAATAATCTGAGAATTCAATAAATGAAAACTCTTGTGACGCCACCAAATGTAAAGACGGTACGTGATGGAATAACCTCAATACGTTAGCCCTATTGAGCACAAGACCATCGTCTGTAGGAATAGTTCTTTCCAGAGATAACTTTAGATCATCGATAATTTCTCCTCCATTATCTTGTAGCTTTTTCAACATTGCTTTATTTGGCAATAAGAGGTTTAATTTAGGCTTTAAAATCTCTTGCCTAGCTGTGTTATCATGCTCCTCCATTTCTTCTACTGGACCAGGAGCGACCTTCCAACTTCTTGTTTTTCTTCCGTCCAGGTGTCCTCCATTACTTCTCTGTTGATTTGTACTTGCTCCAGGGCTGCCTTTTTTTTCTCGTCCTCGTATATCACCATCATTGATTTTTTTATTTTTTTTTGGTTTATGCTTTATGATTTCAGCAGCCCTTGAACCTCTTTCAGTACTTCCCTCATCTTTTTCAGAACCTTTTTCCTCTGAATCCTCTGTATTAGAGGTTTCCAACATTACGGAATCTTCTCCTTCAATACTTTCTTCTCCCGAGATACTGTGTGTTGACATATTCATCAAATCGATCTCACTTGATGAGTTTATGATATCTTCTCTTGATACCACTCTCTCCCCCTGTAATTTAGGCTACTTCTATGTATTTAGTCTACTGCATGTTGGATTTCTTAAAGTTGGAACTGAAATGTTCTACTGTTTGAATTAGCTTTCTTGCTTAGGGGCAAGTTTTTTGATTTTTTTACTAGAACTTTTTTTTTTACCAGGATCTTTTTCTGATTTTTTTGCACCTCTACCTGACTCGATTGCGTCAGGGAAAGTTGTTCCTTCGTTATCTCTGCTGGTTTTTTGTGAAAATATGATACATTTTTGCAATTGTTGACTCCTTACTAGTAGAACTCCTACTTTTAATCATAATTGTGTCTTTTTGCCTTTTTTGAGTCCCAGTCTTCTATTTGCTTTCTTCTCTCACCTCTCCTTGGTTTTCATTGAGAGCCCCTGATGTCAAATGGGCATTAGGGAACGTCACCTTGTCCTGATGGGGAACTCCATTGCCACTGTTCTCTAAATGGTTTACCTCCTCTGTTTCCACAGGAGTTGCCCTTGAGTTTTCTTCTCCTTGTTTGACTATGTCCATTACTCTCTGTGGTTCACCAGGCACTGGGATTGTGTTATCCGTAACCTTGTGTAGGTCGTAGCTCTCGCCATTTCCTGTTTTGGTTTTAGTTGTCTGCTGGCCTCCCAAGTTTGACTTGTCTACTTGATCCGCCCCTGATCCCAGTGACTCTCGAGTCTGTGTGCGATCTGCTTTTTCTTTAATTAGCGGATCCAGAATAAGTTGTAATATTTGAATTACTCCGGCCGCTGAGTTTTCCAATTTTTTTTTTTTCAGTCGCCAGTACAAATCCTTCTATTAGTATCATTTTACTCTGTGACATTGTTAATACTGTGGTATGGTCTCTTAAGGTGTTATCTAGGGTCTCGTAAAGCTTCATAAATGGGGCGCGAATAGCTGTCATAGTTGCCACTGTATGGAAGGCTTTTTCGTTAGAGTCAGAGGCAGGATTTTCCAGTGGTACCACCAACTTATCCAGCCCGTCATGTCCTTTATCAACTCTATTTCCTTCAATCGTTTGGACTTCCTGCTCCATTGTGTGTCTTTCTTTAACCCCTTCATTACACGTTTGTGTAGATTTATCCATGCCATTTAAATTTCTCCCCCTTTCTTGAATACTATTATCTAGTGGCAGGCCAAATGGTAGTGCAATTTCATTTGGGCACATTGCTGCCTCCATTTTAAGGGACGTTTCCAAAAGCATTTGATCTGGTATTTCTAACGAGCCCACTTTCAACCGAGAGCTCGTATTGCCCCTAAAGGGGCTTGGAATCTGAGACCTTTCATTAAAGAAAAAGCGACGGCCCGCTAAGGTTGGCCCCAGTGCCAAAGATTGAGAAGCCCAACTTGATTTTTCCACCTGGGGATTTAAGTTTGTTTTAAACCCCATAAGCGTTTCACCACCCTTGTAGGTCAATTCGTTGACTGTTTTGGGTCCTCCCACTGTTCTTACCCTGGATACTGGGTTGTCAAAGGACCATCGCAGTCTTTTTTGTAAGTATATGCCCCGTCCATCAAAGGTTGGCGCTACTTCTTGACATAGCGTGACCTGGACATTGTCCTTTATTTCCATGCCATGGTTAATGTTATGCTCGTTAGTGGTCCTCCTTTTAATAGGGCCTCTATGTTGGTGTCCTGAGTCAGGATGGTGAAATGTTTTCTCAGATGTCCTTTCTGTCTGGCATGATGATTCTTTTTCAGTATCCACTTGCTCCGGTATAGGCAGAGTCATGTGAGACTCCCTGCAGTTATCTTCTTTACAGGCACACGTCTTATTTAGCACCCCAGATGTCAATAGCATTTTGTTTACTTTGCCCCCACCAGCACCATCAACCGTGTATGTATCGACATCCACAATGATGTTAAATTGGCAGTCATACCATGCTGCAGCAATCACCCGACTGTTAGGGGAGTTACCATCTTTATTGTCTTCGCTGCTTGCGCTTAAATTGCGCTTAAGTTCACGTTCATTTCTAGTGTGTCGCGCGCATCTCCAACCACCCCTTGTAGGGAACTAACGCCTTCTAATTGAGTAATAGTATCACTATTATCAGTGGGAGGGCTCACCTTTTCTTCCGCGTCCGTGGCCAGATTGTTCTCACTTCTGCCAGACACGTTCTCTTGAATGATGAGCAGCCGTACGCCTCCGTCCTCCATACTCCAGACACCAGACACTCTGCCCACACTCCGCTACGCTTCTCTGGGCCAAAGGTTTTTAGACCCAAGCTTGCGTAGCGGGGGGCGGGTCCAGCAGTGGCTCTGGAGATTACAGGTAATGCAGGAGTTTGTAGTCCTACCTCGCCGGCGTGTTGTAGTCCTTACACGCCGCAGACTATTCTGCTGCTTCTTCAGTTTATGGGCGAGAAGTATAAAGATATTCTTTTTTCAGCGCTTGATCCCAGATTAAAGAGGTGATGCACACCTCCACACCAGACTCTCTGACCACACTCCGCGCAGCCTTCTCTCATTGCTGCTGAATGAGAAGCGTCAGGGCGTTTAACTTTCGGAGACGCAGACGCAATGTCGTCATGACTGGAATTCTGAAACTTGATTCCAATGCTTCCTGCTTCCAGGCGTGGTGGTGCTCAGAGAGAATCATTAGGTGGAGCTGTAGTGGGAAGGGCCGAACTGGCAGGTATGTAAAAAAAATGGTGTGTGTGCACGTACGCATGTTCCGTGCAAGGCTGATTTAAAGTGGCAACGTTGACATTGATTGGGTAAACCACTGTCATGAACTGGAACAAAGCTAGTACTGCTGGCATAGATTGGTGGTGCAGGCATTATGAGTTTACGCTTTACAGTGGCAATGCTGGTGTATTGGGGGAAACTGCAGCATGAAAATGTGTTGAAAAGTGCTCCGTCTGCGGTTGGTGGCCTGACATCTACTGGATTTGTTCTTGTGTTTCCCTGCATAAATGATTGAACATTTAATGGCGCTTTACCCAAAGCTTATTAGAAAATGTGCTGTAAAACTGCACTATTTCAACACATTATTGTAAGGAATTTCAAGGGGAAGTTCTTCCCAGAATCATAAACAATTGGTTTGAGCTCCCACACGACCTTCGGTTCGTACACAAATTCATGAGAAATAATTACGCCACTGCACTGAGAAATGTTACCAAACACTACTGGCCTCATTTACATCAGTAAACACGGAACCTATTCCAAGATGGCCACGGCTGGTTGATAGCAGGCTTTGAAACCTGTTGCCCATTCAGCCTTTCTCCACGGTTTACATTTACACAAGCACTACACAAGCACAACGACATTGTCACATCTTCCAATTCAAAGTCAAAAGCAGCCAGGAATGCAGGGAATTACAATGAGATTACAATTCTTGTGGAGTAGGCTACAGTAGCATTTTGCGAAAATAGATCAGGCCAAAATCTAGTCATCTAAATAGATGCTATTAATAAGGTTTGGTTTTCAAAATGTCTGTTTCATTACCTGTTTCAGAGAACATGTAATATACTAAAGTGTTGCTCTTTTCCTTGAGCGCACAGAGGATCTTTATTGAAAAGGAATTGCTTTTGTTAACCATCACTCTAAAGACTCTGAGCAAGAGCGAGCACTAACCACAGACATTAGCTAAGTGTTAAAGCTTGCTTTAGTGTAACAGGCCAAAGCTTACAAACAACGCTAGACAGGCTTGTCACCTTTAACAGACTAACACATCCTTCAACATACTAACACATAAAACATTCCTAACACTGCCCAACTCCTGCCCCCCTAAAGTTCCCATCCCTCATCAATCCCCCTGTCAATTCGCCTAACGATGTACCGATTCCCCAAATGTAGCTCACATCGCAATACACTCTATTGTACCTGGCCTGCCCAACAAATTCTTAGTGTAGCCTGACAGTAACAAAGCCATGCCTAGATGTCTCTCACTAACTCCCGAAATTAGCGCTAACCACCTCTACCATTGAGTCACTCAACTTAACTTGATCAGGGCTAGAAAAATCTACTAGCCAACTAGCATTGGCTATCACTTTTTATGAAAGGCGAGTACCATGTGTATGATGCTTGACTTTGCTGGCGAGTATAGGGATGTTAGAAACTTATTTTTCATTTACTGCACGCACACTTTGTTTGAAGTGCACGTTCCACTGTGCATGCTTGACAGCATTGCACCAAATATGAATTATGCGTATGGCGACATGCACCATTTTACAAAAAGCACTGATGAATATTTTGTCAACAGTAACCTTGGGGCAAGTGTATTTCTCTTAGGTCGAGTATGCATACTAAGGAACTCGCACTGCAGCTCTAGTGGGATTATTAAGAAATTGCAAGTGCTGTTGATTTCCAGCAAAACACTTAGGCAACAGCCCTGCAGACCTGCCACACCAACAACAAGATCACATCTAAAATCCCAAACTTTTAAACCAAACTACCTCGGTTTTCAGCATTACCAAACGGGCCCAGCAGCACTGCAATTGCTGTAATGTTTACGGAGAATGTACAGCATTGTCTAGCACACCTGAAAGCTCAAGAGTAACATGCTTGCCTTGGTAACCGGCAATGCCATGCAACATGGGTTTGATATCCCGGATGGGCAGACTCCGTCCTTCCCCACACAAATCTCTGGTCGATAAACTGAATACAGTAAATGAGCAACAAGAATGACACCAATTATTACAGCACTCAGAAGCCAGCATGAAGCACTATACACATCACCAAACTATTATTACTATTATTGTCCCCCTCAACACTTTGCAAAATATCCTCTCCCTCGCAACCTGTGGAGGATTGTTGTGTTTGGAAGTTGGAAATGCAGCCATTGTGATGTATCTCATTCATCCATGAGGGTCCCAAGCAACCAGCAACCCTGTGCATGGGGAAAGTGATATTTGAAAAAAGTATCACTTTGAAAACCTTTCATCCCTGGATAGGTTAATGATGAGCCCTGTTTTAATGCTATGGCATCACAAATAATTGAACAGCATAATTTTCATGGCTAAAGACTGCTGTGGAGACACATTAACGCTGTAATAGATGCCATCGCTCACTGGGGCATCTATGAATACAGGTTCTATGCATCTTTTTTTTTTAAATTAACTACTCTCAGGGCATTTTATCTGCTCAATACAAAAATACACTTTTTATATTAAAGAGTGCATACCAGCCATGCTTAATTAATTCCTGCTTGTCCTACATTTTCATGATTTTCTGTAAGATGCATATGTATGTATGTATGTATGTAAGTGTTAAGACAGCTGGGGAAACACCACACAGATGATCAGGAGGCAGAAAACCCCGGACTCAGTAACAGAAATAGATAAAGTGAAAGGCAAACCCCAGCTTTATTAACATCCAAATAAAGCAGGGACAGCATGCACGCATAATATGTCGTCGGTCTCAGCGTGCTTTTTAAAAACAACACGTTTATACTCAACATTTGTCATAACTGACATCATCCTGTAATCTTAGCTATCAAAAACTCTGGTTTGCAAAGATTGGTTAAAGAGATTTACTACATATACATTCTATAGGGGTTAAACTTCTGATTGGGTAACATGACTCCTCCTGAGACCACCTCTAAATTGATAATAGTAAAAAGACATCAACTCTACAAGAAACTATTGGTTGGCATAGTACGTACTGGGTGGCCTAGAATCAAGGGTTCTGATTGGTTGGCTTTTTACTGATTGTCGTGGATTGAAGACATGAGAAAAGGTAGGTCAGGAACAGGTTTATTGGGGGACCGCAACAGCAAAGTGGGGACAGCTACCTTTCTCCATCTTGCTCCTCCAATCGCCACCCAGGCATGCCCGACGTCATGTTCCAGAGCTTCAGTGAGTCGAAGCTCTGGAACCTGTGTCCACAACACTGACCAACCTTGGACAACTGACAGGTCATCAAGACATGAGCCAGAGAGGAGTAGGGGTAGAGAGGTGCATGGACTGCTTTCCCTTCAATTAAAGAGAATACCATCCCTCATATCTAGGCCATGAGCTACAGTGATTTCTTTGTAGTTGGTCTTGTGTAGAGCTGCGTGTCTGGGAATATGCGTAAGGAGTGAGGCAGGTGTCCTATCTAAGTTCGTTGCTAATGAATAGACAATGTTCTTCAATTATGGGTCCCATGTGAGGAGACCGCGTTTGGAATTATTTCACCCTGAATTTATTGGGAGTTTAGCTAATATTAGTGCGAGTGTTATGGTTCCCTTTTGCCACTGGGGACACTCTTGATTTATTCTTTGTAGGGTCTTCTTAGGTTTATGGTTCGCTCACATCTCATTCACAATGGTCGGTTGTGCTCTTCCAAACTTTAATTAGACGGGTAATATTCTTCTTGTCCCAATATTTATGATCTCGTGCGATCTCTGTAATGTTCGGACCCTCCCTAATTTCATGGTAACCTTGGCTCTGATTACCAGCTACTGCCTGGGCAGTGCACAATCTCGGTTTTCTGTGATTTCAGCATCTTGGGTTTTCGTGAAACCTTAAGGCCTTTCATTTACTTAGAAGCATGTTGTGGTTTCCATTTTGGAAAAGATGGCTGGCCATTACTGTTGCGTTTCTATGTTAGTGAGCTTTGTATGCATGTTGTTCATGTTGCATTCAGCTTATACGTTGCTTATGTTAGTATTCTTCATGTCTTATGGATGCCATGTTAATATTCTTCATGTATAAATGCATATGTTACCTAGTCTTTGTGTTCTTCATGTTGAGTGCACATTTGCTATGTGTCTAATGCATGCACATGTAATGTCGCAACGTTCATTTAGTTTTACTCGTGCCTACTCCAGCTTTAATTGTGTTCATCTCCTGCTGTACCTGCCTGGGATATGGGCGGTAAATTTGCCTTAGTGAGTAACGCTTCTCACCTGGGTGGTATTGAGCCAGGGGGGGAGCAGATGTATTCATCTGTCTCTCAACTTATGTATGCATGTATATGTATATATGGGATTTGAAAAGCTCAAATCTACCTTTGAAGCAACACAGTGCAGTATATAGGGAATACACCCATGCAGGTTGTAAGACAATATGATTTTTTATGTGATCATAAATACATGATATAATCACAAACCATGAGAACTCCACATTGAAAAACACACTTGTGTCCCATGTGGCTCTTTCTTGAATGCAGCACATTAGCAACATCCAATCAGGAGGCTATGGATACGGGATACATCAGTCATTATAATCCCGAGTTCTGCCTCTTGCACCACTTCCACTACCTTATACTCTTTTTTTTGCCCACCTGCCCTCAGGGCCCCCACTACCCCCTCGCACCTAACCACCAGGAATTCCTGTCCCCTCAGCCCCCCTCCTGAAATAACTCTGCCTTTGACCCCTAATTAGCATCCACCCAACCTCTTTCCCCCCACTTACCAGCGTATTGTTCACCTGCGGCTCTGCCGTTTTGACTCAAATGTCCTTGGTGCTAATAGTGTTGACAACCATATACTTTGGCTAGATGGGTCCAAAACAGAGCTGAGGCCTCGCCATGCCATTTGCTTCGCTCGGGCGTACCTTGGCTTCGGTTGGCGGGTCAATACTGGCCAAGCCCTACAGAGGAAATGCTATAATATTTCACCATTAGTTCCAATTACAAATACTAAACTATTGGAGTGCAAAGCCTTTCAAATAAAATATTTTCTTTATTTCCATAATTTTACCCTCTAGCATCGTACTTCTCTGGAAGGGTGTGAAGGTAGCACGTAAATGCTTTCACAATACCGCAAACCTCCAAGCACCCAACTACACCTTTCAATTAGAATACGCAGGGGTTCGAGGGTAACAATCCATGCAGAACACACCAAAGCTGAGTATCCAAAACCCATCAACGTATTGTTTTGCCCACTTCCCCCACCAGACAAACACATTCACTCTCAACAATCACTCAGTCGGGCGCCCCCTCAGACTGGACTTTAGATATAAACTCTGCAAACATGCAATCTACCCTCGATACTGAACATGAAATTACATCGGATGCCCTACCGACGCGTGAATCAGCAAATTCAGCAATGGCTTCCTGAAGGCCTGTGGCTCGTGCTGCTTTTTGACTGTCTCTGAGCAAAACTTTGGGATGAGAAGGTTACGCTGCCCTCCAACGGTTATGTCCTTCTTCATTGCCGCTGGAACTTGACCAGCAGGCTCCCTTTCCCGACTCTCACCTGTCAACGTGCCCTAGTGCGGAATCGGATCACTGTCCAGACAGGGACCAACGTCCCATCACCTCCCAGGCTGGCATGAGTTGCAATAACATCAGTGACAAACTCCTTCAGATCTGTACCATCAGAGAATTTCAGCACTTTCAGTAGTCTCAGGTTTGCAGCTCTTGCGAGACTTCCCAGTTCATCCATTCTATACACCAGTTGAAGAACCGATCCAAAGGCTCACCGCGGAAACGTTCCGAGCTTCTCATGATCCTCTTCCTCTGTTTACAATTAGCCATCCGCTACGCTGAACATTCCATCAAGGAGCAGGACTTTGTTTAAAGAGGATAGTAATTTCTTGAGGTTAATTGGTTTAAATAACGAGGGTGTGGGAAACATTGCAATTTTTTTTTAGAAAGTCCTAGGTTGATAGAACTGATTTATGGGATGGGTAAACTATAATGAATTACAAGGTAAGTGTTCCCTTTTTGAATTTCTAAATATGTTTGTCCACCATTTAAAGAACTGCCGAAATATTGCATTTTGTTCCCCAATAAACAGGGAACAAGAACAAGAAGAACTTTTATGAGGTTCGGATGAACAAACTCAAAAACATATGAGGTAATTGGGAGTATGGGAAAAATTCAGCGGAATGAGAACCTGTCCATTTTGTAATAATGTAAATAATATTGAAACTTTGCACCATCTATTTTTATAATGTAATGAATTAGAGAAACTGAACAGAAATCTTTGGTCGTTTTGTTTATGATCCAATGATACTTGATGATGAAGCATTTTGGAATAGATTAATGTGTGGCCACCAGGTTACTATAATAATAGTGATTTTTACATTTTGGAAAATGATTTCTTGTAAATAATTTACTTGAATATGCAATTGTTAATGCAATCTATGAATATTGTTGTCAGTAAATTGTTGTTTTTATCTCCTTTTATGCAATACTTTTATCCGATAAGGTTTGCTATAAACCAAATCACCAATTACATAAATAGATGTCACGGAGCAGGATAAGAACACAAGGAGTTAAGGTTCTCCATTTTAACTTCCCGAGCTGTCGTTTTACTCTCCAGCCCGACCATTTTATATAAAGTGCATGCTGTGGCGCTATTCGGCGGCACTCTGATTTCCTAACATCGCCCATATCGCCGGACTCTGCCGATTCAACTTCCTCTGAATTTCTGAGACCCAGGTTCCTGAACCTGAAGAACTCTTTCCTGCTCTTAGGGTGCATTGTGTCACGACTGCTGGCAGCTGGCGAGTCTGGCGGACATGGAAACTCCGACGCCATTAGACTGTTCTGCCACGTTTCCTTGAAACGCTACACTGCGGTCTAGTCTTTTTCCAACATGGCCGCCATCAGGTATATAACCATCAGTTACTCGACGGATCAGCGCGTTGCAACTGTGCTTTCCCGTGTTGCGTGCGCTCTATTCTGTGATTATTCAGCAATCCTTGTTTCCACCTTCCTCCCCTTTTCCACCCTCTTCCATTTCCTTGCTTCAAGTCTATCCGTTGTTAATTGCCACTTCCTCTGGGATCCCTACCTCTCCTTCTTCTTCGTTTTCTGCTTGAGCAGTTGTGTTTATCATCCTCACTTCCGTCTTGGAGAGCTCCTCTGGAGACTTCTGCTTCAGTTACGGAAAGATTACCTCTAATTGGATCAGCCTATTCGACAGTCCCCTTCGAAACATCGTGGGGTTTTTTATGCCTTCATGGCTTTTTCCCCTGAAATATATCTGGCTGTCGCGGAGAAGAGTCACTGTGAATTTCTCTATATAGAGTCACAGTGGCTTCCTTTCGAGGCAGACCGTATCTGCTCACAAAGAAGAAGACTCCAGCGCGGCAATCCCGAAGAAAGAAGCTTAACTATTCTACCTCATCAGGTGAGGAGGAGGAAGGGTTTTTGGGGCTGTGCAGTAATTCTAGCAGTGAAGAGGACATAGCAGATTCTGAGATCAATCCGGTAAAAGAGTCTGATAGTCTTGACACATTGTTTCTCTCTCACAAGCGAGGTGGTGACTTCAGCTTTCAGAATGAAAGAATGTATCGCATCAGTACTCTGCTATCTTGCCCTCGCTGCCTGTGTCCTTCAAGGATAGGCCCACCAGAACCACACCCATACCAGGGCACATTAAATAAACAGGTGGCATGTGACTTCTAAGTTCCATTTTGAAAATATACTCTAAACATGGCAACAACCTTAACCTTAAATCTTATTGGTGCAGTGGCATAGCCATATCTATACAGGAATATGCCGAAACCTGTCCGGACATGTCTGGTCTGATTTATTTTATTTATTTCTTTTGCATTTATATAGTGCACATAACCCATAGGCATATGGGCGCTTGTTGCTAAAGAATTTGGTTACAGTAGGTGCTTGTGGTTGCACAGGTTGCATGCATTACATATGAAGGTCAAAAGGGTAGCAGATTGTAGGTTGCGTCTTATCATTAGTTAGTCACAGCACATGGTTGCAAGTGTCACATTAGGTAGTTGCAGGTAAAATACCAGTACAGCGCAGGGCTGTGAATGTCTCCTTAGGTAGTTGCAGGTAGGTAAAATCCAGGTGCAGCGCAAGGCTGCAAGTGTCACATTAGCTAGTTGCACGTAAAATACCAGTACAGGGCAGGGCTGTGAATGTCTCCTTAGGTAGTTGCAGATAGGTATGATACAGGTGCAGCGCATGGCTGCAAGTGTCACATTAGGTAGTTGCAGGTAGGTAAAATACAGGTGTAGCGCATGGCTGCAAGTGTCACATTAGGTAGTGGCAGGTAGGTAAAATACAGGTGCAGCGCATGGCTGCAAGTGTCACATTAGGTAGTGGCAGGTAGGTAAAATACAGGTGCAGCGCATGGCTGCAAGTGTCACATTGGGTAGTTGCAGGTGGGTAAAATACAAGAGCAGCGCAAGCCTACATCTATCAGCCAAATCTTTTTTTTTATTTGTGTTTAGTGCACAGAGCCTTACAAAACCGATATACAATGTTGTATGCTTACATGCAACTTATACAATAGCTTTTAAAAACAAAGTCAACATATAAGACAAATTACCTATATTAAAATTTAAGAAAAATTCAATCTCATATCAAACATTAACAAGGAAATGAAGCTCTCTTTCTACATATAGGATGTATTTCTATGAGCAAATTCCGTCAAATAGCGTCCATGACCTTCATCATTTAAAGTTAACAATACTCTAAGTAGCCTCTGGTGAATGAATACATTTTCAATTGCATGATGCAAATTAGATTATAGACTATTCATTAGTTTCTTTTGCCTCAAATTCCATGAGTTTTTCGTCAATAATCTTTAACAAATGTATCAATGACAAAATTAAAGAGTTGGTTAATCCCCACATACACACCACCCAAAATAATTCAAGAGAAAATGGTGTATTACAACGGATGCATTTGCCCAGTATCAGAGCACTTTTTCTTTCAAAATGGCGACAATAACCAAATGCTTCAAGGTTTCCATCTCTTGCATATTATAACAGAGTCGACAAATACCATCATTTATAGTAGTGCTATTTTTCCAATGTTTAGTTCGTACATTGATGTGGAATAAGTTTAGTCTGAATCTGATGTACATTCTCCCAGCTTGACAACATGGAAAGGCAATGAGATATGGCAATCTAGGCATTTGTTTGTGCCTAAATTTTGCATATTCTGAATATGACTGATCATAGGCGATGTGATCAGAGGTGGTAGTCCAATCGTGTTGTAGTAACTTTTTCTTCACGATCAGAGAGCGTGTTAAGAGATCCGCAGGTTCCAAGGCAATAATGGTAAGTCCGGATCACATTTGATTATTGAATAACATGATTGAGGGGGGAGAGTCCTTTGCAATCATTGCTGCCAAATCTTCATAAACTGAGTTTGTCGAAGGATAGATAATTTTACCAAAATTGCTGAGCCTTCTCCATTGGAGTCTTAAAGCGAACGAAAACAAACCCAGCTCATGAATAAGAACAACATTGGGTAAACTTTTCGGGAGACCCAAAACTGTCTTCCAGATTAAGCCTTGGATTTTGTTAAGGGGGCCACCGATTTCTAGTAAACAGATATCTAACCCGTATAGTATCATCGCGTCTACGTTTAACAAGTAGAAATCGATAAGTGGCACAAGTGAAAATGTACAATGTTTATAAAAGATGATTCTCATTTGAGCCACTAGTGGAGCAGTTTTGATAAGCAGGGAGTTATTCCACTTCTTAAGAGGTTTGTTGTTTGTTAAGTTATAACCCAAATACATTGTTCCCATCGTACGCTGAATGGGGTTGTTTTCTAGGCTCCAACGAAAGTTAACCACTTTGTTTTTGTTGGTAAAGACCATAATGTTAGATTTTACAGAGTTTGTGACCAAATTATGCTGGATACAGTATGACAAAAAATACTGGAGTTTTTTTTAAAGTCCAAAAGGTGTGCGGTCAAATAAGATCAGGTCATCAGTAAAAGTGAGCCAATTAAGTAACTTTACAGGGAAAGTATCGGCATTGTCCCATAATGCATCGATATCAGCCATGTAAAGATTGAACAAGGTGGCTGCAAGGTTGCAGCCTTGTTTTACTCCAATTTCTGTCTGAAATGTGTCTGTTAATAGCCCAGTCTGATCTATACGAATTCTATAGTTTGCTTGTGCAATAGAATGATAGTAGCAATAATATAGGACGGAATGTTGAATTTTTGCATTTTTTTTCTCTAAAGTACACTTCTAATAACGCTGTCAAAGGCCGATGACAAATCTATGAGTGCCATATAAATCGGCCCATTTTTAGATTGATGAGAAGAAGCCAAAATGTGAGATAATATGGTGGTATTCAGTTGAGTTCCCATCAATTTTCTAAAACCAGTTTGAAATCGTGATACTACATGATTATTTGAAATAAATCGATTTAGATCTTTAAGTATGAGTGAAGCGAATATCGTTGCAGCAACATCAACGCGATAGGTCGAAAATTCAAAGGCACTGCAATTGTGCCTTTCTTATGGAGTGGAATAATTATTGATGTGAGCCATGAAGATGGAATCACCCTTGTGAGGAAAATGGTGTCATAAAGCTGCTTAAGAATTGGTGTCAGCTATATCAATGTATGCAGATACATGTGGCTGAGAAGTGGCAAAGGTTTGAAGCACAGTTTGGATAGGCAGTCCGATCTTGAGCAAGCCATGCAGACAGGTGATAACGTGGGGGGATGGGAGGTATAGCTGCGAGGAGTTAATAACACTGTTCTGGTGGGGATACCAGGGGAGAGCGCAAAGGGGAGAGGCAGAATAGGATAAAAGCACAGGTATAATGAGGATACAAGGCCGTCGCTTGGCAGAGACAGATAAACAAATTAGCAGGTCGATATTAAGCAAAGGGGCCGCTCGGCCCAGCTCGTGATAGTATAGGAGGGAGTCCAAGAAAGTCAAATGCAGGGGGGAAGGTTGCAGGTGTAACTGTGATGTTTGGGAAAGGAGTCTAACCTGCAGGGAAGGCGTGATACTGTCCATCATATTCTCCAGAGGGTGCAGGGACCCCACAGCCATCATGAGATTGGGTAGGGTGTCAGAAGGTGTCAGAATACACCCTCCAGGCCTATTCTGATGTACCTGACAGGGTTGCAACTTGGGGATATAACCCAAAAAAATGTTTCTGATGTATGGGTGAGCCTATCTGAAAAGTGTGCATTTGGTGAATTCCTCCTCCAGCCTCCAGGCTCTGGGGATGCTGCTGCAGAATACACTTGTAGCTCCCACAACCAGCCCTTGCCTTACATGTTGGTGCAGCGGGAAAGCAGGGACCAGCCTAGCCCAGGCAAAAAAGATGCCACTGTCACGACCAATCAACCCTACTCACTGCCTTCTGTGAGTAAGGCTGTGCTGCTTGACAGTGTGTTAAGCAGCGAGGAACTGACCATTATCATTGGTGTCCACGTACCACAGCAGCACACTGTGGCCATCTGACACTCCCAGACGCAGCATGGTGTGGTGGAAAAACATATTCAACATAGTAAATAAGCAAAACCTGGGTCCTGGTAAATAAAGGGAACTTGAAAGTATACATACTGGCCAAGGGACATACATGGGATTGGAAAGTGGAAATCTGTGCCAAGGGGCATAACAGAAAACTGCGTTCCAGTCCTGTGTTATGTGCACAATCAATAACAAAAACATTACATTGCAAAGTGTGCTGCATTTAAAATGCAAAGGTGTGCATTGCTTGTGCATGTGTGTTGGGGGTCCCTCCCTCAGACAGTCATCCGCATCCTCCCCGAGAAGGCTTGGAGCCAAGGCTGGGTTCAACCTTCTTTATTCATGTACAACTTCGAACTGCCTTTCCCTTCCCTTTGTCCCTCCCATTCCGCCCTCCTCCCGCCCTGGTGTGTGTGTGTTCTTAAAGGGGCTGCGTCCCTATCATTCAGACACAACACCTCCCCCGTGCTGAACATGAAAGCCGGGGTCACATCTGTTCAATGAGTTTCACCGGTCTCTTCACTGTTCTGTGGGGCCTTCCTGGAGACTCTCGACTTTCGCCTGTTGTTTCAACAGGGGGGCTTGTGTCTTCCCCATCTTCTGGGTCCTCAGTGATCGCTTCTGGCGCCTCTTGATTATCTAGATACAGTCTTTTGAAGAAAGACACGTTCCGAGTTATCTCCCCTGGTTCGCCTGTTGCCGTTATCATGGATCCCTTGACGGCTGTGCTGATTTGAGGTTCTGGGTCATAATGGGTGTCCGTTTTCCTCCTCTGGTTTTGTCGTACTAGGACAATCTGCCCTACTTCCAGCTGGGGGTCTTTTGCATTCCTCTTTTTGTCAGCCCATTCCTTGGCTTTTCTTTTTCTCAGTGTCTCGCTCCCTTATGGCCGCGTCTTCTTCCGGTGTGTAGTCGTCCCACTGGCGGATGCGTGTTCGGGGTCGGTACCTCACCATTAGTTCTGCTGGCATTTTCCCCATCGCGTCGTGCTGCGTGTTCCTGTAGCTTCTGAGCATGCCGTAGATAGCCTTTGGTTGGAATATTTGTTCAGCTAGGGCCTTCTGTCTGGTTAGTTTTATAGTGGCCATGAACGTTCCACCATTCGGTTGGCTTGGGGCCAGAGTGGGGTAACCTTTTGGTGATGGAAGCCGAGATGGTCTGCAAATTTGGCGAATTCACGTCCTTGGAATGGGATCCATTATCTGTCTTGACGATGTTGGGAATGCCCCATTCGCTGAATAGTTAATCTATAATGGGTGCCGTTTCAGAGAATGATGTCGAGGGTGTTTGTTTGATGAACGGAAACCTTGAGTATTCATCAATGATCAAGAGCAGGTATCCGCCTTCCTCTAGGGGTCCATAGAAGTCCATTGCAACCTTTTGCCAGGGTCTCTCCGGGAGTGTCGTCGGCTGCAGGGGGCTTGGGTTTGACTTTCTCGCTGCTAATTGACAGGGTTTGCAGTGTGCCAGCATGTCTTCCAATATAGTATCCATGTAGGGGAACGAAATGTGCTTTCTTAGGATCTTTTTTGTATTGTCAATCCCTCTGTGGCCTTCATGGGCAAGCGCTACCAGTGTCTTTCATAGATCTCTTGGGGCCACTAGCCTATTTCCTCTTAGTAGTATGTCTTGATCAGTGGTCACCAGCTCTCTGTGTACTTTGGCTAAGCGGCCTAGGTCTTTCTTATCTGCCCCCTCCCCTCTGTGTCCTTTTTCTTGGCATTCTCTCCATTTGTTGGAGCCGGTGAGGCGCACGGCGGCTTTAATTGTTGGGTCAGCTTTGCTTCATTCTGCAAAAGTTGCCGTCAAGATAGTTGGTGGCATGGCGTTGGAGGACAGGTATGAAATGTATTCTTCGGCCTCATGGGCTAGGGTGTCACTGTTTCTCAGGAGCGGGTGCCTTGACAGGTAGTCTGCCGGGTTGGCTTCTCCTCCAGGCTTGTGGACGATCACATAGTCGGATTCTTGTAATCTTATTCCCCAGCGCTCTATTCGGGGAGGCATTTTCGTCTTGGGGTTCCCAAATATCGGGCGGAGCGCTTGATGGTCCGTTACGAGGGTGAACTGTCGGCCAATTACGAAGTGGTGGAACTTCTCGCAGGCCCATACAGCTGCAAGGCTTTCTCTTTGAGCTTGGGAGTAGGCTTTTTCAGTGTGGGATAGGGCACGACTGGCGTAAGCTGCGACTGCATGTCGTGCGTTGTCTTTGGTGTCCGTTTGGGCCAGGATGGGCCCTAGGCCAACTGGACTGGCATCAACTGTAATGATGGTGTGCCACTCCGGGTGGAAGTATGCAAGCTGGTGGTGGTTGGCAAGGTTTTCTTTGATGGTTGAAAATGCCGTCTGGCAGTGTACATCCCAGAGGAATGGCTGGTCCTTTTTGAGGAGAACGCGGAGCGGGTCAGTGACCGTGGCATAGTTTGGGAGGTAGCGCGCACAGTATCCTGCTATCCCCAGGAATGAGCGTAGTTCCGCAGTTGTCGTGGGTGATGAAAGGTCAGTGATTGCTTTTATCTTGTCCGGGTCAGCCTGTGTGCCTTTATCTGAGAATATGTGCCCAAAAAATCTGAGGCTGGTTTTGCTGATGTCGCACTTGGGTCCATTCAGCGTTAAGCCTGCTTCTTGGAGGATCTTGCAGATAGTTGCGAGTGCCCTGCCGTGTTGTTCGTGGTCCTTCCCGAAGATCAGGATATCATCGCTGTAGTTTAGAGCGTTCACCTCGGACGATATTAGGCGTCGGATTATCTCTTGAAAGATTTCTGCGGCGGAGGATATGCCGAAATTGAGCCGTTTATATCTAAATAGCCCTTCGTGTGTCGCGAAGGTGGTGATTGCTCGTGAAGCAGGGTCTATGACGAGCTGGTGGGAACCCTGATTAAGGTCTAATTATGAAAAGTGTGTGGCTGGTTCAGCCTGATGAGCATGTCCTCTAGGCTAGGACCTGGGTGCCTCTCCCTTTGAATGGCGGTGTTTTGGGGATGTGCATGTCGACGCATATGTGTAGGTGTCCATTGTCCTTGGGCACTATTACTATGGGGGATACCCATGGTGTCGGTCCTTCTGCTTTCTCAATGATGTCGTTGAGGAGAAGGAGTTGGATCTACTTTGACACTTGGGCCTGGAGGTGGAAACCCACCTTGCGGGGGTGTTGTGGCACCGGCGTGAACTTGGGGTCGATGTGCAGTTTAACAACAGAGTCTTTGAGCATACCTACTCCTTCAAACAGTTTGGGGAATCGAGCTTTGAGATCCTCTTTAGTGATATTGACATGATGGCATCGCATTCTGACGGGTGTCCTTTTATTATCTCAGTTTGGTCGTACTGCAGGTCGATGAGCGCCAGGGCTCTGGCCGTTCGGTAGCTGAGAAGGCAGCATCCTATGGAGGGAATTCTTATGACGTGAATCGTGGTGGTTACTGTGAGATCGCGGTGCGACAGGTCACATTGAAATAGTCCTTTGGACATCATGGGCAGGTTTGCTCCCCACTGGAAAATGTGTGTTTTGGACTTCCGCAGAGGGTAGAGGGCTGCAATCTCGTGGTATAGTTCTTCATTCATGACATTTACTGTCGCTCCGGTGTCAACAACAAATTGGTTGATGGTGCCTCCCATTTGTATCGTGACCCTGAGGGCTGGCGTGTCCTCAATGTCGACGCTGAGGAGACGAACGTACTCCCTGTCGTATCCGTCTTGTAGGTATTGCAAATGTTGCACTTCCTCCTGGTGGTATCTTGGCAGAGAGTTGGCGTATGGGTAGATGTCCAGGGGGAAGGTAGGATATGACTGTCCTGTTCATGAGGTGGCGGGAGTTCTCTTGTATGTGTTCTCTCTTGCGCAGCCAGTTACACTGGGTCACGGTGACGAAGGTGGTAGAGCTCATGGTCTTTCCTGTCGGGTTCAATCTGTAATCCTTCCAGCGCTCTCACTGTGTTTGGGCGTTGGTAACCGTTTGTGGGGTAGGTCACTCCTCTTTCAATGGAGCGCTGGTCATTTTGTTCTCTGTGTGTCTCAGGTGTGCGACCGGCATTCTGTTGGCGAACTGGGTTCGCCTCGGGGAATTGTTCCTTGCACATAGCTTGGAAGTGGTTTTCTTGTCCACATCGCATGCATCGCTGGCCAATTGCAGGGCATGGTTCCCTGTGCGGGTACTCAAACCCGCAGCAGTAGCATTGTCGATTACTTTGTGCACGTTGTGGCGAGTATCTGGGAGTTGACCTGCTCTGAGCAGGTGTAGGGGATTATGGCTGCGATAACTTCACCCTTTTTGGGGTTTTCTCTGGCTACGGCTTGCACATTGATCCTTTCATATACTCTGGCTAAGTCCAGTACTTTGAGGGGTAGGGGCTTTTTCAGAAGATGTTTCCTGAACATTGAGGATATACATCCCTCTATTATGCGCAGCCTGATCACTTTGTCGTCGTTGAAGTTGGCGAAGTCGCACTTTATGATCTTCCTTTGGAGGCGGATGACAAATTCCCCTATCGATTCGTGGGGGAATTGAGCACATTGATTGAAGGTATAGCGCTCGTAGTCACGACTTGTTGTTACGATGAGTTTTTCGTTGATGGCTTCCAGAAGGCGTGGATAAGTGGCGCGGTCCAGCAGGGGAATTGTGAGTATTATGTTTTTAATTTCTCTTCTGCAACATTGGTAAAGATGCTTATTTTATTCAAGGGGTCTTGTGTGCCAATGGCACCCACAAAGTCTTCAAATTCCTCAACCCATTCTTCCCACCGCTGTCCTTGGTCATGGTGTGGGTTGACTATGAATGGGCTTGGTCTCCTCATGAGGCTGGCATGCAAGGTAAGGCTGGCATTGGGGGCTGTCCCTGCATCTGCCGCTGCCTGTGCTGGATCCTTCATGATTGTACCTTGGTGGCAAGGTGAGGCATGGCCACTCTGTTAGTGTTGGTAGTAGTGTTTGGACAGTTATCTTGTGAGCCCGAATGGGTTGGGCCCTTTCCGTATCCCCAGTTTGGTGTCCTCTCGTGGGGGTTTTCGTGGCGGAGTGGCCTTTTGGGGTAGCACCGTGCCTTCTTGGTGGTTTGTTGGTGGCGGGTTCTTGTGCCGTATGACAGTATTTTATTCTTGGGGTGGTACTTCCCTCTCTGTTACTATCCCCTCTTGTGGGCTTCTCACCCTTAATTTGAGGGTGCTGCTGCAGATGTGTGCTCTGGTTGGGGCAGTCAAGGGTGCCTTGCTGACGACCTTCAGGCCGCGTATCTAGTTCATGGGCTTCCCACCCAAATTTGAGTGTGTAATGACTGTGTGTTGGTTGGGGCAGCCACGGATGTTGTGCTGACGGCCCAGGGCCGTTTGTCTCATTCGTGGGTTTCCCGCCCAATTCTGACTGTCTCTAGTTCGTGGGCTTCCCGCCCACGTTTCACTGTCTTGACTGCATGCGCTGGTTGGGGCAGCTGGGGGCGCTGTGCCGTGGGCCTGCGGGCCTTTGCGGGATGTGTCTGCTTGGGCCTTGGCTGATTCAGGTCGGGATATGTGGGAGCGTGATATAAGTGGTATATCCTGTTCCTCTTCCTGGTAAGAAACCAGAAAGAGGTAAGGGCCCTCTTCCAGGGTTCTTCCGTCACGGGGCTCACAGGCCCTCTTCCTGGGTTCTTTTCTACTGCGGGGCACACAGGCCCTCCACCTGCGTTCCGTTGCTGCGGGCTCACGGGCCATCCGTTTCTCCTCCTCTGCTGGGCGCACGGGCCCTCCGTCACTGCTGGCCACACGGGCCCCACGTCACTGCTGGGCACACGGGCCCCTCACCACTGCTGGGCACACGGGCCCTCCGTCACCGCTGGGCACACGGGCCCCTCACCACTGCTGGGCAGCCGGGCCCTCCCTGCTGCAGAGCATGGGCTCTCGTCGGCCTCGTCGCCAGTTGTTGGGGGTCCCTCCCTCAGACAGTCATCCGCATCCGCCCCAAGAAGGCTCGGAGGCAGGACTGGGTTCAACCTTCTTTATTCATGTACAACTTCGAACTGCCTTTCCCTTCCCTTTGTCCCTCCCCTTCCGCCCTCCTCCCGCCTGCGCGCGCGCGCGTGCGTGCGTGCGTGGGTGTGTGAGTGTGTGTTCTTAAAGGGGCTGCGTCCCCTTCATTCAGACACAATGTGCAAACTGTAATGTGTGCTACATTGCATACTGTGGAAAAATGACAAGATGTGCTATTAGTGCCATATAAGTTACGGGACATCGCAAAGCGAGCACTGTAACAGTGTGCACTCAAGCCAATGTACTCCTTTTGGAGAGTCCCAGTGCCTGCCTGACTCATTTCTTTGCTTATGTCAGGGTTTGAAATTAAGATTCAATGAGTAGGAGCTAAATCCCGTCCCCTGGGAGTCAGGCTTCAACCCATAGGCAGGAGCTACGGCTAGGTCACCCAGAGCAAGTACCCAGCGCACCGCAAATCTAACTTCCACACGAGTTGCACACTTTGGGCCCGATTCATGGAATATTTGCCCAATTCAAAGTGAATTTGCACTGCTGAAAAGAGACTTTGCATTGCCGAAACAAACCCTGATTCATGGATATGTGCAAAGTGCATTTTTGCAGTGCAAAGTCCGGGCACAGTCATTTTGTAATGCAAAAATATGACTATGCGCTGATAGTTCCATGAATCAGGGTTTGTGTCGCCAGTGCAAACTCACTTTTCAACAGTGCAAAGTTATTTTGAACCGTGCAGAAATTCCATGAATAGGGCCGCATGTGTCTTGTTTCAGAGGCAAGAGGAGCATTTGTAAGCATCTGCATGGAGCAGCATACAAGTAAACTCGGGGTTTCCGGTGATTATGGTTGCAATGCTCTCATTTTCGTTCAGGCGTTTGTTTCCCCCACCACCACAGTTGATCCTCTGTGCCATATGGGGTTGGAGTGATGCCAAACCGGAAGTAAAAAGTTGGGCATAGCCCCACAACCAATTTTGCATTTTAAACCTCGGGAAGGCTTGAATTAAATGAATAATGAGCCATGATGATGTCACTGCTATGGAGTAGGCTTTCTGGCTTAAAAAAAAAACAATTATTTGAATGGAATTTCCATGCAAGTCCGATATATATCATGCAGTCCGGCAGACCAAGGGGATTTCCAAACATGGGCGCGGTTGCACAGCAGCAGAATAGCTGCCACGTATAGCAGAGCTCGGCCTGACTACTTACTCTGGAATTTTGCTGCCGCTGTAAATAACCTGCACACATGAATGCGCGGCAGGCAGCATTTACAATGGATTCCTATGGCACATGCCTACTTTCAGCAGGTGCTAATAAAAGCATGCAGACTCCAAACGCAAGTCCCAACCGTCGCCTGCTCCAGAACCTTCCCTGCCCCCTTAAGTACCCCGGAGGGCACTCTATGCAGCACCAAAAATCACCCCTGGGGGAAACGCTTCGCGTACCCCGCCGGGTCCCCCTTCTGTTTGCACCATATCACAATCTCATGCTGGGTAAAACCATGAGCAATTTGGGAAATAGCCCATTTCCTCGCAGACCAGTTTGTTCGAGGCCCATTTGTTCTTACATTTTTTACCACATTTCACTGCATATGTAGATGGGGGTTGGGATAAGGTATTTATAAGGGTGGAGGTTTGAGGGGATGGGCTTATGGGGGCTCTCCCTCTGCTTTTGTTGCAGTGAAATGTGGTAAAAAAAAGAATCTAACAAATAGGTCTCAAGCGAATTGCTGCGAAGAATCGTCATAGACCCGCAATTTGCAGGAGGAGGAATGCCTGGCTGGCACGTTAATTCTGCGGTGTGCCTGTACTCAGCCTCCAAGAGGAACGAGTGCCTTACATAGTGTAAAAGTAGGCAGCAAACAGCCTTACACCTTCATTTTACACCTTACTTGTATGCCTTACAAAATGACCCCCAATGCATACAAAGCATATAGATGTTTCAGGGGGTGCCAGCTGCTTTTATTCACTCTTTTTAAAGTAAATGACTTCCATGTTAAAGGAAAAGGAAGTCAAATGTTAGGAAAAAAAACAGGAATGGTTCTGCCTTTTGGTGTTAAAGCCAGGGAATAAAACCTACGAGAGGCTAAACTAACTTAGAAAAGTCCCCGTCTGCCCAGAGAGCAGAGGAGGGACTCTGAGAGATGGTCACATGGTAAATAAAAATACCATGAGCAGGTCTAAGAATTCTTCTTAGGCTCTATAACTAGATGTCATATTTTAAACACTGTGCAATGTATGGGTGTGTTGGACTTCCTTAAACCATTTGTTGACGTATTCTGCAGTTTTCGGGACTTTAACAAATCCAAAAAGGGCTCATTTGACCCAGTGGAGATGGCTTCACAACCCTTTCCTTTTCAGGTATTGTCAATACAATGTTAGATGTCTTAGACACATAGTAAAGTAACATAGGCACCACATGTTACAAAAGTCAGGTCACAGGGCAATGTGTGCACTTTTTTACATTAAAAATACATCACACTAAAGGTATAATCAACACTAAAAAGAGGCAAAAGTTAACCAGGCTATACAAAGCGGGTCCTACCTTTAAACTCTGGATCAGGCGACTAGTTATCGAAAATGAACTTGTGTTCTCTGTGCACTGAGCTACATTTTCATTTTTAGTTTGGATGTTTTTGCTGGTTTTCATTGTTTTTTTTTTTATTCTGTCTATTGCTTTTCCAATATTCAACATACACATAATGTCATTATCAAGGAACAAATCAGAAATCATTCAAAGCAAAGGGGAAATAAATGCAAAGATGCCTAGTAACACAGAGGATGTTATAAGGTACCCCTTCCCATTTACATAGGGGTATATGCATTACATTCATGTCAGCACCCTGCCACTAGGAATACCTGATCTTCTCCAGAACAAGGCAAACTCTCCCCCCCTGGGCCAACCGGCCCCATTCCACCCCCCACCCTCCATCTACCGGTGCACGTTTAATATTGCAAAAGCATGACATTCTGTAACTATTTATTACATTTCCACAGTATAGTGAGGGCTCTGACACACATCGGGGCAATTGTTCCCACAAAAAATTCAAATGAATATTAACAAAATTATAATTTTGCAGCGGCAAAAGAATTAAGTGGCTCAAGGGTTTGGGAATTGGGAATTTTGCTTAGCCACTCAAATGGCTCAATTTGGGCCTATACTGCCAGTTAATGCCTGATCTTTGAATCAGTTGATTGGCTTCGCTGCACTTTCCACGCTGCTTATATCGCGCACTACAAACGGATGTAGCTCACATTTGCTCTATGAAGTTTGGATGAAGTGATGTATGTTAGTGCCAGCCTGACCCTTTGACCTCCACACTATAGAAACGTCTAATTAATTGTTGAGCTTTTATAGTGAGCCGAATCACCACAGTAGTGCTCTCAAAGCACCTATCCTTGTCCAGAAAGCACCCACTTTTTTTAATGAAAAGAATAGCTCAATCACCTGCTTGAGACCCCGTCTAGGATTTTAGACCAGCAGGGGCGCTTTCACGGACAAGATCCTTCCTGTAAATACGCAGAACATTCTAGACTTTCTATATACAGTAAAGATAGCGGTTTTCAGACAAGCTTGCGAGGGACCCTATACCTTTTAGTCACTTAAAGAGCAACGTTTAAAATATACAAAATAATAAAACAACGTGGGGTGCGTGAGAGATGGAGAACGCAGGAAGGGGTGCGTGTTGAGAAGTGCGAAATTGGGAACGTGAAACTATGATAAATCGGTTGCACTTCGGGATTACACTTCGCGGCGTCCTGCGTTGCGCAGAATGCGCTTTTAGGGGAATGGAAGCGTTAAGCAGCGTTGCTTGGAAGAAGCGGCCGGGGTAACAGAAAATGTCAATATAACCGAAGTACTCACCGTTATTGCGAGGCAGGGGGCGAGCTGCAGCAGGGGATCTGCCGTCTGTGCAGGGCTCCACTCCTTAGAGCAGAAACTGCTTTCACTTTCATTTCGCCCGCTGAAACTAAAGAACTGATTTACTTCCTGTAAGGCGCCAAGCCTCGAAACCAGTCCATGCTCTCGGGTTACTGTAAACGGCGGGGGTTAGGGGCTCTGAGTGACTGGGGGGTGAGTCACAGCCTTATAAAAGCTGATTCTATTGACATGTGCATAGCTCTCAACCTTTCAAAATCCTCATGCTTTGTGACAACTTTTCCCCTTTCAACGGCGAATTCTCGATTTTCCAGCCAAACTGTGATATTTTTCATCCTCTTTATTTTCTCTCTACTAAAATATCCCCCCTTCTATTTTAAGTTAAATACAATGCTACCCCGTCGGGCCCTAAATTGTGCCTCTTATAGGGTGTGCAGTGTGATACATGTTATGCGTGGAGTGGCCAGCGGAGTAACTTTGCTGAAAATGTTGTGGGGGTCGTTTCATATAAATGAAAGGGGGCCCTGCCAAATGATTGGGACAAAACGGTGTGCCACATAAGTTGGGGGGTACAAACACACCAACCGCCCCCCCCACCCCCGACTAAAATTACACCCATGGTAATGGCACCTCTTTGCTGCATGTCACATACATGCCAACTTTCTCTGGCCAAAAATCTGTAGGAATCTTAAAGTTTCAAAAATAGTCAGGCGAGGAGGTAATGATAGGAATAGGGCGCGTTAGCACCCCATTGTCATTGAATGAGCCCACCGCCGCGGGTGCATTCAATGACAATGAGGCTCCTGCCACGCCTTCTGCCATCTCGCCAGCTCGGGGTAGCTCTTGAAAGCCACCTCCGAGTTGGCGTGGTAGGGGGTTAATGGTGCTTTTTGTCAAAGGCATCCGCGGCAGAGGGGCACATTTAGCCTGCCGCCGTTGGCGACTTTTATATCAAAAGCCTGCATGCCGCGCCTTGACCCGCTACACCAGCTCGGGGGCGCCCTTGAAAGACTCCACCGAGCTGGCGTGGTGGCGGCTAATGGGGCCCTGGGGGCGTGGCGGCCCAGCGGTCACCCGGCTCGACCCCCCTAAGGCCAGCTCTGCACCAGAGGATGCTGATCTTGCTGTGACAGGCCTCAGGCAGCCAGGCAAACAAAAAATATATATATATATATATATTTATTTTTTTAATTAAAAAAATCAGTATTTGTTGCCACTAAATCAGTAGGCGGTAGGACTGCTTTAAAAGCGGTATCCTACCTCCTAAATCGGTAGGGTTGGCAAGTATGATGTCATCAGCCATTGTGCCACACACAAGCACAGGGCACAGAACGTGCACAAGCTGTGTCAGTGTTATGTCACTCCCTGTCAATAAAGGTTGCAGCTTCGCTCAAGCTGGAACCCATGCAGAAGTTATCAGGCACCTCCTCGTCTCTCATACAATGCGATTTACAAATAACAATCAAAATAACATAATATATTAGTTACGCCTTAAAATGAGACACTAAGGGCCCAATCAATGGAATTATTGCGTGGGAAATAGGTGTATCCCTACAAAATATCCCCACCAAAAATATCGCTGTACATATGACCGTTTGTATTTTTGGGGGGGATAATTTGTGGGAACGGGGGTTGCCAGGGTGTCCCCCGCGCATTTTAAAAAAATGTGGGGGTTGCGGGGTTGTCCCCCGCAGGGTCCATGGGTCTATATTGCCGCAAAAATAAGGCGATATTTTTGTATTGCGATATTTTTGCGGGGATATTAACACATGGAACCAAAATAGGGGACTTGCGCGACAAACTGCATGCAAATCTGCGGTTGTCGATTCATGGAACCAACTGCGCGGGACTTGCATGGAGTTCACAGTGGCACAGAACGTCTCTGCGAGCTGTTGAGCGCCTTGTGAAAGACACCATGCGGGGCTGGAGCGTGGCTAGCACAGAGGGCTGGGAAGGGGTGGAACTCAGGAAATGGGGAAGAACATGCAAAAAAGTGGGTGTTATGAGGGACGTAATCATGGAAACACCCACGCATCCTCTCGGCATAGGAATGGCCAGGCGAATCCCTCGATATCTACGCCACCCGAAGGCAGGCATAAGAACACTTGCACATAGGATTCTCAGCACAGAGGTGGGTTTGCATGTCGGATTTAGGGGTGCTTGTACGCAACCGGGGGTCCGATATAACTTTGTGGGGCACATAAGCAGGGTGCAGGAACGGTTTACGGGGGTTTGCATGCAGATTTTCTGAGTTTAGACCCAGTTATGAATTTTTCATACGCATTTTTTGGTGTGCCGGCAACAGTAACAGGGGACGCTGCGCAGGGTCCCCAAGATGCAGGCCTGCTTGCGAAGGACCCCACACACTGTTTGAAGAGTGTGTGTATTCGCACCCAGGAAAGCACGCAAAGGTAGCTGTTCTGGCTGTTTATGCTTTGCGTGTGGGCATGTCGAGGGCATTCCGGGAACGGCTTGCGATTACGCTTACTTTGCGCAGTAAATTCCATGAATACGCAGGGCGTGCATTTTTATTCTCTGCGCAGGCTCGCGCAGTGCCCTTTTCGGCACACAGCCCTTGCAGGATTTCTGCGCACATTTCCATGAATCATGCCCTAAATATATAACTGCATCTTTAAATATATCTTACTCATTATCACTTGTTTCTGATTCTATCGGTGGCAAGTCATTTTATTTCACTGTTCTTACACAGAAAATCAAGTGTTTTCTTCATATCACAAACTGATGGATATATGCTGATAAAGTCATTACTAAACCGATTAACTTGTTTGTCAAACCTCAGTAAGATCTTCTTCCATCCGTCGGGACTAAGCACAGCCACTCCTCCTTGGCAGTGGTCTTTTCCCTGGCCATGGCACTCTGGTGGTGTTGGTGACTGGTGATTGTCCTGTTGTTGTCCTCTCTCTATCAGATGCCCTTTGCCACACTAATGTCACTGGCAACTGTGCGGCACAGATGGTAGTCATTTGCCGATGTGTTTAAGTCACAGTAATTTGGCGGCTTTGCATGCACCTGTGTATTTGTGAACCCCATGCTGGCTGAATACCAGAAGTAAAGGGTTGGGGGTCTCCAACTTAATATGGCCCTACATGTGCCAGCAACATGCCCCGTCTAGAGAGGCACAGGAAAGCTAGTGTCTTACTGACATTTTTACATATGCATGTGTGTGCCCGCCTGCCCACTGAACTAGTGAACTGCACATGGTAGAGTGGCAGCCTGGTTGCTACACACATCACATTCCGAGCCACCCACCCTGCTGCGGCAGGGCTGGCAGTCATTCCAGTCATATATGCTGATTAGTGCAATGTGCTAGCATGACCAGCAGAAGTGCCCAGTGCTGTCACCTTCCAGCTCATTGTTATTCATGAAAGTAGATACTAGAAAAGCAGCACTCCCTGACATGGGTGATCAAGCACTTCCACAAATACACACACTGACACAGGTTTAAAGTCGTCGTAGATCACAAACTACCAGCCCATATCTTAGACAGCTCGGCTCCCGACCACCAGTCCGGAATGAGAAGCGGATGCTACAGTTACAAGGTAGAACTTTGACCTGGAGTACCATCCAGGTCCAGATAACCCAGCAGAATTCCTGTCCCGACACCCAAAGCCAGGTAGACAGCTGGCGATACCAGCATCTGGAGAGACCTATGCACAGGTCTACGTGATGATAGAAGTGGTGCTTTCCATAGTCCTGAGCATGCATGAAATCTGTAGAAGCACAGACAAAGATGAATGCATTAAAATTGTCTGTCCCCCCTCCAGTCTGGAATATTGAAGACAAAACTCAGATGGCTGTACCACTAGAACATGGCAGTAAAAGAGGCACTGGCTTCCATGCCCACTATTCTGGTAGCGCTGTTACAGTCTAAGGAAGGGCTACTGCTCAGAGGCACCAACATTGTTACTCTCTTGCCATTAGTCGTGCTGCACCCCCATAAAGGACGCCAAGGGATCACCAAGACCAAAGCTCAACTATGGACACAAGCATGGTTCCTTGGACCTCATCACTTGATTGAGGACAACATGGGCAACATTTGTCACGACAGATTTCCCACCGCACATTAGCACTCAGGAAATAGGACAGGCTTCATAGAAAAAGATCAGTGGCAGGAGGCACACAAATACTTCTAGTGGTGGATGACTATTCTAAGCCCTCAGAAGTAGAAGCAGCAGGACCCATCAGCACAGAAGACAAAGTCCCACATTTGGGAAAGATATTGGCAACTCAAACCATAACAAAGGTAATGCAAATGGACACCATTTCAAGGCCAAGCACTCCATAACTACCTTGACCCTCTTGGAATCAACCAGACCGCCATGTCCCTGTGCTTGCCGCCAAGCAATGGGGATGCCCACGACTTCCTGAGAACCCTGCATGAAGCAATCCTCTCAAACCAGGAATGGTGCTAGAATTCAATCTACCAATAAACAGCTTTCGGAGAAACTATTGCACAAATCTACATTCCTCCATCAGGTGTGTCCCACGCACCCTCCTCATTGGCTGGCCTGCTGCCATAACCATAGCAACACGCAGCTCCTGGATGCAAACCTGCAGAGAGAGTCACAGAAGAACAACATGTGCAGAAACAGCGCCCACATGAGCACAGAGGCTTGCCAAGGAGTCACCCTTCCAACTGGGTGATCAAATCCTAATATGAAAAAGTCACCCCAGAGTGGCAGTCCGAGGCAGGAGCTCTGCGGGGCGCATGGCTCATATGTGCTCTGTCCTGTACCTATCGCTATCATTCCCTGGCATAGCAAAACAAGGGATGCCACCACTGTTGGGTATCTAGCAGCAAGTGTTCTTACGCATGTATTTTACATAGCAGGTACTGACCCATTAAGACTTTATCACTATTAGGGCGGTAAAGTCATACCGGATATTGTCAAGATCAGGGTGGCCCCCCTGGACTGGCTCATCAAGGGCTGGAGGAACAGAAGGGAGGAAGTCTTCAGATTCTAAACTCCCAGGTGCAAACAAATGGACATAACAAGGATATAGCAAGTAGCAATGTGTCTGTAACGCAACTAGATCACAGGCAGCGGACAACGCTGACGTTCTTGACAAATATGCAGTATTTATGGTGGTCCTACTGCCATAACACCCAGGCTACACGAGCCTTATAAAAATGCATTTCTATACCTATAAAAGCACCGGAAATGCAAGAAATGTGATTGAAAAGGTTATTGAAAATGAATTTAAAATTTTCAAACAAATCGCAGCAAGAAATGTGAATGGAAATGAACCTATAATTTCCAAACAAATTGTAAACAAAAAATAAAATTCATCAAGAATAGAGCAATTCTGAAAACTTTATTTCTTGAATACCATTTATAATTTGGAGCGCAAAGTGGAGTCTCTGTGGTGTTTGCCTTTTACATGTTATTCCTGACATTGGTCGGTCGCAATGTCTTCAGCTCCACATGCAGCAAACAAATAAGTCAAGCGGAATATAGACAATATTTTGAAAACTAAGGTAGCTCGCTACAGTTGCTACAGACTGAAACTCCCTTAAAAGCACTTCGAGGCAGCAAAAAGGTTGGAAGGAAGGGTTAGAAACAACCCGACTGTGCATTATGCACCGCATTCAAGAAAAGCGTCAGGCTCACAGATCTTCACTTTCCTTTCCTTTGTGCTAAAACTGCATATTTTGTTCTCAGTCAGTCAAAAAGTTTATTTCAGATTTAAAATCCATAAAACACATAAAACCAAACAACACATATGAATAATAAAACCCAACCCTTAAGAACATACACAGAAAACACATTATGCATCTTCGCATAATAAAATGCTGTATACAATACAGTACATACTGCCATAACCGCAACACAATTTAAAGACCGATCTAAAATCTAAATGCCCTTTCCCATTGCAGCTCGATGTGGGAATTGACAACATCCCTCGCCCTGAAAACCCAATAGCCCCTTTCTAAAATACATCGCTCTTTTCAGAAAGGTGAGTAAAGCCCATGCAACCAGAACAGAGTCTGCACTCAGAAGAAATGAAATAGCCTCTCTATGATGGTCGAATCTTTGTTTCCCTGAGGACTGGAATTAGTGTTACTCTCTGTATCCCGATGCACCCCAGGCAAATGAATAACAAATGCACCAAATCTTCGATATTATGCCCACACACAGGGCATCCAGCGGAATCCGGATAACCTGTCCAGTTCACTGTGTTCCCCCACAAGAGGAGACAATCGAACCTTGCCCGAGTGATTAGCCAACAATCTTTTTTTATGGGAATCCCAGATTAAATAGGGTTGAATCTCAAGAGGCCGACTGATCATTGCATGCAGTATAACAGAGTTATTGCCATACTCAGTAAGCCTTCTCTTCCTAGCAAACACTTTGCCCAAAACACGTTTGTAACCATTCGCCTCTGTTTTTGTTAGACGGGCAGCTGGAGGAGAAACAATACTTAGATTGGCCTCTCCTAGGGCTTTATCTATATATATATTTTTCTTCTTTATTGTATATTGGTTTAAAAAAACCTTTACAAATTTTCATTAAAAAAACATAAAATAATAAGAATGCAGTTATGATTTAAAACAAGCATCTTTAGCCAACATTGCTTTATCTATATAGTCAAGCCAAGGAATTCTTCGCCACCCTGTCCTACCCAGTTCAGACCTAATAACGAAAAGGCAGATGGAGGCATGTACATTCGCCCACATCCGGACCCAGAAACGTATTGGGGCCAATGCCCACTGCATATTTTGTTCTAAAAACCGAGGCAAATTAATAATTACGGGTTATTATCGCCTACCAATATGTATGCTTTTCCCAAAATGAAGCAGGCAAAGTAGTCCAAAGTGTGCCGGGGAAGGTAAAAATCGTACATTATACAGCAAGCAATTCTGTTCTATATATGTTTATATCTTGATGTTAACAATATTGTCATATCCTATATCGATATTGAAAATACAGATCGGTATATCTCCAAAACTTGATATATCACCCAGCACACACACAGCACCAGTTCAGTTCACTCCTGGTTTTGAGCCTTCATAGGCAATTTGTTTAGATGTTGCCTGTTGTCATTGGCTGGTAATGGACACCTGCCATTTTATGCACTTTGAAATTAAACATTGTCCATATTGTGTCCAGATCGCATCTGCTGTAGGGGGCCTTTCACAAGTGTGCCATTAATACACACGGTTTGCGATGCCTTTTTGTGCATCTCGCATCTGGCTGCAGGTGCTTTTCTGGAAAGTCTGTGCAGATCGCAATTGGGGCTGTGGGTTCCTTTCTCTGCAGTGTCTTTTTGTGGACATTTTATAGTGCAAATGTAGCAAGAGCCCTGAGAATATCCAGAGACGGCATGTGAACTAGAGGAGCACAGTGCGTGTCAGTGTGCGCGCTATAACAGCAGTCAACGAGCGGCAATATATGATCCTTTAAAGCAGTGTCTTCTTCAGAGATGGAGCCACTCTGATGTCTCGAGGGCAGTGTGTCCCTTTCAGGCCTGAAGAAAAAAACAGGCTGAGCAAAGACCCTGCAAACATGCAAGTGACAGCCGCGGAAAGGAGGACAG
The DNA here is from genome assembly GCF_040938575.1 of Ambystoma mexicanum. Taxonomy (NCBI): domain Eukaryota; kingdom Metazoa; phylum Chordata; class Amphibia; order Caudata; family Ambystomatidae; genus Ambystoma; species Ambystoma mexicanum. Next base: position 128,443,555 of record NC_090931.1, read on the forward strand.
CAGATTAGATCCCTGAGCCCCCTGCTTCCCTCAGCGAAGCTGGGGGCTCGGCCTTGTCAGGGGCGAACTAACCGGCAAGAAAACAATTTGAATTTCAACAATTGGCAGCCCGCCCGATTGTTGAAGTTCAAATTGGGGCCTTTTTTCACTGTGCCCTCACTCCCTCAGGCAGGGCATGGGTCAGGGCTTGCCTTTTCACCTAGCTGCATATGCGTGCGCATGCATGTGTTAGCAATGGCAAGCCCTGGACCCCCACTACTGACCATCACCCCTGTGCCGCTGTTCTGTTTTCAACTTTATGGTGCGTTCTTCACTGCATTTGCCGTGTCCGTAGCAAGCGCCGGCTGCAGTATTGTGGCACTGTGTACTGCAGCCCTGTGTGGGTGTGTGTGTGTGTGTGGGTGCCGTGCGGACAGACCTCAGGCAGCACTGCAGAGAGAGTAGCCCAGGTAGGGGGGCATGGGAGTATCCAGCATTGCAAGAGTGAGGGGGCGAGTCACAAAATAAGTCCTGCTACTTTTCCCCCAAATGCAGTGCGTGCAATTCCATACGGTCTCATTCGTGCCCCCTAAACCGCCTACCCCTGCCCCAATATACTTTTTTGGTAACATTAGTGGCAGATGACATTTTAACAAAAATAAATCTCTAGAATCATCACAGATGCAGGAAACTCATCTATTAGAGCTCTGTCCAGGTGCTCTGGTGCAAAATACATGAAAACCTCCAAATTTGCATATGGATTGCACCAACAGAAATGACTTCACAGAAATGGAAATCACAGGGAGCATCATCAGTCTTTGATACTTGGAGGCACCATGGAAGTGATTTTAGAATAAGTTGGCATAAGTAAGCCAAGTGGCAAATAACTTTGTGGTGCAACATACCCGAATTGCACTATTATTATATATAGAACAATTCTATAGTCATTAGGCTTTTTTTTAAATAACAGCATGATATATTAACATAAGCTATGAAGTGAATCACTCACAGAGCTGCAGATAAGACACTGTGTGATCCTGGGCAAATCATTTAATAGCACTGTTTGGTTAAATGGCGAAACCGGGATGTGGACAATTTAAGCAACTGAGCACATCTTCCCAGGTTTAGTTGATATAGATATTTATTAAGGTTTTGCTTTGCATTTCATGTGCTTAAATAATACTTTATTTATAGCAATGCCTTGGAGGCATACCACATTATATAATAAACTATCCTTTCATAGTAAACTAATTATACACTATATACATTGTCATGGACATATGTTGAGTAATAAGAGTATGGCTTTAGTTTTATTCTCCCCATCCTGCATGCAAAGTCACGATAGCATCATGTAGTTTGATTTGAGCCTAACAAATCCCCCTTGGGTTTTTCAAGCCATGCCATTTCCTAAAGCATGCACCCTTCTCACTTCTGATCACTCCCTCCCATTCCCATTTCTCCTTCTCACTTCTGATCACTCCCTCCCATTCCCATTTCTCCTTCTCACTTCTGATCACTCCCTCCCATTCTCATTTCTAAAGGGACAAAAGTCCCTGCTAATAGTCCCCCCTGTCCCCCTCCCATCAGTGCCTAATGGCTCACATTGAAATACTCTGTTGACACAGAGAAACGTGAGAGCCACTCTGCTGTCCGGAGTTCCATGGAATATTGTCCTGGCAGTGGGACACGTATCCCATTCTGAAAGGGTAAGGTATCCTGTTGCCAGGACAATGAGCGTGCTGAGCCGGAATTGCTCAGCACACATTGTCCCGCCAGCTGGACACCTTTTCCGTTGGGTAACCTCATTGAAGTGTCTAACAGGAGAGGTGTCACACTGACAAATATACCGATCTTGCCCTCCCTGCCCCCCCACTCAGTACGCCACTGTAGGTGGTGTACGGGAGGCAAAGGATTTCAGAGGAGGGGATCAGGACCCCCTGGCCCCACCCTGGCGACGCCAATCAGCCTGTGTTCGTAGGGAGTTGAATGCTGTTCCCCTGAGTGGGGCTCACTGTACTCTGCCCCATTGGTGTGCCTTGTGCCTGCATCAATCCACCCCTCCTTGCTCCCTCTCTGTCACCATTACTTTCCACGTGCACTGTATGTGTGCCAGGGCCAGGGATGTTGGAGCGCCGCAGCAGTGCTGAAAGAAATCAGGCCAGACCTGTTGACTGTTCGCTCGAGAGAGCCGGGCTTCCTCTGCAAGTCCCGACGTCAGGCCGTTTATTTTCCATGTCCCACCTTGCGCGGTGACGTGGAATTGGATAAAACATCCCTCTCCATTTTCCATAACAACCATATACAACATAAACCTTATTTCTGTGCCTTAACCCATCATCCCAAATCAACACACATAGTCACTTAGCTTCCCTTGGAGCCCAGGTGCTGGCCTCAGGTGGTACCTGTCGTGTTGCAGAGCTGGGTTCTTGTATGGGTTCCTTGCCGCCTGTTCTTCTCGGGGGATTGGGCCAACACTTCGGCCCTCTCTACCCAGCCGTCGGGGCTGGGGGCGTGTCCCATTACTTCGTACTGATCTCGGACAGCTCCGATAATCTCTTCCTCTTCACTACCAACTGTTTTATCCTGGCTGTTACTCCACATTGTCTCTGGGATTCACTTGAATCATGATGCATTCCTCGTTATTGTCTCATTGCCTCAGCCGACCCGTATCATGGTTCCCTTCCTCCGTGTTACTGTCCAGGGCGTGGTGTATATCGGGGTGGCTAGTTTTGGGCTTGTGGCATTCTGGAGGACCAACACCTGGTCATCAACTTAATGGTGGCACTCTTCGCCCGTCGTTTATCACTCATGTGTTAATTGGCTTTGATCCTCTTCGCATGTGTGTGCCGTCAGTCCAAACCCTTCGCCCGTTTGCAGCAATGGTGTGGTATGGATGAGTTTAGCATGGTGCCATACATGAGGTCTGCCAGGGGGGTGTCCGTCGATGCGTGAGGTGTCAGTCTGTAATTCCTACAGAAACTGTATAGTTCGAACTTCCATGGGGCATTTGGTGTTTTTGCAATTCTGAGGACTTTGCTGATTGTCCTCATGAACCGCTCAGCTCCAGGTTTGCATGGGGCCATCGAGCGGTAAGGAGATGATGGTGAATGTGTAGCTCATCCAGGTATTTTGTGAATTCTCTCCCCAGGAATGTGTGCCCATTGTCGCTCTTTATGGATTTTGGTAGCCTGTGCATACCGAACATCTTCTTAAGCACCGCTTCCACTGCCGATGATGAGATTACTTCCACTTCTGGGTAGCAGGAATAGACATTGATGGCTATGAGGAGATAAGTTCCCTCTTGCACCAAGCAGATATTAATGTTGACTGCCTACCATCATGAGTTGCCTCTTATGGCTGACTGGGTCGGCTTACACCTTGGGTGTGCACTTGTGGTCTGCCACGCGAGACATGCTGATACATTGCTCTCTACTCCGGCATCCACTTGTGGAAACCACACTCTGTTGCGTATCTGTACTTTTGTTTGGACGATGCCTTGGTGCCCCATAGGTGCGAGGGTGATGATGCTGACTTGCAAGCTTAGCTGTATGAGACTGCATGCACCCCTCAATACCAGTCCCTCGCTCGTGATGGATAGTTGTGGGGAACCACAAATACACCCGATAGGAAGTCCTTGGCTGCTGCTGTAGGGTTGTGGTTATTCTGTAGAAATGAATTCCACTCTCCTGCTAATATTGCAGTTTCCACCAAATCACAATACGGGTCGGCGTTTGTTGCTTCCATGAGGTCAGCGAGACTGACTACCTTTGGTTTCATTGCTTGGATGATCTGGCAGATGTGCTCTTCCATCTCCCTGGATGCTGTGACCCCAGCCGCTGCTGGGGCGCAGGGATGTCTCAACAAGAAGTCTTATGGGTTATCGTTTCCTGCTTGGTATAGGAGGTGTGAGACAGACACAAAGGGTAATAGTTTGAAACCTTTATTAAAAGTCTTAGGGTTGGTGTAATGGCTAACTGGCCCTAACTCTATGGGGTTGTTCCCTCAACTGATGTTTCTAATGAGAGTCAATGTCCGTAAGTCCAAAACCAAAGGCTGTCTGTGGCAGACCTCTGCTTGCCATCACTCTTAAAACAAATATGATGTTGGGTCTTCTTAAAAGGAAAGTGGTGGTTCAGAAAGAAATGCAAATTAAGGCTGGATTCCACTAGCCTTATCTTCAGGATTAGTTCTGCCATTTCAGACATAGTTCAATTCAAAAAGGGGTGCCCTTGGCATCTTCCAGGTAGGGCCCTTGCAGCAAAACAACATAGTTAACAATGTCTCTAGGTCTCTTAGGATTCCCTGCCCCAAGTTTAGTTCCCTCTGGTTCCAAAAGAATATTCACAGTTTTTTCAGGCCTATCAGGGCTCCCTTCTTCAATCCTGGGCCTTTCCTTTTACAAGCAATCTCTCCCAGTTTCGTTTGGGCCTCTCAGGGTTCCCATCCCCAAGCCTCGGCCCCTTCTTGTCTCAAAAGATTCACTCAACAGTAAAAAACACAAAACACCAAATGTTCACCTTGTCAGGATGCACCTCTCAAAACGCAGTTCCTTCTGGCGAGGTTTCAACAGCCTTTCCCCTTTGGGGAATTTCGCTCTCAGTGTATCTCCCCCACTTTCCACCTTCTCTCAAGTGGTGCTGTACACCTCTTTTTGTCAACACTGGGGCAATATCAGAGACTTTTGAGAACGCAGGGCTTTTTCTCCTCCCTATGCGCGACCACTCTGATACCGGGCCTCTCTCTCCTTATACTCTTTATCTTGCTTCTATTTCTTCAGTCACCTTTTGCCTTTCCGTGCTGTCTGCACACTGTCATTTGGCACCTTCTTTTTTTTCCCGTGCCACTTGGACACTTTCCTTGGTACTTTCTGCCTTGCTGTTCCTCTTGCACACTTTCCTCTTTGTGCCGCTTGCACAAGGTACTTTCTTTCTCTCTCTTACCCTTTGTGCTGCTCGCACCTTTCCACTTTTACTTTACTTTTTTTCGGGTCGCTCACATCCTCTCTTTTCTTTCTACTTTTCACAATTCATAATATTTCCTTCATGCCACTTGCGCACCTTTTTCTTCATCTCGTTCTCGCTTTCTCGCTATCGTGCTGCTTGCATATTTCTCTTTAAATGCTCCCAGTCCAACCACCTGCACCCTACTCAGTTTCTCCTCTTGTTTTTATAACTCACTGAGTAGCAAGGCACTGGCGGGCAGTCTCTTTGGGATGCATGTGTCAACATCAGGGTCTCACCACATGCCCCTCAGACATCCCTGGGACCTGGACACATCCCAGGGAAACAAGCACTGTCCTAGACATGGCCAACAGGACCCAGCACAACCCAATCCGGCTCCATGGAGACATGGCTCCCTTGCCACACTGCAACCCCTCTGATACACCGGGTCAGCGTCTCTCTCGGCATCCCGTATCCCTCCGGATCCTCACGGCTCCTACAGAGGCAGCCTCCTGTTATTCAGCCATATAGCAAACGCAGCTCGCTCATTTACTCTAGCAGAACGCCACCTTTTATACTTTAGGTGGTGGTCAATTGGAGTCAGGTGTGTATGGTTAGTGTCAATTGCCTGACTCTGCCTGACTTTATTACATGGACATGTTAGTGGTAGAATTTAGGCCTCTCTACTCATCTTCTTCTTCACATCCCTTTCCCATAGGACATCTTTATACCTCTAAGTTGCCTCTTCCTCATCTCAGTACATGTTGGAAATGGAGAGGGGGAAAACAAGATGAGCCTGAAATTGTTTATTATAAGGTAGAGAGTCATAAAATGATTGAAATAGAAGTGAAGGGGACCCGCTGGCCCTGTTCTTATTCAAACAAGGTGATTCCCTTTTTCTTAGGTTACTTCTCATTACTGGTAAGCTGTCATGAAAGGGCTGGGTTTGACAGCAAACCCTAGGATCTGAAATGGGGGAAAGAAAAATTGGTGCTGAGGTCAAACCCAGGCTTCTGTCTCCTATGATCTTCCTCATTGCCTGTTTTTGTTCATTTACAAAACTCAAGTCTCATTCTTGGATCAGGGATAAGGGGACCTGCATATCCCATGAAGGATGAGGGGGAGTAGGGTGATGGAGAATTGGGAAGGGGGGATACTGTGTCTTCCCCTCAGGCATCCTCTTCCCACTCCCCAAGGACCCCTCAGGTGATCCTCCCTCGCTTGTCGACCCCCAGGCTCGGGATCCAAACGTGGTGGCCCTTCCCTGGCCACCTGAGCAAAGGATTCAGAGGGAGAAAATGTGAGGATGCCCTTAGGTTTCTCACAGAGGTCAAAGTCATATTGTTGTAAGTGTAACAGACACTTTTCAATCCTTGCCTGTGTAAAGGTATTACTGGAAAGCACCAGTAAATGCGGAGCAGACAGGCCGGGAAACCCCACACCAAATAATGGAAATAGTCAAAGTAAATGGCAATAGCCCACTTTATTAACAATCCACATAAAGCAGCAACAGCAATAAGCACACAAGTCTCAAGAGCTCTCAAAAACTTCAATAAAGAACAATAAATTATAAATGGCAAACACGTCATACTACAAACTTAGTTGCAAAAACATATGGGGTCGGGGGATTGGTCAAGGGAATTATCAACATATGCAATGTATATGGGTTCATCTTTTCATTGGTTATAACTATCTGACGGCCCCACCTTAGACAATCCCTAAATTGATAAAGGTAAAAGGACATAATCTCAGCAATAAGTAATTGGCTACTGCAACATGTACTGGGCTGCATCACATTGAGAGTTTTGATTGGTTGTCATCTGTCTTACCAACCTTGAGCACTTGGCAGGTCATCAGCACATGAGCAAACATAGGAGTAGGGGAGAGAAAACCCAGGAACTACTTTTTCCAACTAAATAAGATACCATCCCTTATTCCTAGGCCACAAGCCATGGCTCTCAGCTTTCTACTTGTACTTGTCAGGTGCCTTGATTCTGAGAATTTGTGGAGAGTCTAGGCAGGTGCATATCTGTGTCTGGAACTAACGAATAGACAGTGACTTCCAATTATAGGTCATGTGTTAGATGGCCACGTTCTGAATTACTTTACCAGGCGTTTACTCTGATTTTAGCTCGTATTAGTCACAGTGCAATAATATAGTGTGGCCTGTTTTTTGTTTAGGCAAGCCCAGGCAAAGATATTTTAACACTAAGGAGGGCATCCGCACCTGATCATAATCTGGTGCAACACACTCAACACACAAACAGAAAAGGAACAGAAGTGATTAGAGTGTGACGAATAGGGCATCTATCCTGGCCAGGGTCTTCAAAAAAGAGGGGGGCAGGGTAATGTTCTAACTGTCCTTATCTACAGACGAACACAGGAGGACCACGGTATGCTGTACACACAGCAAAAATAAGAAATCAGGCGGCGAGATGGCAATTTAAAAGCTACATGACAGACAGCTCATGCATCCCAACACCTTACAATAAGTATGTGGGGTTCTTTGCACAGTCACGCAGGGTTACGATTGCAGTCTCAAAATTAACAAAAATATCACTATGTGGTAAGGGAAGACACACATGAGCACAAAAACAGAAGACCAGTGAGTACTCACTAAAATTTATTATGAAGACAGTCCTGAAGAAAGTGGTGGCAATAGCCTGAACCACTGAACCCGCTAGACAAGAAAAGCACTGAATAGGGGCCTTAGGAGACTTCCCCAGAGTTACAGTCTAACAGCTGATCACTATGGACTAATAACTAATGCGAGTCCATCTTTGACCAGATATTGTGTTTTCACATGGTTTTAATAAGAAATTACTGGGTTTTGGAATACGAGAACACAGACTAGTAGCTAATAAAATAGATGTTGCTGAATGTAGTCTGGTGCTTTTTCGGACCAGCCCTTCCTTTTATGTATGATTGATGTAAAGACGTTTGCGATACAGGAGAATGGAGTGACTTACAAACAATGAGTGTGTATCCAACTGAACAAACACAGCGAAAAGTAGAAAAATAACTATTTAGTGCTCTTCCAACTCTTTCTATCCACTCTTAGATAGGCGGCACGCCAGTGCAGCCGAAGGAAAGCTCAGTGTAGGTAAGCACAGTTAGAAAATGTTCTTGTCCCCCTCTTTTTTGACGACCCTAGCTGCCGTCCAGGATAGTTGCACGATCAGTCACACTCTAATCACTTCTGTTTGTATGTTGAGTGTGTTGCACCAGATAATTATCAGGTGCGGTTGCCTACTTTGCGTTAAAAAATGAGTCACAGTGCTACTACCTTCTTTGACCATTGGATACTTGGTCGATCCATTCCTTTTGCAGTTCGAGCGTCTAATTAATCAGCACTTGGCATTCAAAAGCTGTTTGTTCGCTACTTAATCTAAATGAAATATGTTTTACACCTTGGGAATAATTATCTTGTGTTCCTTGAATCATCTGTTTACTCCCTAATCTCTCTGTAACCTTGGAAAGGGGCAGCGCAGCCACTCTCTGCCCTGCACGGATCGGTTTTTCAGTGAATTTAGTAAGTCGAGTTTCCCTTCAGCCTCAAGGCTTCCCATTCAGTTCAAAGTGGATTCCGACGTCCATTTTTATAAAAGATGGCCACTCATTGCTGGTGCGTTTCTACATTAGCAAGCTATATAGGTGTATTGTTGGTGTTGCATTTCAGCATATACATTGATTATGTTATGTGTCTTTATGGTGCAAGTAATATACTTTGTGTGTAAGTGCGCGTTTAACCTAGCGTTTGCGGTTCTTCATGTTGAGTGCATATTTGCTTTGTGTCTATTGCATGTGCGTGTGTCAGTGAACAGTGAGCTTGCTTACTCTCGCCATCTTTAATTGCATAAGGTTAATTTCTTCTTGTATTTGTCTGGGATAAGGTTGGTGCGGTCGCCGTAATGCATAGTGGCTTTCACTCATGCAATATAGGGGGGCAGGGGCAGTTGCCATGAATGACACATTCATCTGCCTGCCAACATTCCCCCGTCTTCTTGACCACACTCGTTTTAGGCCGTTAACCCCAATACAATATTTTGGGAGTCCATACATTTGTCACCCCCTCAGGTTTCCATTTAGCTGTATTTATTAAGCGCACGTATGCCCGAGGGCATCATGGCGCTGGTAGCGTGAACCAGATGTAGAATTAGCAATATATAATAAAAGAGTTTTCAATGCTCGACGAAAAGTAAAATGGTCATCAGTCTCACGTAGAGCAATAGGAAGAGCATTCCAAGCCTTCGCGGCAGCCACCCAAAAGGTGCGTCCACCCATCCATGACCGCCTAATCCGAGGGACTGCAATACGGAAAGCGGGCTGGGAACGGAGACAGAAAGTAGGGGCGTAGCGCACACATTTGGCCTGAATGTATTCTGCCCCAAGGCCATAGAAAGCACAATGTACAATGCACATGGACTTGAACCCATTCCGGCTTTCAACAGGAAGCCAGTGGAGATGTCTCAACATCGGAGATATATGGACTCCGAAGGGAGGATGCAAGATGGGCTGGGCAGCTGCATTTTGTAAAAGCGGTAACTGATGGGTCAGATAGCAAGGCTGTGCTAGATAAAGAAAATTGCAATGATCCAACACACTCAAGACAAGCGCTGCCACCACCGGGGCCTAACACTTTGCGGGAATAAAAGAGAGGACCTTCCGAAGAATAAAGTGGCCAGTCCTACAAACATCCAACACCTGCTCATCCATGGCAAGACAGGAGGAGATTTTGACCCCCAAATTCCTGGCCGAAGACCCAGGCCTGGGAAGGGGGCCAATGGATGAGGGTCAGACATCCACAGTCCAGAACAGGGGAGGAGAGGTGGTACCCACGACCAGCACCTCTGAATTGTTGTCGTTTAGTTTTAGCCAATTTGTGGCCATCCAGGCCCCCAGCTCCTCAAGACATCTCTTGAGCCGGCTGGCAGTATCGGATTGGGACAAATCCAGGAGAACCAGAATTTGTGTATCGTCTGCGTAGGAATAATAGCGAAACCATGGGACCGGATAAGAAGCAGGAGAGGTCTGATATAAATGTTAAACAGAATCAGTGATAGGGCAGATCCCTGTGGGACACCACAGGAGAGTGAAACAGGACTGGAATGAAACAGGGGATGAGAAACTGACTGGGAACGATCAGCCAGGAAGGACGTAAACCAGTTAAGAACCTGGCTGGGTAGGCTGGCGGCAGAAAAGTCTGGAGATCAGGGTCAGGTGGTCAACCGTGTTGAACGCAGCTGAAAGGTCTAATAGTAAGGCTGCTCCGACACCACCCTGTTCCACCAAGCGAGCCTGGTCATCCAGAACCGAGTTCAAAACTGATTCCGTGCCCCTCCCCGGCCGGAACCCAGACTGGAACGAGTCAAAGTACCGTGAGGATTCAAGAGAAGTAGAAAGCAGGGGGAGAACAAAGCTTCCAGGACCTTCATGAGGAAGGGAAGGAGAGAAATAGGACGATAGTTGGCCAACACTTCAGGGTCCAGGGAGAGCTTCTTTAACAGCGGAATCACAAGGGCATGCTTACGAGCATTTGGAATCACCCTATCAGTGAATGAGGCATTAACTGCTACAGTAATATGAGAGATCACTGCCCCCAAGGCTTCCTTAAGGAGCGCCAGGGGGATAGCATCTGCAGGTGAGGCCGACTTCAGGCACTGGATGGCCTCAGATATATCTAAGTCAGAGAAAATGGGAAACATTGACCATGTCCCATTAAAAGGGGGAGGCATATCCGGTGCCGCAACAGCAACCATCTGACGTTTCCTGCATTCCTTATGTGCTTGTCCACACTCCAGGTCATAAAGCAGAACTCCCCATCCGATTTGCAAAACCCAGAGCGTCCAACATAATTGCGTTGGGGAATAAAATAATTTTAGTCCCGGAGGTGTAATGGGGCATCCCCTTACTTGGGCACAGAGTGGATCTTCTAGTTGGGTATCGTCATGTGGAGAAACATTTATGTCTATTACTATCTCCATCTCAACTGCTCCCTTAGCTGTCTTTTGGCAACCTTTTATTGCTATTCTTGCAACACAGAAGGCCAGTAGAATAAACACTACTATGGCAAGTAGTATCTTAAATAATTTGGCCAACCAAGTGGGTATTCAGGAAAGTAGAGAATTCAACCACTCTTCATTTTCAGGCTCATCACCTCTTCCATCATTTTATGTGTGCAACTCTGTTTTCATCATCGTGCACGGATTGTATGTGCACCAAGATGGCCCAATTTCTGCACATACACCGCCCTCTATGGACGTTATTAAATTGAGGACATACCTATTCTGGAGCGTCATGAGCCACAACGCTCTCAGCTCTTCCTTTATGGCATTAAATCCTTCACATTTGCCTTTATCGTCGACAACATCTCCCATCTGGTTATTTGCAATCATTTGGTGTTTGCATTTGATTGCAACCCGGGAGTAAAGAAGGACATAAAGAATGCTGTTGCCCTATTAAACAGTTTGTACTGATCTGGTATTTCCTCAAATGCCACTTCTGATTTATTCAAGAAGTAATTTTCTCTTTTACTGCATTGCAAAGGGTGTGGTCTGAGGGATCTTTTCCTTCTTTGGTGCCCATTCATTTTGTGTAAGACGTCAATTTGTAGCTCACTTTGAGGTACTACCAAAGCGGGTGTACTTATCATCACTAAGGAACATAGGCCATGCCCAACTCGGGAGTAATTGCAAGTAAGCTTTTCATCCACAAGCCCCATAGTGGTCCATCAATTCAGTTGTGCATGTTTTCATGCCTGCTACTTTGAATTTGCGTTCGCACCCTTTATTTACTCCCACCTTTCACAGCCCAGTATTCTCAAAACACAACGTAGCATTTATTATGTGTATTACCGTTCAGGGGCCTGTTTCATCATCTAGCCATGTGAGTAATTGAGAACATTCAGCCCAGTTCTTGAGGCATAAATCGTTTGCATTCCGTACCACTTCTACTTGTATGGTCAGAAATGCCTGTGCTTTGCCCCCCCTCACTGCTTCGAGCCAACCTTCTGCAGTAAATAGATGTATGTCTATTTGAAACTGGAGTCTCTCCCAACGCCCAGGCTTTCCAGGAGTCTCTTTTGCTGTGGTTTCTGGGCACTGTAATAGCTTATGGTCCACCTCCCTAACCTCTTTTTGGCTTGGGCTTTATAAAGCGTAGTGTAGTAACTTATTTTTCCTCTGGGTATCTTTCATCATTGCTTTCATTTTTCTATAACTGTCTTCATATGGGAACACCTCCTTTGACATCCATCGTAGGGTAGCCATGTTCCCTTGAACCTGTCCACTAGTTGTTCACAGTGCTAGTTAGGCTGTCAGGTATCTTGATTGTCGTGAAGAGTATGGAACCTCCGTCCCCAAGTACCACAAAGAGATAATACAAGATCACTCCCTATGCGATCATTGGGGCCAGAAGTGGGTTGTCCACGGAATGTTGATAACCCCAAGACCGCTGCAAAGGAAAGCTTAGGTTAGCAACCAAATGAGCACAGTACACAAGAGAAACTTAATAATTATACAGGGGCTTACCTAAACAAGGGTTGTTGTGACCCTATATCCTATGCTTGGTGTAGTTCCGTGGAAGATGACACGTGAGCAGGCTCTTCCCGATGGTAGAAGGGAAAGGAGGAACAGCAGGTTGGGCGTGAACCCCAACCTCCCTGCCTGTAGTGATTGAAAGCGAGCGGGAATCGCAAAGGCTGATGGAGCTTGAAGGCAGGAAAAAACAGATCCAGATAGGGCAATCCGAGGCAGATCAAATAACAGTCCGAGGTCGAGTAAACAATTCAGGCAGTTTAGACAGAGAGCGTGATCCAAGAAGTCCGTAAAACAGTCCGTGATCAAAAGCTGTGAAACAAAGTATCCAAAGCGCCATACAGAGTCCTCCGAAGTGAACAGCTGTGAAGCGCGTTGCCGAGGGAGTTCACTGCATAAATAGTCACTGCCCCCGCGTCACATGATCCGCGAGTGAAGTGGAATAGCACGTCACGTGACCCGGGGTTGTGCCACGTGACCGCTGGATTCATCCCAGTGATTGCCGTAGCGACCGCCCTCGCGCAGCATCCCGCAGACACCACGGAAGCTGCCAATGGACGAATGGGGAATCCCCGTGCCTGTGTGAGCAGAACGCTCGGCCCCTTGGGCAAACCCGCTCACGTGCCACTCCCTGAACGTGGGTAAGGGGTAATGAGGTTGAGGGCAAAGTGACTGATGCAGTATGAATATTGCCTGGCCTAGATGCATGAGAGATGGGACGAGGTAAAAGCGTGACATAGGCAGTGTGCTATGTGTGTTGATATTTCTGTCACTATAAAAACTCATTGCACAGTGGATAATAGAGCATACATAACAGCTCTCATCGGGCGTCTCTTTCCTAGTCAGGTAATGTGCTGGTACCATAAATTATTTGTGACTTGAGCAGAATTGGTCACGTACAAGTTCATATGCTCAAAGTCGTCTAACAGACTTCTTTTCAGTTTTTAGTTTGCTTTGTGAATGTAGGAAATTGTTGGGTGATCATTTTATTTGTCATGGTAATGGGGATTTGTGATAGAGAACCTGTAGCAGCGGACAGGTTATCGGAAAGTGATAAAGAACAGAACAGTACAAAGGGGCAGACCTCACACATCACAGCAGGCGGAATGATTGCTACAGTAATGACACGGACTACAACTCCCAGAATGCCTCAACAGATGCATTCTCTATATAAAAGCCAGCAACGGGGAAAAGAAAGCAGGGAAAGAAGACGATAATTAGTTAGTTAAGGGTTAAAACTAACGCTGATTCCGCGTGTATGGAGCAGGAAGGAGGGGAATTAGCATTGGCTGTACTGCGCCCAGAGGCAGCACCTGTGATTAATTGCTGGGGAGGAGGGGCACACGGGTTTAAAGCTGCACTAAACGCCTCAACGTGTGTCTCATTTTTCAGGAGTGGAAGGCGACGGCCGGCGTGGATTCCGAGTGGGAAGAGACCAGCCCACAACACCGATGGGCTTATTAGAGGAAGAAGGGAACTCCGCAGGACGAACCCTTACCGAGACGGCAGACAACACTGTGCGCGGAGAAGAGCGCAGTCACCAAGAGAGGGACTGTTCACAAGGTGATACAAATACTGGAGTTTTGAGTTTGTTCTTTCACTTCAAGGACGGCAAGAATACTGGAGGAACTTTACATGCCAGTTCGCAATCAAAGGCTAAATCTCTCTGCCGCGGATGCTCAGATGAGCGTGTGTAGGAAACCGCTCAACACGGCACGAACGAAGGTGCTAACGGAGGACTTTAACCCGTGAGGTCACGGTATAAACTGGGGGGGAAAAGTTGAAATATTTGAATGGCCGTGACAAACTGCCTTGTTTAAACATACCGGTCCATTGTATCCTTTCATGGTATGATATAGTTGTCTTGGAGGTAAACCTTAACCTATGATTCCGGTCACATTCGGAAAAGGGAATTCTGAGAAGCCTGGTTGGCACTTTAATTTTGAATTGAGACTTTTTGCAGAACCCCCCCTTTTTGCAACTTGAAGTGCTGTCAATAAAATATCATTTGTCAAAAATCCTCTGGTGTCTCTGGCTCACTACTTAACAGTGGTGGCAGCGGTGGGATGCTGTAGAGACACGTCTACTTTGACATAATGGAAGCAGTCATCAAAGCATTGGCTGAAGGCCAACAACAATTACAACAGCTGGTACAGGTGCAAGGACATCAAGCCCAAGCAGATCGACAAGCCCTGCAACAGGCTCTACAGGTACAAACAGCACCCCAAGAGCAGGGCAGGGAAGCTCTGAGAATTCTGGGAGAATCAGTAGCGGCGCACAGGAGACATCCAGCCATTCCACCCACAGTGCTTCATAAATACCAAGCGGGAGACGATCCCAGTTTCTTCTTTGTGAATTTTGAATGCATAGCCCGAGCGGCACAATGGCCCCAGGTCAGATGGTCTTTCTTTTTGGCGCCCCTGCTCACGGGAGTAATGCAAGGGGCATATCAGGCAGCCAATCCGAACGGGGACACCCCGTATGTGGACATCAAGAAGTCAGTACTGGAGAGGATAGGGATGGATGAGGAATCCTATAGGCTCCAGTTTCGGGAAACCAGACTAAAACCTGGCGAAAGCCCAAGACAGTTGTTTTACAGGATACAAGATCGAACGGAAAAATGGTTGCAAACCAATACCGCCACGATCGGGCAAATCAAGGAGAAGGTAATGCTCGAGCAATTTATTGAAGCACTGCCAGGTCCTATCCAATGGTGGGTTAGGCAACATCACCATCTAAAATTGTCCGAAGCCATAGATGTGGCCACAGCCTACCAAAAAGCTGGAATCCCTCGCAGTGTGGCAGCACCAACAGCAAAGCATCACTGTGATCTTCCTGCCTTACGCAGTAACCACCGGGGAAGTGCACCTGAGCCACGGGTCAGACAGGAACCTAAGGCAACCAACGGAACCAACATAACAAAAGGGCAGGCGCCCCAATACTTTGAATGCGGGGAATGGGGTCACATCGCCCGGTTCTGTGCCAAGAGAAACAAGACCGAACCCATGGAAATAGGCACCTTACAACCGCAGGGGAATAGAAGAAGACTACCCTATGTGATAGAAGTTACTGTGGATGGTCATCCTCAACAAGCCATGATGGATAGTGGAAGCCGGCAGACAGCCATACAACCCCATGTGAGTGAACAAGATCCAGGACAGGTGAGAACTATTGACATTAAATGTGTACATGGGGACGTTAAAGGGTATCCCACAAAAGACGTTGTGTTAGGGATACAGGGAGAAGAAATACCCATTAAAGTGGCTATTATACCCACCCTACCCGCGCCCGTACTAATAGGGACAGACATTCCCGAATTTGATAAATGGTTAAAGGAAGCTCCCTTTTCACAAACTGAGATAAGAGGGAGGAATCCAAGGGGAAAACTCACCAAGAAACAGAAAAGGGAAAATAACCAGGATGGCCACCTGGGAAGAGATATTGCCCTCATAGATTGGAGGGTTGGGGATCATCTGCCATCCTTCAGGACCGAAGTCGGTCTTGACGAGACTCTAAAGCGAGCTTGCGAACAAGATTTAACCATAAAAGGCTCACCAGTTACCACTCCCTACTTCAAAGAAAAACAAGGGCTTTATTATAGAGTGACCCGAGGAACAGACAACCAAGAGAAGGAACAACTGTTGGTTCCTCAGTCATATCAGAAAACCTTGATCCAACTGGCACACGATCATACCACAAGGGGTCACTTAGCTGAAAACATGACAGGAAAGAGGGTGTTACAGAATTTCTACTGGCCTGCGATTTACGCTGAAATAGCTAGATATTGCCAAGAGTGTGTCATATGTCAGAAAACGAGCAATCATACCCCGGCTCGGGTACCCCTTCAAAGAATGCCTTTGATCAAGGAGCCCTTTCAAAGGATAGGTATGGACATAGTTGGTCCATTAGAACCCTCCAGTAGAGGATTTCGGTTCCTCCTGGTCATAGTGGACTATGCCACCAGATATCCCGAGGCTTTTCCTCTAAGAGGTATCTCTGCCAGACAAGTGTGTGATGTACTGTTACCTCAGGGATACCCCTCAGTCCTCTACAGGTTACTCCCCTTTTGAGCTGTTATTCGGAAGACAACCCAAATCGGTGTTACAGATCCTAAAAGATAACTGGGAGCAACAAGAAGAAATGTCCCTCACCAAATATGTTCAGGACCTAAGAGAACAGCTGGGAAAACTGAGGGATTTTGCTCAGGAAAACTTGGGTAGAGCACAAGAAAAACAAGAAAAGTACTATGATCAGGGAAGCAGACCTAGATCCCTGAAGATAGGGGACAAGCTACTGGTGATACTACCGACCCACACGAACAAAATGCTGGCTCAATGGCACGGGCCGTATCAGATAACAAAAGTATTAGGACCCGTGAACTATGAGGTGGAACAACCAGAACGTAACAATAAGTATCAGAATTATCACATCAATTTACTCAAGTTGTGGAAAGAAGGAACCCAAAGTGTGCTGTGTTCAGCCTTATCAGACACGTCTGTCCCAGAACAATTAATTCCAAATCATCCTTGTGGTATACGAGAAGTGCAGTTGGGGGAGCAACTAAGTGAGTCCCAAAGAGCTGAGTTGTTCTCTACACTGAACCCGATATCCGAGACCTATTCTAGCATACCAGGACGGACCCATTTGGCTATGCATTCAATACCTACAGAGGAGGGGAAAATGGTACGCCTCAGACCCTACCGGATTCCAGAAGCAAAAAGGGGAGAGATTGCCAAGGAGATAGAGAACATGTTGGAATTGGGAACCATTGTGCCTTCAAAAAGCGTCTGGTGCTCCCCTATAGTATTACTTCCTAAACCGGATGGCACCACCAGGTTCTGCATGGACTTTAGGCAATTAAATGCTATTTCCCGGTATGAGGCGTATCCGATGCCCAGAATTGATGAGCTCATAGAAAAACAGGGTTCAGCCACATACCTGAGCACACTGGATTTAAAAAAGGGATATTGGCAGATCCCCTCAACCCAGTCGACCAAGAGAAAACCGCATTTGCCACACCACAGGGTCTGTTCCAATTTACGGTCTTGCCTTTTGGGCTACATGGGGCCCCAGCAACCTTCCAAACCCTAATGGACAAAATATTGAGGCCTCATGATCAGTATGCAGCTGCATACTTAGACAATATTGTAATATTCAGCAAAACATGGAAAGAACATTTGGCACACTTAACCCAAGTATTAATGGCATTGAAAGAAGCCGGGTTACACATTAACCCGAAAAAATCAAAATTGGCAGCCAATACCACAAAATATCTGGGGTATGAAGTAGGGGGCGGAATGGTAACCACACTGTTAGATAAAATCCAAGCCTTGCAAAAGCTAAAAATGCCTGAAACCCGAAAAGAAATTAGAGCCTTCCTAGGATTCGTGGGGTACTACAGGAGATTCCTGCCTCATTTTTCAACCATAGCAGCCCCACTTACGGACTTACTAAAAACAAATAGACCCCTACATATATCCCATGAAGCAAAACAGGCATTCCAGACATTAATACAAATGATTTCCTCCAAACCAGTTATCCATTGTCCGGATTTCGGCCAAGAGTTTTACTTACAAACTGATGCCTCGGGATGTGGTCTAGGAGCGGTACTCTCACAGGGTACCGAACAAAACCTGTGTCCCATTGCGTTCATCAGAAGGAAGCTCCTTCCACACGAGCTTCCGTATTCAACCCTTGAAAAAGAATGCCTGGACATTAAATGGGCAGTAGAGTCCCTCAGATACTACCTATTGGGGAGGAGGTTTACCATCTTTACAGATCACGCCCCACTAAAATGGTTGGCTAAACAAAAAGACTCCAATCATAGAGTACTACGGTGGTTCTTAACTCTACAACCATATCACTTTATAACAGTTCATAAACCTGGAAAGTATCAGTGCGTGGCTGACTATTTATCCAGAGCAATGGACATGCCCGAACGGCATGGGTCTTCGGGGGGGGTTTGTGATAGAGAACCTGTAGCAGCGGACAGGTTATCGGAAAGTGATAAAGAACAGAACAGTACAAAGGGGCAGACCTCACACATCACAGCAGGCGGACTGATTGCTACAGTAACGACACGGACTACAACTCCCAGAATGCCTCAACAGATGCATTCTCTATATAAAAGCCAGCAACGGGGAAAAGAAAGCAGTGAAAGAAGGCAAAAATCCACATTTCCTTATATGAATGGACTCTCCCAGTTAAGGGTTAAAACTAACGCTGATTCCGCGTGTATGGAGCAGGAAGGAGGGGAATTAGCATTGGCTGTACTGCGCCCAGAGGCAGCACCTGTGATTAATTGCTGGGGAGGAGGGGCACACGGGTTTAAAGCTGCACTAAACGCCTCAACGTGTGTCTCATTTTTCAGGAGTGGAAGGCGACGGCCGGCGTGGATTCCGAGTGGGAAGAGACCAGCCCACAACACCGATGGGCTTATTAGAGGAAGAAGGGAACTCCGCAGGACGAACCCTTACCGAGATGGCAGACAACACTGTGCGCGGAGAAGAGCGCAGTCACCAAGAGAGGGACTGTTCACAAGGTGATACAAATACTGGAGTTTTGAGTTTGTTCTTTCACTTCAAGAATACTGGAGGAACTTTACATGCCAGTTCGCAATCAAAGGCTAGATCTCTCTGCCGCGGATGCTCAGACGAGCGTGTGAAGGAAACCGCTCAACACGGCATGAACGAAGGTGCTAACGGAGGACTTTAACCCGTGAGGTCACGGTATAAAATGGGGGGGAAAAGTTGAAATATTTGAATGGCCGTGACGAACTGCCTTGTTTAAACATACCGGTCCATTGTATTCTTTCATGGTATGATATAGTTGTCTTGGAGGTAAACCTTAACCTATGATTACGGTCACATTCGGAAAAGGGAATTCTGAGAAGCCTGGTTGGCACTTTAATTTTGAATTGAGACTTTTTGCAGAACCCCCCTTTTTGCAACTTGAAGTGCTGGCAAATAAATATCATTTGTCAAAAATCCTCTGGTGTCTCCTGCTCACTACTTAACAGGGTTATATTTCTGTACACTGGTTTGGATACATTGCAGAGAACCAACTCTCGTAGTCCCATGAAGATAAGAAAATAGAAGCTGCAAAATGTGAAGAATGTAGCTACAAGCATTACTGCCAATGTATGTACATTTTGTAATTAACTACATGCATTATGTTGTCTGCGGGCTAAAGGCCTGTGCCTAACAAAATTGAAAACCCCAATTTTCATCTTTTCACTGAATCACTAGTATCCACAAGAGAAACTGCACTAATATGGCACATCTTATGGTTTATCAGAAGAGCAGCGAGTGTAACATTTCTTGATCATAAAGCAGGAGATGAGTATACTATGTAGGAAAAAAGCATAAACAGTAACATTTGGTGAGGATGCATTTAGTATCTGCATTTTTCCCCTTATAAAAAGTGCTATTCTTCCTTTTGTGCAGGTAAAATCCTTAGGAGAAATATAAACTAAATTCTTTTCGTTTGCTGATTAGGAATGATCAGTTTATTGGATGCTTCCTGCTTTTAGTAGCTGATCTCGTCTGAAAATGTGTTGTCCCTTCTTCACCTTCAGATTTAGGGAGTTGTGGCAGGGGGCCTCTCCTTTGTAGGGTTTGATGTCACCAAGATACAGCCATGCTTGTCTTCCTCAAACTTTTACTGCTGTGGGGAATACTCTCTTGACCAGATGTGGGCCCTCAAAGCGTGGCTTTTGCCAGCGTCTAGTAAATTGTTTGATTGGGATCTGATCTCCAAGGTACAATGCTGGGGGCTTCTGTAATATTTCAGGATTAACTTGTTAGCGGTCTTCATCATTCTTCTTTGACCTCCCTTGCCGGGCTCGAAGCTGTTGAGACATGAAAGCAACACTCACCATCATAGCAGCTAAGTAGTCATGCATTTCTGTACGAAGTATATTATATATCCTATTGGCATCAATTTGCGCTTGAGTGGGAGGAGCAAGAGGTGTACGCATACAGAGTCCTGTCACCAGCTCGTGAGGAGTCAGGTGATGGTCTGAGCTGGGCTGTTTGAGTCAGACAAGTAATGTTAAGGGTTGGCAATGAAGCAATCCTTTTTTTAAGAATTACTTTTTGCTTGGCAATACGTTCCTTGTGAAGGCCATGGAGGCATTCACAACTCCTGTTTGCCTGTGGGTGATAAGCATAAGAGCATTTATTCCTAACACCCAATATGATTGTGATATGCTCAAAGACTTTGTTTACAAAATGTGGTCCATTATCAGACCGGAGCACTTGGCACACTCCCCACCTTGGGAATACCTCATGTATGAGGAATTTCACAGCACATGTGCATCGGAATGTGTGCATGGACCGGCTTCAATCCATCGAGCAAAATGACACATGACTACTAGAACATATCTGTAGCTGTTACAAACATGGAGCATATCCACATAGTCGATATGCAAATGCTGGAAGAGTCCAATGGGTTGGGGTATTGATCCTCTCACTGTTCACAGTGTGTTTTCCACAATTGTGCACCCACTCTAATGTTTTCTTCTTTTGCCAGCCTTGCATTCTGTTGTACCTGTTCGCTTTCACTTAATGTAACCTCCTCCCCCTCTCCCATGCACTTCTTGTTACTGCACTAGCACGATCTGAATGTCTCAAGGCCTAGTTGTACACTAAATGAGGACTATCTCCTACTTAAATCAGGACTGGGGAAATAATACAGAATTCTAACACAATGTCCTGTCCCAACAAGAAAGTTATGTTTATATGGAAATAAGTCCCCATTATTCTAATAAAGGCATGGTGGTATTAGGCGGAGTTGGATGCAGAGTTTAGCAGTCTGCGAAGTCCGTGCCGACAAGCCTAGGGACGCCCTCACCCCGGGCTATTGGGAGTGTTATTGACTGCTGACTGCTTCCCATTGGCAAGGAAACTCTCTTCCTGTACAGGTTCTAGAAGTAAGTAGCAGCGGGGGACTCTCTATTATAACTTAATTTCTGAGGCCACAGCCGAGACCTCCGCCTATCCCTCGCGACTCTGCCGTACTGTTATTGCTCTTGGGCAACACTTTCACACCTCTCCTCTCTTAGATGACTTCCACTACGGGATATAAAAAGCATTCCAGACCCTGTGTGGTATACCATATCAAACCGTGACTAGAGGTGTACAGAATGTATAATTTAAGAAGTGGAGTATATAGGGATGATACAAGGGTGCATGAGACAGACTTATTTTTTCATGACTTGAATGCCAGGCCCTGTTACTCATCCCCACTGTTATTTGGGCCAACAATATCTGTGAGGGAAGATGCAGTTATAAAGGCCTATGCAGTGACCACTACTCCACAACACCAGACCTCCCAGGGGCCAGAACTGTCAACTCCGATCTTAAAAGCGGGTTGCCCGGTCAGGAACCAGTTGTTCAAAAATAGGCTTGAGTGTACACTTTCAGCTTCTTCAATGAAAAGAACCATCAAAGCCTGTTCCAACCACCACAGATCTTGGGAAGGTGTTATTTGGGAACTGAATTAGATAAAAGGGAGGGGGAGCCCGGAGTGGCACCTCAGGGCACAGGTTTCGCCATCTCGGCAAGATCAGAGTTGGTAACGGACGATCTGGCTATAACTGGAAAAAATGTGGTGAAGCAGTGTGCCTCTTTGGAAGCAAGGTTTTTGGACCACTTCCAAATACCTGGCTGATCAGGAGTGTTTGGAAGTAGTGGAAGGTTCACGTTCCATCCAACTGGAATCCAATAACATTTTGGGTGAAGGAGAGTCTCCCACTCCAGGAGAGATGGTGATTGTTAACACACATTCCGTTCTGCCTCTGCCAACAGATGCAGAGACAGGGACGCAGCTGGATCCAATGCTAAAGGCAGTCCATTTCGCCTTGAACTCACTGATAAAGGTATTTGATGGATTTAGGGGAGTAGTCCACACAAACTGAAGCTCACTGTTGGAATTGATAAAGAACGCCGAAGACAGTGAAGCTGCGTTGGTGGGTCTGCATTCCTCCATGAATCAGGCGTTAGCGGACAATGTGATGAACTTAAAAACTGCAGTAGCCACACAAGATGAGAGGCTGCTGGCCTGGCAGTCCAACATATCATCTATGAATGACTGTATGTTCTGTTTGGAGGGCAGTATGGAATTTGTTTTGTGTCTTTCAAAAAATGCCCTGCCTGACCCTAACGTCAAAATCGTTGGGAGTCCTCCGAGAGAGGTATACAGTTGAGGGTGAAGCACAAGATGAATTTGACGACACTCCTTTATGTGCCTCAACAATGGAGGAATTCATAAGGCTTGCACATCTTCTGTGTAATAACATTGTGACCAAGGTACATAATACTGGATCTGGTCTATTTGTGGAGGATCTTCCCAAGTCCAGTTCTTCAGGGATCACTGGATCATGTCCCCCAAACAACAAGACATTTTGAATAGCCCACTGCAAACTGACCAGGGTCCTGTTAAAGACCAACATAAGACCAACATAAGGGGGAGAGAAGGCGAGTGATGAGCTGGCCCGACTCCCAAACTGAAAAAAATAAAAAACAAAAACAAACTGACCATTTCCCCGGGGGAGGAGGCGGCCCCGAAGCCAAAAAAAAAAACTATGGACTCGGAACTTCATGAGGAGACTAAGCAGCAGGAACTTAAAAGAAGCACATTCAGAGAGTCCAAATGTCCAGACCCCTGAAGTCTCACAAGATGCACACACTCTGCAGGAGGCAATGGACTTTTCAACACAGATAGATGTAATCACCAGCGCTACACCATCGTTAAGACTTCCTATGTGGGTAGTGCATGGTCCAGCCGTGCGCCCAATTAAACTGGACCCAATCTTTATGCAAAGAAAGATCCCCCGAATATCCCTGAATGGGGAGCTAGCGGGAGGGGCCCCACCTGGTCCAGTGGTCTCGGATGGCGTGGCGTCAGTATTGATTAACCCCAGTTACCCTCGATCTCGTATCCACAAGTGGGCCAGGGGAGTCAACTCTCATCCTCAGTGAAGGTGGGTGAGAGTATGTTGGTTGCAGAGCCCATTGCTTTGCCTAGAGTGTGGATGTATCAGTAACTGGGAGGGAACGGAGGGTGTGTACTAAATAGGATGCAGGTATTGGCCATTAGTAGATATATTCCTGAGCTCTACTTATTCTCGACTTTAGACATAGATTACATATGTTTTCCTTTAGAATCGAGAACAGATGCTGTAGAGATTAAAATCCCGCCTGGGGTTAGGTGCACTAAGGGCGGTGGGAGAAGAGTTTAATAAAATGGGATACATGCTATTTTTAACCCTACCAAGTGCGAGTGGGGGCAACTGTGAACCCCGCGGGTTGCCTCTCGTGAGTGAACACCTGCATTGGGAACATCTAACACTCAGGATTGGGAGGGGCCATCTCCTAGAGTAGTGGTGGGTATATAAAAGAATTCTCAGTCTAACGTAATATCCCTGCTGCCACAGATTATTTCCCAGATCTTTTCACAACTTGGTCTGACACCTGATGCATTTTAGGTAAGGGGGACGATATCGTTGTTGTGTTGGAATACGCAGGGTTCCAGTAGTTTTGTGTCTAAAAGTGAGGGTCTTAACATCTATGGTGCATATGATATAGTCCTCCTTCAGGAGACGTGGCTTTTGCGTTCTTTTGTAAGAGATGGTTTCTCTATTGTAGAGAACCTGGCCTCACACTCTAATAGGGCCCGCCCGGCAGGAGGCCAGGTCATTGTGATAAGAAATACCATCTTCCGGGTCTTAGTAAAGATTCCATCTGATGCACTGGGTATTTTAGCAGTGGTGGCCCATGTTTGCACTGATCATGGTCAGGAAACGCCAGTTGTATTGTGTTGATAAACCTGTATTGGAACCCTCCAAGTTCTAACCTCAGAGACTTTTGCTGTCTAGTGTACTATTGTCAGATGAGGGTGTAGGGTTGATTATTGCTG
The DNA here is from genome assembly GCF_040938575.1 of Ambystoma mexicanum. Taxonomy (NCBI): domain Eukaryota; kingdom Metazoa; phylum Chordata; class Amphibia; order Caudata; family Ambystomatidae; genus Ambystoma; species Ambystoma mexicanum. Next base: position 128,467,928 of record NC_090931.1, read on the forward strand.
GGGATCTCAATTCCTATTGCTTAATGTTAGATAGTCCCAATGGTTTTAAGGGTAATGCTAGATTTAACGGAAGAATTTTGGTGGAGTTCTTACAAGAATGGAACTTAAAGAAGGTTAACAACTTCATTCATGGTGATATCCCACCAGCTCCTACTAGGAAAGCAGGTTTGCAAAATGTCCATCATTGACTATGTTTTTCTGTCAGCTGATTTATTTGTCCAATGCAACCATTTTAAAGTTAAACATACCGCACTCAGCGACCATGAAATGTTAGTCCTCACTCTGAGGGTTGCCAGCCCGTAAGTGGATAGAATACTATGCCCAGCACTGACGGTAAACCAGGCGGCGGGGTCTCGAATTTCGAAATTCAAAGGGAATGGGAAAGACCTGAACCAAAAATTGCACTGTGTTTTGGGGAAAGGAGAGGATGGGGGACGGAAGATCTTCATAATCCCAAACTCTTTCAGCACCAGTTCACGTTAAAGCTGCTGGGAGGAGTGCCGAAATCCACGATTATGACGTGGCCAGTAGTATGCAGAAAAGATCTATGTGGAAGGAAGTCCTATCTCTCAAGAGAGCCGCATAAAGCCATCATGAATGCAGATGAAGGGTGGTGACAGTCGCACAGATTCCTACAAAGGGTAGCGAGGCTATGCTCAAATGCCTGGGATGCCAATCTTCTCGCAACTTCTGGGAATTGGTAAATCAGGCAGGGAAATCCAAGTCATCATTGCAGGCCAATGCAATTCCCAAAGGAGTATGGCAGTCCCAATTCATACAACTGTACAGGAAAGCAGAAAGAGAACAGTTTGAATGGGATAATTTGGTCCCCTCGGACATTAATCTCTCCCGGTAAATCATTGAGGACCCGATAAGGAAGTCATCTTCCTCAAGAGCAGCAGGGCCTAATGGGCTGACAAATTCCATTATAGGGCAGACACCCCACTGTGGGCTGGGATCCTGTGGGATCTTTTTAATAACATCTTAAAGCGCAGAGTGCTCCCAGACTCATGGAAAACAGGAATAGTCATTCCCATTTATAAAAAAGGGGACCAGACTTCTCCCCTTAATTACCAGCTGATAGAATTACTGGACGGGGACAGTAACATTTTTGCAGGTGCGGTATTAAGGGATCTCGAGGCCTGGGTGGAAGGAAAGGGCATCCTGCATAGACAACAAATTGGTTTTAGGAGAGGCCTGTCAACTTCCCTAAACGGGTTGATTACGAATCTGACTATTGGGAAATCATGGTTGAAGGGTGGCCCAACACTTTATGGTGCATAGCTGGATCTTTCCCTCGTATTTGATATGATAAATCGATGGCGTCTTTGGAGTAAACTGCTGAACTGTGGTATTCCCCGGGGACTGCTCACTGTCCCGATCCACCTCCATGGTAATTCCAATATTCAGGTACATCTAGACAGTGAAGGTCATCTTTCACGGCTCATTTCTATGGGCAGGAGAGTAAGGTTGGGATGCAGATTGGCCCTGTCTTTTCAATTTATACCTGGCTGTTGTAGGCAGGGCTTTATCACCATCTGCCCTGGTAAGCCCTAAGATTGGGGCTAGAAATATATCCTGGCTGGCATACACGGACGATATCGTCCTATTGGATTACACACCCATGGGCTTGCAGAGGCAGCTAGACGCCTTCAGTTAATATGCAGAGGGAAATGAACTAACCATAAACCCAACCAAATCAAATATAGTTGTATTTCATTTGCCTGGGAAGTGTGTGCCAAGATTTGCCTGGCACCTAAATGGAACTTCGATACCAGTTGTGCCAGAGGTAAAATATTTGGTATTTGTGCTTACCACAAGCCCATCCATGGCCCCCTTTGTGGAGAGACTGGATCGTTTGGTGAATCAGTTTTGCTCCCAAATTAAGAGAATGTGTGCACGGTATTGCAGGTTTTACATACTCCCTCTCATTTGTTTTTACAGTAGTAAAGTTATCCCAAACTTCTATACGCTCCTGGTCCATAGACTGGGTGAGGATAGAGGGGCACACTTGGAAAAGAGCCCTGAATTTCACTCCATCTCTCCCATTGGCCAGTCTGTGGTATGAGTTGGGTTTGACATGCTTGAGGGCCCACTTGGATTGCAGACTTATTCTACATCACAGGCACATATTAGTACCGGAGCGAGTCTCTGTATGAAGACCTAGCCCTTCATCTACAGCTGTGGGGACCCTCTGTGCTGATACAATTGCGGGAAATTGTGAATAAGATCTTATCCAATAATAATAGGCCACTGGAGAATATAGTGGTAAATCCAGTGAGCATGAAGAAAGCAATATTGGATCATTATTGGGCCTACACTGTGGACTCAATGCGTTCTTGAGCCATTGCAGCCTCCCATTCAACTATTGATAAACCTAGAGGCACTTACCCGGCCTACTCCTCCCGGACCCCAATCTCCAGGCGGAAAACCGAATATAGAGTTTAGGATTAACATTATACCCAACAGGGAGATAAGGGGGATCCAGGCTAGAATTAAATTGGATCAGGAGACCCCGGTGTAGCCTTTGTAGTTCCAAACAAGTGCAATCCTTGAGCCACATTCTAATCAAATGCAATGCGATTGAAAATCTTCAAGTCAAGCACTTTTCTCATTTTGTGGTTCACGAGGAGTGGCTTCTATCCCTCCCATTTTGGGAGAGATTGGCCGCTGGGCAAGAACTTAGTTTGGTACTGGAGCTATTAAGATGTTTAAATGTTTTAGGTTTTATAAAATTTTAATGTAGGTTTATAATGTTGGAGACGTTACAAGTCAAGAGTTTTAATTTTTGGGAATTATGAATTTTTACATCTGTTTCTTTTGCTTGTAAGTATCTTATGTTTCCTTTTGCCTTCTTTTTCTTGTTATGTATTTGTGAAAAGTCTTTTGACTACAACACAATAAAAAACAAAGAAAATGTAGGCATTTGTTTTCTTCAATGCCTGCCTAATTAGACCCAGTGGCATGAAAATCTTACAGTAGAACAAATTGGTCTTCCTTACGATTTCCATATCAACCAAAGAAGAAACATATTTGTATTATTCATTGGTCAATTGTATATTATCAAAATCTAAAAACAAAGCAAACATATAATTCACAATAATGTACAATGTGTTGAAAACAATCCCACAATTATACAGTGACAAATGTAAATCAAAAAGTTTAACAAAGAAAATGTTAGAGCAACCTCGAAAAAGACACAAGATACAAAACAATATAAAGGTGATTCTTCTTCGTATAATTCACCCATTGGGTAATTTGAAGGGCTTTCTTTAGTAAAGTTAAAGGATCTCGCCCCTTTAGTAGATTTGAGAGGCTCAGGGGTCTACGTCGGTCTCTAGTGCTAAGAGTAAGAGAACCTCAGCCTGTAGTGGCATGTATCACTTGTCACGCCTGGCTTGTTAGATTTGGCGGTACTTAACAGAATGGTTCCGCCTTCCACAAGACCAAAGAAAGAAGAGTTTGGAGCATCCCCTGAAGAACAAAAGTACAGGAGTATTACTGAGCTGTGGGCTCTTCTGCATAACATCAGGAGGCAATTTTTGAAATTATTTGGTGCCCACTATCTCCTGATTCGAAGAAACCGGTGAAAAGGAAGGCAGAAGAAACAGATGGTTTACTTACCATCTGAGTCTACAGACCAAATAGCCCACACCAAAAAGTGCTAAAAACCTGACTAAGAATGATCAGGCAGAAAGAGAAGGAGAGAGAGTGCGCACTCACACTGTGTGCAACATTTCAGTGACATTCTAGCTATTGCAAAGGGGTGTTTCGAGGGGAAAGCGTACTGAGACTCATTCACCCTCTATGTTCGGACAGCGTTGTACCTGGCTTTGTATGATTGTAAAAGTGTGCACGGACCATATGATGCAGCACATGACAGGGAGCTAAAAGCACTGGGCTGTGACCTGGTTATTGTGAATGAACAAATGGCAAGATGCAACTCAAAAGATGAATATCGGATACTGAAGCTTGTGTGCTACATAATAAAAAAATCAGTCAGACTGTGTCCTTCTTCCAGGGCTACCACTGTTCTCCAATGTATTCCATCATCATCCACCCCATGTAGAACCACCCTGTGCCCTCTCACTATTGCTGCACCTAACTCAATTGTAATCACCTGTCCCTCTTCCTCATCCATGGGTACTTCCGTTCTGAACAAAAACTCTGTGGGTAATCATAGCAGCGTGGCCCTTATCCTGGGAGGCCATTCTAGCAATATGTGTACTCCATAGAGGAATACCTCTGGGTCTAATGGTACGCCCCTTTGTGCCTATTGGCCATAAAATGCTGATATGAACTCTTGTGCATTTACATAATGAATCCCTGGAGTAGAACATACTATTCTCTGATCAGTGGAGGAGATCGTCATTTTAAGTTTGCACATTAAGTCTCTCCCCAGTATGTTAACTGGTGTCTTGTGGGAATACAATAGTGGCATGTAGAGGTCATGTTCCCCTATTGTGATAGGTAAGTCATGAGTAAAAGGAACCATATTTGTCGCCCCAGAAAAGCCTTGTGCGTTCATGCCAATGCCTGACATTGGGTACTTCCCCTCCCTAACACAGGACCTGGTTGCCCCTGTATCAACAAGGAAGGAAAATGTCTTTTCACCTATGGTCACCCCAACCCTTGGTTCGTCTTGTGGGTCTGGTGTAACTAATAGGATGGAACAAATCAAGTCTCTCTGTGGGCTATCCTATTGTGGGTATAAGTTCATCCCACCACGGTCACACTCCCTAGCCTGGGTGTAGGCGTCTGGGACCCCGCATTTGGTTCCATGCTGTCATGGTATTCTGTTGTATGGGTGCTTGTGGTTGCATCTGTATGTGTTGTGCTTCTATTGGTGCCTGTTGTATTTGCACTGGTCTTCCCTGCTGTGCAGGATGCATTTGTGATGCATATGTCTGATAATGCGTTTGATCTTGGGCATACTATTCAGTTGGCTCTGCCCTATACGCTGGAGAATATGTTGTCCCCTATATTGGATCTTGCCAATTTTGCTGCACCCCTCATCTACTTCTGCATGCTCAGGAAATGGGCCCCATTTTTCCACAAGTCCAGCACTGTTGAGGCTGTCCTCTAAACATGGGTTGTCCCCCATTGAACCCTCCTCCCTGTGGAGCCTGAAATCCAGACCCTCTACCTCTGGGTGCACTCCCTCTCGCTTGTGGCCAATTATTATATTCTCCTCTTCCTGCAAAGTTCCCTCCAGTCATCGGCTGTACCTGACGTGTTTCTTGTGTAACCACTCCTTCTCCACTTGTCAACACTGCTCCTTCCACTGAAAACGTTAACATTTTCTAATCTAATTTCACTTCCTCAAGCTTTCGTTCCTCGAATTTCATTCTGGCCTTCTCTTGCCTTAGTCGACAATGATGAACTACAGTCAACTGAATCTCTGGCCACGGTTTCGCTTCCATCCCCACTATCTTTTTCAAATGTCTCTGCACTGGCTCAGGCAACCCCTGACATAATATTTGATAGAATATAGATCTAGTTTTATGCCACTGTTCTCTTGTTTCAAGCCGCCATTTCTCTTGAATCTCCTGAATGAAAGCAACCGGATCTTCGTCATCTCGAATTTTGTGCATCATGATTGCAGTGACAAATTGGGATATTGCTCTCTGAGCGCTCTCCATACATCTGCCTTTCAGTTACTAAACGGTGCTCCGTCATGAGTAGTAGTCTGAGCTGTTACTCCAGGATACCCTGCTTGCTTCCAAATGTCATCAGCTTTCTCACCTATTATGGCAGATCTATGTGATTTTTCCATCGCGGAAAAGTCAGCCACGGAAAAGTTTGCTTGAGAAATGTATGCAGGTTTGTACATTTCCCAATGCGAACATACATTTGAAACCCCTACAAATCCACACCGACCCACAACACACACCCACCCCCCCAACACAAATAAAACATCTGCCATTGGGATATAGGATGAAAAATCTGTATCAAAATTACCGCCCCACCGAAAGACCTAAACACATACCACGAAAAGTTCAAACTTTTGGTAGTTAGAACTTTTTGTGGTGTGTTTTAGGCCTTTTGGTGGGGTCGGTAATTTTGAAACAGACTTTCCATCCTATTCCATAATGGCGGCAAGCAAGCTTTTTATGTCACCCACTGCTAGCGTCATCCCTGCTGTCATTCTTTCTAATTCATAGATCCACTTACCCTCTCCCGATGTCAGAGTTGATAACTTACATACTAAATTATTCTTGTCCATTTGTGGCCACGGTAGATACTGCATCTCCAACAATGGCAATTGCGTGAAATCTTTTGTTTGTTCAATCACAGTCAGTACCTGTGTCTTGAGTATGGTGCCTGTCAAGTCAACTCTCTTCCATCTCGGTACATTTGTTAACCTATTCAAATAGAGTGTTCCTTCTTCTAACCTTTCTGATTGCATTTTCGGGATCCCTGGTTTCCTCACAGGCTCTGGCATTTGTCCAAATGCTCCCGAACCCAACCACGTCCTTTCTTCCCCTATGTTTAAGCCAGTATACGGGGCTGATGGAGCCTCTCCCTACTCCTTCTCCCTTTCATCTTTATCTTCCTTTCTTTCCTCATCCGAAAAGACTGTATCCCAACTTCCATCACTTTCCTCATCTTCTCTGTCCTCAAACTCCCATCTCCTCAGGGGGAGCGTCCTATCTGGCCTGCTCATCCCTTCCTGCATTACACTCCCTTTCCAGCTTTGTGGAGATCCTGTTACGCTCCTTTATATGCTGCGGGCACCACTGTCTCTTCTGCTTCTGTACAAATGACCACTTCTCTTTCGCATGGCTTCTCCCTCATCTTCATCTGGGAGGGTACACTCTTCCACTTCCTTATTATATCATACTACGCTCCTCTCTCTTTTTTCCACTCCCACTCCTCTCTCTCTTGGAGCATGCACCCTCTAATGATTGCATCAATTTTTTTCCACCACATTTCCCGTCTTACTCTCATCTCTCTTCTATTTCCCCATCTTTCTCTTCCTCAATTTCCCTCTTTCTACATCCCTTTGTATTTCTTCTTCTGGACTCTTCTTCCTTTCTCTTTCTTCCTTTCCTTTTCTCACTCATTCGCTTTTTTCTCTCACATTCCCTTTCCCTTTTCTTCCTCAATTATTCTGTCCCATTTGCTTTCTTTCTTTTGCTGCTTCCTTCTCTGTCATTTTTCTTGTTCTTGTCTTCTCTTCTCTTCCTCCTGTCTGTCTCTTCTTTTTGTCTGTCTTTAGATTCATCAATGTTTCTTCCATCTAATTGGAGCAATATTTGTCCTCCTACCCTCATCGCTCATTGACACTGGCTTTTGTTTATTTATTTTAGCTCAGTTTATAGCATCTTCATGTCGTGACTTGAGATGCCAGATGGATTTATACCTGTGTTCCCAAGTACCAGCCAGAGAGACCACAGCAGCACTCCCTCGCCAGTCATTAGGACCAAAGGTGGAATGGTAAGCAGCAGCACTGGGCCCTGGGTAGCTGTGAAGAAAACAACAGAACATCCTACCAAAATTACTAAGTAATCTGTCAAATGACGTAGTAATCCTGTCATGAGGATCTGCTTGAAGCCCAAAGCCAGGTGCAACTCTTGATATGACTCAGACCTCATCACGCTTAAATGCAAGTGCATGGTGGCTGAGAGGAAATTGCGTGCTTCCGGTACATCCTCTGACAAACTGGCCTGCCGCCTACTCCAAAGGCAATACCGGCTCTCTGTCTGCACCAAGAAGAGAGCTCACATCCAAGTCAGTGTCTCTGCGGCATCTAACAACTTGGCCGAACTCTTTAAAATCTGCAAGGAGTTGGCCAATCCTGCTGCAGTCTCTACCTCCCCTGCCCCCTACCAGGCCCTCTGCACGGCCCTGGCTTTTCATTTCATCTCTAAAACTCAGGAAATCCTCTCCTCTCTCTCTTCCTCTCCCCCTCCTCCCTGCTCTTCCTCTGGCCCTTCTTTGGCCACCTCTCCTCCCTCCTTCTCTGCCTTTCCCCTATTCTCCTCAGACAATGTTTCTAGACAAGTCCGATCTATGAAAGTCTCATCAAAACAGGTTCACTCCTGTTCCTCCAAAACCATCAAGGACCACATTGACACCCTGGGTCCTGCTCTGGCTGACTTCTGCAACCACTCCTTCTCCACTGGAGTCTTTCCCTCCCCCCTGAAGCACTCCCTTGTGCACCCTCTACTTAAGAAACACTCTGCCGACCCATCTTGACCGGCTATCTATCGTCCATTCTCCATCACTCCTTTCCTGGGCAAACTCCTGGAAATGCTGACCACCTCCCATCTTAATCTTCACACTGAATCTGTTGGCTGTCTCTAGAATCATCAGTCTGGCTTCAGAGCTGGCAGAAGCATGGAAACTGCTCTCCTGAACATCTGTGAAGACTTGCTCTCCACCCTCGATTCCAATACCCCCCCCCGTGTCCTCATCTTACTTGATCTCTCTTCTGCCTTTTACACGGTCAACCATGCCATCCTGCTCAACTGTCTCTGTGATAACCTGGGTATCACCGATCAGGCCCTGGCATGGCTGACCTCCTTCCTCTCCGATAGACCCTCCCAGGTCCAACTTGGGTCCTTCCACTCCTCTATCTCCAGCTCTACCTGTGGTGTTCCCCGGGGGTCCATACTCTCTCCCTGGCTGTTCAACCAATACCTGGCACTTCTAGCCCACCGCATTGTCGCTCTCTGCCCCAACTGTCAGTGCTATGCAGATGACCGCAACTCATTTTCAGGCTCCCCTCTGCCACCTCTTCTCTTTCTCTCATCTCTGACTGTCTGCTATCCAGGAGTGGTGTGCCACCAATGATCTCTGCCTAAATGGCAGTAAGACCGAGATTCTCCGCATCAGCACACCGGCCCCCTCCTTTCCTGTCACTCTCTGGCCGGCCTCTCTTGGTCATCTTCGACTCCACACTTTCCTTCTCTCCTCACATCTCTGATGTCTCTAAGAAGTCACACTACCAGCTGCACCTCCTCAAAGGTATTCTTCCTTTCCTCTCCTGCCCCCAGAAGCTCACCGTTTACAGAGCTCTGGTTCTCTCCAGGCTGGACTACTGCAACAGCCTCTTTCTACATCTGCCTGCCTCTACTCTCCGCCCTCTGCAACTCATCCAAAACAGGACTGCGAGACTTGTCCTTGGCCTCAAGCCCGGGGATCATATCTCTACAGGATTGAAATCGCTGCATTGGCTCTCAGTGGCAGCAAGGATTAAGTTCAAACCCCTCTGCATTGTCCACAAGGCCTTCTGAGGCCTGGGACCCGAATAACTACAACTCTCTCTTCCTAAATATCTTCCCTCTCGAGCTCTTTGCTCATCCACCTCCAACTCCCTCAGAGTTAGTCGCTTCTCCAAGCAGCAAGTTGGTGGTAGATCTCTTTCTTCTGCTTGGGCCTCCCTCTGGAACAGTCTCCCTGCCTCTCTGAAACTTGAGGAGAACCATCTCCGGTTCCAGAAGCACCTCAAGACCTTCCTCTTTGCTTCTGCTTTCTGTCCACCTCTCCTCTGCTGATCTCCTGGCTGAATCTGAAACTGCACTGGTTACCTGGCTACCCTCTGATCTCGGGCCCAGGTCCTCTCCCCGCCGGTTGAACACCTGCACTGCCCCCCCTGGAATCCCATGCACTCAGGGACTGTGACTGTATCCCTATAGCCCCCTACTAGCACTTGACAACACCGGACGTCTGCACTTGCCACCAGCTGCCCGCACTTTTATTTATTGTCTTTATTTATTTTACTGTTATCCTATGTACCGCACTTCTCCCTCCCCCCTTTCCCCTTGCACTTTTCACTTGCGCGATCTCAATGTCACCTGGCATAGTAGGATCGCTGTCTCTGTCTTCCCTCTGTCTCCTCTCCCTTGTCTCGGCGCGCCTTGAAACACTTGTGTATAGGCGCGTTATAAATGCCATATCATATCTTAGAAACATGTAATAATGGGAATCTCGCCTACCTAGTTCTGTAGAGGGCTGTTGCACTACGATGACACACACACACTAGAACCGATAAGGACCAGTCCCAGATCAGGGTTCATTCAGTAGAACACTGAGCCAAGGACAGTTATTGGTAGTTCCAGAAGCAAAAGTACTCACAATAGAGCAAGGGCCTGATTCATGGAATTATTTGTACTGTTCAAAGTGACTTTGCACTGCCGAAACAAACCCTGATTCATGGAACTTTGCAAAGTGTATTTTTGCAGTGAAAAGTAATTTTGTACTCCAAAAATGACATTGCAATGACTTTGCACTGCAAAAATACACTTTCTTTTTTAACACTTTGCACAGTTCCATGAATCAGGGTTTGTGTCAGTAGTACAAAGTAACTTTGAACCGTGCAAAAAATTCCATGAATCGGGCCCTTAATCCGTAGGGTATCCAAATAATCCAAAAAGGAAAAAACAAGTCCAAAGATCCAGTTCGCCAAATCCAAAGTGTAACCAAGAACACAATCCAAAGGGGAAAAAAAACAACACTGATCCAGATCACCAATTTCTTTTTTATATTTACTTATTTATACCACGCTGGTAGCCCACAGGCTTTAGGGCGCACAATCACAAGCAGGGAGCAACCATCAAAGACAGGACAAACGACAAACAGTTATTAAGAGGATCAGACGCGGGTGGAAACTACTTGAACAAGAAGGTTTTCAAGGATTTCCTCAACAGTCCTAAATGTACTTCTTGTCGAAGGTCAAGAGACAAGGCGTTCCAGGGTCTTGCTACTCTGACCAGGAATGATCTCCCCTTCCGCCGCTTGAAGGTTGGACAATCAAGCAGGGAATGGGTTGGGATGTACATTTTCTTCTTGGTATAACCTTTTCTCACTTTCACTTCTGCCACTCCTCAGCTGGATACCTTACAGAGACCTTCAATTGAGCACCCACGTGGTGCCGGACCACTCTGTCAGAGGTATTGTATCTTGGTTTTAAAGTTCAGTCATTCATCAGCAATTCAACTTTACTCTTCTGATCACACACGATTAACAATGTTCGTTCCAGCGCTCGCCATACAATGTTGCTGCTTACAACCTTGGCTTCCACACAGACCGGTCTTGTATTGGTCTCCCCAACTCACCAGCTGTGTTGACTTCACTGATGCTGCTTTGTTCTTGGAGCCAAGGACGGTTCCATGGCGGCTGGTTATTCTCCCCGCCTTGATTACTGATGCGGGAGGGCCATGGGTATCTCCAACACACAATGCAGGATTCTTTAGCCTGGTTTCTTGGTCTTACACTTTTTATTCTCGGGGTCTCTAGAAAGTAATTGTTCCTTGTTGAAAGGGTCAAGGGAATTTCCCTCCTTGCGATTCCCTTTGGTTTTGCTATCTCCCCCCCTCTTGCTCAGCTGCCATCTCGAAACTGCTGTTTCCTTGTGTGCTTTGCCTCGCTCAGAGTGTGCTCTCGTGCTCCACCTTTTATCTCTGAGAGGAAGAGTAATGGAAGTCAGGTGTGAGTGATTCTCAATAATTGCTTGACTTCGCCCTGACCATAGTATTAGGACATGTCAGGTACACAGCTCGGGTGTTAGTCTGTTTTCCCTTATAGCGGGCTTTCCATGAGAAAGTGTTTGTGTTGTAAAAGGGGAGGGAGTGTAGATTTCCTTAATAACCCACCGGGTAGGATGGGGTGAAGATGTTGCAGGGAAGGGGATACTCCGTCTTACCTTCCAGTGTCCCACTCCCTGAAGACCCCTCATTCGGGTGATCCTCCTAAACTGTTCCACCCCCAGGAACCGGATTCAAACGCGATGGCCGTGTCCTGGCCACCTGGATGACAGATCCCCAGGGACTAGTGGGTGAGACACCTTCTGGTTTCTCACACTAACACCTAAATAATAGGCCCCATTATAAAACTAAGGTGCTTTTTTTTTTTTTTAATAAATGGCATAAAGTGCTTGGTGCTTCCCAAAGCTAGGTCTGCACCTAATAAATACCCTAATAATAATCATAATAATCATAATAAAAATAATAAGAATGATTATAGTAATACTAATGTGAAAGATTGAGTTGGTGGTGCTGGGATTCGGACAAGTGACCTGCATTTTACACCTAAAACTCTTCAGCAGGTGCCTATCCCAATTAGTTATGATATATGTTTGCTGCCCAGATCAATGTGAAATATGTATTTATTCAGCATGTATAGCACCAACCAATGCCACCTTGAACCTACTCCCATCTGCCTTGCAGCACTAACAGTTCAGACCTCAGAGATGATGCAATCCATTGCTTCTACTGACTGAACTGGAGTAAACAAGGCCTGTACTAAACAGGAAGACATGCTTCAGTGGTGAGATGAGTTGCCTGCGGTGTGTGACAGGAAACATAGAAAGGAAATTGAGACGTTGGTAAACACGTGACCTTACAATTCAAATCATAAGTCAATTTAGGGCCTATAATCTCTCTAAATAACTCTTCTTTTGGCATTTAATGAAATGAGCAAATCCCCAGTATCCACCGTTATTGCATTCCAACCACTCGCCCATGACTTGGCTAATTTCGTTTTTTCAGAAGGTCAATAAAATGTGTGCTCAGCTGCCTCTTCACACAGGTGAGCTGGTTCTATGTGTTTTTACAGCTGATTTCTTTCCCCTAAATGTTTCCCCCATATCTCCATCCCTAAAAAACATTATCCTCTTTCCCAAATCTGTTAGCTGTGCCTTTTTTAAAATGATATACTGTAGGTGAATTTCTTGGCGATGAAAATTTGTCATTGAAACATGTGTGAGGTGAATATTCTGCTATGAAATCAATGGGTACAAATGTATATCTCGCTGCATCTGAACCCCTGGTGAAAGGTTCCCAGCAGTCGCCTGGCCTTATGCATTTTGTGAACCTGACCATTGAGAACACTGAAATTCTCATCAATTCCTCCAAATGTTCAGTCTCTTCTCCTGACTTTATACCTCCTGTGGTGGCTGATATTCTTCCGTCTCTGCTGAGTAGTAGTATCTGCAATTTGTAAAACTCATCCCCAAGTACAGGCACATTGCTAAAAGCCAGCCTAAATGCATCTGAGAGACCCCTTGTTAAGATGGCTGTTCTGGATCCTACAGACTTGGGACATTTCAGATCTATTTCACAGCTGCCCCACCTGACAAAACAGCTAAGATGTTTGGTGGTCAGCCAATTTCAAATGTGTTTTCAGGATCATGATGATTTAGAGGCTGCACCCTGCGGCAAAGTGTTGGGGGATAGAGGCGTTGAGGGAGCCTTCATCCTATTGGTTCTTTCTGTTGCCTTCAATGCTACCGACCACCAGATCCTCTTGCAGATGCAGGGAATTAAGGACACTGCTCTGAAATCGATCAACTCTTTCTTACAAACTGTGCACAATACAGCGGACTAGGTGTCTTGGCCCCTGATTCAAAACATGTTTACGCCATGTCCCCACTTCTTTTTGATTTGTACCTTAGACCACACGCCATTATTAAATGAAAGCAAGGTCTCCATTTTTAAAGTCATGCCTACGATACCTTGATTTTAGATACCCAGATTTGAATAAAGCAGTCTGGCGGTAGCGAGCTTAACCCAAACATGCAGAGGGATTGCCTCGCCTCTATTAAGTCATCACTGAGCAGCAATTTCTTAATATGAACACGAATAAAACTGAGATATTGGCAGATAATTTGAAATTTGGCTTGTGGAACACAACATTTTGGCCAGTAACCTTTGGTTCTGATGGTCAGGAACTTGGGAATCTGCGCGGATGCAAAGCTTACTTTAAATGAATAGGTGGTTTCAGTATCCAAATGTGTTTATTTCATTTGAAAAGGATAAAAGAGCGTACTTCTCCATCTATTTTCCCCTCAATGAGTGACAGATGTTTCCTCCTTAATTTCAGCTTGTCTTCACTTTGGGAACAGTGTCTATTTGGGTCCATCAGCCACACTATTGGCCCACCTTGAATGCAGCTGCAAGGCTCTTACTCAAACTTCACAGGTTTGCCCATAATACAGCTAGCCTGGCTTCACTAAACGGGCTGCTTATTACCTTTGCATCTATGTGACTGGTTCAGGAATCCATTTAACAGTAAGGAACTGCTTCGCTCTACATTGCTGCTTTCTGCCATCATATTCAGATGAAATAGCTATTTACAAAAGGTACATGAAGGAAAAGGTTGGTGGACAATCCTTCACCACTCTAATCTTCCAGCCTCATTGCTTAATGTGTGTGGCTTTCTGGGTTTCAGGACGCTCAAAAACGTCATATTTCGAGAGACAACGCAGTAGAGAGTAGGCTGCTGGTCACGTGAGCAGGCTCTGCCACTCAGTTGCTCCTCCCACCTCCAGTTTTACGTCTTGCAAGCCTCTACTCACGGATTGTAGCCCATCTCCAGGCAGACAGCATTGCGTAGGCTATGGGTCATGTGACCAGGGCCTGCCAATCAGTTTCTCCACCCACCTCCAGTTTTTGTGCGTTCCAAGCCTCTATTTAAGCACTGTAGGGCAGCTCCAGGCAGACAGCATTGAGTAGGCTGCTGGTCACATGACCAGGCCCTGCCACTCAGTTGCTCCAGCCACCACCTATTTAATCAATCCGCCTTAGGCATCCTCATCGCTGGCATCCTCAGCAAAGGACGTGCGAAGACAAGGACCTCACCTGTTTGTGCCTGTTCGAGCCTGACAGAGCCAAGGACCTGACACAATATTCTGCATTTCACCTACAAACTAATCGCTACTACTGCTACTCACCAAAAGATATCACCATGTGTTTCCTCCCTCCACAGCACATCCCCGCTCTCGCTAGGGTTCGAATGGCCAAGTGCCCTGAGCAGCATCAGCAAGCTACCTTAGTGAACCTCATCAATATTGCCATTGCCCTTGCCCCATCCAACACCCACAGACCACATGCACACCCCCTCATGTTGATCAATGCCCTCTCAGCAGTCAACCACATTGCAGAGATCGCTGACCTCATCTTGTACAACCTTGATGCCCTGTTCATCACTGAAACATGGTTTAGCCCATCATCCCCACAAGTTTGACATCCTCCTACCCTAAGGCTGCTTCAGCCAAAATGCCGACTGGCCAGGATGGGTAGGACGCAGAGTGGCAATCATCCACAGGAGCGATTGGCCATGCTCCATCATCCCCACTCCCAGAACAAGCTTATTTGAATCACTCACCTGCCAGTTCGCTCAATCGAACAAGGAATCCATCACTGTCCACCTCATCTAGAGACCACCTCACAGGAGTGACTGTTTTTGCAGACTTTGACATCTCCAACTTACTCTCCTCTGCCAAATGAGTACATACAAATAATGTCTTTCTCAGTGATTTTAACAGCCCTGAGTCACAGGCTGACAACCACACTCGAAGCATGCTTTTCGCACTGACCGCTTCCTCTGACCTTAAGCAAATTGTGCTCTCCCCCACGCACAACAAAGGCAACACCCTAGACCAGTGGTCTTCAAGCTATTTTGGCCTGGGCCCCCTCCGAGTAAAAAATGTGGGTAGGCCAGGCCCCCCAAAAATGCCAAAAGGACAGTAAATCCAAATAGGTATGAAATATCACACGTCGTCACAGCACCCTACTACCAGCATAGTGCCAGGGCTCATCCACCTGCTTCCATCACAGTCTCTGGGCTCCCTCATCCCACCAGAGACCCTGGGCTTTCCTCACCATGCTCCCACCAATGTCCTTGGGGTCTCCCGACTCTGTTCCGACCACTATGCCATGGCTCCCCCATCCTGCTCCCACCAGTCCCTGGGCTTGTCCCACCTCGCTCCTAGCACAGTCCCAGGGCCAGTGGCGGCTGGTGAAATTTAAGTGGAGGGGCATCATTATTTATCCCATATATGCCACAGCAACCGAGCGTAGAGAGGAGGCTCGAGCCAATCAAGAGGGATTCGGGGGGGCCTCCCCCTCCAAATTTTTTTCAGATAATGGGTTACAATGTTTCATTTTAGAGCATACTTTTCAAAAACCTTGAGTAAAAAGCCAAACAGGTATTTTTTACTGGACATCTATTGTAGATTTCCAGTAAAAAGATATCCCTTTACCCTGGGCCTCACAGCGCCTAACAAACTCACACAATCAAAGTGATTATGTGTGTATGCAAGGCACTGGGTCCCTAGGGGAAGAGCATGGTATTTTTTACTGGAAATCTATGATAGAAGTGCAGTATAAAATACCATCCCTGTCCACTGGGCGCCACAGCATCTCGGAAGGAGAGCCAATTTTGGCAGGTGGGTAGGGGCATTGTGCAACAAAGGCATTTTTAAAATAACTGTTGTACAAACCTCCTCACCCCCTTCAACTCGCCAGATCCAGCTCCACAGACCAACACAAACACTTACACATTCACACACCAAGCATTCTGACATTCACACGAGCACCCATCATCATACACTCCCTCATAACACAAGCATACACACATTCAAACACATAAAAAAATGAAAAATACATTAACATACACTTACCTTCTGCCCCGGTCCTGAAGTTTCCTCCCTAGCACTCCAGCTCCTGCATCATGAACAGGAATCGGGAAGCAGAAGTGTGGGTGCTGAAACGCCCGCTCCAGCTTGCCCTGTCTGTAGGTATGTGCAAGGAGGTGCAGGAGCTCCCCCTCACACATACAGACATGCAGTTCCCCAGTCAGCATTTCCAATGAGCTATGCAAGGCTGGCTAAGCAAAGGGCTCCGAGCCTTGCATGGCTCATTGACCATGTGCCGCTGGGAAACTGAACTGTTCAGCCAGGCCAGCAGCACTCCCTCAGCTGAAAAAAGAAGCTGAGGAGCGCTCAGTGTTTTACTTGGCTGGCTCCTCCATTATGGGTGAGCGGGCCACTGGGTCTCACCCCCTTCCCCCGGGAATGCAGCCACACCTCCCCAGAGGGAGGGGGGGCATGCCCCACAGTTAGATTACCTCTGCCCTAGACAGTCTTCACATCATCCCCCTGCATCACCTTCGCAGCCCCTATCCCACTCAACTGGTCTGACCACGTTGCCATGCCATTATCAGTCATCCACTCGACTACGGCTCACAAAGGTCAGGCTAAACACCACCTCACTCAATGCCGCTCATTCAAAACTTTCCCGGTCAATGGGCTAGTAGCAAAGTTTGCAAATTTCCCCACCACAGGCAATGCTTCGGGTCTCCTGGAATTATTCAACAACTCTGCTATGAAACTGGTGGACACTCACGCCCCCTCCTAAATCAAGCCGGGCTAAGACCAAACCATCCGCCCCATGGAACACCCCGAGCTAGCTTCCAACAAATGCTCAATCAGAGCCCTAGAGAAACGGTGGCACAAAACTCAGGCGACCACATCAACTTAAAATCTCTGTGCGCAAACCATAGGATTCTGGATTATTTTTATTTATTGAACATTTGTATGGCGCCTATACGGCAGAACGTGTTTCCAGGCGCCACAAGACTACGGGGAAGGGAACAGCGGAGGAAAAAAACAACAATAAACAGCCCCACTATGCCTTGTGACATTCAGATCATGCAAGTGCACCAAACAGGGAGTGCAGGGTGGTGGTGGTGGTGGTGGAGGAGGAGGGGTAGGGTTGTTATGTTAGTTTATTTGTAAGGCGCCAAAGCCAGAGGGCATCTAGGCATCATAAGAAGAAGAAGGCAGGACGGTACCCTATATACATTTTACATATCGGATTACGTAAACAGGATGGTCTTTAGTTGTTTCCTGTAGATCAGATGGTTACCTGTATTTCGTAAGAGTTCAGGTAGGGCATTCCAAGCCTGTGCGGCCTGTATATAAAAAGCACTGCCATTTCCACATGCTCTCTTGAATCAGTCTACTTGTAGGAGACAAGCCTTAGCTGATCAAAGGTTTCTACTAGTTGTATATGGTCTCAGCATGTTCTTAAGGTATACAGGAGCGTCACCATAGATAGACTTGTGACAGATGGTCAGTATCTTAAACTGCACTCTGGCAGAAACTGGCAGGCAGTGGAGAGTCTGCCTGGCTGCTGATGTAGGTGCCAGGCGATTCATCTGAAAGACAATACGCACAGCGGGTGAGGGAGAAGGTAGGGGAGATGCAGGAGGGAAGGGGCTAGGTAAGTGTTAGGGGGGTCTGTGGGCAAGTGCTAGGTGAGGACAGGAGGGCAAGTGCTATTGGGGATGAGGTGAGGGTCAGGTAGTGCAAGGAGGGGTGGACCAGACTCCGTTGTCTGATAAGGGAACAGTGCCCGAGGGCAGGTGCAGGGTGCTGAGGCAGACTGGTTGAGGGTGGGGCCTGGCGCCTGTATGACGCAGAAGGGACCAGACAGCCAGTCGTATCAGCAGGGGGTATTAGCAAGGAAGGGGGAGAGGGGAGGAGGAGAAGAGCAAGGTCTTGAGAAGCTTCCAGAACTGAAGGAGATCTGGTTCAAGTCTGCAAGGGTCAGGGAGGCCTTTCTAGAGGGAGGCTCCTGCTAAAGAAAGATCTACCGCCCACTCCCTGCTTGGAGAAACGTCTGACCTGTGTAGAATTAGAGTTAGAGGACCGAAGGACTCTAACAGGATGGTATTTAGTGAAAGAAAGTTGAATGTAGCGAGGTCCCAGGCCGCAGAAAGCCTAGTGGATGATGCAGAGGGTCTTGAATTTGATCCTTAGTCACCGGGAGCCAGTGGAGAGCTTTTAGGGCTGAGAGACATGGTTGCTGGGCTTGAGGACAAGAATAAGTCTTGCAGTCCTATTCTGGATTAGTTGAGGGCGAAGGGAGGAAAGAGACAGATCAAGGAAGAGGGTGTTGCAGTAGTCAAGCCTAGAGAGAACCAGGGCTCTAGAGACATTGAGTTTCTGGGGGAAGGTGAGGAAAGGGAGAATACCTCTCAGGAGGTGAAGCTGAAAGTGAACCTTTTTGGCAAGGTCAGCAATATGAGAGAAGGAGAGGAGTCGAAGATGACCCCCAGGTTTTTTGCCTCACAAGTAGGGGAGGGAGCCCATATAGGGGGGCCAGATTACAGGGGGGAGGGGAAGAAGTACGAATGAGAAGAATCTAGGTCTTGCTGGCGTTAAGGTAGTGATCATTGGCAGCGCACCATGCCCGAATATCAGTCAGACAATCAGGAAGGGGGGGGGAGGAGAAGATGTAGAGGAGGAAGGCTTAAAGGAGAGCCGAGTGTCATCCACATAACACTAAGTGAGGGGAGAAGGGAGAGATAAGCTGGGCAAGAGGAGCAAGGTAAATATTAAAGAGCCACAGTGAAAGGATAGAACCCTGAGGGACGCGACAGGTAGAGAGTGAGGTAGCAAAGAGAGAAGGGCCCATTTGATCCTGGGAGAGCCGATTTGAGAGGAAAGAGGTCAGCCAAGCCAGCACCCATTCTGTGATGCCCAGAGTATGACAAGTCGATTAAGGAGGTTGGCATGATTAACCGTGTCAAAGGCAGAGGATAAATCAAGGAGGATGAGAACAGAGAGAGAATTGGAATTAAGGTTTGAGAGCAAATCTTCACAGGTGTTCAGGAGGGCAGTTTCCGTGACTCTGGTTGCTCTGAAGCCAGACTGGTGGTCATGAAGACAGCCAACAAATTCAGTGTGATGGATTAGTTTGAAAATGGCCAATTTTTCCAAAGGTTTCCCCTAGAAAGGGTTAGTGGAGGTAGTTCACTGGGCAGAAGGGTACACAAGCGAGTGCTAAAGGGGTGGGAAGGGACGGAGCCAGTGGCGAAAGAGTGGTTGCAGAACTCAGCCAGAGAGGGAGCTGCAATGTGTTCCTTGATTGTTCTTGAGGAGCAGGGGAGCACCTGTTTGGAGGCGACTTTCATAGAGCAAACAGTCTTGGTGACCTCATCCAGTGCTATGGGAGAGAAGGAGAATAGAAGGGAAGTATAGAGAGGGGCCAATGGAGGCCTAGGTACAGGTGGCAGAGGAGTAGAAGAGAGTGAGGACAGGATGTCCTGGGTTTTTGTAGAGAAGTGGGAGGCCAAAGCTGTGCAAAGGGCCTGGGCAGGAAGAGAAGTAGAGACTGCAGTAGGATTGGCAAGTTCCTTGCAGATTTTGAAAAGTTCAGCTATGTTATTGGCGACCCCAGAGATGCAGGTTTGGATTTGGGTCCGGTTCTTGGACTGGACGGAATGTCTGTAATGACTTTGGAGCATGGCAACAGGTCTGTTTGTCAGGGGATGTGTGCAAAGCCAGCCACTTCCGTTCGGCAACTCTCCACTTGCTTTTCAGCAAGGCTAGGTCGGAATCATACCAACTGTTGCATTTGGATGGAGGTCATGGCAGGAAGAAGGATGTTAAGGGCATCAGGGATGGAGTTGAAGGTTAGCGAGGACTGAGTCAGAGAGGGAATCAGTATCAGGGGAAGAAGGGGGAAATAAAAGAGGTGGCAGAGGCGGCAACTGATACTCGTTTCATCGGTCGGATGACAGAGAAGGAAGCTGTCAGTGCGGGCAAAGGCTTAGCCAGGGAGCCCGGGAGCTCCAGATGAAAGGAGAGGAGAGAATTATCAGACCAAGAGAGAGGTGTACAGAAAGGGTTAGAGAGAGAGGTCAGCCGAGATGAGAGCATCAAGGGTGTGCCCGGCTCAGTGAGTGGGGCCAGAGGGAAGAATGGTGAGGGAGAAAGTCTGAGGATACAAGAGGGTAAGGCCGCATCCATGGAGTCCAGATGGATATCAAAGTCCCCAAGTAGGAGGAGCTTAGAGGTAGAAGTCAGGAGAGAAGATCGGAGCTTGGCCCATTTAGATAGGAAGAGGGAGACCGGCCCAGAGGTCCTGTAGATAGTAGCAAGTGTGATAGAAAGGGTAGGAGAGATGCAATGCTTGCAGACAAGATATTCAGAAGGTGGCGTATGATTGGATAGGTATGATAGAGGCAGGGATCCTTTCAGGGAAGACAAGGGCCAATCTGCCTCCTGGCCAGTTGGGCCTGGACATTGAAAGGACCTTGTAGCCTTCAGGAAGAAGGGTGTCAAAAATCAGTGACAGAGCTGGCATTGAACCACGTCTCGGTGAACGCAAGGACGTCAAGGTCAACTGCTTCAAGGTTGTGACAGATGTCAGAGGAGTGTTTGACAGCAGAGCAAGAGTTAAGGGTAGCTAAGTGAGGCTGGTTGCCTCCTTTAAAGGTTTTCTGAGGTAGGGGGCATGGATGATGTACCACCGCTGGAGGGGTGAGGGAGGGAGAAGGAGGAGTAGCAGGAGAAGGATGGAAGTTAATGAGAGACGGAAGACGTCTGTCAAGGTGGAGGAGGTTGGGCTGAGAGCCCTGGGCCATGATAGTGCCATTCAAGTAGACATTGATGATGCACCTGGAAGATGGGACGTGTGTCAAGAACACTTCCCAGCTGGCCCCACCCTTAATGGGAAAGAGAAAGGAGAGAGGATGGAGACCATATGGGGAGTCCATAGGTCTGGAGAGGGAACGACAAAGAGAATGTCAGTAATAGTCTGCCAGGAGAGGGCATCGACATAGGTGTCAGCAATGGGCAGACCTTGATTTGAGACCAGGAAACCTTCTTAAGCTTCTTCCTTCCAGGCTTCGAAAGAGAGAGGTAATAGAATAGCAGTTAGAATAGATAGGGGAGATGGGAAGAACCGTAGAGATGAGGGGGGAATTAGAAGATGCGTAGGGGAGGGAATGAGAAGCACAGTGCACAAAGTGCTCACCAGGCGGCTTAGCAGCCACAGATAATGGGGGTGCTTTAACACAATTTGCACAAGGGTAGCAGAGTTTTAAGAACCCAGAATTGAGGTTTAGGCATACAGGATAAAATGCAGGAAATATAGAAGGGCCACAGTTACAAGGGGCAAGGTAGGATCAGAAAGGGCAAATCACATCTGATCAATCAATCAAATCAATCACACTCGAGAGCAGCATATTGCAATTTTAAAAGGCTGGGCGTTCAGTATGCAAATATTAGGATCCAACAGTGGGTGAGGAGAAAAACAGGTTGCAAATCTCATTCAAGACAAAAGGGTTAATGCAGCAGTTACATTAAATAGCAACATCAAAGTCATGCACAGCCAGATTTGATTTTAAAGCAAACAGCCAAATTGCTGCACATTGGTGAGGACCAATGCAAGATTAAGCAGCAATTACAATGTGGGGTGGTCGGAGCTGCCAGTAAAGAGGGATAATGAAGCTACTATGAAAAGGCGTCACAATAAAATGCAATCTAAATCAGAAGGAGCTTAAATATATGTTATACTAGGTGGATGGACTAGGAATTTGAACAGCCCAAGAGTTTAGGCAATTCGACTTGGCAGGGTGCGGCATTGCAGCATTTGTGGCAAGTAAGCAAGATTAAAATACAACACGGTGCAGGTTACAGGAAGAGCCCTCAAATGCAGAGTACAGTCAGATAGCAAATTTTAAAAACTCATCTAAGATCGAAATTCAGGCACGGCGATCAATCATGAGGCAATCCGCAAATCACAGCATACAGGAGATCACAGTTGGGAGACCAGCTTAAGAGGAAAGTGAGGCCTGCAGTTGATGGGGGGAGGTGACACACGTGGATGTAGTTCAGAGGGCAGGCAGGTAACCAAGGAAGGAAGGCCCGGAGAAAGGAGTGGCAAGTCCGGTGCTGGTGTCAGTTAATGAAAGTTTCCGTGGTGCAGCAGATAGGAGGCTGTGAACAGGGTCTGAGTCACAAGTTTGTAGATGGGAGAGGAGGAGGGAGCCTGAGCCTGCT
Organism: Ambystoma mexicanum; assembly: GCF_040938575.1. Taxonomy (NCBI): domain Eukaryota; kingdom Metazoa; phylum Chordata; class Amphibia; order Caudata; family Ambystomatidae; genus Ambystoma; species Ambystoma mexicanum. The sequence continues at coordinate 128,490,510 of NC_090931.1, forward strand.
GACCAGTAGTAAATCGATTGGCTTCGGTTGCAGGCTTCAGAGGCAGCCAGAGATGGCGGCAACTATGCAGTATGGAGTAAGGAGTAAGGACTCTCAGAGTGCAGATCAAGGGTTCAGCCCGAGCTTGCAAGAAGAGGGTGCAGGGGCTGCAGCTGGTGCCGGAGGCACGGGAGGTTTGGGTATGAAGACCAGGGATTAACAGACACAGTGAAGACAAGGGGAAATCAGGGTTAGAGTTTCAGGCGCCTCTACTTACCGCCAGACAGCTGGTTGAGTACAAGCGGTCAGGGAAAGATGGATTCCAGGCCCCTGCAGTCCCGGACGGACAGGGGCCTTGGGGCCGGCTCCTCCACCTGCCGGCTCCCGCAAAAGGGTGATAAGTGTGCATGGTGGGCCAATCGGAGCCCAGCGAGGCAGGCTCAGTGGAACCTCAGAAGGCAGTCCCCTGCATCAAACAAGGTCGGCCATCTCATGAAAGTCACCATCCTCATGTAATCACAGGCAAGCCCAACGAGACCTACCTGTTGCAGAGAGATGATTGGGAGCAGATTTTCCCCTGCTTCTTCACCGGAGCACCGCAGCCTCCAGACTTGGTTGAATAATGATTAAGGGCCAGACAGGGCCGTGGGGGATTACAAAGCCCAAAGCTGCTTACTATGACACCAACATTGCGGCAGCCTCTCACAGGAACAAAGCCCTCTTTGAAGTAGTAAAACATTGTACCAAACACTCACCCGACCCCGAGGTACAAGCAACTCAATAAAAATGTGACAGAATTACCACATTTCTATTGAAAAAAAATTGACAAAACAAGGGAGACCATTGAATCAACCTCCCACAGTATTAGCATCCCCTGCACCCCAGCGCACACACACTGCCACTCTGGACCAAATTCTCTCCTCCCTTTCCCCCGGATCTCCTAAAAATGATTGCCTCCCTCAAACCTACTTCTTACTCTGATGATATAATTCTGGCCTTGATCATTAAACAATTGACGGACCCGGTTCTCAATGCGCTCCACAGCATCATCAATGCCTCCCTCCCAGAAGTATCCTTCCTGGACAACCCTCAAGACTGGTCTCATACAATCTTTTGGAAAAAAACAACCCTAGATCCAGATGACCTGGCCAACTACAGGGCCATTACAAACCACCTGTTTATTGGTAAAATCTTGGGAAAAGTAGTTGCTACATAACTACTCGCCAGAATCGAACAACTTCACCTCCTAAATGACTTTCAGTCAGGGTTCCGCCCAAAGTGTAGCATCATCCAGGTGGTGGATGATGCTCTCCAAATCATAGATAACCGACTCTTGCCTCCTCGACCTCTCGGCTGCATTACACACCATTGACCACTTCATCCTTCTCTCCCTCCTTGCTGCAGGATGGGATTTTCTGGAACTGTCCTGAATTTATTTTCCTCCTACGTCTCAGGCAGACACTAGGCTGTCCAGATGAACTCCTTGTGCTTTAAGCGACTCAAAGTCTCCTGCCGAGTCCCCCAACACTCCATCCTCTCACCAATCCTTTTTAATCTTTACATGGAGCCTCTGGGCACTCTCCTCAAAGATCCCAATATAGCCATCCACCCATACACAAACAACATTCAGTTGTACATGAGAGTAAATAGCACGCAGAACATCATTCGTCTGCAGGATTACCTAGCCATCATCCAGTGCTGGATGTCAACTGCCTACCTCAAACTAAACCCATCCAAGACTGAATCCTTAGGCTTCACCATTGACAGCAATCTGTCCTTCCAGAAAGACATAGCCAAGAAGGCCCAAATAACCTGGCTCAGAATCTCTACCCTTCGAAAAATCAAACCCTTCATCCTGCTGTATGACTTCCAGACCGTAGCGCAGGCCCTTCTGATCTCACAACTCGATGAGGGAAATGCTCTTCCGACAGGGCTCCCAGATGCTATCTTATTACGGGAGCATGGAAATGTAACCAAATTATCCCATCCTATGCAAACTACATTGGCTTGCAATCCAAGTCAGAATACTGTTCAAGACTGCATGCATCATCTACAAATCAGTCACGAGTAGCAAACCAGTGTACCTGGAGGCTAAGCTCCACATATTTGGTGGCACACGCTCCTCGTGTAGCAAATCTCCTTACAGGCTTGAATCACAACTTGTCCGCAAAGAGGACCCGCAAACAAACCTTCTCTTGTCATGCACCCACTCGATGCCCCAACAATTCTCCAATTTAGCAAATCTCTCAAAACATGACACTTTCAACACCACGTGACCAAGGACTAATTGCAATGGACGCACATTTCGATACACAGACCTCCCAGTACTGCGCTACTGCTAAAAGATGCCAGCCCAAATGCTGGCTATCCACACTCCGTATAGCGCTATGCTGCTCTCGAACTAGGTTCATGCTTTAAACAATTAAAATTAAAATAAATATCTCCCGTTTTCTGATTCTTGCCAAACTTCAGTGCTGGACCTTTCTGCTTCTCTGAAAATAGTGCTAAGAAACCGATAACAGGCGAATGACAGACCTTCATAAAACTCTGATACATGATACAATACTGCTGACTGCTTTCAGACATAAAGTCCAAACCAATAACTACATAATGTAAAGCAGACTGGATGCAAAGTAGGGCTCACTGCATCCAAGCGTACACAGGCACTCCTGCAGCACAATCTAGAACACAGCCAAGGGCCGTGAAAAGCCGAGAGAATTTAGATGATATTTCTCCTTACTGGGTATGAGTCTGCAACGGCCGGGCCTGGCCATGGGGATAGAGTTTGGGTGTTGGGAGTATTCAGCTTTGGTGTTCTGTGGAGTAGGAGAACATAGAGTGGATCCCAGCCAACCTAAGGTGTGGAAGCCGCAGACCCAAATTAGGGGACACATGCACCTTTCGGCTTTCTGACCGATCATTGCCCAGTAGAAGTCCTGTTCCATCTTTATAAGAGCCCGTCTCATGCTTGTTCTTGCTACTCTCGCCTTGCATCCCAACCCCCGCTCATGCTTCGGGATTAGGCTTTCTGCTGAACTGCATTTGTCCGCCGTCTTGGACAACCCTTTTCCTTTTCTCTCACTGCTTCTTTTACTGGTATGTGTGCTTTTGATCCTTTTCCCCCCCCGTTTGTTTCTTGTTCGAATGCCCTTCTCAGACTTTCACTTTCAGCCCTTTGAAAATATGGTTCTGGCCCAACTACTAGTCTACAGGGACCATTCCTCTAATCTCTGCCTCACCTCGACTTAACTGCTGATGTTCCCTAGGATAACCACATGTGCCCTCCCCCCCACCCCTGCCTCGTCTTTCCTTACGAGGGCACTCAAACCTCAATGGTTTCTATTCTCCTCCTTATTGTGCAATGGAGGCCCAGCGTCCACTTGATAAAGGTGTCCTAGTACACTAAAGCCAGCTTCTCAGATCCATGCACCACACATATATGTTCTAACTGCATTTTGCTCTATTTATTCCTTACATTAAATAGACCCTCATGCTTTGGAGAGCATTCTTTATAATTACTAGGGTATTTATTGAGCACTGACCTAGCTTCGGGAAGCAACAGAGCACTTTACAATCGTAGGGGCAAGAACACAGTGAAGGAAGCAGAGAAACAGGAAGCTAAGAACAGGGGTGGGAGGGCAGGCAATTTCACAGCAAGTGATCTACAAGCAACCAGGGGAGGAAACAGCGGGGAGCAGATCACCCAGTCTCAGGTAGGGCAGCGAGTGTAGAATGTGTGAAAATAGGCGTTAGGGAGAAACCATTCCTTGAAGATTAAGTTTTTGAGCTCCTTCCTGAACTATAAAAGCGAGCACGTGTGTCTGATGTTGACGGGGAGGAGGTTCCAGAGTCTTGGGGCGTAGCAGAGAAGGCCTGTCTTCTGGTACTTTCCTTTCTGCACCAGGGGAGTTAAAGTCTACAACTTACATCCTGACATTATTACCCGCGTAAGGTAATTTCATGTTTTCCACAAGGTGTTTAAATCCCTGTTATGTTGCTGCTGTGCCTCCTCGTGCAGGGATCTGATATTATTCAACATGCGGTTAGCATAAGTAAGTAAAACTAATTACATAAACAGGAAAGGGCATTCTGGGCTTGTAGACTGACGACGATCAGGTTTAGAAGGTGCCGTGGATGGTCGTCTGTGGTACAGACCATCTATTAAGAGTGCAGCGGGTTTAACTTTGAGTTTTAGATATTATATTTAAAGGAAGAATTAGGTGCTTCGTTGCAGGTTTTTGGAAGGTTAGCGAGGTAGGTGTGGCTTAGAGATGTTGTCTTGGGCGGCTGCGTTTCAGAACAACGGTCTTCCAATTTGCTAGGATTATGCTATGGGATAGGTAGATTCACATGGTCGATTTTGGCTATGATGGTAAGTTTGCTTGAGGGTTCTCCCTGATACCTATATGCAGTACCTTTTGCGAAGCAGAGGGACTTGCATAGGATTTTGTAGAATACCGGCGTTTAGTCACGCAAACTGTCAAAATATGACCTAATGCTTATTATTAGCAATACTTCTAAGCACACAAAGACATAATAGACGCCTATCTTGATGAATATTTTATTTCCTAGCACAGAAATATTGAAAACAGGTACACATAAATGTCACATCACAAGAAAACATTGAAGTGAAAACAGAAGCGATAGTGTGCTTGTGCACAAATCTATTTACAAAGTAAAACAGGCAGTCTGTTAAAGTGCATGTCGCAATCATAGTTATGTGGCCTACAGCTCACTAAATCTCCATATGAGAAAGTCTAACTATCCCTCAATTGTTTGTACTTTTTCTATCTAGAAAAGGGGAGAAGAGATATCCCTTGACTGACTTACTACTTTCCTATATTTAATGGTAAAAACACTTCAGGAAGTTTTTTTTCTTTCTATTCCTTCCTTTTCGGTGTGCAACAAACATTTTCTGCAGTAAACTACTTGTTAAAAAGATTTTTTTCTCCCATACTCTCGATCAATTCGAGCCACTCAGAATGATTGAGAACTTCCTGAAGTGTTTTTACCGTTAGATATAGGAAAGTAGTGAGTCAGTCAACGGACAACCTCTTCTCTATCCCCTTGTCTAGATAGGCGGCACCTAGGAAAATTACAAACAATTGAGGGATAGTTAAACTTTCTGATAGGGAGACTTAGTGAGCTGTAGGCCACTGTAGATATAGAACAGAATAGAATCTCAAAAAACATCTCCTTGTGTTGTGTTGTGTTAAAGACTGTGGGCATCAGGTAGAAGTTGCTGCTCTTTAGCCCTTGTCTATGACAGTGTATTTTGCAATCATAATTATACAAGTAATTTGCAATGTTGCACACCTTATAGGCAGGTTAATAATGGTTGGTTGCAAGAATCGGTAACCTGTCAGGCTGCCTGCCTCAGGTTTCCTACTTGAGTAACAGAGGTCTAAGGCAATACAACAATGTAAACAGCAAGGAAAGTGTCCAAGCAGGGACTCAATTTAGTGATACTACCCTTAAGGGGCTCTTATCCCCAAGCACTTGTGATCATATTCAGAATGTTCATTATATGTACTAGAATGTAAGAGTCATAAGTCACATAGTGCGTTTAACTCTCTGTATTTTGCTATTGCCTTATTTTATAGCAGCAACGAATTGTGGCTCTCCAGAGGTTTTGGTCTAGGACTCCAGTCACCACCCCCAATCATTGACTGTACTGGCTAGGGCTGATGGGAGTTGTAGTCCAAATCCTTGCCCTAGCAGCTTGGTTAGGACTAGAAAGAAAGAGATAAAGAAGAAAAGTCTACATGAGATATTTTATTGACAAGCGTGAAGAATTAAAAAAAAAAAAGCTGTTTGGATACTGTCGAACAAGACTCATGATAATCAGAGCAAGCGAGAAAATATCCATTTCCCACACCGTACCCTACCGTTGATGAGGTAGTAGTCCAGACAAAGAGTGGGCCTGATGGAGAACTTCCTGAATCTATAGCATAGAGTGAATGATTACAAAGTATCTTTATGAAGCGGAGAGAGAAATAGGAGTGAGATTCAACAGGGTGTGGGGAAAATGTCCATCAAACTAGAAAGAGTGCATAGAGCAGTCGGAAGAAACCTGCCGCTTTCCAGATGTTTTGGAGTATAACTCCCATGATCCCCAACCATTGACTGGGCTGGCTAGGACTCATGGGAGTTGTAGGCCAAATTATATAAAGATCCACAGCTTGCCTAATGTGGAGCGTAGTTGTAGTATCGTACCACTGTGAAGAGGAGCATTGCAAAACCAACACCATGGTTGCGAGTGAGCCGTCCCCACCAATGAAGAGCTTTGGAAGAACTGTCAGGTTAAAGAGGATGAATTTCAGTTAGAAATAGAGCATCTGGCTTAGGTCAAGAAGAGAGGTTTCTTCACTGCCATGATGGAGGGGAGAACTTTTCAACAACTTCCAGAGTTGGAAGAAAGAGCTGTCAATCTAACACCAGGATTGTGGCAATAGCTTTGTAGCAAATGCCAACCGTTAGAGAAGCACCAATTATCCAGTCGACTGATTTAGTGAAGAAGTCAAGAGCAACATTTAAGGTTGGAGGGAAAAGCTATTAAACCACTTCCTGTGTGGAATGGAGGCCAGGGGAAATCATTGCAAGTTGATCTATAAATTCACTGTCATATCCAGAAAATCAGACAAACTAGGACTAGGATGCCAAGAAGGTCCATAAACCACTATTGAACAAAGAGATATTAACCAGTTTCAGACTAAACAGAAGAGAGTAAAAGCTGCAATCAGAACATGGAAAATAGCATTCAAACTTTCAGAGGATTGCGGCAGAATTTGAGTTAAGATGCCGAGATGAAAGAGTTCCACTGAACCCAATACACAAAGAAATAAATGATGATCACGGAGTCTAAACTATGTGCAGAAAGGCCATCAAGAATCATTGGAAGGTGACTAAACAAAATGAATGGAGGCAACCTACCGAGCCCGAAGCGCTCAGATAGGCAAAGCACAATGAAACAGCATTTGTGCTACTTTACTGATGTCAAGAAAAGGTTGCTCAACAGCAATCAATGAAAGCAGAAAAAGTGCAGAAGTGTGGATTTCCAAAGAGACGCAAGAGAAAAACACAGAGTTACCAACTGCTGAGAAAGGGAATGACCTATTATTGACAAGACATATTTTCCCCAGTAGAGAGAGGGATGTGAAACCACTACCGCAGGAGGTAAGACAATACTGACAGGGTTAGGGACTCAAAAAGGGATAAAGTACAGACGAAAGAGCAACAAGAGAAATGGATTAAGGGGGCAGCTTATTGTGGTCAGAGCATCACAGGTGGTAGCTGTCCGTTTTCCCTGATAGGATTAATCTTCTGGCTTACGCGTCAAGCAGAGAGATCATATTATCTCTGTCGATAGATGGGCAAAGACTCTACAAGTATCAGGAACTCTTGATATTCCATATGGCATAAAAAGGCAGAATGCTATTGATTGGGCAGGTGTGACTCATCCACGGTTAATACTTTTCATTAAGTTCCTCAGTTTTGCTTTATGGCCCGACGGTGCACAAACCACTCCAACAACTTTAATTCTGTTTGGATCCCAGACACAGTCCTGCTCTAATCCGTCCTCGACGACCCCCGAGCCAGGAAGTATCCAGGCCGTGTCATAGCCGTTGTTGTGCCAGGTTTTCTGAAGCGGGTGTCCCCATTGGTCTATCTTCTTGGCTTTGCCTACGTTGATTCTCAGTTTCAAAACTACATGCGGAGGCTCTTTGTCTAAAAAGGGCACCCTAGCTTTCTCAATGTCTCTGTGGACGTAGACCCCTCGTCCCAGCACGCCATCTTGCGATGGGCTGAACCCATTCAGTAGGATGGATTCGGCCCCTTCGAGCGTGGTCCCGTGGTACATTACGTAGATCTTGCCAATGATGGGGTCTTTGTGTGGCTTCAGGCCAGTTTCTTGAAAGAACGGCAAACCCTCCTCTGCCCAGATGTTTGGTGCTTCGGGTTTATCTGTGTAGAAAAACTTCATTGTGCTCCCAATGGCCTGAAAAACACTGAAAAGAGTTGCATTTAACAACAGAAGGAATCCACATCTTTATAATGTTCACACCGTGTCGGCTCCAAGTACACAACACAACTCAGTGCCTCCTAATTTAGATAAATGTATTCATAATGCTATAGAAACCTAATAAGCAAATTGATCTTCACCAACATGGACTATCATGGAACATACACAAACACACACAAGCACTGCAGATGATCACTAGAGAAGCCTACAACATGGTTAAGAGCGGCCATTGTTTCACATCAGCACAGGCACAACAAAGGATTGATGACAGGTCATTACAACCCTCAGGAAGAGAACCCCGATCATTCGACTTGGCAGGGACCCTTCAGAAAATGCCCGTGCTTACCAAAGAATGCCCTCAACACCACCCACCTATCGTTCAGAACATTTATTGAAGATGGGGGTCATAGGGCATTGCATTCTGGGATACCTAATCCTGAATGTGAAGCCTGTGATGCAGGGAGGATCGTACTGGGCTCACTATGACTCCTGACCCTTGCTTTGAATTGGCATCCTACATACAGGAAGGGCAGTTTGGCGGTGTGACCAAAAACAATGGTAATGCAGAGATAACGAAGTTACCACTGCATTACCTCCACATGATCACACCACCGAACTGCGGGTTTGGAGGGAAGGTGGGGGAAAAACCACCAGCAGAATGCTGGAGGTTATTCCTCCACTTTACAGCCCAAAAAAGGCCAAGAATCGGTGGAATTACCTGCCTGCAGAATTACCACATGTGGTAATTCTTCCAAAATCCCCATGGAGTCCTAAGGATTCCAATAAATTGGGACTAACACCGCCTACCACCACTTGTAATCCAGCGCTAATCCCGCAGGACCAAGTGGTGGAAACGGTAAATCCCTTTAGTGGAAAAAAATAGACAAGATTTACTTCTGCGATACCCCCAAACTTGTAATGAGGCCCACAGTGCCTTACAGAGAATTAAGTGCCATCAAAACAAGTTAGCACAACATAAAAATACCTCAATATACATTATATCCCATAGTGAACAATAAATAATCAAACTACATAAAGACAGCTGCTTATCAAAAGAGTTAACTAGATTCTACATGCATATGGTAGCTGATAGCGACCCTGTACTTATGGCATGGATGGGTTCTTCCTACGAAGAGCACATTGTTGAGAGGCTTATAACTCTGGCACTGTTCGACAGATTTCTATGCCACTTAAACGAAATACATACATCCAACTCTGGATTTTTGTGAGCATCTATCAAGGAAAGGAAATTTATGGGGGGGAGCAAAACGTATGTTTTCTCATTCATTTTCCATAAGTGAAAATGTGTTCTCACCTGCGGCCTGAACCGATGGATGGATCGGTGCCACACTTTTGCAAGAAGGCGGCTTCTGTCACGTAAGCCTGCTTCTGAACTTTAGGGGTAAATCCTTGCAGCAGTTTGTTTTTAATCTGGCCAAAAGAAATGTTGCCGATATCAGGGTTCATCTGAGGAACCACACGTCTACTTTCATGGAGGCGATTGGCCAATGTGATTTGCAGGCAGAGACCAATGAGTCCAGGAAGGTTTGTATGGGACAGTTGGAGTGCACAGGTGAAAAATAAGCAGTCTGATTGATTTGGGGCCTAAAAAGCGGTGGCTGTTAGCCGCACTGCAAACATGTTGAAAGGGGGCTGACCACAGCCTCTTGGGTCCCTCCTAGTCCCTAGGTAAGGCCAAAGGGCTCACATAGGGATGCAATATGCTCCCAAAAAGGGGGAAACAGTTTATGTAAAGAGGTCACCGGCCCAGACTGTGTGCTTTCAGTAGCCCAAGGGTTGGGTCTATGAGTCAGCCTGTGGACCATGTCCAGGGGCTAGTAGAAGACCACAAACACAGCAGTGATACCCCAGTGCCCAGGGAATAGAGAAAGGTGGCACATCCTGGGCAGTGTGACTTTGAGTGGGTCACCAAATCTGCAGGCTTTAGTGATAAGGTCTTAGCCCCATACCTATAGATTAACAAGCTAAATTCAAGCAATAAGAGTGACTGTTCTTATAACCCAAAGATAGTTCTTGGCTTAAGAGGGGAATTTCGGCAGGCAAAAAGGTCTCACAAGGTGACAAGACCAAAGGTCACATTTTAAAAAAAGGGGTTAACCGGTTAGTGTGACCAAAACGCTACTCCCTTATATTTTTATGATTGTTCCCTAAAACACTTTATCATGGTCAAATTATCAAGAGTTATTTTTAAGAGATATTTGCAACAAACACAAAGTTCAAACACAAATCTCAGTATGCTTAGTCTTTGTTCATATACGATTTCCTTTTTAATGGTTAGCCAAAGTGAGTTTCGACCTGAATCCGGTCTTCTTCAGGGCTTATCCAAAAATAAATCCTTGGCCGCTAACCAAATCCACACTTCATCAATAACGGTTAATCCATGGCAAATTAAGCTCTTAAGGTAGGGTATACTGTTTTCCCAAAACTCCAATGTCCTCCCGGCTAATTCATAAACTTCCCAAAAAATTGTGACCTCTGTTATTGTTAGGTAAGTTCACAAGAAGAATTCAAAAGATATCAGTCTAGTTGATTTATGGAGCGCCTACCATCCATCCATGACAATTACAAACATTGCAGCGTTCCATGCACTTCAAAGCAATGCTTTAGTGATAGCCCATGCAGCCGGCCCGGCTACAGAGGATGCCTGAAGTATGGCCAGAGGCTATATGCTCCAGACAAGCTAGTCAATAAGCATGGCCAGTGGCCCCTTCGCTGGCCTTTTGGGAGCCATCAGCATGGTCGAGGGCCATGTCATGGGAAAAGTGGCCACTGGTCATGGCTATAGGCCCCGGCTAGTTCCGGATGGACCTGCAATCGGAGAAAAGGGTCCAGTGGTTTTAGGCACAGGCCAGATCCACTAACCATCTCTGATTGCTTGTTGGGGCCAAGGACATGGCCAAGGCCTGTAGCCTGCAGACTTACAAAAGGGGCAAAGTGGACCCTTTGGTTTGTTGGGTCCTGTGGCACCACTGCGGGACATACCTCTACCAAAGAAGCGACGGGTCATAGCCAAGGGCCATGTTTAGTGGCCTGTGGAATTACAATGGCGGCAAAGTGGACACTTTGGGTGGATTGAGGGCCCCAGTGCCAAACCCAAAGGCCATGCTCCAAACAAAATGGTCAGTAGCCATGGCTAGTGGCCCTTTGGCCACACAGTGGAGGCAAGTTGGCTACGGGGCCTGTGGCTACATTGAGTGACTTGGCAGGTCCTGGGGCATGGCCAGAGGCCATGCACTGGGTTAAGCCCCACTGATCAGGCCCATGGCATCTCACATGGTGGCAATTAATGACATACAAAATAATCCTTACAGGATGTGTTTTATGTTGGCCCTGAAATGAATTTAAAGTGAACATGACCATCTGGGATACGCTTGTTCTCCGTAGCTGTTTTTGTACATGATGTCCTGCAGTAACTGTGGCTATACGCATGTCACTCATGTTGAGAACTGCATGAAGGCGGCCAGGTAATGGTTCTATTGGGGCTGTGGTGGCTGAGTAGCTGTCGCTTAATTAACAATAAATGGTGAATTTGTGGGGTTGTTGTTGTTTTGTGCTGCAACCATAACATCTCTTTAATGTTTTTCTTCCACTAATTCTGAATGTTTACTTTAAGGTTAACATAACCATAGCGTCCCCTTTTGCTCACAGAGCAAAACAACAAAGCCCCATATAGTTACCTGTTAATGGTTCCTAAAGCAAGCATAACTTGGCCACCGCCAGGCACAGCTACTGTGCTCATGGACATGAAAAATTGGCTATTGAAAATAATCTCAATAGTCCACTGACTTGGGCTTTGTTTTGTGCTAGCCCTCAAGTGAAATGTAAAGGGGTGCTACCGTTTTCCCCAACTCTTATTGTTCCGTATGTCCTGTGTTCCATGGGCAGTGGTCAAAGTTGGCGGGAGCGGTGCTCCTCTACATTTTTTAGGTTTTACTGTTCCGATACTTTGATTTTAAAAAGAAACCTTTCCAGAATGGTTTAGTTTTAAAAATAAATGTGTAGGAAGAAGTTGAAACGTGCACCGCAATGCACTGCACTCAACTTTTCTTTAAACAGCACCTGTGTTTGTTTGGGGATTTGGATTGCGGGTGGGTGGGGGCGTGGCAACGGGGTTTGTGGGGAGCATGGACCGACCAACAGGGAACATAGTTCTACCACTTCTTTGCGTACACTTCAACCACTTCCAACAACATTATAAATAAACAAACCAAACCACTGCATACATCTCATTTGTTATGGCGTGTGTTGCAATCACGAGCAGTGCGCGTCAGTGGTTGAACCAACACTGGTGAATTTGTGAGGCTTTAAAGATTTATGTTCTGTTCATAACATCCCCTTAATGTTTTTTCCCTGGATTTAAAATTTTCGCCTGAAGGAGGGAGAGACCAACAGCAATTACCCTGCCAACCAGCGTCTCGCTGACACACCCGCCACCAAGAGGAAGGTAATACTCCTGCCTGGGGGAGTGTGGCTCAGACACCATGACACCAATGTCTCACCACCCCTGCCAACACCCAAAAGGATTCCCGCATTGCGCAGCCTGTCTGTGGCGCAGCCTAGACGCCCTGCTAACCGCGTCTTGCTGCCTGCACCAACATCAAAGGGACTACGCCAATGTGGCCCCCGGTATCCTGGATGTGGCTTAGCCGGCTGCTGAACTGCGCTATCGACTGTCCTGAACTGATACTGGCGCAGGTTTGAATTGGCTGCTTGCAGCCCCGCAAAATTCTTAAAGAGGACTCAGTAAACTTGTATTTTGAAGCTGTGAGCCTGCATGTTATTTCCATGTTTCAAGTGGTCTCAGTAAGGATATCTATGTGAAGCTGTGCTCCTGCAGATTGTCGGTATGTTTTGAGCAGTGCCAGTAGTAGGCAATAGTGTCATTCAGTGGTTGAAGTTCCACACACCCCAGGTTAATAAAGGGTCTCTGCGGTAGAACTGCCACCATATCATAGCAGTTCGCCAACCACGACTGTCACCTGCTGAGTATGTGTAGAATATGTCTTATATGTCTGCAACTACCCGTATGTATCATTGGTCTATCCTACGATTCGTCTACCCTACATTTCCCAAGTGGTATAAGCATTGTCGTTCTGTGACAGGGGTGGCAGTTTATGTTTCAGTAACATTTGTCTTTGTTCGTTATGAAAAAGTGTGTTATGTGTGGGTCCCTCCCAAGTGTATTTCCCTTTTAAGACGGGCCATGACTGTGTCATGACCCAACCTAATAAAAGGAGCTCCTGCATGGACGTGCTTCAGAACGGCTGCAGACGCCAACAATGGAAGTCATGTGTCCGACTCTCATTTCGGGCCTGCAGGCCCACACTGTGTGAACACGGTCCGACAGGTCGCTGCTGGTCTGGGCCCCCCTGGTCACCCTCCAGCCAGGATGCTCCCGGCATCCACAGTGCCCCCGGCACCCCAGGCCCATGCCCCCACGGGCCACCAGGGTCCCGCCCTACAACCACTGCAAGTCTGGGTGATCCCGGCAATCTACCAAGGTGCTGGCACCCCCAGCAATTGTGAGGCCGCCATGCATCCACCGCCGGCCGCACAATAACTATAAGGACCCTTTACCCAATGTTTCAGTTTACAATTAAGAAAGCAGCACATCTTAGCTTGCTAAATATGCATAGAGCAGTGGTCTTCAAACTGTTGGGCTGGTCTGCCCCGGGGTCCTGAAGGATGGCCAGGGTGGGCATCAGGCTCTTCCTACAGGGAGCACGGTGACTACTTGCAATAGAAAATATAAGCAGATAGGGCATCTAAGGGGGCTATTTTTACTCAAGGGGGCTCATCATAAAAACGTTTGAATGCCACTGGCATAAAGTAAGCCAAGAAGTTGACCTGTAATATGTAAAATCTCCAACCAAGCCTAGGGAATTACATGAAATAAGGAAATTGCTGTCCATCTCACCGGTCCATCATCCCTTGACTCAGGAGTTGCAGCCATCACAGTTCCAACTGCAGACATCCCAGGTCAAGGGTCTGTAACCGTTGGCTCTCCTGATGTGGTGGACTACAAATGCCATGATCTCTCACCATTGACTCTACTGATAGGGCTGTTGGGATTTGTAGTCCATCTGGAGAGTCAAAGATTGCAGACCCCTGTCCTAGGTACACACGGAGTCAAAGTTTGCTGGTTAATACAGGTAAACAGAGATAACAAGGAGAATATATGCCCCCAAGGTGAACCTTTTCACCAAAGTCTTCACAAATGTATAGATGAAAGCTGGGAACTAAAAGCAAGCCCTAGCATTTCATTTAGAATAAGCCTTTCATGTTGAGAGCAGCACAATAATGGGTATCTAGATGGCCCCAGTGATTGCCAAATGAATTGGCCCAACACTTACAATTCTAAAAAATAGAATTCTGTGGATTCTGACAAAAAATACCATTGCCCGATTCTCAAAGATTCGAACTGGGGCAAATGAGAGATGCCATGAGCGAATGTTTGAGAATCATTGCACATGAGAATCTCAGGGATGCTCCAGGTCACACCAGATTCCCTCCAGCTTCAGCCTTTGTGCATGGGGTATAAGGCAACAGGTGTAAATCAGAATTTCCCACAAGCCTCTTTGATTTGCTCCAGTGCAGATCTTTGAGAATCTGTGCATGGGGTATAAGGCAACAGGTGTAAATCAGAATTACCCATAGGCCTCTCTGATTTGCTCCAGTGCAGATCTTTGAGAATCGGGGACCATATTTGCCATCAGCTAAGGTCTGCTTTCAGAGTGGTGGCGGATATGGTTGACTTTAAATTGGCATGTCTCCCCATCAGAGTGCTGTGGTCACTGCGAGCCTAACACCTTGAAAACTTGCTCATTCTTTAAAATCCTCCTACACTGGCTTTACTTCTACCCCTCCCTTTAAACTCTCCACTGAGGAGAAGCACAAGGTTTTGAAGTACAGGCCTCAGAACCGTGGAATAATTTAGCTGCGACAATAAGAGAGCAAGAGAACACCCACAGTTGTAGAACGTATTTCCTTTGTGATGTCCCATTCAGTCGCGCGCTGTGGCTGTTCCTCCATCCCACGTGTTAATACTGCTTACAGGGGATTTATTCTGTGAGCCACACACTATTGACATGTGCTTGCACAGTTATGATTAATCATTAGTAGTGGTCTGCAACCTGTGGCTATCCACACATTTTGAACGACAATTTCATTGATGCCTCACCAGTGACTGTGTGATCTAGGATTGATGGGAGTTGAAGTCCACAAGACCTAGAGAGCCAAAGGATGCAGATCCCTGAAGCAACCCATTATTTTAAAAAGGTACCACTATCATATTACTGGCAATATTTGATGACTGAGTGCAAAGTGAAAGTATGTGTGTATCTGATGATGGCTCAGGGGCAACGTGCTGGTCTTGAAAGCGAGACAACGCAGAGCAGCACGGGTTCGAAACACAGTCCTGCGCTTGGAGGCTCGTCTCTGGCATGAAATGCGATATAAGAACCCAATTTAATTTATTTTAGGTGCACTGCCTTCACCGCTACAGGCAAAACACGTGGCACCGGGAGTAGTCATTGTCCAATACTCCTAACTCCCCCCCCCCCCAGTAACCCTTGATCAAAACTCAGTGCTTCAGTGGGGGTTGGGGGGCACCCTATGAACTACCCCCCCACCCCAGGAGGGGGCACCCTATGAACTACCCCCCCCCCCCACCCAGGAGGAAACTCATGATACCTCTCCCTTTTCAGGGAGAAGTACTGCGTGGTTTGGCAGCCTCCCAATGCCTAAAAATGGTGGTGTTTTCCATCGCAGCTGTGACAGCCTCCGCTTGCAATGGAAACAATAATACTTTGGTGGCCGAGTCCACTGCATCATTTTGTTTAATTGGAAGTTTAATACGCCCACAATGCACTGTGCACGCGTGCCAAGCACCTGCAGCGCAATGGGGTATGTTACAGACATGACATGCTCACCTAAACCTATCGACTGTCCAAAGCGGAGGAAATCAGGTGTATTTGGTGGTTGAACTCATTGAAGGTTAGTCAATGGAAACAAATGCATTTTTTACTACAGGTAAATACTTGCCTAGGTGGGTGAAGTCTATGCACGACATGTGGTGTGATGGGAGGCTGAAAGGTGGGTCCAAATGCGGGTGAATTACAAGATAAGTGTATGGGATGGCAGGCTGTCTTTTCTTGCAGTCTCCTAAACATGGGTGACACGCAAACTTTTATGGGTGGGTTCCTCCGAGCCAGTTAAAAAGTTCCACCAGGCCTTTCTCTTCCCAAAATTTGGGAGCTTCAAGATTCTCTTCAGATGACTAACCAATGGAAGAAAAGAAAAGGAAGGACATTCTATGAAGATTTGATCTCTAAGCAAGGACTGCTTCCAGGATGTACATTTATAAAAAGGTCACATTTTTATTGAACGTTGCATGCCAAACTAAGTTCATAATTATTGGTAGTATGATCCAATTTAACGGCAGTCAATGTGCCTACCTCTGCCGGGATTCAAACCCTTGTCCTACAGGCTCAGCGCAAATGTCTTTGGCGAGTATTTAACTTGCTGAACTATAAATTCAAGCGTGCTGCACTCTCAAAATAATGCATTCAAGCGAGCTCTCCTACAAAATCTTTTCACCTTGGGAGAGCCGGTTGTTGGAGCAGATGGATTTTCTGAAGAGCACCAGAGCGGGGTACACTAGGGTCACATATAATGGGGACTGTGGGATTATACCTTCCTTTAAAACGGGTGTTTGCAACCTGTGTCACTCCAGATTTATTTAACTGTCTCCTGAGGATCCCTAGGGCTGATGGGATCCCTAGGGCTGATGGGAGTTGTAGTCCAAAACATCTAAAGAGCCAACAGTTGCAGACCTCTGTTTTAACAAAACTAACAGGGCAATTTTCCAGTGCAAGTACTGCTAGGTGCAGCACACGTACATATATTAAAATGGCCAGCCACTAAATGCCAATTAGTATGAACAAAAAAAATGTTTTAAAAAAAAAATACTGCTACTTCAAATTCACACAAAGGAGGCGTATTTCTGCTTTTTCCCAGTTTACCCCTTTTTAAGCCATGCATCAATGGGACTATCTGGCGTCTCCCCACCAACATGGTATTGCCCTAACACTTTAATTTCCACTAAAACGTGCTCACGTGTCACATACGTTTTAGCAAACACAGCATGGTGCCTCTGCCTAAGAGTACACTATTCTAGTGTGGTAAGCACTTTACTAATAAAATCCTCATCATTCCTGTTTAAAAATAGATTAATTTCAGTGCGGCATCCCCACAAATAAACAAACAAATAAGCAAGCGTGGAGGCCCCTCATTATAAAGAGCTCCATTAGCGTGTAGCAGTCGAATGCTAGGTTAGGTGCCCCCATACCAGATCAGGCATTGTCAAAGTAACAGTTTTGCTTTTGTGTAGGTATAGTAGAGATATTTGCCAGGCACTGCCATATTGGTACTACCTGGCCGTATGATGCCAACAGCTGAAAAATGGGGTGAGTAACTTGGCATGACAGTGCCTGGCAAATCCCTATAAAAAACCTAAAGCTTGTCTTTGACAATGCTTGTTTTTAACAAAAAATTAATATGAGTAGCAGATGTGAGGACACACATATTATTTGAAAAAAAGTGACTGAAGAGATATTTAGTTAAACCTTTTTATACACTAGGACAGACGTCTGCAACCCGTGTCTCTCCAAATGTTTTGGACTAAATCTCCCATGATCTCTCTGCACTGAATGTGCTGAGTCAGGGTGATGGCGTGTGTAGCCCAAAACTCCCCAGTCCCAAACGTTAATCTGGATTAGGAGCCGATATACAGTTGATATTAAACTATTACCTTTCTGAAAAGCGCTCAGCAATAATAACGGCAGTCCCATAAAAGCCCACAGAACGATGTTTATTGCAAGTAAAAGCTATCTGACAGAGATCCCAGTAGAGTGTGATCTGGACCGGGTCGGGGGGTGGGGGTTTGAAGAGCGGTAGTCGGTGGGAATATGGGGTTTACCATGGCGGTGGGTGGGTAAACACACCTCCCATCTCCCGCCTTTCTGTTTGCCTATGCTGTCTCTGTGCTCGTGGCGGGTTTAATGGGCCCGGAGATGGGGTGTGCCCTGCCCTGGAGCTCGCTACCGCAACTTCGCAGACCATAGCGGCCTAATTCACAGAGCGTTTTCTAGGCGGGTGTTGCCATCCTGCAACGCTTCTGGGAATTAGACCCAAAGGGCGAAACTTTGTTTGGAGTTGGCGTGGCCGGGTTCCCGGTGCCCCGCGCCACCCCCTCTCCCCATGCTCGCGTGGCCCCCGCCCCAGGCAGGCAGTTTCCAAGCCCTGAGAGCGCGCAGGACTCCCGAGGGAGCTCTTACCGGGCGGGCGGGCGGGCGATGCAGACTGCTCACTGATGACGCGCTGCCCTGGGAGTTATACCGAGGCCCGTCGCGAAGTTTCACTTTCGTTTCTCGCCTCAGCTGCCAACACCCGCCCAGGCCGCTGCCAGGAAGTGAGGGCGGGGGAGGAGGGTGGCTGACTGCACCCACTTTAGACAGCAAGGTGTTCTCTGAACGTGTCAGAATGTACACATTAAGGCGTGCCGTTTCAAAGAGGCCCCCACCAATGAGCCCAGTTGACAACATATTAAATGATTTTTTTATTGACACATATTCTCGACATTCTACCCGGTGTGTGTGTGTGTGTGTGTAGGGGTTGGGGCGGAGGGGGGGGGGGGTGTTGGGGGGGGACCAGTAGCAAACATGAACTGGAATTTTAGGTGCTTTCTGAGATGCATAGATTATGGGATCGCAGATTAAAACACCATTTCATCAGGACAAATCCGACTTTTTATCTAATTGTCCAACCACAGGGACAGCGAAAGGCACTGTTCACTCAGCAGAATTTAGAAGAAGTGACCTTCTAAATTACACGAAGCATTGTTTTGCTGGAGGTTTTAGCTAAACGAATGATAACATGCACAGGCACATGCACGGGTTCTCACTGCGGTTTCTATTTTCCTGAAACAGCTCTGGGACCTGGCAGCATACCTCCCGCTGCAACCTGGCAACACAGCTTCCTCTGTGTCCTGGCAACATAGCTCCCTCTGCGGCTTGGCAGCATAGTTCCCCCTGCGATCTGGCAGCATAGCTCCCTCAGCAAACTGGCAGCATAGCTCCCCCTGTGACCTGGCAGCATAGCTCCCTCTGCAACCTGGCAACATAGCTCCCACTGCAACCTGGTAGCATAGCTCCCTCTGCAACCTGGCAACAGAGCTCCCTCTGCAACCTGGCAGCATTACTCCCTCTGTGACCTGGCAGCATAGTTCCCCCTGCGATCTGGCAGCATAGCTCCCTCAGCAAACTGGCAACATAGCTCCCTCTGCGACCTGGCAGCATAGCTCGCTCTGTGACCTGGCAGCATAGTTCCCCCTGCGATCTGGCAGCATAGCTCCCTCAGCAAACTGGCAACATAGCTCCCTCTGCGACCTGGCAGCATAGCTCCCTCTGCACCCTGGCAACATAGCTCCCACTGCAACCTGGTAGCATAGCTCCATCTGTGACCTGGCAGCATAGCTCCCCCTGCAACGTGACAACACAGCTCCCACTGCAACCTGGCAACATAGCCCCCTCTGTGACCTGGCAGCATGGCTTCCTCTGTGACCTGGCAGCGTGGCTCAATCTGGGACCAGGCTGCATGGCTCCCTCTGTGACCCGCCAGGATAGCTCCCTCTGCGACCCGGCAGCATAGCTCCCTCTGGGACCTGGATGTCTAGTTCCCCTCCATTACAAGTCGTAGGTCCTACAAGAAATGTTAAAGCTCATAGTCCTCAGTTGTAGACAGACAGAACAAGCACATTAGCACTTTGTAGAGAGATTTAGAAGTGTCTACCCCCCAGAACCAATAGATTCACTCTGGGACAAATTAATGTGTGCAAGAAAAACAAGTTTAATTTTGTCCATTAGCAAATACCTTGATAGTGCTATTGAGACCATGTAAATTGCAGAGGATATCAAATTATTACAAGCTTTTAAGGATTCTTATTTATTTAAGACGGTTCTATTCATAATTTTTTTCTTTTTTCTTCTTTTTTGCCTATTCTTGTAAAACAATTGTGAGGAAGTGAATTATTGCTATACTGATTTGTATTATTTTAAGATGAGTTAATAAAGCATATAAGGTTGCAAAATGCAAACAAGTATACAATAACAATAAATAAAATAAATGAAGCCTTTTCAGCCTCCCCACACACGTTATGTTATGTTATGTTACTTTGCATTTATATAGCGCCTTATGTACCATTGGTATGATCACAAGGCGCTGGTAGTTTGAACGCCCTCGGGAGCCGTAGTTCAAATCAGTTGAGAGAGATAGAGCCATAAGGTGCTTGTGTGCACCGGGTATGTGTGCAGCAGGTGTGGCACTCGTATGATAGCTGTCTCTTAGTGGTAGGTGTGGTGGTTGGGAGATCAGGAGTATGTGTTCGTTCTGGCAGGGTGATACCAGACTGATTCTGGCTGCGTTAGGCCTGAGGATAACACCTAGGCTGGAGGGTGTGCAGCCAGCTGTGTTTAGTTAGGATGATGTGGAGCATGTGGCAAGTGTTGATATGAGAACAGCTATACCGAATGTGTCATAGTATCGCTCTGTTCTAGTTGAGTGGTGGTGTATAGAAGAGAGTAAGCGTGGTGATGTGATATGGTGGTTTTCATCGAGTGCACATCTGAACCATTTATTCTATTTGTTTTATTCACTCAGTCTGTTCAGTCTGCTTCGTCTGTTCAACTCCATTCGTTGAGTCCACGCCATCTGTAGTGACTACTCCATGCGTTCCATGCACTCCAACCGTTCCATGCACTCCAGCCGTTCCATGCACTTCAACCGTTCCATGTACTCCATCTGTTCCATGCACTCAACCGTTCCATGCATTTCAACCGTTCCATGCACTCCAACCGTTTCATACATTCCAACCGTTCCATGCACTCCAACCATTCTTGCACAATGTCCATTCCATGCCCTCTATCTGTTCCATGCATTCCATCCGTCGCATGTACTCCCTCAGTTCTATGCACGCATTCCTTCTGATCCATGCACTTCATCCGATCCATGCAATCCATCCGTTCCACCACTTCATCCGTTCCACCCACTTCATCCGTTCCACCCGATTCGTCCGTTCCAACCGCTTCCTCCGTTCCACCCACTTCATACGTTCCACCCACTTCATCCGTTCCACTAATTTCATCTGTTCTATCGGCTTCATCCTTCCACACACTTTATCCTTTCCTCACACTTCATCCTTTCCACACACTTCACCCTTTCCACACACTTCATCCTTTCTACACACTTCTTCCTTTTCACACACTTCTTCCTTTCCACACACATCATCCTTTCCGCACACGTCATCCTTTCCGCACATGTCACCCTTTCCACACTCTTCATCCGCTCTGCACACTCTTCATCCACTCCACACTCTTCATCCTTTCCACACACTTCAACCTTCCACACAGATCATCCTTTCCACACATTTCATCCTTTCCACCCACTTCATCCTTTCCACACATTTCATCCTTTCCACCCACTTCATTCTTTCCACACACTTCATCCTTTCCACACGCTTCATCCTTTCCACACACTTCATCCTTTCCGCACACTTCATCCTTTCCGCACACAGCATCCTTTCCGCACACTTCATCCTTTCCACATACGTCATCCTTTCCACACATTTCATCCGTTCCGCGTACTTAATCCGTTCCACACACTTCACCCGCTCCACACACTTCATCCACTCCGCACACTTCACCCTTTCACACACTTCATCCTTTCCACACACTTTGTCGTTTCCACAAACTTCATTCTTTCCACACACTTCATCCTTTCCACACACTTCATCCTTTTCACATACATCATCCTTTCAACATGCATCATCCTTTGAACATACATAATCCTTTCAACAGATGTCATCCGTTCCACACATTTCATCTGCTCCACACACTTCATCCGCTCCACCCACTTTATCGGCTCCACACTCTTCATCCGCTCTGCACTCTTCATCCGTTCCACCCACTTCACCCGTTCCACTATTTCATCTGTTCTATCGGCTTCATCCTTCGACACATTTCATCCTTTCCACACACTTCATTCTTTCCACACACTGCATCCTTTCCACACACTTCATCCTTTCCACACACTTCATCCTTTCTACACACTTCTTCCTTTTCACACACTTCTTCCTTTCCAAACACGTCATCTTTTCCGCACACGTCATCCTTTCCACACATGTCATCCTTTCGACACATTTCATCCGCTCCGCACACTTCATCCTCTCTGCACACTCTTCATCCGCTCCGCAGGCTCTTCATCCGCTCCACACTCTTCATCCTTTCCAAAAACATCCTCCTTTCCACACACTTCATCCTTCCACACACATCATCCTTTCCACACACTTCATCCTTTCCACCCACTTCATCCTTTCCACCCACTTCATCCTTTCCACACGCTTCATTCTTTCCACACACTGCATCCTTTCCACACACTTCATCCTTTGCACACACTTCATCCTTTCTACACACTTCTTCCTTTTCACACACTTCTTCCTTTCCAAACACATCATCCTTTCCGCACACGTCATCCTTTCCACACATGTCATCCTTTCGACACATTTCATCTGCTCCGCACACTTCATCCTCTCTGCACACTCTTCATCCGCTCCGCACGCTCTTCATCCGCTCCACACTCTTCATCCTTTCCAAAAACGTCATCCTTTCCACACACTTCATCCTTCCACACACAACATCTTTTCCACACACTTCATCCTTTCCACCCACTTCATCCTTTCCACACGCTTCATCCTTTCCACACGCTTCATCCTTTCAACACGCTTCATCCTTTCTGCACACTTCATCCTTTCAGCACATGTCCTCCTTTCCACACACGTCATCCTTTCCGCACACTTCTTCCTTTCCACACACTTCATCCTTTCCACACACTTCATCCTTTCCACACACTTCGTCCTTTCCACACATTTCATCCATTTCACACACTTCATCCTTTCCACACACTTCATCCTTTTCACATACGTCATCCTTTCAACATATGTAATCCTTTCAACAGATGTCATCCGTTCCACACATTTGATCTGCTCCACACACTTCATCCGCTCCACACACTTTATCCGCTCCATACTCTTAATCCGCTCCACACTCTTCATCCGCTCCACCCACTTCATCCGTTCCACCCACTTCATCGTTCCACCCCCTTCACCCATTCTACCCACTTCATCTGCTTTACCCACATCATCCATCGCAAGCACTACATCTGTCCCATGCACTCCATCCATCCCATGCACTCCATCCGTCCCATGTACTCCATCCGTCCCATGCACTCCTTCCGTCCCATGCACTCCATCCATGCCATGCACTTGATTCATCTGTTCCATTTGTTCCTTTAATTCCATGCACTCTGTCATTCAATGCCATCTATCCGTTCCATGCACTCTATCTATTCTGTGCACTCCATCCATATCATGTACTCATCCTTTCCATCCTCTTTTCCACTTTATTCCTCTCGTCCACTTCGTTCCTCTCGTCCATTTAATTCATTTCATCCATTTCCTTAATTTCATCCACTTCACTCCTTTAATCCAGTTTATTCCTTTCATCCACTTCACTACTTTCATCCACTTCACTCGTTCTATTCAGTTTATCCGTTTTAATTTACATTAGCGGTTATTAGTTTTCGATTTCTCGCTCGGATCATGATGCTGGATTGTTATTTATGGTATAGCGGATTTGGGCTAAGGTCATTGATTGCTGTTATCCAGTTTGAGCTAAGAGTCGATTTTAGGGGAAGAGCCATGTTTTCAGTAATTTGTGGAAAGACATGAAGTCCTTGGTGAGTCGGATGTGGGGTGGAAGTGTGTTGCACAGAGTGGGGGCCAGGGCTGAGAATGATGATCCACCTAACCTGACTGAGTTGGTTTTTGGTATGACTAGGAGGCCGGCAGAGCTTGATCTTGGCGTGCGTGGAGGATGGTGGGGTTTTAGTTTGTCTTGAAGATATTGAGGTCCGGTTTTATGCATTGCTCGGTGAGAGATGCATAAGGTTTTGAAGGTCACCCTTCGGGCAACCGGAAGCCAGTGCA
Organism: Ambystoma mexicanum; assembly: GCF_040938575.1. Taxonomy (NCBI): domain Eukaryota; kingdom Metazoa; phylum Chordata; class Amphibia; order Caudata; family Ambystomatidae; genus Ambystoma; species Ambystoma mexicanum. The sequence continues at coordinate 128,514,632 of NC_090931.1, forward strand.
GAGTTTTGAGGGCTGGGGAGATGTGATCTCTTGGGACAAGTGCTAGTAGCAGTTTGGCTGCAGCGTTTTGTGCTCTTTGTAGTTTAGTCAGTTGGTACGCGTGGATTCTGAGGTAGAGGGGGTTAGCATAGTCCAGTCTTGACATAACAATTGATTGGACCACAGAGAGTCTGTTGGGAAAGGAGACGTATGGAAAAATGCGCCTAAGAGTTTTAAGGTGGTAGTGGCAGGACTTGGTGACGTTGTTTACTTGGAGCGAGAGGGTTAGGTATGAGTCTAGGGTGCATCCAAGGTTTTTTACTGAATTTGAGGGTGTCAGGGAATTGCCCATGGCAGATGGCCAGGGTAGTGGGTGCGGAAGAAGTTTGGTGTTGCCACATACCATGATTTCAGTTTTGGAAGGGTTTAGCAAGAGGTAGTTTGTGGTCATCCAGTGATCTATGTCGAGGAGGCAGGAAGCAAGGTCGGGTTGGCAGTTGGGTTTTGAGTTCAGGAGTTTTAGGATTAGTTTTGTGTCATTGGCGTAGTTGTAGCACAGGATATTGTGCGAGTGGATTATTCGTGGGAGGGTGGACATATATAGGTTAAACAGGAGGGCTGATAGGTATGCTCCTTGTGGAACTCCAGTGTTGACTGGTCGGGCGTGGGACACATAAGTGGAGAGTAGGTTTATTTGGTTCCTATTGTTGAGGAAGGATGCTATCCATTTGAGAGCGTTTCCACGGATTCCCAGGGAGTGGTGGCGGTGAAGGAGGATTGAGTGGTTGATTGTGTCGAAGGTGACGGATACGTCAAGAAGGATTAGTGCAGCGCATCCTGAAGAATCAGCAGTGTTTTTAAGGTCATCCCAGATTGAGGTTAGGGTGGTTTCGGTTCCATGTCGGGCTCTGAAACCTGATTGAGCGGGGTCTAGGAGATTGTTGGCTTCGACAAAAGCATTTGGTTGGGAGTAGGCGGTTCCGTTAATGAGTTTGGCAACAAAGCTGGTGTTTGAGATGTGGCGGTAGTTTTTGGGCTCAAGAGGGTTGAGAGAAGGTTTTTTAGAAGATGCTTGACATGAACAGTTTTGAACGCGTCGGGAAAAATTCCTGAGGAGAGGGAGTCATTTATGATGGTTCTTGTGTGTTCTCCTGTGCAGGTAGATGCTAAACATTTTTTTAGGGTTGTGGCTGGGCAGCGGTCCAACGGGGAGCCGGATGGTTTGCAGGCAGAGAGAAGTTTGAGAAATTGGTCAGTTGATATTGGAAGGAAGGAGTCGAAAGTCAGTTGGGTAGCGGTCGCAGGTCGTGGGATGGCAGGTAGGGAGGGTGGATTGCGTGGTGGGTGTAAGAGAGCTAGTTTGTTGGTTAGAGAGTCTGTTCTTTCAAGAGCTTTGGTGTAAAAGTGTAGAGAGAGTGAGTCGCACAGTGATTATGAGGGGGTGGGAAGGGTGGTGGTACATGATGGTTTGGTGAATTCGGCGATGATTTTGTGAAGTTCTTTGCTGGGGTTTTTACAGTTTAGGATTCAGAAGTTGTCATGGGCTTTTTAAGCTTTCCGGATTTCGGCCTTTTAGTGGCAATGGTGCCGGGCCAAGGTGGATCTGCTCAGGTCTGTTTTGTCTTTTCGCCATTTGCGTTGTAGGCATTTATATAGGTGTTTAGTGGTCTTCAGTTCTGGTGTGAACCATCTAGGAAAAAGGCCATGGCGAGCTGATGGTTTGCAAGAGGGGGTGAGCGGGATTAGTGAGGTGTTGAGCCATGAGTCAAAGGCATCGGAGGCTAGGTGTTCATTGGGTAGGCGGTTAGGGGGAGGAGACTGAAGGAGTGCATCGGCTACGTCAGGAAGGATTTTTAGTTTCTTCCAGCATTTGCATAGATTCGGAGGTTCTGGTTCGGGTAAGGGGAGCGGGTTGGGTGAGCAAATGGCGAAAGAAACAATGAAGTGATCGGACCAGATGATAGGGGTGGGGGGAGTTTAGATGTATCAGGTTGTGGGAGCTGAAGATGGCGTCAAGTGTGTGTCCTTTATAGTGAGTCGACCCGTTTATGTGGGTATGGATGTTCATTGCGTCTAGGCAGTCAACCAGAGAGTGGGTCATAGGGATGGTGGGGATGTCAAGCCATATGTTGAAATCTCCAAGAAGGGTAAGGGTGGGATGGTTTAGTTGGAAGGTGGCAATAGAGTCGCAGAGGTTATTTGAGAATTGTCTATCATAGCCAGGGGGTCTGTAGATGATTAGGAAGCTGTGGAAGAACGAAGTGAGGAGTGATTTGCAGGAAGGAATGGATTGCTGGTTGTCGATGATTGAGGTGTAGAAGTGAGACTTTAAGGCGATTGCTATTCCTCCTCCTCTAGAGGGACGGTTCAGTGGGATGAGCGAGTAGTCTTGGGGGAAGGCTTCATTGGCGATGGGGGCGAAGTCATCAGAGAACCAGGTTTCCGTGATAAAGACCAGGTCCGGTTTGTCAGAGGCGAGGAGGTCAAAGACGCTGTGTCTGTTTTTTGGTACAGATCGGGCATTAAAAAGGATGCAGTTTACTTCGGTACAGGAGGATGATGGAGTTGCAGCGGTGGGGGGTGGGATGGGAGGGGGTGGAAAATGGGAAGCGAGCGTGGGGGTGGTTGGTGGTCAATGGGAAGAGTAGGCGGGAAGTTGAGTTGGTGGGTTTGGGGGGAAGGGGTTGTACTGGTGTGACGGGTTGATTGGATGTGGGTCAGAGGATTTGAAGGTGGGGAGTGGGGGGTTAGGAGTTTCAGTTGTGGTTGGTGAGAATTCGAGGGAGATGGGTTTCAGGTAGGGTGATGCAGGGAGGAAGGGTGGTGATGATCGCGATTGGGAGGATGAGGAAGTGGGTCAAGACAGGAGTGGCGATGAGTACTGAGAGATTGAGGGAGACCAGGTACATTTTCTCTTCAGTGTTTTTGATGCGGTTGGTGTGTGAGAAAGGGTAGGGGGGTCGGAGGGGGAAAAGGAAGCGGCCTCTGTTCTTGCCAGGGCGAGGCGTGCAATGTTTAGGGAGGGGAATGAGTGGGGTTGGTTGGGGATGATGGTGGGAGTTGATGAGTGAACTGGGGGGTGGATGGTAGCGGGGCTGGGTGTGCTTGGGAGGCCAGGTAGGCCGTTAGTTGGGGGAGCAGGTATGATGTTAGTAGGCGGGTGGGTAGAGGGGATGGGAAGTTCAACTATACCACAGGGTGAGATTAATGACAGTTTTAAAATTCAACTATACCATACGGCGATGTTATTCACACTTTCTAAATGCAATTATACCACAGATATGCTATTAGGCACACTTTCTAAATGCAATTACACTACAGATATGTTATTCGGCACACTTTCTAAATGCACCATACACCACTACACCATAGATATGTGTTATGTTTGAATGACACCAGCACACAGGCTTGTATGAAGTAATGTCCTTTATTACTTCTTAGTAATATGGTCAAACGACCCCCGGGAGGGTTTCAACCACCGTCCACCGTCTGCCTTTCTTCTTCTCTCCAAGTGCCCGGAACCTGGAACTCCCGGTGTGGAGATCCACATTCCAAACGCATGCAAACCATGACAGTGAAAACATGTATTGCTTAAATGATACACTGATATCCTAACACCTCCTTCCTTTCTAACATTTTGAAAACAATAACTATACCTCTAATGACTGAACAAATGTTATTAATTTAACTGTGATAAAATCTTAGAATATAACCAAATTCGAATATTAATGTACAGGTATGAGGAGCCTAAGATAAGTTAACTTCAATTGTGAAATTGGACTTGTATGTCAATAGTGGTGGAGATGACAGAAACCTTATGTATGTCTGTCACTCTCTTCCTCTGGAGCACTTGATAATTGCTACTCTCTCCTTGTTCCAAATACCTCCACCTCTGACTAATACTGATGAACCTAAATCTTTTACCACTTGTTTGGGTTCAGAATACAAAGATGCCCCTTTGCGTACCTTGGTTGGTAGCTTAATTTTGATCCAATCACCTTCATTAATCTTAAATTCTTTGCAACAGTTTTTTAGATCATACCTTACCTTGGATTTAACTCCTGCCTCAAACATTCTATTCCTCACTCTTCCCACATCCACTGCAACCATCCTAGATTTTCCCATCCATCCGGGACATAAATGTGAATTGGGTTTCCTACCTCTCAACATCTCAAATGGCGTCAATCCTGTAACACTATGAGGCGTAATTCTATACTGAAATGTCCTTTCCATTGCTGTCCTGAACCAATCCCCACCAGTTGCTACTGCAATTCTTATAGCTTCCATCAACGTCCTGTTGAAGCGTTCAACACATCCATTACTTTGGGGATGATAGAGAGAAGTGTTTACCTGTTCAATACCATTCTTATCTAAAAAATCTTTGAACTCCTTAGATGTCAATTGAGATCCATTATCCGACAAGCATTTCCTGGGAAAACCTTCTCTCCAAAATAGTTGTTCTAGAAATTTGGAAATACTGCTGCTAGATATGTCTTTAAGTAAACAAACCTCTGGCCATTTGGACAATAAATCTATGACCACCAACAAGTAACTGTCACGTGTCCCTCCTATATTAAATGGTCCCAATAAATCTATTGCAATCTCATCCCATGGTACCCTCGGCGTTTCCCTAATGACCATGGGTGTTTTTTGTATTCTCAAACCTTTGTTTCCCTCCAGACACTCTGTGCAATCCTTGACCTGCTCTTCAATCTCTTTGTCAATTCCAGGCCACCAGAACTCAGCCCTTATTATGCCTTTGGTCCTAGCTATACCTAAATGTCCTTCATGAGCTGTCTCGATTACTTGTCTCCTCATTCCCTGAGGAACTATCATCTGATGCCCTCTATATAGATACTTATCATTGATCCATAAATCTCCTTTAACTCTGGCAAATCCACCCATATCACCTTTGTAGTTCATTACTCCATTTTCTCTTACTAATGTTAATACTTTCTGATATATTGAATCTTCACTACACGCTTTAACCCACTCATCTTCCTTTAAGGACTCGTGCACCTGAAAAATTTCAAATGTTTCTTCCTGATTTGTTTGCTCTACTCTGATGTGACCTTCTCTATGAACAGATCTTGACAAGGCATCTGCCACGACATTGACTTCACCACTAATGTGAATCATGGTAAATTGCAAACCTCGAAGAGCTGTTACCCACTTCATTATGCGTCTTGATACACCTTCCAGTCCACCCTTGGTAAAAATACCGACTAACGGTTTGTGATCAGTACAAATCTCAAATTTCCTTCCCCAAAGACACCTTTTGAATTTCTCAACACCCCAAATACAAGCAAGAGCCTCTTTCTCCACCACTGAATATCTGACTTCAGGATCTTTAAGTGATCTTGAAGCAAACGCTATAGTATGCAGCCCTTCTGAATCTTCTTGCATAAGCACTGCCCCTATGCCATAGTCACTGGCATCTACAAAAAGTAGTGTGGGTTTCCCTTCTTCAAATGTCTTTAGAATGGGAGCTTCAATTATGGCCTTTTTTATCCTTTCAAACTCACTCTTACAGTCTTCACTCCATTTAAATGTCACACCTTTGCGCGTGAGCTTTCTCATGTGTCTTGACATGTCTGACAGATTCTTGATAAATTTGCCATAGAATTCAACTAACCCTAAGAATGATAACACTTCTGCTTTAGATTTGGGATCTTCCATTTTCCTTATTGCTTCAATAGCCTCCTCTTTAGGTTTGACTCCCTCAGCAGTGATTTCGTGACCTAAATAAACCACTTTACTTGCTTTGAATGTACACTTTTCTGACGCTATTGTTAAACCGGCTTCACCTAATATGTTTATCACCCTTTTTAACCGCCTGTCATGTTCCTCCTCATATCTGCCACAAACTAGAACATCATCTTGGTAGTACATTACTCCTTTCTCTCCACCTAGTAACTTGTACATAATACTCTGAAATACACTCGCCGCCGACACCAAACCAAACGGCATTCGTACACACCTAAATAAACCATTGGGGGTAATAAATGCAGTTAAATCTCTGGAATCTGGATGCAACTCAATTTGGTGGTAAGCTGACTTGAGATCCAAGATTGAAAATATTTTAGATCCAGAAACCCCCACCAGTAGATCATCTATCCTGGGTAGTGGAAATCTATCTGCTACCACCATACTGTTGAGATGTCTTAAGTCAATGCATATTCTCAAGGACCCAGAGGCTTTCCGAACTACTACTATGGGGCTCACCCATTCTGAAGATTCAATTCTTTCAATAACCCCTTCATCTTCCATTTTTTTTAATTCACTTTCTACACCCTCCTTAAGTGCCAGGGGAATGGTGCGTAATTTCGCAATCTTGGGAACCGCCCCTTTTTTTAATCGTATTTTGTGAACAAATCCCTTCATACATCCAAGTTTGTTTCCCTTCTCACTCACGCTCTCACCATTCACTGTTAAAACCTGTTCCGGATGACTTGCTTCAAGTCTGATTTTTAGTTCAGCTTGGTCACTCCACGATAATAACTCTCCTCCTTTGTTGGCAACATAAATAGTCGTGGTGGCTTCTCTATCTTTAAACTGCAATTTGGCCTCAAAGTATCCTATTATCTCTATTGGTTTGTCACCATATGCATTCACCTTAACTTTGTTTTCTCTCAATGTACAGCACTTAAATCTCTCTTTCCATACCTGTACTCCTATTAATGTGTAATCCGCCCCACTATCCATAAGCATCAATATTTGTATCCCATTAACCAACACCATGGCGTATGGCTTTTTCTTCTTCACTTGCCCATCAATGGCATTCACCATGAATACTACCTCTCTGCCATTCTCAACATAATCATCCTCCGCATTATTTACATTGACTTCAAAAACCTGACCTGAATTGGAATTAACATTTCTACATCTAACGATGTGTCCACGTATACCACAATTGTTGCATATGACATGTGTTGCAAAACATTCCTTGTCCGATGCTACATGTGAGAAACTCCCACACCGGAAGCACCTTCTTGTTGGGACATCTCTATTTGTCACTGCTTCTTTTGGACATCTGGAAAAGTTAGCCTCTCGTGCGAAATTCCTATTGTCTTTGACCCACACTTGGCGATTCCAACTTTTCCCCGCTGGAAGTCTACTCTCCTGTCGATCCTCGCCTTTTTTTTCATACTGTACTTGTCTTTTGGAAAAGCTTGAGCCCATCCTCGCCTTAACTTTTGATACTTTCTGAACTGTGCCCTCTGTTTCTTCCAACTTGGGTTTTTCTATGTTCATCTGATTGTCTGCTTGCAGTAACTTTATGCATTTATCAGTGTGTTCCACCATCTTTGCAATCTCTATTGCTCTATCTAATGTAGGGTCCTTCTCCTTCCAAAGTTCTTTCCTAATATTGTCATTGTTGCATTTGATCATTAATTGATCCCGTATGTGTTCTTCTTGACAGTGAGAAAATCTACACTTCACTGCTAAGCCCCTCAGTGCTGTGATAAAGTCTTCTATGTTCTCTCCATTCTTTTGTTCCCTGGTGGCACATTTGTATCTCTCTAAAATAATGTTCTCCTCTATTTTGTAATGTTTGTCCAGCTTGGCTAGTGCCTTCTCATATGGGCCTGTGTCTGGTGCATCTGTAGGCTCTGGTAATTTCCTTAGCACTTCCTGGCCTGCTGTTCCTAGGCAATGAAACAATAAGGCTTCTTTCCTTTCATTGGAATAATTAGGACCAAATACTGCTAACGCGTATTTATGAAAGCCTTCCTTCCAATCTGTCCATCGTACTCTAGGTTCTCCAGGTGAAGGCAAGAAGAATACTGGGGCCGGAACATTTGCCATTGTGTACTGGTACCAGAACTTGTATATGCTATGCTGTGGTACGGTTTGATATTTCCCTCAATACAACCACGTAAATACTTGCGTTGTGAATGCTATGCTGCAGTACTGTTTCACATTTCCCAACTTCAACCATGTAAACTCTTGCGTAATATGACTCACCCGCCAACTTGTGCAATGTGGTGCTATGGTTCTTCTGGTGTTGGGACACACCCTCATCCAGTGTCCTGCAGTATACTACACTGCTTCCTTCTCGCCGGGTCGATGAATTACTTCTGAATTGATCTGTTTCCGTATGTTTATTTGCGATCGCTGGCCCGCCTACGTGTTTCTATTCGTTGCGTGAGGACGTCGGTGGTGGCGTCCGTTACGCCGTAGGGTCCTTTTCTCAGTTATAGTAGTTGCGTCCTTGAAATTGTATTCCGAACGCTAACAGTGCGTATTCCGGAATGGCGATAGGATGCGCCTGCAGGTATTTGAAAGTAAACTTCTTTGCACAATGTCACTTTTTGTGCTTGATTGAAGTATCGTCGGTGTCTGTGTCACGTTGATTCCTTTCTTAAATAGTAATCCTGGATAACGTATCGCAGCATGACCGATAGTTTCCTCTTTTCCTGAATCGTATATGTAGAGTTGTTGGTTGATATTGTGCCGGGGGTCGTCTCTGAAAATCTTTTATCCTCGTCGCCAGTTGTTATGTTTGAATGACACCAGCACACAGGCTTGTATGAAGTAATGTCCTTTATTACTTCTTAGTAATATGGTCAAACGACCCCCGGGAGTGTTTCAACCACCGTCCACCGTCTGCCTTTCTTCTTCTCTCCAAGTGCCCGGAACCTGGAACTCCCGGTGTGGAGATCCACATTCCAAGCGCATGCAAACCATGACAGTGAAAACATGTATTGCTTAAATGATACACTGATATCCTAACAATATGCTATTAGGTGGACTTTCTAGATGCAATTACACCACAGATAGGCTAATCGGAACACTATCTAAATGCAACTACAGCACAGATATACTATTAGGTGGACTTTCTAAATGTAAACTAGACCACAGATATGCTATCAGGCACACTTTCTAAACGCAACTACACCACAGATATGTTGTTAGGTGGACTTTCTAAATGCAAACTAGACCACAGATAGGCGATTAGGCAGATTTCTAAATGCAATTATACCAAAGATATGATATTCGGCACACTTTCTAAGCGCAATTACACCACTGATATGCTATTAGGTGGACATTCTAAATGCAAACTAGACCACAGATATGCTATTAGGTGGACATTCTAAATGCAAACTAGACCACAGATATGCTATTAGGTGGACATTCTAAATGCAAACTAGACCACAGGTATGTTATTAGGCAGACTTTCTAAATGGAATTATACCACAGATAAGCTATTCGGCACACTTTCTAAATGCAATTATACCACAAAATATGCTATTAGGCAGACTTTCTAAATGCAAACTACACCACATATATGCTATTAGGTGGACTTTCTAAATGGAAACTACAGCACAGATATGCTATTAAGTGGACTTTCTGAATGTAAACTACATCACAGATATGCGATTAGGCAGACTTTCTAAATGCATTTATACCACAGATATGCTATTAGGTGGACTTTCTAAATGCAACTACACCACAGATATGCTATTAGGTGGACTTTCTAAATGCAACTACACCACAGATATGCTATTAAGTGGACTTTCTGAATGTAAACTACATCACAGATATGCGATTAGGCAGACTTTCTAAATGCAACTATACCACAGATATGCTATTAGGTGGACTTTCTAAATGCAACTACACCACAGATATGCTATTAGCTGGACTTTCTAAATGCAACTACACCACAGATATGCTATTAGCTGGACTTTCTAAATTCAAGCTAGATTACAGATATGCTATTAGCTGGACTTTCTAAATTCAAGCTAGATTACAGATATGCTATTAGCTGGACTTTCTAAATGCAACTACACCACAGATATGCTATTAGGTGGACTTTCTGAATGTAAACTACACCATAGGTATGCTATTGGGTGGACTTCCTAAATGCAATTATACCACAGATATGCTATTAGGTGGACTTTCTAAATGCAATTATACCACATATATGTTATTAGGAGGAATTTCTAAATGCAACTACACCACATACATGCTATTAGGTGGACTTTCTAAATACAAACTAGACTACAGATATGCTATTAAACAGACTTTCTAAGCGCAATTACACCACAGATATGCAATTAGGTGGACTTTCTAAATGCAAACTACACAACATATATGCTATTAGGAGGACATTCTAAATGCAATTATATCACAGATATGTTATTAGGAGGACTTTCTAAATGCGACTACACCACAGAAATGCTATTAGGTGGACTTTCTAAATGCAACTACAACACATATATGCTATTAAGTGGATTTTCTTAATGCAACCTAGACTACAGATCTGCTATTAGGTGGACTTTCTAAATGCAACTACACCACAGAAATGCTATTAGGTGGACTTTCTAAATGTAACTACACCACAGATATGCTATTAGGTGGATTTTCTTAATGCAACCTAGACTACAGATCTGCTATTAGGTGGACTTTCTAAATGCAACTACACAACAGAAATGCTATTAGGTGGACTTTCTAAATGCAAATACACCACAGATATGCTATTAGGTGGACTTTCTAAATGCAACTACACCACAGATATGCTATTAGGTGGACTTTCTAAATGCAAACTATACCACAGATATGCTGTTAGGTGGACTTTCTGAATGTAAACTACACCATAGTTATGCTATTGGGTGGACTTTCCAAATGTAATTATGCCACAGATATATTATTAGGAGGACATTCTAAATGCAATTATATTGCATATATGCTATTAGGAGGACTTTCTAAATGCAACTACAACACAGATATGCTATTAGGTGGACTTTCTAAATGCAAACTGCACCACAGATACGTTATTAGGTGGACTTTCTGAATGTAAACTACACCATAGGTATGCTTTTGGGTGGACTTCCTAAATGCAATTATACCACAGATATGTTATTAGGCAGACCTTCTAAATGAAACTATACCACAGATATGCTATTAGGTGGTCTTTCTAAATGCAACAACACCACATAAATGCTATTAGGCAGACCTTCTAAATGAAACTATACCACAGATATGCTATTAGGTGGACTTTCTAAATGTAAACTACACCACAGATATGATATTCGGCACACTTTCTAAGCGCAATTACACCACAGATATGCTATTAGGTGGAATTTATAAATACAAACTAGACCACGGTTAAGCTGTTAGGCAGACTGTCTAAATGCAATTATACCTCAGATATCCTATTAGGCAGACTTTCAAAATGCAAACTACACCACATATATGCTATTAGGTGGACTTTCTATATGTAAACTACACCACAGATATGTTATTAGGCAGACTTTCTAAATGCAACTACACCACAGATATGCTATTAGGTGGACTTTCTACATGCAAGCTAGATTACAGATATGTGATTAGGCAGACTTTCTAAATGCAACTACACCACAGATATGCTATTAGGTGGACTTTCTAAATGCAAACTACACCACAGATACGTTATTAGTGGACTTTCTAAAAGTAAACTACACCATAGGTATGCTATTGAGTGGACTTTCTAAATGCAATTTTACCACAGATATGCTAGTAGGTGGACTTTCAAAATGCAATTATACCTCAGATATGCGATTAGGCAGACTTTCTAAATGCAACTACACCACAGATATGCCAGTAGGTGGACTTTCTAAATGCAAACTACACCACAGATACATTATTAGTGGACTTTCTAAAAGTAAACTACACCATAGGTATGCTATTGAGTGGACTTTCTAAATGCAATTTTACCACAGATATGCTAGTAGGTGGACTTTCTAAATGCAATTATACCTCAGATATGCTATTAAGTTGACTTTCTAAATGCAATTATACCACAGATATGCTATTAGGTGGACTTTCTAAATGCAAACTACACCACAGATATGTTATTAGTGGACTTTCTAAAAGTAAACTACACCATAGGTATGCTATTGAGTGGACTTTCTAAATGCAATTTTACCACAGATATGCTATTAGGCAGACTTTCTAAATGCAATTATACCTCAGATATGCTATTAGGCAGACTTTCTAAATGCAAACTACACCACATATATGCTATTAGGTGGACTTTATAAATGTAAACTACACCACAGATATGCTATTAGGTGGACTTTCTAAATTCAAGCTAGATTACAGATATGCTATTAGGCAGACTTTCTAAATGCAACTATACCACAGATATGCTATTAGGTGGACTTTCTAAATGCAACTACACCACAGATATGCTATTAGGTGGACTTTCTAAATGCAAACTACACCACAGATATATTATTAGGTGGACTTTCTGAATGTAAACTACACCATAGGTATGCTATTGGGTGGACTTCCTAAATGCAATTATACCACAGATATGCTATTAGGCGGATTTTCTAAATGCAATTATACCACAGATATGTTATTAGGAGGACACTCTAAATGCAATTATATCGCAGATATGTTATTAGGAGGACTTTCTAAATGCAACTACACCACAGAAATGCTATTAGGTGGACTTTCTAAATGAAACTACACCATAGATATGCTATTAGGTGGATTTTCTAAATGCAAACTAGACTACAGATATGCTATTAGGTGGACTTTCTAAATGCAACTACACCACAGATATGCTATTAGGTGGACTTTCTAAATGCAACTACACCACAGAAATGCTATTAGGTGGACTTTCTAAATGCAAATATACCACAGATATGCTATTAGGTGGACTTTCTAAATGTAAACTACACCACAGATATGCTATTAGGTGGACTTTCTAAATGCAATTATACCATAGACATGCTATTAGGTGGCCTTTCTAAATGCAGGTATACCACAGATATGCTATTGGGTGGACTTTCTAAATGCAAACTACTCCACAGATATGTTGTTAGATGGACTTTATAAATGCAAACTAGACCACAGACATGCGATTAGGCAGACTTCTAAATGCAATTATACCACAGATATGATATTCGGCACACTTTCTAAGTGCAATTACACCACATATATGCTATTAGGTGGAATTTATAAATGCAAACTAGACCATGGATATGCTGTTAGGCTGACTGTCTAAATGCAATTATACCTCAGATATGCTATTAGGCAGACTTTCAAAATGCAAACTAGACCACAGATATGCTATTAGGCAGACTTTCTAAATGCAATTACACTACAGATATGTTATACGGCACACTTTCTAAATGCAAGTACACCATAGATATGCTATTAGGTGGACTTCCTAGATGCAATTACACCACAGATATGCTAATCGGCACACTATCTAAATGCAACTACAGCACAGATATGCTATGAGGTGGGCTTTCTAAATGTAAACTAGACCACAGATATGCTATTCGGCAGACTTCTAAATGCAATTATACCTGTCATGATGCCTACCCCCGGGGAACCAGACCAGGTCCAGCAACCCCGGAAGAAGGCATCAAGTTATTTTGAGCAAGCCCAAAAACCCCTGTTAGGGGCTGTTTTGGTGCGGTCCTGGCGCCTATGGCACCAGGCTCATATGGAGAGTCAGTCCTGGCGCCATAGGCGCCAGGCTCATAGAGTAGAACTTACCTGATGCAGACCATGCTGCAGAGCTCCAAGCCAAATGAGGCTTGGAAGGGACTATTTTACCTAGTGACTATTTTTTTACTCGGGTGGGGCTGGGGAGAAATACTTACCTGTGACTATTTTGGAGGCTATTTAAACCACGCCCGAAGAGCAGCACACGCTTCGTGTTATTCTGCATCCAGCAGCGTAACGCTCACCGTGTATGCAAGCCTGCATCCATTCTTCTGCCACGCCCACCTCGAGTCTGCAGCTCCTAGAAAAAGGGAGGAACAGAAGGAGAAGAGGTTAGAATAAGAGCAAAACCTTCGATCCTTACCTGAATTCCGGATCCACCGCGCCTTCGAGCTGGGAGAAGAAGCATTTTACACGCGCTGCCTCGCCTGCTGCAGCGCCGCGCTGAACTCACCGGCCTTCGCGGCATCCTCACAATCCACCTCATCCTTCTGCACGTTCCCGCCGAACTCTGGCTCCTAGGGGGAACACAAGAACAGCAAAGTTGAGCCAAGGGAATAAACAGAGACAATAGTAACTACCCCCATAGACTTACCTGATTACCGCCGGGGGTACTATTCCTCTTCACGGGTCGGCGCAGTCTCCATTGCATCCTCGCCGTACCCCAGCCGCTAAGGGGAACAAAAGGACAACAAGGTGAGACGAAGACACAAACAAGGGGAACTCTTCTCACCACAATAGACTTACCTAATTTTACCGCTGGAGGCATTATTCCCCGAACTTCATATTTTCTCTCCACACCTGAATAAGGGAGCAAGCCACAGGTTACATTCTGGCCTTATTTTATTGAACTGTGTAGGATAAGCCAAATCCTTACCTGAACTTCGTCAGCTACCACGAGGAACTCTTCTCTGGAGTCAAGCTGCAAACTGCAAGGAATCGGACAAGAGTGAAAGTCAGACATGTGAACTCTTACGAACTACATTCTTTTCGGAGTCAATATTGTTCTGGAACTCACCAATTCCTTTGATCCAGTGAAGCAACTGGTTATCAACGCGCCCCTGCACTCAATGCAGGATGGAGAGCTCATCTTTTCAAACCATCAGGTGAGACTATAAGAGAGGACATCAAAGGTGATTTGTGGGGAGAACAGCGGGGGTGGGGGGATTTACGCTCAACCCCACGGGTCGTTAGTTCCCTTTCTCCATTTACAGAAGAATATTCCTATGGGCCAAGCAAACGAAGCATGTGGGCCAGTCAAGTCCGTCATCTCGGCCCTACGCGTCACACTGGTGGAGACCGCAGCTGTCCAGTTCAGATCGACGCCTCTGTGGGAGCCAGGTGAGCATAACAATACCACAGATATGATATTCAGCACACTTTTTAAGTGCAATTACACCACAGATATGCTATTAGGTGGACTTTCAAAATGCAGCTACCCCACAGATATGCTACTAGGCAGACTTTCTAAATGCAGTTACACCACAGATATGCTATTAGGCGGACATTCTAAATGCAAACTAGACCACAGATATGCTGTTAGGAAGACTTTCTAAATGCAACTACACCACAGATATGCTATCAGGTGGACTTTCTAAATGCAAACTACACCATAGATATGCTATTAGGTGGACCTTCTAAATGCAATTATACCACAGATATGCTATTAGGCAGACTTTCTAAATGCAACTACACCACAGATATGGTACTAAGTGGACTATCTAAATGTAAACTAGACCACAGGTTTGTTATTAGGCAGACTTTCTAAATTCAATTATACCACAGATAGGCTATTTGGCACACTTTCTAAATGCAATTATACCACAAAATATGCTATTACTTGGACTTTCTAAATGCAAACTAGACCACAGATATGCTATTAGGCAGACTTTCTAAATGCAATGATACTTCAGACATGCTATTAGGCAGACTTTCTAAATGCAAACTACATCACAGATATGCTATTAGGTGGACTTTCTAAATGTAAACTACACAACAAATATGCTATTAGGTGGACTTCTAAATGCAAGTACACCACAGATATGCTCTCAAGGGAATGCGGACCTTTAACCCTAGATATTTGGGACCTTACTCTATTAAGGCCATTATCAACCCAGTGGCCGTCAAGTTGGACTTAACTGCTGATATGCAAATTCACCCCGTCTTTTATGTGTCACTTTTGAAGCCAGTGCAACCAGGGACAAGACTAACCAAGCCACCAGACCCCATCCTTATAGACGGGGAAACCAAATTTGAAGTTAAGAACATCCTGGACTTGAAGATGGTGAAGTCAAAACTTTTTTATTTAATCGACTGGAAGGGTTATGGACCACAGGAAAGGTCTTGGGAACCCAGTGACCATGTGCATGCACCTCGATTGGTGAAAAGATTCCACCACAATTTCCCAGACAAACCAAAACCACGGGGAAGAATGACTTTAGGAGGGGCCTTGGGGGGGAGTGCTGTCATGATGCCTACCCCCGGGGAACCAGACCAGGACCAGCAACCCCGGAAGCAGGCATCAAGTTATTTTGAGCAAGCCCAAAAACCCCTTTTAGGGGCTGTTTTGGTGCGGTCCTGGCTCATATGGAGAGTCAGTCCTGGCACCATAGGCGCCAGCTCATAGAGTAGAACTTACCTGATGCAGACCATGCTGCAGAGCTCCAAGCCAAATGAGGCTTGGAAGGGACTATTTTACCTAGGGACTATTTTTTTACTTGGGTGGGGATGGGGAGGAATACTTACCTGGGACTACTTTGGAGGCTATTTAACCACGCCCGAAGAGCAGCACACGCTTCAGGTTATTCTGCATCCAGCAGCGTAACACTCACCGTGTCTGCAAGCCTGCATCCAGTCTTCTGCCACGCCCGCCTCGAGTCTGCAGCTCCTAGAAAAAGGGAGGAACAGAAGGAGAAGAGGTTAGAATAAGAGCAAAACCTTTGATCCTTACCTGAATTCCGCATCCACCGCGCCTTCGAGCTGGGAGAAGAAGCATTTTACACGCGCTGCCTCGCCTGCTGCAGCGCCGCGCTGAACTCACCGGCCTTCGCGGCATCCTCACAATCCACCTCATCCTTCTGCACGTTCCCGCCGAACTCTGGCTCCTAGGGGGAACACAAGAACAGCAAAGTTGAGCCAAGGGAATAAACAGAGACAATAGTAACTACCCCCATAGACTTACCTGATTACCGCCGGGGGTACTATTCCTCTTCACGGGTCGGCGCAGTCTCCATTGCATCCTCGCCGTACCCCAGCCGCTAAGGGGAACAAAAGGACAACAAGGTGAGACGAAGACACAAACAAGGGGAACTCTTCTCACCACAATAGACTTACCTAATTTTACCGCTGGAGGCATTATTCCCCGAACTTCATATTTTCTCTCCACACCTGAATAAGGGAGCAAGCCACAGGTTACATTCTGGCCTTATTTTATTGAACTGTGTAGGATAAGCCAAATCCTTACCTGAACTTCGTCAGCTACCACGAGGAACTCTTCTCTGGAGTCAAGCTGCAAACTGCAAGGAATCGGACAAGAGTGAAAGTCAGACATGTGAACTCTTACGAACTACATTCTTTTCGGAGTCAATATTGTTCTGGAACTCACCAATTCCTTTGATCCAGTGAAGCAACTGGTTATCAACGCGCCCCTGCACTCAATGCAGGATGGAGAGCTCATCTTTTCAAACCATCAGGTGAGACTATAAGAGAGGACATCAAAGGTGATTTGTGGGGAGAACAGCGGGGGTGGGGGGATTTACGCTCAACCCCACGGGTCGTTAGTTCCCTTTCTCCATTTACAGAAGAATATTCCTATGGGCCAAGCAAACGAAGCATGTGGGCCAGTCAAGTCCGTCATCTCGGCCCTACGCGTCACACTGGTGGAGACCGCAGCTGTCCAGTTCAGATCGACGCCTCTGTGGGAGCCAGGTGAGCATAACAATACCACAGATATGATATTCAGCACACTTTTTAAGTGCAATTACACCACAGATATGCTATTAGGTGGACTTTCAAAATGCAGCTACCCCACAGATATGCTACTAGGCAGACTTTCTAAATGCAGTTACACCACAGATATGCTATTAGGCGGACATTCTAAATGCAAACTAGACCACAGATATGCTGTTAGGAAGACTTTCTAAATGCAACTACACCACAGATATGCTATCAGGTGGACTTTCTAAATGCAAACTACACCATAGATATGCTATTAGGTGGACCTTCTAAATGCAATTATACCACAGATATGCTATTAGGCAGACTTTCTAAATGCAACTACACCACAGATATGGTACTAAGTGGACTATCTAAATGTAAACTAGACCACAGGTTTGTTATTAGGCAGACTTTCTAAATTCAATTATACCACAGATAGGCTATTTGGCACACTTTCTAAATGCAATTATACCACAAAATATGCTATTACTTGGACTTTCTAAATGCAAACTAGACCACAGATATGCTATTAGGCAGACTTTCTAAATGCAATGATACTTCAGACATGCTATTAGGCAGACTTTCTAAATGCAAACTACATCACAGATATGCTATTAGGTGGACTTTCTAAATGTAAACTACACAACAAATATGCTATTAGGTGGACTTCTAAATGCAAGTACACCACAGATATGCTCTCAAGGGAATGCGGACCTTTAACCCTAGATATTTGGGACCTTACTCTATTAAGGCCATTATCAACCCAGTGGCCGTCAAGTTGGACTTAACTGCTGATATGCAAATTCACCCCGTCTTTTATGTGTCACTTTTGAAGCCAGTGCAACCAGGGACAAGACTAACCAAGCCACCAGACCCCATCCTTATAGACGGGGAAACCAAATTTGAAGTTAAGAACATCCTGGACTTGAAGATGGTGAAGTCAAAACTTTTTTATTTAATCGACTGGAAGGGTTATGGACCACAGGAAAGGTCTTGGGAACCCAGTGACCATGTGCATGCACCTCGATTGGTGAAAAGATTCCACCACAATTTCCCAGACAAACCAAAACCACGGGGAAGAATGACTTTAGGAGGGGCCTTGGGGGGGAGTGCTGTCATGATGCCTACCCCCGGGGAACCAGACCAGGACCAGCAACCCCGGAAGCAGGCATCAAGTTATTTTGAGCAAGCCCAAAAACCCCTTTTAGGGGCTGTTTTGGTGCGGTCCTGGCTCATATGGAGAGTCAGTCCTGGCACCATAGGCGCCAGCTCATAGAGTAGAACTTACCTGATGCAGACCATGCTGCAGAGCTCCAAGCCAAATGAGGCTTGGAAGGGACTATTTTACCTAGGGACTATTTTTTTACTTGGGTGGGGATGGGGAGGAATACTTACCTGGGACTACTTTGGAGGCTATTTAACCACGCCCGAAGAGCAGCACACGCTTCAGGTTATTCTGCATCCAGCAGCGTAACACTCACCGTGTCTGCAAGCCTGCATCCAGTCTTCTGCCACGCCCGCCTCGAGTCTGCAGCTCCTAGAAAAAGGGAGGAACAGAAGGAGAAGAGGTTAGAATAAGAGCAAAACCTTTGATCCTTACCTGAATTCCGCATCCACCGCGCCTTCGAGCTGGGAGAAGAAGCATTTTACACGCGCTGCCTCGCCTGCTGCAGCGCCGCGCTGAACTCACCGGCCTTCGCGGCATCCTCACAATCCACCTCATCCTTCTGCACGTTCCCGCCGCACTCTGGCTCCTAGGGGGAACACAAGAACAGCAAAGGTGAGCCAAGGGAATAAACAGAGACAATAGTAACTACCCCCATAGACTTACCTGATTACCGCCGGGGGTACTATTCCTCTTCACGGGTCGGCGCAGTCTCCATTGCATCCTCGCCGTACCCCAGCCGCTAAGGGGAACAAAAGGACAACAAGGTGAGACGAAGACACAAACAAGGGGAACTCTTCTCACCACAATAGACTTACCTAATTTTACCGCTGGAGGCATTATTCCCCGAACTTCATATTTTCTCTCCACACCTGAATAAGGGAGCAAGCCACAGGTTACATTCTGGCCTTATTTTATTGAACTGTGTAGGATAAGCCAAATCCTTACCTGAACTTCGTCAGCTACCACGAGGAACTCTTCGCTGGGGTCAAGCTGCAAACTGCAAGGAATCGGACAAGAGTGAAAGTCAGACATGTGAACTCTTACGAACTACATACTTTTCGGAGTCAATATTATTCTGGAACTCACCAATTCCTTTGAGCCAGTGAAGCAACTGGTTATCAACGCGCCCCTGCGCTCAATGCAGGATGGAGAGCTCATCTTTTCAAACCATCAGGTGAGACTATAAGAGGGGACATCAAAGGTGATCTGTGGGGAGAACAGCGGGGGTGGCGGGATTTATGATCAACCCCACGGGTGGTTAATTCCCTTTCTCCATTTACAGAAGAATATTCCTACGGGCCAAGCAAACAAAGCTAGGTGGGCCAGTCCAGTCCGTCATCTCGGCCCTATGCGTCACTCTGGTGGAGACCGCAGCTGTCCAGTTCAAATCGACGCCTCTGTGGGAGCCAGGTGAGCATAACAATACCACAGATATGATATTCGGCACACTTTTTAAGTGCAATTACATCACAGATATGCTATTAGGTGGACTTTCTAAATGCAATTATACCACAAAATATGCTATTAGGTGGACTTTCTGAATGCAAACTAGACCACAGATATGCTATTAGTCAGACTTTCTAAATGCAGCTACACCACAGATATGCCATTAGGCGGACATTCTAAATGCAAACTAGACCACAGATATGCTGTTAGGCAGACTTTCTAAATGCAACTACACCACAGATATGCTATTAGGTGGACTTTCTAAATGCAAACTACACTATAGATATGCTATTAGGTGGATCTTCTAAATGCAATTATACCACAGATATGCTATTAGGCGGACTTTCAAAATGCAACTACACCACAGATATGGTACTAAGTGGACTTTCTAAATGTAAACTAGACCACAGGTTTGTTATTAGGCAGACTTTCTAAATTCAATTATACCACAGATAGGCTATTTGGCACACTTTCTAAATGCAATTATACCACAAAATATGCTATTACCTGGACTTTCTAAATGCAAACTAGACCACAGATATGCTATTAGGCGGACTTTCTAAATGCAATGATACCTCAGACATGCTATTAGGCAGACTTTCTAAATGCAAACTACATCACAGATATGCTATTAGGTGGACTTTCTAAATGTAAACTACACAACACATATGCTATTAGGTGGACTTCTAAATGCAAGTACACCACAGATATGCTATTAGGCAGACTTTCAAATGTAACTACACCACAGATATGCTATTAGGTGGACTTTCTAAATGCAAACTACACCAGAGATATGTTATTAGGTGGACTTTCTAAATGTAAACTACACCATAGGTATGCTATTGGGTGGACTTTCTAAATGCAATTATAACTCAGATATTCTATTAGGCAGACTTTCTAAATGCAAACTACACCACATATATGCCATTAGGTGGACTTCCTAAATGTAAACTACACCACAGATATGCTATTAGGTTGTCTTTCTAAATGTAAACTACACCACAGATATGTTATTTGGCAGACTTTCTAAATGCAACTACACCACAGATATGCTATTAGGTGGACTTTCTAAATGCAACTACACCACAGGTATGCTATTAGGTGGACTTTCTAAATGCAAGCGAGATTACAGATATGCTATTAGGCAGACTTTCTAAATGCAACTACACCACATATATGCTATTAGGTGGACTTTCTAAAGTCAAACTACACCAGAGATATCTTATTAGGTGGACTTTCTAAATGTAAACTACACCATATGTATGCTATTGGGGCAGACTTTCTAAATGCAATTATACCACAGATATGCTATTAGGCGGACTTTCTAAATGCAATTATACCAAAGATATGTTTTAGGAGACCATTCTAAATGCAATTATATCGCAGATATGTCATTAGGAGGACTATCTAAATGCAACTACACCACAGATATGCTATTAGGTGGACTTTCTAACTGCAAACTACACCACAGAAATGCTATTAGGTGGACTTTCTGAATGCAACTACACCACAGATATGCTATTAGGTGGACTTTCTAAATGCAATTACACCACAGATATGCTATTAGGTGGACTTTCTAACTGCAAACTACACCACAGATATGCTATTAGGTGGACATTCTAAATGCAACTTCACCACAGATATGCTATTAGGTGGACCTTCTAAATGAAATTATACCACAGATATGCTATTAGGCGGACTTTCAAAATGCAACTAAACCACAGATATGGTACTAAGTGGACTTTCTAAATGCAAACTAGACCACAGGTTTGTTATTAGGCAGACTTTTTAAATTCAATTATACCACAGATATGCTATTTGGCACACTTTCTAAATGCAATTATACCACAAAATATGCTATTACTTGGACTTTCTAAATGCAAACTAGACCAAAGATATGCTATTAGGCAGACTTTCTAAATGCAACTACACCACATATATGCTATTAGGCGGACTTTCTAAATGCAATTATACCACAGATATGTTTTAGGAGACCATTCTAAATGCAATTATATCGCAGATATGTCATTAGGAGGACTATCTAAATGCAACTACACCAGAGATATCTTATTAGGTGGACTTTCTAAATGTAAACTACACCATAGGTATGCTATTGGGCAGACTTTCTAAATGCAATTATACCACAGATATGCTATTAGGCGGACTTTCTAAATGCAATTATACCACAGATATGTTTTAGGAGACCATTCTAAATGCAATTATATCGCAGATATGTCATTAGGAGGACTATCTAAATGCAACTACACCACAGATATGCTATTAGGTGGACTTTCTAACTGCAAACTACACTACAGAAATGCTATTAGGTGGACTTTCTGAATGCAACTACACCACAGATATGCTATTAGGTGGACTTTCTAAATGCAATTACACCACAGATATGCTATTAGGTGGACTTTCTAACTGCAAACTACACCACAGATATGTTATTAGGTGGACTTTCTAAATGTAAACTACACCATAGGTATGCTATTGGGTGGACTTTCTAAATGCAATTATAACTCAGATATTCTATTAGGCAGACTTTCTAAATGCAAACTACACCACATATATGCCATTAGGTGGACTTCCTAAATGTAAACTACACCACAGATATGCTATTAGGTGGTCTTTCTAAATGTAAACTACACCACAGATATGTTATTTGGCAGACTTTCTAAATGCAACTACACCACAGATATGCTATTAGGTGGACTTTCTAAATGCAACTACACCACAGGTATGCTATTAGGTGGACTTTCTAAATGCAAGCGAGATTACAGATATGCTATTAGGCAGACTTTCTAAATGCAACTACACCACATATATGCTATTAGGTGGACTTTCTAAAGTCAAACTACACCAGAGATATCTTATTAGGTGGACGTTCTAAATGTAAACTACACCATAGGTATGCTATTGGGCAGACTTTCTAAATGCAATTATACCACAGATATGCTATTAGGCGGACTTTCTAAATGCAATTATACCACAGATATGTTTTAGGAGACCATTCTAAATGCAATTATATCGCAGATATGTCATTAGGAGGACTATCTAAATGCAACTACACCACAGATATGCTATTAGGTGGACTTTCTAACTGCAAACTACACCACAGAAATGCTATTAGGTGGACTTTCTGAATGCAACTACACCACAGATATGCTATTAGGTGGACTTTCTAAATGCAATTACACCACAGATATGCTATTAGGTGGACTTTCTAACTGCAAACTACACCACAGATATGCTATTAGGTGGACATTCTAAATGCAACTACACCACAGATATGCTATTAGGTGGACCTTCTAAATGCAATTATACCACATATATGCTATTAGGTGGACTTTCTAAATGCAATTATACCACAGATATGCTATTAGGCGGACTTTCAAAATGCAACTACGTCACAGATATGGTACTAAGTGGACTTTCTAAATGCAAACTAGACCACAGGTTTGTTATTAGGCAGACTTTCTAAATTCAATTATACCACAGATATGCTATTTGGCACACTTTCTAAATGCAATTATACCACAAAATATGCTATTACTTGGACTTTCTAAATGCAAACTAGGCCAAAGATATGCTATTAGGTAGACTTTCTAAATGCAATGATACCTCAGACATGCTATTAGGCAGACTTTCTAAATGCAAACTACATCACAGATATTATATAATGGTTGTGTTGAGCTATCCCTTGATAGTGCGCCGAAAAATAATGGAATGGCAAGTAGTGATGATTAATAAATTCCTTTTATTTTTGTGATGTTAGAGCCTTTGTGGATGACACGTGTTTCGGCAGAGCTGCCTTTATCAAATCCAGGCTATATAGATAGCTCGGGACACTCGTACATACGGAGGACTTCTTTGTACCAGGAGGGATTCATCCCTGTGAACTTCAGCACCTTTATGCATTATGCAGTGACTTATGAGCTATCTATATAGCCTGGATTCGATAAAGGCAGCTCTGCCGAAACACGTGTTATCCACAAAGGCTCTAACATCACAAAAATAAAAGGAATTTATTAATCATCACTACTTGCCATTCCATTATTTTTCGGCGCACTATCAAGGGATAGCTCAACACAACCATTATATATTGTCACAAACGGAGTGGAGGGACTCTAAGTCTCCGTAGTAGCTAAACCTGGTGCGACGCAAGATCTTTAACATCACCTCAACTTTCATGGACAAACCCTTTTTAATTTAACGGGGCGCGTAGGTACTGCGGCAGGTGTCATCACAAACAGTCCCTCACCAAGAATGCAATACATCACAGATATGCTATTAGGTGGACTTTCTAAATGTAAACTACACCACAGATATGTTATTAGGCAGACTTTCTAAATGCAACTACACCACAGATATGCTATTAGGTGGACTTTCTAAATGCAACTACACCACATGTATGCTATTAGGTGTACTTTCTAAAGGCAAGCTAGATTACAGATATGCTATTAGGCAGACTTTCTAAATGCAATTATACCACAGATATGCTATTAGGTGGACTTTCTAAATGCAATTATATCACAGATATGTTGTTAGGAGGACATTCTAAATGAAATTATATCACACATATGTTATTTGGAGGACTTTCTAAATGCAACTACACCACAGATATGCTATTAGGTGGACTTTCTAAATGCAAACTAGACTACAGATATGCTATTAGGCAGACTTTCTAAATGCAATTACACCACAGATATGCTATTAGGTGGACTTTCTAAATGCAACTACACCACAGAAATGCTATTAGGTCGACTTTCTAAATGTAAACTACACCCCAGATATGCTATTAGGTGGACTTTCTAAATGTAAACTACACCATAGGTATGCTATTGGGTTGACTTTCTAAATGCAAACTACACCAAAGATATGCTATTAAGTGGACTTTCTAAATGCAATTATACCACAGATATGCTATTCGGCACACTTTCTAAATGCAATTACACCACACAATATGCTATTAGGCGGACTTTCTAAATGCAAAGTACACCACAGATATGTTATTAGGCAGACTTTCTAAATGCAACTACACCACAGATATGCTATTAAGTTGACTATCTAAATGCAATTATACCACAGATATGCTATTAGGTGGACTTTCTAACTGCAAACTACACCACAGAAATGCTATTAGGTGGACTTTCTAAATGCAACTATACCACAGATATGCTATTAGGTGGACTTTCTAAATGCAATTATACCACAGATATGCTATTAGGTGGACTTTCTAAATGCAACTACACCACAGATATGCTATTTGGTGGACTTTCTAAATGCAATTATACCACAGATATGCTATTAGGTGGACTTTCTAAATGCAACTACACCACAGATATGCTATTAGGTGGACTTTCTAAATGCAACTACACCACAGATATGCTATTAGGTGGATTTTCTAAATGCAACTACACCACACCGGGGGGTGGGCGGGTAGGGGAGGCGGGAGGAAGGGGAAAGGAGCCGCAATGGAGCGGTGGGTGGGAGAGGAGGCTAACGGGCACAACAGAGCCCAGATGATTTCAACAGAGGCCCAGGGGTCTCACAGGCCCACCACTCACCAGTTCAGCCACTTTGGAATGGAAAGTATCAGTACCAATCAGGGAAGGTGGCAGAGCTGAGGAGGCGGGAATAGCGAAGCAAGGGGTCGGGAAGGAGAGGGCTGCACACAGGCCTCGGGGGACACAAAAAAAGCAAAGAAAATAACCAAAAAGGCCCAGAGGGTCTTCTGCTACGGAGCGCTAACCTGCTCAGCATGATGGAAAGTGTGGGCAGGGAACGAGGAGGGTTGTGCCAAAACATTTCTCTTACAAGGGGTGGAGCCAGTGCCTACATTGTTTGGATGGTGGAGGACACTTCCAAAGAGCGGGTCGCGAGCAGGGCCATGAGTGATCACTCAATATCCACAGCCTCCCAAGTGCCTTTATATACACTTATGTGTGATATTACCCCCCCACTCAAATATATGAGCAAGCAACAGGGCACAACCCCTCCCCCGGTGGAAAGAGTGATTTTACAGTCCAACAGGTTAAACATCATGGATCAGGGGAAGGCAGGACTGTTGGTCCTACTAGATATCTCGACCGGCCTTCGACCTCCTGGATCATGACTGTTAAGGATTTCAGTCGGGCGACACACACCTTGGTCTCAGCCTAATATGTAGCGCATAACTGAGATGCCTTTTTCCTCATTTTATGAAAATTCAATTTGAGATGGTACACAACTCGTATCACACCCGTTTTTCAAATAGCCTGGATCACAATGGACCATGAACCAGGATGGTTGGTGAAAATGCAAT
This sequence comes from Ambystoma mexicanum, assembly GCF_040938575.1. NCBI lineage: Eukaryota > Metazoa > Chordata > Amphibia > Caudata > Ambystomatidae > Ambystoma > Ambystoma mexicanum. The sequence continues at coordinate 128,540,917 of NC_090931.1, forward strand.
ATTTACAATATTTATTCATTTTTGAATTCAAATGAAATCATACGATTTATAATACGGGGCAGCAATCACCAATGAGGTGATAATTACAATGGAAATGGAAGCAATGCACTTAATTAAGCTTCGCCTAGAACATGTACAAAGCCGAAGTGAATAGGAGCACTTTTAAAATTAGGAGAGATAGCACCCAAGGTAAGGTTTCCCCCTGCAATTTTCCCTCAACCCACAAATGTAATCAAATTCTGAGTGGGTAGAAAGAAGCACCAGGTAGTCGGGAATAAGGGAGAGGACACAGAATCAAAATCCGACCTTCCCTCACAAACTATGAGGCAGATTTGAAACCCTTTGCAATAGCATGAAATGACACTCGAAAATGGCAAATAAATAATTAATATGCGGTTAAAACTTTGAAGTAAATATGATTTCTCACTAAGGCAACAATGCACAAATCCTAGCGATCACAAGGCAATGGATCAACAAGAAGCATACAATTCGAAAATGAGTGGAAGTTAAAACATGCTGCAGCCGGATGACGCGTTGGAAAGTTGCAATTTTCTCACTTCCCGCTTTAACTTCCCCAAACAGTTTTCAATAAAAACAGGTGAAATACTCTGATGTGGAGTGCGGTTTTTGGCTGGGGGATAGATGTATATCACAGGGAGATTACACAAGGGGATGGATGGTAGTAGTTTAAGATTTGGATGAGATTTTCAGGCTGCATTGGGGTTCAGTTTTAGGAAAATAGAGCAGTTAAAATGAAAACTTCCGTTTTGAAAGAAAGGAAAGTATTACTTAAAACGGAATTATCTAGACTATATTGTTAAAGAGGAACACAGTAAGCTCCAAGTCTGATTCGTGAGGTCAACCTTGTCCCCTCAATGCTCAACCCCAACAATAAAATATATGGAAATTAGTTTGATTACTCCAAATATAACTAAGGGCTTATAATGTATGCCAGACAAAATTGAAAAGAGTTGGCTCTACCACTTAAACATTAAGGACAGGATACAAGGATAATTCTAACAGTTTCAACAAGTTACCAGGGAATAAATATTACTACTCAGAGAGTGGAAAAAGGACAAAGGTGCAACAAGGTAGGCTATGTGTTTCTTTGGGGTGGGGATTATACTCACAGTCCACTTTTTATTTTTGGGATTTTTGGACAGTCTACAGGGTCTGGTCACCACATGGCTGCGCGCCTGGCAAAGGTCAGCTGGCAAGGTCTGGTCACCGGGTAGTGAACAGCTGGGCAATTTGGGTCACTGAGGGCACAGGTACCGCTGGATGCAGTCAGTGAGCAAGCAGTTAGTGGGCAGCAAGCCGGTCTGATTTCAGGATGCAAAAGGTACCACCACTTTCCCGTTTCTGTTAATGGGATAATAGTGGGTTTTTTCAGGATCAATGGCCTTGCTGGGATAGGAATCAGCTATGCTTGGGTTTTGCCATGGGCTCTGGAGTAGGGTCAGCAATGCTTTGGCCTTGTAGGGAAAATCTGGAATCAGCAAGATGAATGGAGATCAGGAACGCAGCACAGGCACTTCAGGAAGAGTGTCTGCCTAGATTCCTGTCATGGACTCTTATTTATAATGCATAGTGACATCATAGAAGTATATAGTTGGGCAGGCTTAGCTAAACACACCTCTAACCCACTGGATTGGTCAGGGGTGCTAGTCCCCACCTCGTTCTCAGCTGGTAGGATCTAAAGGGCAGGATGGCAGATTTATGATGTGAGTTTTACAACTTTGAAAAACCTCCCACAGTTACTTTAGCTAAAATGTGATTTTGCCACAAATGGTACATTCATACATTTGAAGTTTCTTAGCAAATTATATACACACGTTACATATTTTATGCAGACCATGGCAGTCCAACTCTGCAATCTGTGAGACATTGTTTTGTATGTTTAATAATCTTTGGTAATTTTCAATGTGAACTGTTCGGCCTAGAATTCTGTAACTTTACACATACTATCATAGGGCCCATTTCTGTTAATGTTTAATGTTCTAGCATATGTCCTTTCCCCATGATTCACATTCTCCTGGCGTTCGTATCCCATGCATGCTATTAGCAGCCAAGACCTCTTATTTGAAAGCCACAAAAATCACTTTTAAACTGCAAAGTCTTCCTATGCACAGATAAAAGTCTTTAAAGTTTATCTATAACATAGTTTCTGGAAACAGATGGGCGGTCCTTTGTCCTGCACTGGACCATTTTCTTTTCTCTTCAGCTACCACCAACTGTCATTTCCTCCAGAGTAAGGTGGGGGTTTCCCAGCTTGATTGAAGGTTTATTGCCACTTACCCACTTTGCACTTCCGTGTCCTGGAAATTCAAATGTAGAGGGCTCAGCCCAGACCAGATTCTGTCCAACCTAGTAATTATCACTGGGGTGTTAGTATCTACTGAGAGGGCCCCTTTTGTTTCTGTCATCCTCTCAGCAGAAACCTGTTTTTGGCTGACATCCCTCCCTGCAGCCACTGAAGTTTGATTTAATTGTATTTATTTTTGTTCTGAATTGGAGGAAAACTTGCTAAATAGCACAATTTCATACATTGTATTTTCACAGTACAATCCCTTTTCACATTGCTAGGCAAGAAGAAGTTTTTATTTAGATAGTACTCTCAAACAAGCATTTTTCTTCTTTAGTTTGCAGAGCCCATTTTCGCACACGTGGTGCAAGCTGCTAGCACTTTGCTTTCAAATTCGGTTTTTGATTTTCCATCTGGATTCCCACACTGTTTTGCAGCCATCGTTATTTTCTTGTAGGCAGTAGTTTATTTGAACCAACTATGCACTGAAATTGACATAGCCCAGAGCTGGAGTGTCTTTGAATTACTGATCATTGACACTTTGTAACTTAAGAAGTGAAGCTTTTCCCGTGCAGTGGAAAATGATGTTTCTTTGTGGATTTTTCTCAGATTTGGTTTGACAGAGCCTGTCATTCAGGGGTCATACTTTGTTTTGCTGAAGCACAGTGGGGATATGAATGGGCATGGCAGGGCCTTATCAATAACAGTAGTTTGAGGAAGAACAGATAACAATAGCATCAAAGCAGCATCAATTCAAGGTAAAATGCCCCGTTTTCAATGGGGACTTTGGGACTGGCCGCAAAGCAGCGCTGCTTTTTCACTCTATTTCTTTTGTATATGTAAGAACACACTGGCAAGCTCCCTCAGTGTGCCCCCTTGTTCCATCCTGCCCAATATGTGCTTGGCAGGATGGTGCAGCCATGTTTTTGTCACTGCAAAACGCAGTTTTGAGGCCAAGGTGCTCACAGGAGCCAGTGCAGCCATTTTGCTGGTGAATGAAGATGCACAGCTTGGTGATGTGGGGAAGTACTGCTCAGTGGGTAAATATATCCCCCAAAATTCCCCCCCCCCCGACTCTTCTGAGATTTCTAGTCAAGGGAGAATTGGGCAACGTGGGATTCATCAAGCGGGCACAACAGGCTTTACCAGATATGAGTTTTTCTTCCATTAGAGAGCCATGTGCAACAATCCTCTCACTGTCTCTTGTTGGAACATGGAATGACACCCATAGCTTTCTTTTGGATCTTCCTTAATTGTGTTGAGCGACATCCCCAGATTTCCTTCGATTTCTCCTTTCCAGGTCCCCGTGGAGGTCCTCCTGGTTAGTGAAGGCGCAACCAGTACAAATCTATGAAATAAACACAAACCGGTTGCTACAATTTCCCACTAAGGGCCCTCCAATAGAGTTGACAGCAGTGGGACACACATGCATTCAATAATGACAATTGATAATGAAGAAAAATACTCCCTGTTACCTAATTATACTTATAAATCCAGCATTCCCTTCTGATTCTTCTTTTTCTTATTCTCATGCTTCAGATGTCTCCTCTATTTGATTCTCTCTTGGCTCCTCAATTTGCTGAAAAGTGTGCCTAGGGTGACAACTCTTTAGCTGATTAATATGGACCCATTTCTCTTCTGTCATTTCTCCTTTGGTGATGCGGGTTCTGTAGGTGACAGGTGAAATTTCATCTACAATTTCAAAAGGACCCCGCCAACTTGGCAAAAATGTACACTCTTTGGTCTGCTTCCTTTGGAAATTGTACAAGTAGACCCTGTCTCCTACTTGGTATTCCTTTTTGGTTGTTTTTAAATCATATTGAGTGTTCATACCCGTAAGCAAAAGCATGATGAAGGTGTTTTCTTAGATTCTCAACATACTTATGAGTTGTGTATGCGTTTATCAGTGTCTGCTTTTGTGTTCTATAGAGCAGATGCTGAGGTAGCACCATCCTTCGTCCAGTCATCAGCTCAAATTGTCATGGCCATTGGGCAAGGGCCCAGGCCTTCATCACCCCCAGGATCCAAATGGAACCAGTCCTGGCGCCTCTGGCGCCAGGCTCATAGAAAGGTGTGCTTTGCACACCCCGTGCCTAAGGCAGGTGCATCAGGGCTAGGCGTGACCATAGAACATCATTGGGAGCCACTTGCCAGAGTCCTTGGGAGGGGCAAGGTGGAGCCACAAGGCAGGGCCAAAGGGCGGGCCCAGAGCCAGCCTACATAAGGCCAGCCCAACCACATGCCCTCGCTTCGCATTATTCTGCTTTGCAGCGTGACGCTTGCTGCTGTTCCTCACCTTGATTCCTGTTACACCATCTCTGAAGACCATGTTACCTGATTTCAGCGGCACCATCGCTGAAGGCTCACCTTACCTGACTCCAGGCGCTCCATCGCTGAAGGTTCACCTTACCTGATTCCAGCCACTCCATCGCTGAAGGCGTACCTTGCCTGACTTCAGCCGCTCCATTGCTGAAGGCGCACCTTACCTGATTCCAGCTGCTTCGTCTCTGAGGCGCACCTTACCTGATTCCAGCCGCTACATCGCTGTACGCGCATCCTACCTGCATTCCATCACCATTAGAGTCGGAGCCTTTCCTCACCCGAACCGGACTTCCAGCGACGCAGTAGCTTCGCTTCTTCTCATCTTCATCGCAATATCTTCATACAGCACTGCAGAACTGCCTTCAAGCATCCATACTCTGCTCCACGCCGTCAGACAGCTCCTACAAGGGGAAAGACACACAATAGGTTAGAAATCTTATAAATAACAAACTCTTGGCCGCACCATACCTGAGTCTTGAATTCCATTATAACGGCCAGCTTACCTGTTGACTTTGAGAGTCCCATCATCCTCAAGGGAATCCCCAGATCCGCCCACGGTTCCGATCTACCATCTTCACACCTACAGGGAAGAACAGAGACATTGCAAGAATTAATATTACTTACCATCAAGTCAAAAGACTCATTGCCAAAGACATTATTATAAACGAACAATAACCATAACCAGAGACTTATCTTCCAAGTGGATTGGTCGCAGCTGGTCTGGATCGCCACTTTCGTGGGCCAGTGAAGCAACTAGGCCCACTCTATGTACTCCTGCTGAAGGAAGCAGGACGCAGAACTCAGCATTATAAAATAACAGGTGAGCTTTCATGGGAAAACTCTTGCGCACTGCGTTTTGGCACAAAAGGGTTTAGGGGATTCATAACACCTCCACGCCATTCTCATTGCCTCTCATCTCCTCCCAGGGGCAATACCAGCATCCAGAACAGCACACTCCGCAGCAGCTGGGGAAGACAGCTGATACAGGGGAGCCAAGCCGAGGGAGGACTCCAACCGTGCCCCAACGCCCCTGGAGAGACCAGGTGAGCGTAACACAAATGGAGACATCTTAGTTGCAGAAGAAGGTGTAGATCTGATGGCCATCAGGACAAGTGGTAATCGGATGTCCCATCTTAGCCCAGAATCTGCCACAATCTTTTTTAGAATACTCAAAATGGTTTTATTGTACCTCTTAACTCCACCACTAGAGGACCGGTGGTATGCAATGTGAAGTTTCCTTTTTACCCCAAGTATCTCCCACATCTTTGTCATCACTTTGCTGGTTAAGTGACTACCCCGGTCTGACTCAATCCTTTGTGGTAGGCCAAAACGCAAGAAGATGTGGTTGAACATCAGGGCAGCTGCTGTTTCTGCCTTACAATTTGGGGCCGGGAGACATTCCACCCATTTGGTAAACAAACAAGCATGTCATGGTTAACATGTACCTGTTCCGCCTAGAGGAGCGAATCACGGGCCCAATAAAATATACTTGTAAATCTGACCAAGGCAGTGTCATCCCCCTCTTCTGGAGGGGAGCTCGGTGTGAGTGATGTTGGCTGAAATTGTGCACACACAAGACACCCCTTCAACTATTGGTCGATGTCCTGCCCCATGTGTTGCCAGTATGCTTTGGCCGTGTCATGGGCGTGACTTAGCATCAGGCTTCGGAATGAGGTAGGGACCACTGGTCACAGCCAGACATGGATCTCCTTACCAACAAACCGTCTTGGATTCAGAACATTTTTGGACACTCTGTGGTCCTCTTTCCCAATGTAATCGGTATCCATCAGGGGAAAGTTCTCAGGGTCCTCAATGTGTTGATAAAATTTACCAATAATCGGATCCCCTTTTTGTGCCATGATTAAATCAGCATCTGGGGTATCCTTACTCAATTGGGCAGTTGAGAGTTCATTGTGAGCATTTGTCTGGGACCTAGTGATAGCAGTGACCTGGATTTCCCCCAACAGGGACTCAATCTCGAGGAGATCCTCCTGGATGGCTCTGGTTTTGGCCAGCTGATCAGCCATGCTGTTTCCAGTTTTGTCTGGCCCCTCTACCCTGGAATGACCCTTGATCTTCTTCCAATTGATGGTCATCCCACTAGAGGTGACCAGATCTTCAATATTTTGGATTAGCTTGCCATGTTTGAGAGTTTTGTTATTAGCACACAGCATGCCTCTGGTTTTCCAATTAACCAGGTGCTCCACAAACCCGTTCCGGACATAATCTGAATTGGTGATTATGACCAGTTAGTGGAGTTGGTGTTGAACGGCAGTGAGGATGGCCTGATGAACTGCCATCAACTTTGCTACCTGACTACTACGGGGACCGATTTTGTACCCAGCAGAGTGTTGTGGGGAATCATTCACCCAGGCATTTCCAATGCTGGCCACCAATACCTTTTCCCCGTTGTTGTCAATATGGTAGGAGCACCCGTCCACATAAACTGTGGGCATTCCCTCACACTTGTCCTCTTCATAGACTTTGTGCAGGGAACTCAGGTACGCCTCCATGTTGTCCTGAGTTTTAAGACTTTCGTCCTCGAGACAATTATCTCTGGCACAATCATGCAAGTAAGCCAGACCTTATGCGAGGGGACTCTTCTTGTTTTGGCCATATCTGACCTCCACAGGAAAACCTTGCATTGACAGAATCCAGGAAGTAATTCTGGAATTACTCATATTTCCGGCCCGGATTCTGTCACTTTGAAGGTATTGCAAATGTTGGTGTGGAGTCTCTACTATGATGTGTTCCCCTTGGATGAATAGGCAGTCATTTCTCAATGCCCATACCGTTACCAGGAGTGCCTTCTCAAAATCATTGCATTTTTCCTCCACAGAATATAAAGTCTTGCTTGCATAGGAGATGACTTTATTGTCCTTGTCATGCTTTTGATATAATACTGCTGTCAAGAATGTATTTGAGAACCCTGTCTCCAAGAAGAAATCCTTGTTTTTGACAGGGTACGCTAGACAAGGCACCTGTGAGAGACTTCTTTTGAGTTCCTTTACTGCCTCGGCTTGTTCTGGACCCCACTCCCACTGACCCACCCTTCAACGGATGGATCAGGGGTCTTGTGATCTCTGTGTAATCCTCTATGAACTTCATACTGTAATTAGTCAGTCCAAGGAGGCTTCTTAGCTCCTGAAGGGTTGTGGTGTCTTTAAGTTTTATGAGTGCTTCCACTTTCTTCTCCTGGGGACAGAGACCCTCAGGAGTTATTTCATGTCCCAAGAAGTTGACACGGGTTCTGCACCACTGCGCCTTTTGGAAGGATAGTTTTGCTCCAGAAACCCTCAACTGTGTCAGAACATAACGAATCTCCGCTATTTATTCCTCCACAGTTGAGCTTTTTTATCAGGACATCATCCACATAGGCCAGGTAACCCCTTTCACCCAAGTCGGGCATGGCCTGATGTAGGAAGATGTCGATTTTGCTGCCGGAGTTGATGTATCCCAAAGGAGTCCGGGTCCAGGTGTACTGCTGCCCCCCGAAGGTAAAGGCCAGCTTGTATTGGTCCTCCCTACTGACAGGCACGGTCCAATACCCATTGCTCAGGTCAATGGCAGTGTATACTTTTGACCCCTGGATCTGCGCCAGCCCCTGGTCAATGTAGGGGAGAGGCCGTCGGGACATGCAGACCCGTTTATTCAGCTCCCTCAGGTCAGCACAGAGTCTCCACTGGCCGTTTGGTTTTAAAATCCCAAGCACCGGATTATTAAAGGTGATGTGGACTGGACGAATTATCCCACGGGACTCAAGGTTTTTGATGATTTCCGTCAGGGACTCCATGGATGTGAGAGGCAAGCAGTATTGCTTCACAAACACTGGAGTCATTGCAGGGTCCATGGGAATTGTTGTAGTGTGGATCTGGGTGCGACCACAGTCATACGAGTCCACCGCAAAGAGATCTTGAAAATCTAAGAATACCTGTTTCAACTTTTGCTTTTGCTCCAGAGTCTCACAGGCATCAGCAAGGTTGACTCGATCTTCAACCATTTGCTTGAAGCCTGGAAAGACTTCCGGTTTTGCTATCTCAGCGTCCTCCTCCAATTGGGTGGAGAGGTCTCTGGTTAGAGTATGACCTGGACAGAGGGTTTCAGGTAGGAGAGGCAGTCCTTGTGGACCTGGAATATCACCTCATCCTGCCTGATGTCACAGGTCCCCTCTTCCTTACCGTAAGGGCAGGAAGAATACACCAGGAAATTCCCCCCTTGCCGGGTGAAGATCCTGTCTGGTGGTAAGCCATTGTAACTGTCATTGTCAAAACAGTCATTGGGGATTGGGCCTATCAATTAATTTCCTAGATCCATGGAAAAATGTCTGTCATCAACCACCATTCCAATAATGGTGCCTGTGCCCAGAGTGATACTCCTGAGGTTGCTGTTATCCACCAATATTGGAATGGTGTTGTGTTCTGTATTGACTAATGGGGTTGGGTTTAACCCCAGCACCTGCTGTTGGAGATGGGCATTGAGGTGTACATATGCATCAGGATTTTGCAGTTTCTGTCCTCTTTTAATGTTTACTTCAAGTGGGAATAATCGTGTCTGTCCTGGGATTGTGAACTCCTCTCCAATTTGAACCTCATCTGCATACAGCAGCAGTTGGGCTGGCCAAAATGTTTTTTCTGAATCATCAAAGTCCATGGGATTGCCCCCTAGTCGGGACCAGGCTTTGTAATTTATCAGGTCCAAATTAATTGCCAAACAATTGAGAATGTCACTGCCTAAATAGAAAACAGCAGGGACATCTCGCAGAACCCAACAATTATGTTCGATGCTTGTGTTTCCTATAGAAATCAATTTTGAGCATACACCTGTTAGGCAGGAGATGTTTGGAATTAGGAGTTCCCAGGCCAATTTCCCACTTATCGATCAATTTAAATGTGGGAATGGCTGGATCTTTTGGGAGCTTTCGGAACATGGCTTCGCTGAGGAAGCTCTTACCATTGTCAACGCACACTCGGCGAGAACAGACTCCTTCCCCTCATTTAATTGAATAGGGATGAACAACTGTTCTCTGATTTTCTGAATTTCAGCTAAACTTTGAGCTGGTTTCTCATCACTTTTGACTATAGAATTGGGATTTTCAGATTTGTGAATTGGTATAGAATTTCAAAGTATTTCCTTCCAGTGTGGAATGCCACTTAAAACTGGAAGGAAGGTTGATTTTCAGGAATGGAGAGAAGTTCCCAACGCCAGTTTGTTGTCCTACAGCAATTACTGTCACGTCAGGTATTTGATTGTTCTGGAAATTGAACTCAATATGATCAGGTTTTTTTTCAACCATGTGGCATGTGCCATTTAAACTAACATGGTTGACACGCTTTTTTAATTTTATTGGCCTGTTAGTCTGAGTCAAGAAGACCTTATTCACACAGTCTATTAGGGGGGACAACCCACGCAGGATGTCATTCCCCAGTAGATAGGGTGTTCCCTCTGGAGTCACAACTATGACCGGGTGTTTCACTTTGTGTCGCCCAATTTTTATTTCCAAATCTGCAGTCCCCTCGACAGGAATTTCATTCCTGTTGAAGTTCTGGAGTTGTCCAGGAAGAGAGGTGAGAGGGATCTGGTATCTCTCCCCCTTCCTGAATTTAGCTGCTCAAAGGCCCTTTTTGACAGAAGAGTGGCTTGGGGTCCAGTGTCCACCAGCTCTGCAAATGTACATTGCTCTTGCACTTGGACCAGGGCATGAAATCTACCCTCTTTCTCCTCCAATGGGCAAAGGTAATGTGCATTCCGGGCAAGCTGGGTAGTCAATTTCTTTATTTTAGACTTTGACACAGGGGTAGTTTGGGCATAACCCTGTGCTGGAGTTTGAGAATCTGAAAGAAAAATTTGACATTCTGATATTTGGGGAGTTTTGGGCTCCCCTTTTTCTGATTCTGGGCGGCCCGCCCGACCCCCTTTTTGGAGGCAGCCACCAGAATTGATTCGGGAAATTTGGGAATCCTCTTTTAATATTTGATTCCGTGGATGATCATTCGGGGGTTCCAGGATGGGCGATTCTGAATCAGTCCCCACATCCACCCAGTCTTCATTTAGATCTCTTGGGATCCATTTTTCTTTGGGAGGAGTTCCCCCATCCCTGAAGGAGAAGATCTTTTTCCCAGAATCCTCTAAGGATTCTTCCCCTTGAAAGTGGAGGACACTAACTTTCTCCACAAAATGGGCCTTTTTGCTTTCTTTATTTCTCCTACCCACCCATTGTTCCCTGGGTTGCAGATTTTCTGGGGCAAGAGATTTTTGTTCCAGTTCCTGGGTGGCCAGGGGCTTTTCACGAGTAAGGAAGGAAGCTTCCCCTAGGGCTTTATACCCCCTTCCCCCCATGCCTCCTCCTCTGGAACCGGTGAGTTATCAGAGTTCTCTCCCTGTCATTGTTCTGGGGTGCCAGACCCTTGGTTTGTGGGGTTCTGAGCCGCCATGTTCATCTGAGAGTTCTGATGAGCCCTCAACATGCAACCCAGATCCTGGGTAAGGTTTTGGACCTGGCGCTCCAGTTGGGACACCCGTTCCGGCTGGTACGGGGGTCTCTGTTCAAATCTAGGTAGATCACGGGAAGGGTAACTATCCCTTCTCCCTTAGGACCCTGGATATTGTGAATTTTGGTAACCCTCCACCCTTGGCCTCCCCTCTCCCGGATTGGGTTGTCTGGTTTCCTGAAAGTGGGGAAAGAAAGGAGGGTTGTCCTACAGGTTGTGGTTTTGTGGGTACCGGGGAGAGAAACTTAACCCAGGATTTGAGGGATTACTGCCCTCCTGGGGGAAGTTAGGAGGGAAGTTTCCCGGGGCAGTACTTACCTGATTGGATCCCCCCTTGGGCTGGGGGAGTCCATACATACCCTAAAATTGGTTGGTTGCGCTTGTATCTGGGACTTATATAATCAGGGGATTTAGAGGTCCCATTGGTGGGATTACCTCCCTGACCGCCACCTGTTTGTGATTGGCCTGAAGGCCTTCTGAGTCTCTGATTTTGCTGATTTTGGGTAGGTACATTTTTAGGCTCCCCCATCTCTAGGTCTAAAATGGGGGCAACCTTCACCTCCGCTACCTTAGCAGCAGCAGGGGTGTTGGCTGGCTTGGGTTTTTTGGTCTGATTCTTATTTTCTGCAGGTTTTAGGACTTCATAAATGAGGGTCGCCTGCTCTATGACCCAGTCCAGAGATCTTTTATCGTGGAAGTCCCTCACCAGCTGGGTCATAATATAATTTGGGAGCGCATGAAAGAAGGTAGTTATAAACGCCCGGCTGTCCATGCGCACCCTCCTAGTGGTTTGTGCAAAGGGTCATTTTAGCTCCTGCACAAATTCTCATCGGGCCTGATCTTCCCTGCACTGCAGATTGTAGGCCGCTTTGCGAGCCTCTTGGGGGTTTCTGTGGGCGGAAAAGTGTTTCAAGATGGATGCCCTGTAGGTGGACCATCTTGAATGGTTCTCGCCCTCTAGTCCAGCAAAGAAGCTGGAGTACTCTGGAGAGAAAGTCCATTTAACATACTTTATGCAGTTCTGGTTGTCTTTCAGGTGGAAAGTGTCCATCATCTGCTCATAGAGTTCCAAGTGTTCCCAGACAGAATATTTTGCGTTTTTGTGGTATGGGGTTATGAAACTCCTAATGGCCTTTATCTGCCTAATGGGGTCTTTTGTCATAACTCTCTTGAGTTTATTTGCCTTCTTTGGCTTAATCACCTGAGTCCACTCGCCGTCAGACTCAGAGGCGCTGCTACTTGAGGTCCCCTCATGATCATCTAAGCGCTCCGATTCTTTGAGCTTGGGAGAGGCTCTCAGAATGGTGGGGCCTAGTTTCTACTCCCTTGTGGCGCACAGGAGAGTAGTCTTCTGACTCTTCCCTACTTCCAGGGTTGGCGGAGGATCCCCCACACTGCCCTGATTGGGTGGAGGTCTTCAGTATGCTCTTATGGGGCCTCTTTTCCTGTTGTTTCTGAGCAAATTGAACGAACTGGTCCCTCCTCATAGGAGGTTTCCTGGTCAGAGACATCAGCCTTTATATTTTTGTACCTGCATAGGGACGCCCTTATATCCATTTCTGGGGGGCACTGCCCTCTCAGTTCCATTATGCTTGGCCTATTAAATTCTGATGGCCTAAGGTCTCCGGCTCATGTGAACCAGCAGCCATGAAGTCAGCAGGGCGCAAAGGATTAAATGGGTGTGAGTCCCTTAGTATAGAAGTCATCATACTATGATTAGGGGTTGCCCTGTCCCTCGCTACCTGCTCGGGGTCCCTCCAGTTTGTATTTCATCTAGGATACTCCTTCTCCAACCTCGCAAGTTTTTCTTTCTCAGCCCCTATCTCTTGATAATAGACAAAGATCTGAGCCTTTAGTTTGGCGATTAGGGTTTTACTGGCCTCTATGACTCACTGTTGCACTGCCACTTGTTTGTGGAGCCCATCATTCCCTTCACCGAGGGCCTCGTTATCTCTTTGTGCTGCCTGTATAGTTTGGGCACCCAGAGACAATTTTTGTTGCAGGAGCCTCACCTCCTGAGTTTGTGCATTTTTAGCTTGGGTATTCTCTTCCAGAGCACCTTCTACCCATCTGGCGTGTTCCAGTAGATTCTCATACTCTGTTTGGAGTTCATTTCTTTTCTGGAGGGCTAACTCACTTCCCTGTAACTCTGTTTTTAAATTGCTTATTTCCTGGCATAGGGCGTCTTTCTCCTGATTTAGGGCACCCCTCTTTTCAGCCAGGTCATCCCTTTGTTGCTTGATGGTATTTAATTTCTGGCGCTCTTGATCAAATTCTGGTTGAGAGTGGAGGTCTCTCATAATTAATTTATTATTTTCCTCTTTCAACTTTCGACCTGATCTTGCAGCATGGTTATTTGTCCTGAGCAGACCCTGTTATAAGTTAATTGTTTTTAAAAAAAAACTTTTATTTTTGTTGACAGAGGCATATAGCATACACATACATCAGAGCAGTCAAAGATAAATTTGGTACATGTATGAGTAAATACAAAGGTATATAGGAACAGTGGAACATCAGCAGTTGGGCAACAAGTTATCACGGAGCATTAACTTCTCAAGCAATTAATGGAGGAGACTGGGGGGAATCATCCAAAGTGGAGGTGTCACTTAAGCTATTCAGATAGCTGTTGAAAGCAGACCATACATTTTTGGGGCGGGAGCAGGCTGGGATCATACCAAGGAACTCTTCTTTACAATTTTGGGACCATGTGAGTAAATTTAACCATTTCTGGAATGAAGGGGGGGTGGAGCTCTTCCAATTCTGCAAGATACATTTCTTACCTACTACACAGCTCACATTCAGGAATTTAGCCATATCTTTAGCCCCATCAGTTTGCCACACCCCGAACAGAGCTCCTAGTGGGTTGGGATCAATCACAGTCAGTGATTTCGGACGGCGTTTCCATGATCTTGCCCCAGAACGTAGCTAGCTCCGGGCAGTCCAGAACATGTGTAAATGGCCAGCACCCTCCGTGCCGCAGCGAGGATAGAGCCGGGGGTCAGAGCGTGAAAACCTGGAGATCCTGCGTGGGGTGTAATACAGTCTGTTTAGTAATTTGTACTGTATGGTGCGATAGCGGAAGTTTAGGGAAACCCTGTTGGTATGAGAGCACATCTTCTCCCACAGCTGATCAGTAATTTCCAACTCCAACTCGGATGCCCAGTCGTCCCGGGCCTTGGATTGCTGGGGGGGGCAGCTATCAATAAGAGTCTGTACAGTGTGGAAACCACCCCACGGGCGCCGCCTGAATTGGTGATGTAGGCAATCCCAGGGGAATCCGGGGGTTCATTGAGGAAGTCAGGCCATTCATCTCGGAAAGCAGCGCTGAGTCTGTAGAACTGCAGAAGTTCCAGAGCGGAACCCGAGTGGCCTGGCCTCCATGTTTGTGGTGTTATAAACTGCCCCTCTGGGTAGAAATCAGTAAGAGCAAGGTATCCCAGGGCCCCCCAGTGTCGTATCTGGGCGGTGTCATATGTGGGTTCCAGCCCGGGAAATCGCCAGGCGGGGAGCCACTTGTAGTACGGGTGTTAGTCAGCACAAGTTTTGAACATTCTTTCCCAGGCTTGCACCGTGGTTTGGACCGGGTCGATAGGCGAATCCGGCACATACTGCTCATATAGAACTAAAGACATTATATTGGTGCCTGCCACTGCCAGAGCTTCCAGCTTGACATGAGGACGGAATGGGGGTTCGGGGTACCAGTAAGAAGTGAACTGCGCTTGTGATGCAATCCAGTATCGTAGCAAATCTCGGGCGGTAAAACCCCCTCTATCGTAGGGAAGTGTCATGTCTGACCATTTCTTACGCACCGCGCCAGAGTGCCATAAGAATTGTGCAAACAGCTTGTGTAGGTTTGTGAAGTATCTCTTTCCTGGCCAGATGAGCACATTGCTGAATATGTATAACAACTTGGGGAGTAAAATCATCTTTGCCAGTCAGAGTCTCCCGGCTAGTGACAGTGGAAGGCTGCGCCAGCGTGCCATTTTGGCCTCGGCTTGCTCTGCCGCGGCCCGGTAATTGTCTGCTAGCAATGTATCTTTGGTCAGGGACACTTGGTCTCCCAGATACTTGATCCCATCAGGGGACCAGCGGAGCGGGTACTCAGTGGCGGGTTGTAGCGTGGAGCTGGTGAGGGGGAAGATCTCGGATTTAGTGTAGTTTATAGTGAACCCGGAGTGTGTGCCTATACGGGTGATATTGTGTAAGATTGGGTCAAGATGAACAGCAGGGTCTCTTATGAACAATAATACGTCATCCGCGTAGAGCGAAATAATTTCAGGGGAGTCTTTCAGCCGTATCCCTTTACGTGAATGTCGCTGCATGAAGTAGTATGCCATCGGCTCTATTGCCAGGGCGAACAGGATCGGGGAGAACGGGCAACCGTGTCGGGTGCCTCTAGAGAGAGGTATCAAGCCTGACGTCTGGGAGTTGACCCAGACCCTGGCCACCGGGGAGGTGTACACCAACTTAATATATGGAATCATGTTAGGCCCTATGCCCATAGTTTCCAACACCAACCACAGGTACTTCCAGGACACCATATCGAACGCCTTCTGGGCATCTAGTGTGACCACCACTGCACTCGCACCCTGGTCAATGCGCGACATGACATTAAGCAACCTTCTAATGTTGTGGGATTTAGATCTCCCAGGTACAAAGCCTGACTGGTCGTCGTGGACCATGTATGACATGACCGGGAGGAAGCGATTGGCGATCACTTTGGCAAAGATTTTAGTGTCCAAATTCATTAACGAGAGGGGCCTGTATGATCCGCACTCGTCGTTGGGTTTACCGGGTTTGAGTAAAACCGTTATAACGGCCTCACGCAGTGTCAGGGGAGGGGTCCCAAACCGGATTGACTTGTTCCATACTTCAAGTAGTTTGGGGGCCAGTATATCCACGTGCTCCTGCTAAAATTCTGCCGTCAGCCCGTCAGGGCCCGGTGCCTTTCCCTTAGGGAACTTGGATATAGCCTCAACTATTTCGTCTAGTAGGATGGTGGAGTCCAGTTGGTCTCTGGTTGCGGGGGCGATACAGGTCATGGGTATCTGCTCAAGGAGGTCACGCATGTGGGAATCACTGTGCTCAGGGGGTTGAGAGTATAGTTCTGAGTAGAATTCCGTGAAGACTTCAAGGATTTGCTGGTCAGACCACCGTACCGACCCCAGGTTATCCTTGACGCAAGTAATCTGAGTTTGGCCCCACTCACCCCTAGCCAATACCGCCAGTGTCCTGCCGGGTCTATCCCCTTCACCATATTTCCGGGCAGCCTGTGGACGGCTGTAGTTGTGTACCTCCCTGATGGCCTGCTTATTAAAGAATTGGAGTTCTTTGTTAATTTGGGAAAGAGTGGCAGGGTCAACTGACGCAGGGTGCGCTCTCTCTAGTAAACGTAGTTTGGCTTCGGAGCGGCCAAGGGCTGCTCTTATAGTTTTTAGGACTCCCGCCTCCCTCGATATGGAGATTCCCCTTATAAAGCATCCCAACGGACTCCCAAGGAGGTGGACTGGGATGTATTAAGCTCAAAATAGGACTGGATGTCGGATAGAATGTCAACCTTGAATAAGATATCCTGCAGGGCTGAAGACTTAAATCGCTATGTGTTAATGGTAGGTGCAGATGCTCCTAATTCTAGGGATAGCAGGATTGGTGAATGATCAGATAGAGTGTGGGAAAGTATTTGTGTTACCGCCACTCTCCCCAGCATTGTGCTTGATAG
The DNA here is from genome assembly GCF_040938575.1 of Ambystoma mexicanum. Classification (NCBI taxonomy): domain Eukaryota; kingdom Metazoa; phylum Chordata; class Amphibia; order Caudata; family Ambystomatidae; genus Ambystoma; species Ambystoma mexicanum. Next base: position 128,557,751 of record NC_090931.1, read on the forward strand.
AAGGAACATGTCAATTCTGGAGGAGCTATTGTGTACTGAGGAATAGTGAGTGTACTCACGTGTTTGTGGATGCAGTGCCCGCCATGCGTCTTGAATATCGAGCGTTGTACAGTGCGCTAGAAGTATGCGTGCCGCGCCGGACAGCGGTCTGGGAGCTGTGCCTATTCTGTCCAGTGTATTGTCTAATATAAAATTCATATCCCCCCCAGATGATCTGCACCCCCACATAGCCCAACAATATAGATACCACCTGGTCGACGAAGTCGGGAGAGTTCACGTTAGGGCCATAGGTATTTACCAATAAATATTCCCTGTTATAGGTTAATTGTTGAGTTAGTTTCTGTTGACTCACTTGCAGAGAGTCAACCTTTTTTTACTGCTTCTAGTTGGGCCTCTGTGTCTACACTATTCTGTTGTTGGAGGACTAAGTCCTCTTTTAATTTTGTAATGTAATCTCCAGATTCTGCCTCAAACTCTTGGCTCTTTTGTAATTTTTGTTCTGCTAATTTTAGTTGAGCCTGTATCTGAGCTAAAAGTTCGGATTGATTTTGCGCAAGAGTTGTATTTTCGTCATGTTTTTCCCGCATCACTCCCATGTGGAGATAAATGTAGGCCTTGATTCTGGCAATTTTAACTCAATGCTCTGTGTAATAGGCCGCCATCCTGCCACATGTCCAGGTTCATGGCAGTGACCTGTTGTGTTATTTCTTCTAGCCAGACTTTTTCATCTTGTTCTGGCCATGCACCTCTGACAAATAACCTGTGCAGAAGGTGCTCCCTAGCCATGTTGATCTCTACTGCGGTCATTTTGGACATGTTCTTTCTTTATTAATGTATTTATTTATATACGTGTAACCTGTATTCTATTGCTTTCTGTCTATTTTGGGGTTGATTTAGCTTTTAATTTTAGACACAGGCCTGGTACTTAGAGTATTTGTTTCGGGGAGGCGCTTCTACAGTAAAACACAGTATTCCAACTACAAAAAGTATCACTACCTTGCAGGTTAGTCTGCTGTGTTAGACTGCCACAGGTGGCAACCAAACTCAATCCTCGGCTACGAGCCCCCAAATTTGTTAAGGATTTCAATTGGGCGACACAAACCTAGTCGGGAATAAGGGAGAGGACAAAGAATCAAAATCCGACCTTCCCTCACAAACTATGAGGCAGATTTTAAACCCTTTGCAATAGCATGAAATGACACTCGAAAATGGCAAATAAATAATTAATATGCGGTTAAAACTTTGAAGTAAATATGATTTCTCACTAAGGCAACAATGCACAAACCCTAGAGATCACAAGGCAATGGATCAACAAGAAGCATACAATTCGAAAATGAGTGGAAGTTAAAACATGCTGCAGCCGGATGACCCATTGGAAAGTTGCAATTTACTCAATTCCTGCTTTAAATTCCCCAAAGAGTTTTCAATAAAAACAGCTGAAATACTCTGATGTGGAGTGCAGTTTTTGGGCTGGGGGATAGATGTATATTACAGGGAGATTACAGAAGTGGATGGATGGTAGTAGTTTAAGATTTGGATGAGATTATTGGGGTGGAATGGGGTTCAGTTTTTTGAAAGAAAGGAAAATATTACTTAAAATAGAATTATCTAGACTGTATTGTTAAAGAGGAACACAGTAAGCTCCAAGTCTGATTCACAAGGTCAACCTTGTCCCCTCAGTGCTCAACCCCAACAATAAAATATATGGAAATTAGTTTGATTACTCCAAATATAACTAAGGGCTTATAATTTACACCAGACAAAATTGAAAAGCGGTGGCGCTAGCACTTAAACATTAAGGACATGATACGAGGATAATTCTAACAGTTTCAACAAGTTGCCAAGTTATAAATATGACTAGTTAGAGAGTGGAAAAAGGACAAAGTAGGCTATGTGTTTCTATGGGGTGGGTATTATACTCACAGTCTACTTTTTAGTTTTGGGATTTATGGACGGTCAACAGGGTCTGGTCACCACACAGCGGCGCGCTTGGCAAAGGACCGCTGGGCAAGGTCTGGTCACCGGGTAACAAACAGCTGGGCAATTCGGGTCACTGAGGGCACAGGTACCGCTGGATGCAGTCAGTGGGCAAGCAGTTAGTGGGCAGCAAGCCGGTCTGGTTTCACGATGCAAAAGGTACTACCGCTTTCCCCTTTTTGTTAATGGGATATTAGTGTATTTTTTTTCTGGATCAATGGCCTTGCTTTAGTAGGAATTAGCTATGCTTGGGTTTTGCAGTGGGCTCTGGAGTAGGGTCAGCAATCCTTTGGCCTTGTGGGGAAAATCTGGAATCAGCAAGATGAATAGATATCAGGAACGCAGCGCAGGAACTTCAGGAAGAGAGTCTGTCTAGAGTCCTGTCATGGACTCTTATTTATAATGCATAGTGACATCACAGAAGTATATGGCTTGGCAGGCTTAGCTAAACACACCTCTAACCCACTGGATTGGTCAGGGGTGCTAGTTCCTACCTCGCTCTCAGCTGGTAGGATCTAAAGGGCAGGATGGCAGATTTATGATGTGAGTTTTGCAATGTTCAAAAACCTCCCACAGTTACTTTAGCTAAAATTCGATTTTGCCCCAAATGGTATATTTATACAGTTGAAGTCTCTTAGCAAATTACATTCACAGGTTACACATTTTATGCAGACCATTGCAGTCCAACTCTGCAATCTGTGAGACATTGCTTTGTACATTTAATAATCTTTGGTAATTTTCAGTGTGAATTGTTCTGCCTAAAATTCTGGAACTTTACACATGCGTACATGCTATCATAGGGCCTATTTCTGTAAAATGTTAACGTTCCATCATATGTCCTTTCCCCATAACTCACATTCTTCTGGCGTTCGTGTCCCATGCAGGCTATTGACAACCAAGACCTCTTATTTGAAAGCCACAAAAATCACATTTAAACCGCCAGGTTTTCATATTTTTGCAGAGTCCTGCTGCAAAGATAAAAGTCTTTAAAGTTTACCTATAACATAGTCTCTGGAAACAGATGGGCGGTCCTTTGTCCTGCACTGGACCATTTCTTTTATCTTCAGCTACCACCAACTGTCATTTCCTCCAGAGTAAGGTGGGGGTTTCCCAGCTTGATTGAAAGTTTATTGCCCCTTATCCACTTTGCAATTCCATGTCCTGGAAATTCCATTGTAGATGGCTTAGCCCAGACCAGATTCTGTCCAACCTAGTAATTATCACTGGGGTGTTAGTATCTACTGAGAGGGCCCCTTTTGTTTCTGTCATACTCTCAGCAGAGACCTGTTTTTGGCTGACATCCCCCACTGCAGACACTGAAGTTTGATTTAATTGTATTTATTTTTGTTCTGAATTAGAGGAAAACCTGCTAAATAGAGCCATTTCATACATTGTATTTTCACAGTACAATCCCCTTTCACGTTGCTAGGCAAGAAGAAGTTTTTGTTCAACATAGTACTCTCAAACAAACATTTTTCTTCTTTAGTTTGCAAAGCCAATTTTTACACATGTGATGCAAGCTGCTAGCACTTTGTTTTCAAATTGGGTTTTTGACGTTCCATCTGGATTCCCACACTGTTTTGCAGCCATCGTTATTTTCTTGTAGGCAGTAGTTTATTTGAACCACCTATGCACTGAAATTGACAGAGCCCAGAGCTGGAGTGTCTTTGAATTATTGATCGTTGACACTTTGTAACTTAAAAAGTAAAGCTTTTCCTGTGCGGCGGAAAATGAAGTTTCTTTGTTGATTTTTCTCAGATTTGGTTTGACAGAGCCTGTCATTCAGGGGTCATACTTGGTTTTGCTGAAGCACAATAGGGATATGAATGGGCATGGCAGGGCCTTATTATTAAAAGTAGTTTGATGAAGAACAGATAAGAATAGCGTCAGAGCAGCATAATTTCAAGGTAAAATACCCCCTTTTCAATGGGGACTTTGGGGCTGGCAGCAAAGCAGCGCTGCTTTTTCTCTCTATTTCTTTTGTATATGTAAGAACACACTGGCAAGCTCCCTCAGTGGGCCCCCTTGTTCCATCCTGCCCAATATGTGCTTGGCAAGGTGATGCAGCCATCATTTTGTCGCTGCAAAATGCAGTTTTGAGGCCAAGGTGCTCACGGGAGCCAGCACAGCCATTTTGCTTGTGGCTGCAGATGCACAGCTTGGTGATGTGGAGAAGTACTGCTGAGTGGGTAGATATGTCCCACATGACGTTCTTTTAAACACTCTATCCAAGTTAGGTCACCGCTTAGAGAATTCCACCTGCAGGATTCAGTTGTTTCTGAGCAACAAGCGGTCTGCCGTGCGATGGGGAAATGCTGCCTCTACCCCAGCTCAAATAGCTTATGGTGTCCCTCAGGGTTTGAATTTGTCACCTGTTCATTCAACATCTGCATTAAAACACTAACTAACTCAGATTCCAATCAGTCTCTTATGCCATGGAATAAAGTTGTTACTAACACAATGGTTCAGGCTGATATCTCTATAGATGTGCTCACCCGGAATCCAGATCGAGCAAAACTGAAATTATAGCTCTATGATTGGAGAATCACAGGCAAACAGTGTGAGAAATTTGTATAAATTTTGCAGTCCTTTGCGGCTTTGATTTCCTGTAATTGGCGATTTCTTACTGTGCAGTAGTGAGTGATTTCTTTGTTACCTGGATGCTGCACCTGTTGGAGTGTATATTGCGGCTGCTGCAATATTAAACAAACAATTCTTTTTAACTGTACACTTCCTTGGAGTGCGCTTCCGGTATTCCTTTTCTGAACTTTTATATCATACAGAGATACATCTTTGATTTGTTATGCACATCTTTGTTTTATTTCCTTTCAAACATAAACTTTCTTCTTTAAATAGCCATATCCCTTTTGTCTCTCGGCATGTGTTTCTCCACGTTTAACTCACGTGAGGAGAGCAGACCGAGGGATACTTTATGATACCAAAACCATAGGGATTATTTAAACTTAACCTAAGCTTAAAATTTTGTTTATTTTACTTTTGGTTTTCACAGAAATCCCATATATTTTTTCTGGAAGATAAGAAAGGATAAATGTTTTGCTATAAATGGGAAAAAAATAACTTTAACAAAAGGATTTAAAAGTTGAGAATATTACTGAATTCGAAAAAACTGGTGAGTATGTTAAATGAATATATCAATTGGTGGTTTGCCTCTACCACCTAAATTGTTGTACATAAACAATGTATTTGGGTTGATATAGCTAAGCAAAAAAATGTTTTTCTTTTTTTATATTAGAAAACTCTCCTGATGAACTGCCCCGCATTTGATGACATTTCCGGCTCTCAAATATACAGCTTTGTTTTTAAGATTCTGTTTTATTCTATGGCCTACGAGGGAGGTCCTGGGACTTAGATTGAAAAGGTGTTGTCGGTTTTGTAAAGGACAGGATTAGTTGGAAACCTTGGAACATCTAGTGGTACAATGCCTGACTCTTCTCCCCCAGCGTAAACTGTTCTTTCAATTTTTATTCAGAGAATACAGAGATCTATCTCCAGAGAAACTATGGGGAAGCTTACATCGAGATAACTAGCAACAATGACATTTTTAGAAATTTTAAAACTTTAAGGCATTAGGTTTTAAATAAACAAGGAATGAATTTCAGAAAGGAATTACATGTTTTAAATCTGTAGTTTAAAAAATAATTTTTGTTGTATAACTGTGATGTGATTACTTAGTCAAATATGAAGTTTTGTAAAATGTGATTCCATGGATTGTATTGAAAGCTTGAATATTTTTATAGAAAAATAAATGTAACCAGATTTGTGACTTATTGGCTGACAATAGTGTGATTTTTACGAACTAAACTGATGATACGCAGCCAGCTATTGCTTGAGCTAAATGGCACATACAAAACAGATACAGACAACCTTCAGTCCATTTATGACATTATCAAGCAGTGGATGTAAGACAACTGGATGTTTCTTAACAGCAATAAAACCACGCTACTAATATTTGGCTCTTATCAATCCAGGTTAAAGCTCTCAGCGAACTATTCCACCTTCACAATTGTGAAAACCTTGGGCGTTGTCCTCGACGCATCATTCGTGCCATATCTCACCGCCGCAAGCCCAGTGCTGCTTCATGGTGATCACTATGGCGATATTGGCGCTGGCGTCACGCCTGCCCATTCCAACATGACAGACCTTCTGTGGCACAGACGCACATCAGCGTTCTGATATCACTTATCCGGAGGGCCGGACCCAGTCTAAACACTATTGTTTCATTGCAGAACACTTGTTTACCGTCCTGGTAAGCCTTTCTCCCTGCTTCTTCTTGTATCTCCTTTCTCATCATCTCCTGTCTGAGTTCTTCTTTGTGTTGCCCTTCCTTCAGTCCTGGATCCTAGGAGTTCTTCTTCCCTTACTCCTAACTTGGAAGTTCCTGATTGCCTAAAAAATCGCTATCCAACGATTCTACCATCACTTCCTGGTTGCAGGATTTTTACCCTTTATTGGGTTTTATCCCGCCATTTGGCTTTGTGTTATCTGGGTAGAGCCAGGCATCCAGTACAAACACCTGGGTCACAGTGGCTCCCCGGGGATAGGATGCCCCAATCAACCCAAGAAATCACCTTCAGCCAACAAGGTAAGGTGTGATCTTGATAATTTCATTTAAAGCTGCTGAGACAAATAGAAATATGTTCTCTCTAAATAAAAAACGGTATCTCCCTTTCTCGAACTGGCATTCTCCCCAGAATTGATTATTTTAACGCCTTGTTGGGGAGGCATGAGTAAGAGTAGCATTCCGAAATTGCAGGTATTACAAAACTATACTATTCACATTGCATAAAATCTACCACACAAGACCCATATTTCTGAAATATGGAAGAGACTGCACTGGCTGTCTGTGACTTCTTGTGTACAGTTTAAGATACTTACATTTGCGCATAAGTGTAATTATTGTACTGTGTCCGCTGTCTCTCAGACAAACTGGTTAAATATGAACCAAGCAGAACTCTAAGATCCTCAGCTACTTGGTGCTCAATTATTCTAAAGTAAAACGTGCCTTGGGCAACGGGAGATCCGTTTTCACACTGGCTCCCCAAGCATTTAACACCTTGCCACTGACTGGTCAGCAGGAAGTCAACCCACTTGGATTTCGTAAACATGTCAAGACCTTCCTGTTTATATGAGCGCTAGTGCTGATGCTACTTCCTCTGCCACTTCTTGTGCTTCATGTGGTGTCTTTTACTCTTTGTGTGCGCCCTGATGCATGTGGGCTTCGGCGTGGTACAATGAATACAATTAATAAATACATTTTAGAAGACATTTTAAAAACGGAATTTGAAAAAACCTAAGGGATTTATAGGTTGGTCTCAACATATAACATCTCAGCAACATTCACCCAACCGGCTGTGCTACTTGGCAGAATCCTGCTTTGTGGACTATCACTCACCTTTACAGAATTCAGCATTACAAGTGGACTCCTAATACTGCTCAAGGTCACTGCATTAGCAATAGTGCAATTTATGTACATGGTTTAAAAGCCAACCTTGTTTCCTCTCCTGCAGCATTGACACTGTCGACACTGTTGTGTGGTGCGCCCCTTTAAGAGTTTAAGGGCCAACGTGACGAAAGAGTCACGTGGTGGTAAGGCAATAAAGGTGGGTCCCTGCTGGGCATGCATGCGCCCGTCACAGCACGGGACCCGTGACCAGCACTTCCTGTGTGAGTGTCTTTCTTCGTGCTCCGGGGCCTCACCAGGACGAGGCCCCCTCCCCCACCACATTGGCGGCGAGGCGGGAGATTTCAGCGTGTGGAGTGGCGATATTACCCTGCTCCCTGCAGGATCCTCGCCGGCCCACTTCCACAACTCCCGACCGCTCTGACATGTGGTCATTAGCAAAGTGGGCGAGCACCGCCACTCTCTTCCCACCCCCCCAACCCCTTTGCCTCACGGCATGGCCTGCTGGTGGTGATGTGACATTGGGGCGGCCCTAAGAGGAGGGGCAGCATCCCGTTTTGGCTTCCAGAGTGGGAGCTCTGAAAAATAAAAGACAATTAAGTAATAAGTGTTCCGGGATTATCAGGAACACCAATACACACGCTACATGTGTGTAGGGCTTCAGGCCTTCCACCCTGACTGTCTATTGGTGCGCGCACCTGTGACACCCAGCAACATTATATAAGGAAAATTGTGGGGGACATCCATTGCATTGGAACCACGTGCTTCTGTGCACTCTGTCCCTCGCTGGAGGAATGACACAGGTTGCAGCTCCACAAGGGAGTGCTTGTGCGCCCTTAAGCCCCATGCTCGACGGTACATCCTTTCATCGCGGGACGTTTTTTTGCAGGTTTTTTTCCGCACATTTTTTAACAAAAAACCCATCAAATTTTTATTGGGGGGGTTATAAAATTATATGCATGGGATGTGGATGTTTGGGAATAGATAAAAACTGAAAGGGAATGGGGATTTAAACATTTTTTAAAAATTTGATGGGTTTTTTCGTTACAAAATTGGCGGTAAAAACTCCACAAAAAAACATCCCGCAATGAAATGACATGGAACCCCCTCGACATTCCATCAATAGAGGCCCAGGCACTGGCTGCGCCCATACTTAATACGTGTACTGCATCTTGGCGACGCCGGCTGGTGCTTACAGTAGCAGTAAAACATGGGGGAGGAAGATGTTGCACCCGCAGTAGCCAAAATGCCACGTCCATATACGCACCTTGCCCACTACAGGAATCCAATGTTGCTGGGGCCCCATCATCACTGGGACCCAGATGGATCATGTGGGTGAGGCGACTGGCTATGTTCTTCAAGGCCACAGGTGAGGACAATGACGAAACAATGACGTCCATCATGCTTTACTCGGCTGGCCCGGGTGTCCACAACGTTTTTGAGATTTTGTAGCCTGCAGACAACTTGTCAAAGCAGCTCTTCAAGAATACTCTATGGCGAATGTGGACTATGAGAGGTTCCTCATGAGGACTGCAGTACAGAAGGAGGGGGAATCTCTCAACGCTTTTCATAGCAAGCCACGACGCATGTCAGTTGCTTGCACATGGACCGATGTGGAGCACAAAATGCGCCACCAACTTATACAGGGCTGCTCTTCAGTTGAGATGCCAGATCATGCGGGAGCCCGGAATTACACTAGCACGCATTCTAGAACTGGGGAGATCCCACGAGTTGGTGGTTGTTTGGGCGAACAAAATGTGCTCAGCAATGAAAGCCTTTAAAGTGGAGGATGCATGTGCTGTGGGGAGGCGGCAGTTTCAGAGAGGAGACAAACGCCAGCCATGGAACAGGAAGGATGAAAGGGTGGGGGAGACGCATGGGCGTAATTTTAGGGGGAGACAGGGGTGATTGTCCCCCCCAACCTTCATGGCACATCATTTTGTCCCCATTCATTTGGCTGGGGCCCCTTTTCTTCAGATGTCATGTCCCCCCCAACTTTTTCAGCAAAGTTACTCCACTGGGGAGACGGCCCCATGCCTCAATTGTGGTTATGACTTACCCCATGCCAAGAAATGCCCACGTGTGTCTGGATGCTGCAACATTGCCAACCATTTTGCATGCATCTGCAGGGCGCCAGAGCCATCAACACACTCGAGAGGATAGGTGTCCCAGTGGCCATTGGCACAGAGATCACAGCGCAAGGTAGCCCAAGTGCAACAACCTACGGCAGAGGAGGACGAGCTGGAGGAACATGAAGAAGACGAGGAGAACGTGTTCTTCATCTTGACCATGTCCATGCTGCAACTGTCAAGGCGATGCCAGCCCAAGTGCATGGTCTGCATTTGCGACTCCCCTGTACCCATGTTGATTGATACTGGAGCCTCAGTGAGTGTCATGGTGGAGGACCATTACCAGTAACTGAACACTGCACCACCCCTGAGCAGGACAAACGTACGTATCTTCACGTTCGGAGGGAAACAAACACTGCCCCTGGAAGGTTTGTTGGTGGCACGCGTCCATCATGAGGACACATCCATCAGGGCCTGTTTCTTTGTCATCAAGGGGAGCGTGGTGACCCTTTTGGGGTGCACCACAGCTGAGGCACTGCAGATAGTGAACTTCACATTCAGAGTGTACTTGGAGGACATCCAGGCACTGCTTGCCAGATATGCAAGTGTCTTCTCAGAAATCAGGAAGCTGGTGGGTGACCCCATGCAGCTGCACATTGACAGCATGGTCCAGCCCGTCGCACTAAAACATTGGAGGGTACCATTTCATCTGAGGGAAAAAGTGGAACAAGAACTGGACAATCTGGTAAAATTGGACATCATTGAGAAGGTGGCTTTTCCGACCCCGTGGGTTTCCCGCATTGTGGTTGCAAGAAAACCTAAACAGCCTGACACCATACGCATCTGTGTGGACATGTGCCTCCCGAACAGGGTCATCCGACAGGAGAGAGACATAACGCATGTGCAGTCTCCTTTGGGAAGTACAGCCAGCAGGTGAAAGGTGTAGACATCTTAGTGAGGGCAAAGTGTGGTTTTTGCCCACATTTCTACAGAAGTACGGGGGCAATTGCTCCCTTTGCCTCCCTGCACTCATTACTTATGATTAACTGTACTTGACCTTTTTGTACCCTGGCCTCGGTAGCCCTCAGCACTCATAAGCTGTGTATCTGCACCCAACCGACGTTGAGAGAAAAAGTGAAGCATCGGTCACTGCTGATAAGTTACTTGCACTGGGACGGGAATAAAAAAGGATACCTTGTCAAGGTGACGTGAGGGTGACTACAGGTCTCAGCATATCAAGGATGAAGATATCAGTGTCTCATTTGGAGCTGGAAGTGTGGCCTGAAGGCTAAACATAAATCATGCAGCAGGTGCATTGACCTAATGGCCGTCCCCCTGCCACTGTGTGTTGCTTGTTGCTGCCTGATAATGTGGCATTATGTATGGGCAACACCAGGGTGTAATGGCCCCATGCCCATGTTAAGAGCATGAGCGAAGCAAGGGCCATTAACGTGGGTCAAGGGCCATTACCCCCTGGTGTTTCCCATGGAACGGGTATATAAGGCCATTAGTACCCCGGATTACCGAAGCAGCAACCCAGGGTGCTTAAAAAAAGGATTTCCTTCCTACAACGGGACACCATAAGCGTCCCATTATAGGAAGGAAAATCCTTTACCAACATGGTTGCCGTGAATTAGGGAAGAGGGGCTCTGTGCGGAGCCCCTCTTCCCTTTACATGACGGCTGTGGGTAGCTGAGAGGAAGGTGCGAGGACAGCTGCAGCCAAAATAAGGTAAGTGGGGGGGTTAATAAAGAAAAAAATGTGGACAGAGGGTTGGGGGTAGATGGTGGCTTGGAACACGGGCTTACACCGGCAGTTAAGCCTGCATTCCTAGCCACCTGATTGACTGCCTCCTCCGCCTAATGATTGTTAAAACACTCTCTTCTCTCACATATTATCGATTTGGAAGGCTCTTGCAGTATCACCCCTTTTCCATCTGTGTCCGGTAGAGAGTCGCCTTATTTTTGCAACTTCCTCACTTTGGAAGGGTTCAGCCCTTCTAAACTAGTGCTTGACTCCGCCACTGCTGTCTGCACTCCTACCCCAACTTGCCGTGTGCCCCTAGTTGTGTCACACGTGCCCACATAATCAGCTGCAGAGCCCTGAGTGCAGGCCTTAGCCACATCACCCTCACATCCAGAGAATGGAAGGTGCTCAGTGCTCGTTGGTCAGACCTCATACAGTTCATAGTCACTGTACTAGGTTAATTTCTTGTTCGTCTGGACCCCTGCTCCCCGTTCCCACCCACACACATACGTCTCCTGCTCTCTGTTCTCTGCTTCTAGCTGCCTCTGCTGGCATTTTCCATTTTGCGGGATCTCACTTTCTCCACTTCTCTGTTTATGTTGTGTTATGTTACATAGTCTGGGGGGTCCTTTTAATCAGCAAAGTGGAAATAGAATGCAGGCAAGCGCCAGCATAAGCACTTATTTGCTGCTAGGTCCCCTGCAAAATAGTAGAAGTACTTTTGTTAAAGTAAAGTGTAAAAACAGGCAATATCACTTTTACTCTTTAGTTTGACTCTTTTTTTAAATTAAAAATTAATAAAAGAAATGCAAGCGTTGCCTACAAATTATGCTTTGCAGTATCTACAATGGATTCCGTTGGAATGCACAATCCGAAAATTGTACCTAAGAGAAACGCCTGATGCATAGTAGACACATCGCTACTTATGTCACATCCCTGAAATGGCACCTGAGGCAGTGCGCCACTACCACACTGGACACATGCCAATCGTAAATCGGATTCTTCTAGAAATTCCATCCATTTTATATGCTGTGCTACGAGATTTAACATGTATTGCACTTTATTGTTCATGCGCTATTTAATCAAATACAATCAGAATTGCCAGAGCATAACATTCCATCAGAATCAATACCACATGCCAGTTTCCTAAAGTTCGCATCTGTGAACCAGCTTGAGTAGTTATACCACTGAGAAATGTGGACATGGCATGCTGTTCAATCCGCTAAATACCTTCTGGCTTAAGCAACATGAATTACTAGTGTGCAGTTGTGAAATGGTGCCCCTCGCCCAAGTAGCATCAAAGGTATACATCAGAGAAAGTCTATTGCTACAATCAAAGCCCATAACTGTGATTAGCACAATGGGGTTTCTTTTAAACATACGGTTTTGTGGTAAAAACACATTGGTAGTCCATTTTATTCATCATACCTGTTAGCAATGTCAGAGAAGCCTCAAAATTATATGCTAAATAGTTATAAATTGTGCATAACCTCCAAAGGATTTAGCATTGGTATTGTGATGAATCCCGTCAAGTCATCACTGATTCGCCGGAAAGGATCTCCTCCCATGTGACCAGGGGACGGCAGCCACTACCCGATCCTGACCCTGGGGGTGGTACTATGACAGAGGAACACATGGGATGAGACGGCTGTTGGCGGAAGGTGGTGACCCCATGAGGAGAGTCGCAGTATTCTTCCCTTTCTAGAGAAGAAGACCTTATCATTCCTAAGTTCTTGATGGCTTGTCACCGTACAAATCCCTCCCATTGTAAAACCCAGAAACGCCTTGCTGCAAACCACTCTAGACAAAGTAGCATTCATACCTCACACACACACAACACACACCTAACATCTCCTGTTTCTAATGTTTTTCTAAGTGAAAGTTCTAAACAACATCACGTTAGAAATCCTAGCAATTCTATGGACTCCAACCCCCGTAAAGCCTCAAAACGAGGAAGAGGAAGGAGTTGATGAAGATTGAAATATACACAAAGTTAAATATGCAGACTAGTTGTTTTGGTGAATCATGAGTGCACGGAACATTTAAAGATGGTATCTGCCTTCGAGATGTAGGCGGAGCCAGAGAAGGAAGCAGTACCGGAAAGGACGGTGCTGGATGATATCGCGAGAGCTGGCACTACCAGACAGCAGCTTGCAATTGCGAGAGTTACATACTGGCATGGTGCGATGCCAGGAGAGATGCAGCGGACACCATTGGAGGACTGCTGGTATGCCATCAGTAGCAGCAGAGCTATCGGAGATACGGTTGTGCCGAGATGAAGCAGTCCTTGGTCCCGATCGCGGAGAGAAGCCGGGGGGGTGAACACGAAGCAGCAGGGAGCACTGGATGAAGACCAGCAGTACAAAGGAGGCAGTTCCAGAGAGGAACCTCCATCACAGCAAAGTGCCACAGGTGAGGAATGCTGCAGAATACGATAAGTCTGCCCTGAACCATTGGGGACTCTGGGGCATACCAACAGTCATGTAAGCAAATAAATCAAATACAAATATTTGAATACCGACCAAATAAAGCACAAAGACAGACTTGAACAAGTCTCCATGTATTATGAGATGTCAAGGTGAGGAATGTTGGACCAAGTAGTACATCAAGCACATAAGGAAGAAACAAAGTGAAGTAATACAACTGTGGTATACTAAAGAACAGTAAAAATTAGAAGTCATGCTGAAAGGAGCACATCAGGCAGTGAACATTTTGGAGGAGGGAATACCTGGCAGAAAAGTATACTAGACAATCCACTCAAAGTATATAGAAGTATAAGACATTGTGGTAAGATACCAGTATACTAGGGGATCTGAAGAGCCCATAAGCGGATTCCTGGCAGGAAAGTATACCAGGAGATCCATTAAAACTGTAAAAAGGAAATCTAGCACGAAAGTCCTCATTTGAATGAAATCCTTTTTGTGAACTCAGTACAAAGAAACCCAGAAAGAGCTAAACATTCTGGAACATATTTTTGCACAATCATTTTCTGAACAGAGTATAAAGAACCAAAAGAACTGTTTTTTTGAAAGAGACACTTTTGCCATCCTCAGGAAACTGTTGTTTGAAAGAGACATTTTTGCAATTCTATCTAAATATCCAGGGAAAGAGAACCACCCTATGGGTCCAAGGATTTCTACTTGAAAAAGACTGCTTACATTGGATTTATCTATTTGCTGTAATTCTGAAAATGTTTTTTTGCCAACCATAAGTCAGAGACATTTCCTTGCACCCTTATTTGATCATTTCTAGTGTGAGGGTCATATTAATGTGTTTTGGACACAAGGACAGTTTATAAGTTTGACGACTTGACACAGACTGATCTTTAGTTTCAGTTTCCTTGGTAGGGAAACTCTCTTTAGGATAGGGACAGAGAGGCCTTCATCCAACCCTTTTTGCTTTAATAAAGATGTCTGATAATGAACATATTACAACTTTTTGTCCGCCTCTCATCTCTGACCCCTCACGGTATGTGCAAATTTAAAGTTATGGTCAGTTTTGTGCTTGTATATGATTAAACTTGCCTCTCTATGATTTGAGTTGAGCTAGTGTGGGAATGGGTCTTTTGTTCTCTCAGAGAGAAATTATCCCACTTCACCCAAATGTGAAAAGAGAATTCGCATAGCTGAGCCGGAATCATAACAGACCTGGAAAACAGTGGATGATTAGGCAAGGGAAGGTATGGGGGTAAAGCTATGGGAGAATTGGAGCTCATGGTCAGGATAAATCCTTTCCACCATTTTGTAGTTATTCAGCATGCTTTTTTCATATCTGGAAGCAACTCCCATGGGAGCAAGTTACTCTGGGAAATGCTGGGAAAGAGGAAGGAATTGCCAATTGAGGTTGTCCCACTGCCTCCTAGCAGTACATTTGGGAGCCACACCCCCCCTCTTGAACTGACCTTGAAATGGAGTTGCAACCCTGCACACTCTTGATTTCCTAATGGAATTGTGGACTATTTAGAGCCCCTTTCTATGCTGCTGTTGACAGCTGATCCAAGGAGGAAAGGGTCCCCTTGCCTTGATATCCTTGAGGAAAAAAGAGACAATAATGGAAGAACTTTGAAGTTTGCCTGCATGAAAGATCCCTTGACCAAGACTCTTTGGTAGCCAGAGAAGATGCAGTGTACGTGCATGCCACTCTGAATACTTCCTCCTGTGAAGAAACTGCAGAATAAGTTATCAAACTCTGTGTGATTCTTTTTCATAGACCTCAGCACTTTTTAAGTTCAGAGGCATTTCCTCTTTCACTGTTGTTTGTCAGCACACATCAAGGATACTTTGAGCATGTTTGGGGACAGCAAGCCATATTTAATCTCCGGATGAAATGACATGATGCTTCCAACGCCCCACCCCCTTCTGTGCTTTGAGCCCTGCTATTGTTGTCAAGACTACCTGAAAAATCCAGTTGAGGTATCCTATTAGGTATCCTTTTAGAAGCTGTCTATGCTGCGAATGAACATCTTCAAGTTGCATGTCAACCTTTGCACATCTGGACGTAACTTTACGTCTCGCATTGTACCTACCAGATCACCTGAAAGACCTGCTCAATGCTTTGAAGTCTTGCAAAGAGGCTAAGTTAGAAATTGTGACGTAGATGTCCTTTGCCAGTCATCCTATGTACCCTTACCCCTATCCTATGCGTTGGTGAGGCCCCCATTTTCTTCTCATTTGCCAAAGGCATATAGCGAATTATTTTAATGTTCTGTTTCTCTTTTTCCATCACCTATTTGCCTATTTTTGATATCCCACCTGCAGTGCAATATCCAGTGTACCTGCGTTCTCGTAGAACAGATACAGCCTCTAGTACTGTGCACTTTTCACTTGCAAACTGCTACTGCCCCATTCCTCTATTATTAAATCCATGTCTTCTCATTGCTCCAAAAACGACTGCTTCCCCCAAATGCACTCCATATCATGATTTGCCCACAGTTCTAACCCATGTCAGCCTGATTTGCCCAAGCACACCCTTAGAGCCTCCAGAACTGCTGTGACGCATCCCACTGACCCTAGAATTGTGCCAAAGCCAAGTTATTTTCCACATTTTACTTTATATCTGCCTATCACCAGTGCAACGAATACCCCGTTTCCATACACCAGACAAGCTTCCAACACCATTTGGACTCGTCTGCCACAGAAGAATTCCCTTTGGTTTAGTATCTGCAGCAAGTATTTTCCATGGTCCACTTGCTTGGGAAGAAGAAAGGCATTACCTTTGTGGTGTTCTGAAAGTGAGGCATCATCCTCTGGGTTTGTTCTTTATAAGGAAGATATCTTGTTTTTTGGGAAAATATTGCTATACATGATGTGCGATTGAGGCGTGTGGTCTAGATGTTTAAGAGATGTATTGGTCACCTTGAGCATCAGCAAGTGTTAAGTTAGAGCTATTTCCATCAACTCTTTGGGGCGTGTGCTGAGTGGGAAGGAAGTTTGACCTGAACAGCGCCTTGGTGTAAAGCGCTCTATAAATAAATAAATCAAATCAAATCAAATCAAATCAAATCAAATCAAGACACCTTGCTCCAGGCCATTGCTGAGTTAGTTAAGATCTGTCTTAGGTTTGCTTACATGCTCTTCTAAATTTGTCAAGAGAGTTGCTGTTAAGATTCAGCAAATGAGGAAGCTGCTCAATTAAATGGTTCCTTTCGAGTGGTCGGGAGGAGGTCAGGATGAGCTTAAATCCTTAAAGAAGGACATCATGCAAGCTCGAGGCTCGATAACGAGTGACCCACCATCTTGTATTATGATGCCAGTGAACTGGGTTTTAGAAGTGTCCTATTGCAAATACAAGGAGAGATAGAAAGGACAATTGAATTTACTTCCAAGATGCTGCAACGTCCAGAGACAAGGTCCTCTGTAATAGAAAAGGAAGACCTTGTGTGCGGTTGGGTCAACCTTAAAAGTCGAAACAAATGTGTGCGAAAGGAGCTTCACACTGAAAACAGATCATACACCTCTGAAACAGGTGTTAGAAGGCAGAGGGTAGAATGGTATATCCCATTGGGTTGCATTGCTCGACACATCCATGTAGGACCTTACCATGGAGCGCGAGTTCATACCGGGCAATGATAATGTGATAGCTGAAGGTCTTTCCAGAAAATTGTGTGCGGAAAGGGATGTGGGTCCAGTTGTTCACAGTGTCCAAGTGTGGACCCGGGGAAGAATAGAAAAAGACAGTAAACAGAGACAACTCTTGCAGATTACTGCTATGATGTCCAAGGCAAAGTAGAGGTAATTGGGTAGAATGGCCAAATGAAAGAGTATGGACTGAGGTCAGGATGGAAGGAAGTGTTGTAGTGACTGGAGAAAGAACTGTTCAGCCTGAAGTCGTAGCTGGGACTTTGGGGTAGGATTATCTCATGTGGGCCACGTATAATGAAATCTGGAATATAAAAGGCTCCTTTACCAGGATTATTGGTGGCTGGCATGAGATAATGCGGTTGAACAGCTAGTAAAGCATTGTTTACTAGTGTTCTGAAAGTGAGGCATCAGCCTCTGGGTTTATTCTAACAAAGGAGCCCTGGGAGGAAGTGGCCTTTGATTTCATTGCTCCAATGTAAGTATCTGGAGTGAGATTCAAGTACATGCTGTCAATAGTTAAAACATTTTCCAGACGGCCAGAGATAAGCATGGTTAATAAAGACACCACCAAGTGGGTGCAAGTGATCTGCGATGGAGCTTTACTGGTCACTTGCTCTCTGTTTTGTTCTTGGTAGGCATTTTACTGGAGGAGGCTGAAATCAGGCCTGTCTTGACAGGAAGAGAAGGGGTGGCCCTTCAAAAAGCCCATCCAGCACGCGTGAACGTGGGTGCAGGTGGTCTGCGGTGGAGCTTTGCTGGTTACTTACTCTCTGTTTTGTGCATTCCGGAGGAGGCTGCAATCAGAGCGTGCGGAAGTGGGAACAAGTGCTCTGTGGCAGTCTGCGTGAGGAAGTGGAGGAGTCCACGTATCAAGGACCGAGTAAGTGCTTCCTGTTTGCATCGCCAGTTCTGTACCAACTGTTATAATCAACTTACTTTTCTACACATAACTCGCTGCTTTGTGGCTACGTCACGTAAATTTGAGCAATGAGATCCATGTCTCCTTCTCCACCTTCTTACAACCTGCGCAGTTCACCTAATTCTACAATCAAGGATTGCCCGCAAATCACTATGACAGCCAATTCGGCCCCACAGAAGGCTTCTGTAGACCCTTCTTTGGATAATCCCTTATCTGTTAAGACCGCTTCAGTTAAGAACTAGCATGTTAAAATCAAAGATCATGACCAGATTCTATTGAAGCTCAGATACCTCTGAGGATTCTGCTGCAAAGTACTGTCACAGCAATTGTACATGAGGAGAGGGTGGACTCCATAATATTATTTGTTGAATCATTTCTCCAAATGTGCTGTGAGTTGGGTGATGATTGCCAAATTAAGGACTTGCTGCCATTTAACCAACATCTGGACGTCCAGGGGGTTCTATACATAATCAAGCCTTACCCCAATCCTCCCCCTTCTCCATCCTGTCCATCTTGACTATTGTAGACCTAGAAATGTTCATCTGCGTAGGGACTTTTCCCCAATTTGGACACACTTAGCGCTTCTTCTATCTCAGAGCTACACTTGGTTCTAGAGTCAATTATTTGACTCTATGACAATATAA
Source organism: Ambystoma mexicanum (assembly GCF_040938575.1). Lineage (NCBI taxonomy): Eukaryota > Metazoa > Chordata > Amphibia > Caudata > Ambystomatidae > Ambystoma > Ambystoma mexicanum. The sequence goes on from NC_090931.1 coordinate 128,576,608, forward strand.
AATATATTGTTCAAGAAAACTCATCCAAATAGTTGAAGGCAAATTGACAACCCTTTTGGAGTTCAAATCTAGACAAGCTGTCACCAGAGAAAGTGGGGGGGGGGTTCATTTTTGAAAAATAAATTAATTATTTGAATGAGGGGGATGCTATTAATAGTCCCACCCCTTTAGTAGCCTGTCAATCAAGGCTAAGGTAATCTCCAGATTTATTTGGCACAGCAAGAGCTGAGGAACCTTTAGGTAATAGTAATAACATGGTTCTGCCAATCAGAGAAGAAGAAGAGGAGGAGGCACTGTTGCCCAGGAAATCTCAAAAGAAAAGAAATAGGTTACAATTAATTAAGAAGTCAAAGAATTTACAGAGAAACAACAAGAACAAGAGGAGATCATCAAGGACATTTCTTTGTTTGCTACCACAAGTTATGTTATGTTATGTTACTTTGCATTTATATAGCGCCTTATGTACCATTGGTATGATCTCAAGGCGCTGGTAGGTTGAATGCCCTCGGGAACCGTAGTTCAAGTCAGTAGAGAGAGAGCGAGTCATAAGGTGCTTGTGTGCACCGGATATGTGTGCAGCAGGTGTGGCACTCGTATGATAGCTGTCTCTTAGTGGTAGCTGTGGTGGTTGGGAGATCAGGAGTATGTGTTAGTTCTGGCAGGGTGATACCAGACTGATTCTGTCTGTGTTAGGCCTGAGGAGAACGCCTAGGCTGGCGGGTGTGCAGCCAGCTGTGTTTAGTTAGGATGATGGGGAGTATGTGGCAGATGTTGGTATGAGAACAGCTATACCGAATGTGTCATAGTATCTCTGTGTTCTAGTTGAGTGGTGGTGTCTAGAAGAGAGTAAGCATGGTGATGTGATATGGTGGTTTTCAGTAGGTGCTTCAGACCGAGCCTCTTCATGCTCCAAGCATTCCATGCACTTCAACCGTTCCATGCACTTCAACCGTTCCATGCGCTTAAACTGTTCCATGCACTTCAACCGTTCCATGCACTCTGACCGTTCCATGCACTCTGACCGTTCTATGCACTCCGACGATTCCACGCATTCTAACCAGTCCATGCACTCCGACCGTTCCATGCACTCCGACTGTTCCATGCACTCCGATCGTTCCATTCATTCCAACCATTCCATGCACTCCAAACGTCCCATGGACTCCAACCGTTCCATGCACTCCAACCATTCCATGAACCCCAACCGTTTCATGCACTCCAGCCGTTTCAGGCACTCCAGCCGTTTCATGCACTCCAACCGTTCTATGCACTCCAACCATTCTTGCACATTATCCATTCCATGCCCTCTATCTGTTCCAAGCATTCCATCCATCACATGTACTCCCTCAGTTCTATGTACTCCATCTGTTCCATGCACTTTGTCCGATCCATGCATTCCATCTGTTACACCCTCTTCATCCATTCCACCCTCTTCATCTGCTCCACATGGTTCACCCGCACCACACTCTTCATCCGCTCCACACTTTTCATCCGCTCCACACTCTTCATCCGCTCCACATTCTTCAAGTGGACAAAATTATCGATTGAAATTCCGAGGTGGTGGAAAATTAAGGTAGTGACGATGTAATTGTGGTAGCTGAGACAATAGACAGTACTTCTCCTTCCCTCCCATCTAAGTAATCAGTACATTCGAAGATCAAAAGGAAAATATTTAAGATGGGGTCGGGCGTAAACAAAAAAAGAATCACAACTTTTTCGATTCCACAAGGTATTTCTGATCACGCAGAAATGACTGCCTCGCCTGAGGCTCTGGAGGATAAAGAGGTACCTCCCGGCCTATCTCCTCTGAGCATGTTGACATCTGATGTGATAAATTCACCAGCAGCTGTGCCCAATATAACACGTCCTCAGGTTCCTACCTCTAGAATGGGCAGTTCGGAAGATCTTTTGAAAGATTCACTTTCTGGAAACCACCAGCTCTCTAAGCAGAATCATCGGCTTAGAGAATCATCGGCTTAGAGAAGATCAAGTCAAGACAAGTTCAGGGGGAGATTCAACTAAATAGATCAAAATGAGACTTTTATATTTGGGTGATATTGATTTGGTTGACATACTTGATGACGTCAAAGACAAATTAGTTATCTATTTTTATTCTCATTTTGTGGCCCATCTTGTGTGGGCTCAGAGAGATACTTTTAGGTTCATGGGGTTTGATTTGATTTCTTTTGGGGTTCTGGCCACATTAAGTAATTTCTTCACAATCGATTTATTTGCCCAACGGAAATGGTAACCAAACCAACCACTGTTGATAATAAAATGGACTACTGTACTGCACTTAGATCTGTGACTAATACATGGTCCCAAGATATAAGCTCTGATTCCCAACCAGATTGATCCTGGCTTGCAGCAACATTGAACACAAGTGAAAAACCGAAGGGCACATTTTCTATCCTTTAGCTCTTGGCGGTTTTAATTTCTGATATGGAACCCTTGTGGCCTGACGAATATTATCAAAGCGACATCAGTGAAAACTGTCTTTCAGGACAAAAGCATATTGATGCTGCAAGAGACATTGGTCCTCATTTCGCGTAGGACGGTAAGGGATAACAGGCACCGGTAAGGAGACCGGTGCCGGTAATCCCTTACCGCCCTACTATGAGGTCCCTTAGCGGGTCTCTTCCTTAACACCTGGTCTGACCAGGGGAATGGTTTGGTAAATGGGGACTTACCGGTCCCTCCAAGGTCGGAATAGACTGACAAATCCCCATTGAACCAAACTGGAGTCGGTACCGGTATGGGAGGCAGTCATGGCGCAAATAGCGCTATGACTACCACCATACTCGGAATGAGGGCCATTGTCGCTTGAGCGATTACAAATTGAGTTTTCTAACCTTTTCTAAGGTGGCTACCAAAGGTTCCTCAGGTCAACCATCGGGGGGCGGGTGGGGGGTCTGGCAGTAGCAATTGTCCTGAATCTTAAAATGCATGCTTTTGAAATGCGACAGCGAATGATGGTTTGCTGACAGTGGGGATGCTTTTGCATCCATTCAATCGCTGATCAAGAACATTTATTGGAATACCAAGAAATATTATTGCCATGTTATTCAAACAGCACTAGATGAGATCATTGAGGAATGGTGGGGAATGGGTTATTCAAATAATGTCTATATTGGAGGTGATTTCAATTCTTCTTGTGTCGTGGGTCTGATGTCAAATGTGAACCCTAAAGGCAATGTTAGAGGTGGCTCAGTAGGAACGCTTGACGGAGGGAGACTTTGGGAGAAATACATGAATGTATGGAATTTCCACCTTTTGTTCCTTAAGAACTGGTCTCCTTCGAAAACAATTATGACCTGGAGAAGCGGCCCAAGTTCTTCATGGGTGGACCATGTTTATGTGTCCTGAAACTTACTGCCATTATGCTCAATGCTTTCTATAAATATTCATGAATGTAGTGTTCTTTCAACTATATCATTCACTATACATATCTTGAAACAAAGGCATGAGATGCAAACTATGCTGGCTTTAGCGATCCGGGATAGGGAAGGGTTGAATGTGAAGTGGAACAGAACTTTATGCAATAAAGTTTTGAGTCAACATAGATACATGAACCATTATGAAGCTTTCTCTGTCAGGCATTTCAATGAGACCATTTTTAATTGTTTAAAACAAATATCTGGAAATGATTTGGTGGTAGCTCCCAAGAGACAAAGGCATTGCTGCAACAGCAGGGTTATTATTGCTAAAAGAGAGAGAGGGAGGTAGCTCATGGAGCTTCCTTGCAGAATTGAACTAGACTCAGACGTTATCAGACGTCTGAGGAATAAGATATTGTAGAGACACAGACATTTTATGAAGGCTTTGTGAAGGCATCATGAAGCAAGACACAGACAACAGACTTCGAGCTCAAAATAAAGTGGTTTATTAAATCAAATGTCTGGATGGTTGAAGGCCTAACTTGCCATATGCTAAGGTAGGATTTCCCTACCTAAAGAAACTAAGGAAAGTCTGAGTCAAAGAGTTCAACTCAAAAGCCTGTCTGTTTCCAGAACCTGTGCTTGTGTAGGGATGTTAATAGTCGTTCATTCAGCTCTTAGCTTCATTTTCAGCTCCCCTTCCCCAAGTTCCAGAAAGTTCCACAAATACTTGAGGTTCCCTTCCCCAGGTTCAAAGCAATACAGTTCCACAGAATCCTTGGGGTTCCCGTCCCCAAGTTTCAGGTAACACAGTACAAAAGAAAAGGTCTTGAGGCTCCGTCCTAAAGACAGCCTTTCGGTTCATCAAGTTTCAGGGTTCGCTTCCCCAAGACTTCAATGTAGCAACTTATACTGGTCTCAGTCTTTCAATGTTTAACACAACTCCAGATCAACTTGACACTCCTCCTGGATTGCATTAAAAGTCCATTCACATTGCTTTGTCTCGGTTTGTTTCGCTATGTCGTTAACTTTCACAATTGGAGGGGTCTCTGGTATAGGCGCAGTTGTCAGACCATGGTCCACCCATCACAGGTTTCTCAACCAGGAACCTTAGGGTCTTTAGCCCACACAGGTTCTTCTGTGTCTGCCCTGTGTACATATTCATACTCACTTAACTTATTCTTAACATCCTTGTTGCAGTAGTTGATAAGGGTCCCACGTGTAAAGAGAAGTTTGAATTGCGCGCGCCATATTGGTGGCTGGCGTGACAGCGATGTTGCCATAATGGGGCAATTTAGCATGAATCCAGTGTAGCTAATGGGAATGAGATATGTGTTATTTTTAGTGTTGTTTGTGTTTTAGTTGATACATTGTTGAATTGCATGTTTTTGTGTTTTAAGCATGTGCGCAGCATGACAAATGTCAGAACTGCTGATACAATATAAACACAATGTAGGTGTGTCAGGCCACATATCGCTTAACAACCAGGCAGCAAGGAGTTCTACATGGGCATGCGAGGTAGGAGATTTGCATAGGTAAAATCAGTGTGAGGGGATGCAGTAGTCCCGAACATACATGTGTAGGTACACATACATGGGGTTCTCTAGGGAAATAAGTTTTGGACAGTATGAATATACAGATTTGTTTTGCCACAGAGTTCTCTGACAAGTTAGGAATTGCGCTGGCTGAAAACATGCGTTGGGCAATTGAACTCTGTGTGACTGAGTGTAAAGACTTGGGCAGGGGGATTATCGGTAATCTCAAGGACTTCAGAAACATGGAATTTAAGGAGCAGGTATTGTCTTATTGTATTACTGTTGGGATATGCCTCAATGTATCTCAGTGCCTCTTTTCGCTCCAACCAATATTGAATAAACCCACCACTGTTTACATTGGTTGACAAGCGAACAACATCCCTTTCCTTACTTAGGCTATGTATTTTCTTCTTTAACCACCCTTTTAATTTTGGCTGTGTGTAGCTCACCATTTCTTTCTCAATCCCCTGCAACCATTTATTGTGTTTTGTCCACAATTCTCCAAGCACACCAAAACTTTTATCGTGACTTATGTTCTTGTATGCTAGGTATACATCCACTATAATGGTTCCATTTTCCAGGTTCATCAGGTTTTCACAACACATTACATTTATATTCCATTATAGCAACTATTTTGACTGAATCCTCCGTTTGTCCTGTAGAAGGTGTTGGGCCTTCCAAGAGTCGGCAAACTCTTGCATACCTGGGAGTTTGTCCCAAGAAGTTGGTAGTAGAGGATGGTTGGCTATGCCAGCCCAGCACCACATCGTCTCCTTCACCGCCAGACCTCAGAGGCTGCGGGACCCTTGCATATTTTGAGAAGACGGGAAAATGCGTGCCCCTTTACAGGTCGCCAGGAGCCCCTTGTGAATCATCCTGCCTAAAGTCAGCGATTTGTCCAGGCAGACCAGGACGGGGAGGCGAGCGCCTTGACGGGGAGTCAACAGCCGAGCAGCAGCAGCAAACCACCGAGTGTAAGTATTGACTGAGTCTAACAGCAACTGTGGGTGTGAGGGAGGGTATTGAGTATTGTGGAGTATGGTTTAGTATCGTCGAGTATTGTCAAGCATTGTTTAGTAGTATTATAGTGAGTAGGGATGGGAGCAGAGGTAGAAGACCCTTTTCTATGCTTAGGGCTTATTTGGTCTTAGAGATAAAAGGTTCTTTTGAATAACGTAGACTATTGACTCAAGGGCTTGGATGACAAAAGTTATGTAAATAAGGTATTCCTGTGGGTTGGGCGTTTTAGCTCGGGTCATAAATGATGGTATCCCTGCCAGGGTTAGCAAGGGAGCTGACCTAGATTACAGAAGTTGAGTCGACTGGTTAAGTCTCCTGCAGTGAGACGTTTCACACGATAGGCGAAGCAGCGGGAGCAGTTCAATCACAAGAGAATATTGGTATACTCGGCCTGGAGTTTAGGAAGGCAGCTGTGTGGTTTTTGTGTGGTTTGAGAGTAACGGGTTATTACTATGTGTGCACAATATCTGATTTCCCTATGTCATTCTGGTAGCGGTTTGCATATAGGACACGCAGGGCTTGAAATGGTGAGGAGCTAGTATTGGAAACTTGGGATTGGTAGACGAGGTGAGCAAGCGGCAGTGCACGGATGGCGCATGCGCAAGATTGTGGGTGTGCCTGAGAAGGCAGTGGTTGTAAAGGTGGGGCGGTGCGTGGAGCACGCCTGATAAGTTGTGGAGCCAGAGAGGCTCGTAGACACTGAAAAGTATTATCATTACAATGGGACTTTTCCCCCTAAGCTGTGGATTATCGAAACCCTCAACTTGAGTTCAAGTAAAAGATATTGAGATGTACCAGGGAAAGAGTGGGGGATACGCCCTTTCAGCATTTGTGTAAAACACTTCCACCTTACAGGGAAAATATATGTAAATATAGCATTAAATGGTCCAAATGTACAGAAGGGAAGTTAACCAAACCATGGCCACCTTGTGGAAGTTTCTACAAAAGACGTGAAGCAAACACTATTGACACACACTTACAGGGTACCTATAAGGGGAAGAAATTCACCAAACGCATAGCCATATGATATATTTTATTTATATCGCACCCATATACAAGTGTTTCAGAGTGGACTGAGGCAAGGGAGGTGAACAAGGGAGGACCAAAAAACAATCCTACTAAGCTGAGTGACATTGAGAATGTGCAAGTGCAGGGGAGAAGGGAAGGGGGAAAGTGCAAAGGGCAGGGGAGGAGTGGAAAGTGCTGAACATGTGATCAAAACAACAACAGGTAGTGCTGCCAGCGGTTGGTAAGTGCCATAATAAGGTGAGGGTGTCAACAACTGCAGGAAGGGGACTCTAGGGTTCCAGATACAGACCCAAGTGCAGGGGTTGCCAGGAGGCAGTGCAAATGTGCGGCAGGGTGGGCGGGTTTCTGGGCCCGAAATCAGAGGGTATCCAGGTGCCAAGTGCTGAAGCAGAGAGAGATCAGCAGGGGAGAAGAAGCACGAAGACAGAAGCACAGAGGAAGGTATTGAGGTGCTCCCGGAAGCGCAGATGGTTCTCCTCAAGTTTCAGAGAGGCAGGGAGGCTGTTCCAGAGGGAAGCCCCTAGCCGAAGAACGAGATCTACCGCCAACTCGTTGCTTGGAGAAACAGCTGACCCTGAGGGAGTAGGAGGTGGAGGAGCGAAGAGGGAGAGTAGAAGGTATTGCGGATCAAGGCCCCAGAAGGCCTTGTGGACAGCAAACATTATTGAACATAATTCTTGCAGCCACTCAGAGCCAATGAAGAGATTTCAGGGCTGGAGAGATACGATCCCTGGGCTTGAGGCCAAGGACAAGTCTCGTAGTCCTGTCTGGATGAGTTGCAGAGGGCACAGAGTAGTTGCAGGAAGATTTAGCAAGAGGCTGTTGCAGTAGTCCAGCCTAGAAAGAACCAGAGCTCTAGAGACAGTGAGCTTCTGGGGGAAGAACAGGAAAGGAAGAATACCTCTGAGGAGGTGCAGTTTGTAGTTTGACTTCTTAGAGACATCAGAGATGTGTGGAGAAAAGGAAAGCATGGAGTCAAAGATGACCCCAAGGTTCTTAGCCTCACAAGTGGGAGCAGGGAGAGGGCCAAGGGAGACCAGCCAAACAGTGATAGGAAAGGAAGGTGTAGGTGTGCCGATGAGGAGGATCTCTGTCTTACTGGCAATAGGCAGAGGTTGTTTGGTGGCATACCACTCCTTGGATACCAGACAGACAGTCAGAGATGAGAGAGGGAGAAGAGGTGGCAAAGGGGAGCCTGAAAACAAGCTGAGTGTCATCTGCATAGCACTGAAAATTGGAGCAGAGAACAGCAATGTGGTGGGCGAGGGGTGCCAGGTTTTGGTTGAAAAGCCAAGGAGAGAGGTTAGACACAAGGGGAACACCAGAGGTAGAGAGTGAGATAGAGGAAAGGAAGGACCCAAGTTGGACCTGGGAGGGTCGGTTGGAAAGGAAGGAGGCCAGCCAGGCCAGTGCCTGATCAGTGATACCGAGTTTATCATGGATGTGGTTTAACAGGATGGTGTGGTTGACCATGTCAAAGGCAAAGAGAGATAGAGTAGGATGAGGACAGATGGGATATTGGAATCCCGGTTGGAGAGCAGGTCTTCACGGATGTTCAGGAGAGAAGTTTCTATAATTCTGGCAGCTCTGAAGCCAGATTGATGGTCATGGAGGCAACCAACAGAATCAGTGTGAAGACTAAGGTGGGAGATGGCAAGCTTTTCCAGGGGTTTGCCCAGGAAAGGAGTGATAGAGATTGGGCGATAGTTAGTCGGAAAGGAGGGGTAGGCAGTGGGTTTCTTGAGAAGAGGGTGCACAAGAGAGTGATTCAGAATGGAGGGGAAGGCTCCAGAGGCAAAGAAGTGGTTGCAGAAGTCAGGCAGGGCAGGAGCAAGGGTGTCAATATGGTCCTTGATGGTTTTGGACGAACAGGGAAGAACCTGTTTTGAGGAGACTTTCAGAGATCGGACTTGTCTGGAAATCTTGTTAGGGGAGAACAGAGGAAAGGAAGAGAGACTGGGAGGAGAGGTGGCTGCAGGAGGGCCGGGTGTAGCAGAAAGAGAATAGAGAAGAAGAGGAGGGAATGAGAGGGTGGACAGGATGTCCTGGATTTTAGAGATGAAATGAGAGGCCAGGGCTGTGCAGAGGGCCTTGGAGGAGACAGGAGAGGTAGAGACTGCAGCAGGATTGGCCAGCTCCTTGCAGATTTTAAAGAGTTCGGCTGAGTTGTAAGTTGCCGCAGAGAAGTGGGCTCGGATGTGGGCTCTCTTCTTAGTGCAGCCACAGAGCCGGTATTGCCTTTGGAGCAGGTGGCAGGCCAGTTTGTTAGAGGATGCACAAGAAGCCTGCCATTTCCTCTCAGCCACCCTACACTTGCATTTAAGGGTAACAAGGTCAGAGTCGTACCAAGAGTTGCACTTGGCTTTGGACTTCAAATCCTCATGATAGGTGCAAGAACATCGAGAGTATCAGTGATAGCAGAGTGGAGCTTGGATAGGGGAGTGTCAAGATGTGAGTCAGCAAAGGTGGAGGAGAGGGAGAGAAATAGGCAGCAAGAGCCTCAACTGACACAAATATTCAAGTTGTGGCGCATGTTTCAGAAGGGAGAGGGGATGCCGCGAGGTGTCAGTGGATGCTAAGCCAGCAGGAGGTGAAGGACCAAGGGACCCTTCCCTCCGCACCTACCCTGTCCCTCTGAGTGTAGTATCCTATGATACAGACGATGAGCAGGGAATCTATCCAATGAGGGAACTAAGAGCAGCACAGGGGTATTCAAATCTGACATATAAGCCACCACCATATATGAAGGAGGAGAAGCCAAAAGGTGCAAGACAGCCAACTAGTGATTCAGAAGCAAACAGTGATGTGCAGCAGTGCTCGAAGGAGGGGCTTGAGGGCATAAGCACTAACATATGGATATCAGCGAAGGTGCTTTTGAAGCTTCAAGGGAAGACAAATGGAGAGGCAGAGGGGGTGACTGAGGCGATACAAAGCCTGAAAAGGGACAACAACACGACAGACTGGGCAGAACTAATGGACGTTGAGGATAGAAGGGAGAAGGACAGGGGGGTGAGATTAGAGCACGAGGACAGAGAGAGAAGGAGAGAGGAGAAAATGGAGAAAGGGAGCAGGAATAAAGAATAGAGAGAGATCTCAAGGAAAGGAAGAGGGCAGAAAGGGAGATGAGGGAGAAGAGGGAAAGGGAACTGAAAAAAGCAGAGAGATGGAGAGAGATAGCAGAGCAAGAAAAACGCAAGTTAGCAGAGAGGGAACAGAGGAAGTTGCATTTCGACAGACTGGCAACGGAACGAACGCGCAGAGAGGATGACGAACGAGCAATAAGGCCAGTGAAGAAGCAAGTAGCACTGGATAGGGAAAGGAATAGATTTGAGGAGGACAGACGGGCTGATCCAGACAGCACAAACTCTCGGGGCAGGAGCGCAAATGAGGGAGGTGGAGCAGGTCTTGGGGTCTGGGCAGGAGGAAGCAGGGGCGACTTGAGAGAAATCGAACTTAGCATGAAGCCCAACACAGACTTGACATCGAGAAGACTGAATTTCCCAGATGATTTTTGGTACAACATGGACACGGGGTCTGAAGATGAGGACAAATACAGTGGGGACGAGAGGGGGGGGAGCAGTATTGATCACAGTCCACGGGAACGGTACAGACAAATGGGTATCATGGGAGCTCAGGACGCATACACAGGGAGGAGAGGGAGGTGGCCCAGATGAGCAGACACAATAGACGGGCGACTTTTGCACCTCACACAGCACCTATATTAATAGACTAAGGGAGCTCCCAGGATGAAGGATGGGGGAGACAGCCATAGCTTGCTTAAGAGGACGATTGTCTAGAGCGTATGATGATAATAGGAGGGTGCCTATATTGGAACCAGTAGATGTATGTGCAGACATAGATGAAGAGAGGGGATCTCGACAAATTAGGCTGACCAGAAGGTCACCTGAGGAGATGACAGCATACACACAGATACCTCTATTGGAGAGAGGAGGGGTGAGATCTCAGTATGTGCCATGGAAGCACACTGACGCGGAAAATGTGATGTGCAGGTTACCGTCATTGAGCGCGGGAGCTGGGAAATAGATTTATGAAATGGAGAAGATGACAGCTGGCCATAGGTTAGCAGTGGGTGACGGAAAGGGGCTGTTAGTATCAATATTGGGAGACACAGCAGATCATGTTTGGAAAAGGACAGGGTTTCCAGTGTGACGACACAGAACACAGCACATGATGGGGCACCATTGCATACTGCAGGGCGGCATTGTGGCAGGCATTGAGGACACAATATCCAGACACGGCAGACATTGAGGTGATTAAGTCACGCAAAATGAGGGAAGATGAAGATCCTGTGCAGTACATTCAGGAGATTCAAGAGATTTGTCACCTCGAAACTCAAGAGCCTTGGGACAAAACAGTAGCAATATTCTACCATATATTAGTGCAGGGACTACCAGAACAAGTTCAGAAGAGTTTGAGGAAATTGGTGCGGATGGAAGCAAAAGCATGGCCAGAGATACAGCTCACGATAGTGCATGATTGTAGACTATGGCAGGAAAAGGTTAAGCAAAAAGTGAAAGACAGGAAGGCAGATGAAGCGAAATTAGTACAGAGAAAGCTATCAAAGTATGCAATGGAAGGGGCAGTTTTAACTGGCCCCACCCCACAGACACAGCAGCAGCTGCAGCATCAGCAGCCAAAACAGTTCGCACCGCCCATGGGAGGAGGGTATATGGGGTGGGGCAGCCCACAGTAGGGGTTTCGAGGAAGGGGAGCACTGCAAATGGGGCGTGGCTTAGGGCCACAGATGCATCACAACCTAGGGGGGTTTCCAGGAGGATTTTGGAGGCATGGACAACAGATGCAGCAGAAGCCAGGAGACTTTTTGAGGCGTTTTCAAGGACAAGGGAGGGAGCCAGCACAGTGATGGACCTGTGGGCAGCTATGGCACATCTCAGCGCTATGTCGATTTAGTGAGATGCAACAGAGTTGGTGCTAGCAGGGCCAGAAGCCATATCAAGGGGAACAAGAAGGTTATTATGCACAGGACCAGCAACCGCAAGGGCAGACACAGGGTAAATATCAAAAGATGCCACAAGCACAAGCACCAACAGTACAGATGCAGGTACCACAGATGCCAGCACCAATACCACAGTATTTACAAGAACCACAGATTAGAGGGAGCACACAACAACTAGCACAGATACAGAATGACGACGCACCAGCACAAGTGGACACAGTGGCGACAGTACCCGACCAACGACTGGGGGGAGTTACCATGGTAGAGAACAACCCCTTTACAGGAAATGGGTTATCCCAGTACCAAGAATAGGACAGCCCACAGAGAAACTTGCTGTGTCCCATCCTGTCGATCACACCCAACCCTGCAGAGGAACCTTGCACAGGGGTGGCGATAGGTGACAAAACGTTTTCCTTTCTTGTTGACACTGGGGCGACTAGGTCATGCATTAAGGAAGGAACATTTATGTTGTCAGGTGATGCCACGAACACTCAAGGATTCTCTGGGCCTCGAAAAGTGGTTCCTTTTACTGATAATATCTCACCATCTTTAGGAGATTATGACTTATCACTACCTCTATTTTACTCTCGACAGACACCAGTATATTTATTGGGACGAGACATCATAAGCATACTAAACATGACCATCTCATTCACAGACAAGGGCATAGTGTGCTCAACACCAGGCATACACATGTTAAATGTAAGGCAGATTGTTCAAGCATATTGTGGACATACGGTACAGAGGGGGATGACAGTGGAACCAGAGATGTTTCAACATGGGACTGACATTGCCATTGCATAGAAGCCAGGCATTGCAGGAAAGGTGTGCCGAGTTCCAAACAAATACCTGTTCAGTCCAGAAACACCATTGGACGAGCCAGAAGGAACAATAGTGTCCATAGAAATAGAGGCAGTGTTGGCAAGGGGGCATTGGATTGCACTACATGGGATGAATGACACAGGAAGGGCATGGTGAGCAATAATTGCAGTTGCAAAAGGGTGTAGGCTGACCACGGTGACAGATGATGAACTATTTAAAGAAGAGAGACAGGGACTGGAGATGGTGTTCAAAGAGTGTAACCTACTGGTTACAGATACACTACAGAGAAGTGCCACAGAGAATGGCAATGGTGCTGGAGGTACCGCCCTCATTTTTGGAGGAGGACATGGCCAAAGTCCCATGCAGTTTATGGACCACAAGTCCTTATGACTTGGGATGCATAAAGAGCATAGGAGGGGTGAAGATTAAACTGAAAACAGTAGTGATTTTGCCATGAGTAAAACTGAACCCCCTAACCAAGGAGGCAGAGGAGGGCATTTATGACACAATTACAGCTGTGATTGACAGAGGCATTCTGGTACCATCAGAACCCCCATGTAACACCAGTGTACTCTGTGCACAAGGCAAATGAAGATCATGGCATTTTATTCAGGATTTAAGACCTCTTATCCATGTTGTAGAAGCAGAGTATTCACTAGCAGCAAACCCAGTGACAGTTTTGTGCAGCATTCCAGCAGAAGCTGCCTGTTTCACGATCATTAATTTGAAGAATGCCTTCTTCTTAGTGTCACTACACCCAGACTCACAAGACTTGACCAACTTTATCTACAGAAACCAGAAGAGGAAACATACTCCTTTGCCACAAGGGTACTGCAAGTCACCATCTATCTTTAACAGAGCGATACAGATGGATTTAAGTAACAAACAGACAGAAAGCTCAGTTTTACAGTATGTAGATGACATTTTGATTTGAAGTGGCACAGAAGATCAGTGCAGAAGGGACTTGGTGCACATGCTGAACGTGCTAACTGACAAAGGGTACAAGGTGGACAAAGCCAAATTACAGTATTGTCAGAAGGAGGTGCTGTACATTGGGCAGGTGATATCCAAGGACAGCCTACAGATTGCCCCATGGAGAGCAGAGACAATACGCAGGACACCCCAGCCTATGACAGTGAGGGCGATGCAACAGTTCTTGGGGTTGTGTAATTACTGCAGAGCATGGATCTTTGACTACAGCACGTACACAAGGCCACTACTGGGCACTCTGGAAGAGGCACAGAGGGGAACCAAGACACTGATATGGACCACCGAGATGACTAAGCCTTTGAGGAACTTAAAGAAGCCATAATTACAGCCCCAGTGTTAGGGACCCCAGACTACAAAAAAGGCATTTTTATTATTCTCACACACTGACGGTGTAGTGATGAACGTGGTACTGACATAGAAGACAAGCCTGGGACACAAGCCAATTCCTTAAAACAGTGGACAACTTGACCCAGTGATGAGAGGACATTATCTGTGTGAACAAGCTTTGGCAGCTGCAGCCTTCACAGTGGAAAAGTCATCAGCAGTAACAATGGAGTGCACTACCACATTTATTTATTTATTTTAATTCTTGTTACTCGGCACATGCCCGTGGGCCTCAGGGCGCACAGAAAATGAAAACAAGACAGACAAAACAATAAAAGACTGGAGCAGAGGAAGAGTGGAGAAGTCATCGGATCACTCTATGTTAAAAAGGTGAGTCTTTATAGCTCTCTTGAAAGAGGGTAGTTTTGAACCTGGCGTATTGCAGGTGGAAGTACATTCTATAGGAGAGGGCCCTGGAAATCAAGAGTGGTACCTCCAAATTTGGCGATTTTGAATCTGGGAGAAACAAGTACTGTAGCAGTAGAGGAGCGAAGGTTCCTGCCGGTTGTCTTGAAGTTGATGCATTGTGACAAGTATGAGGGACTGCTTAGGGATACACACTTGTGTGTCATTGTTTACACTTTATGTGTTATTCTGTGTTTTTTCAGGAAGCCAATGTAGCTTCTTTCTGTAGGTGGAAATGTGAGTGCAGTGCGATTGATTAAAGATGGTGCACACAGCATAATTCTGAGCCACCTGCAAAGATTGTATGTTGGCAGTGGTGGTGCTGGACAGTAGGCTGTTACAATAGTCTAGTCTAGAATTTATCAACGCAGTGGACAGAAGTGCACAGTTTTCAGTTGTTATAAATTGGCGAATATAGTGTATTTGTCACGATGCCCTCTCCCGGGGAGCCGGTTCAAGCCCTGCATCCCCGAAAGCGGACATCCAGTCCCCAAGGAAGGACCCAGCAACCCCATATAGGGGCCCTTTGGACCGTGTCCTGGCGCCTATGGCG
The DNA here is from genome assembly GCF_040938575.1 of Ambystoma mexicanum. Classification (NCBI taxonomy): domain Eukaryota; kingdom Metazoa; phylum Chordata; class Amphibia; order Caudata; family Ambystomatidae; genus Ambystoma; species Ambystoma mexicanum. Next base: position 128,591,698 of record NC_090931.1, read on the forward strand.
CCAGGCTCATAAAAGACATCAGTCCTGGCGCCATAGGCGCCAGGCTCATTATGGGAGTGCTTGGGTGCACTTACCTGATGCAGACCATGCTGCAGGATCCCAGCCTCCTTGAGGCCTGAAAGGAACTACTTCACCTGTGGGACTAATTTACCATCCGGGCGTGGTCAGGGAAGGATACATACCTGATTGGAGGAAGGATACATACCTGGAACGTCTTCCAAGGCTATTTAAACCCCACCCGAACAGCCACACGTGCTTCGCGTTGTTCTGCATCTAGCAGCTGGACGCTCACCGTGTCTGCTCCTGCATCCTGACTTCTGCCACGCCTGCCAGCACCCTTGATCACCTGCAAAGGAAGAGAAGAAGAGAACAGAAGAAGGAAAAGTCCTTACCTGCTAAATCCGCATCCCGGAGACATCTCGCCGACAATCCTGAAAAGGAAGACTTTTGTTTAAAAGCTCATCGCGTCGATCGCTGCAGCGCCGCATTCCACTCACCTTTACAGGGCGCCTCCATGTTCAGCAGCGATCATCCGGATTCGCAGTCACGCCCCAGCGCCTAGGGAGAAAAAGACCAGAACAAAAGGTGAGAGAGAGAAGGGAATAAGGAAAGCTAAATCTCCATGTTAAGACTTACCTGTTGATTCATTCCCTCTTCATTTCGGGTCCGCGCCGCATCCTGGCATTTCCGGACCCCGGCCCCTAAGGGGAAAAAGAGACATCAGCGTTAATGAGCGAATGAAAAGACATTACCAAAAAACGCTCATTAAAGACCTGATTTCTACAAGGATTTCACCTCTCATCTCGGGTCGCTGCCTGTTCCCTGGCATTCCGTACCCCGGCCCCTATGGGGAAAAGGACACTAGCATAAGTACATTAATGCATGGACACAAGGGGAACCTCTTATCAAAAAACTTACCTGGAAGCCAAGCAAGTTTGGTTCTCACCAATCCGAAAATCCAGTGAAGTAACTGGATACCAACGCGCCCCTGCATCAGAAGCAGGATGGAGAGCTCGTCCTTCCAGACCCTAAGGTGAGACGCTACGAGGAATCACAGAAGGGTTTCGAGGAGGGTGAGAGGGGAAAGTGGGAGGCCGATTGCATTACCCCGCAGACAGTTAATCCCCTATTTTCGCCTACAGAAGGATACTTCTGCGAGCCAGACAAGCCAGATTTGGGGGCCCGGTCCAGTCCGTCTTCTGAACCCTGCGCATCACCTTAGAAGAGGTCACAGCAGCGCGAACCAGGCCAGCGCCTCCGTGGGAGTCAGGTGAGCGTTACAGAACGCGAAGCCTTCCTACAAATTCCCACCCAGGCTCTATGGAAAGTTCTGAGACTGATCAGTTGGCCCAATTACTGGGGGAATTACGGGCTGAAGTACATGCCGCTCGTCAAGAGACTAATGCCCTCAGGAGGGAATTAATAATATCGAAGGAAAGAACTGATGACCTGGTCAGACAGCTTTTGCAAGGTCAAGCTGGGCAAACTCCACTACCCGGTTCCGGAGGGAACCACGCTCCTGTGGTTTCCAGTAACCCTGTGCAGATTAATTTACCTGGAAACATGCCGCTGGCCCCACCCGAACGCTTTGCTGGGGACCCCAAACGATTCGCCGTATTCATGAATCAGTGTCGTTTGCACTTCCTATGCAGACCTGGGGCCTTCCCTAATGATCAGACCAAGGTAGCCTTTGTATTGTCATATCTCAGCGGCTGCACTGCCGATTGGTCAGTTCCACTGGTTACTCAAGATGACCCGATCCTCCGTGATTTTCAAAGGTTTCAAGCAAGCATGGAAAGGTTATTTGCTCGACACTCTCAGGGGCAGGCTCTGAATGACGAACTTCTATCCCTGCGACAGGGCAATCAGGACCTCCTATCCTATATTGCAACCTTTAATAGACTAATTGTGGAAACGGGATGGCCAGAGGATAAAAGAGTCACGTTGTTTTATCGAGGCCTACGCGGAGAACTTAAAGATGTCTTGGCCCAAGTTGTAAATCCGCCCCAAGAATGCACAGAGTATATAGATTTAGTGGTCCAATTGGATCACAGACTTCAAAACAGAAAAGAGAATCGGTCCAGGTTTGAGACCCGGGTGTTGGTCAAGACCCATGCTAATCCCAAGGGAGTTGATGTCTCTGAGCCTATGCAAATTGGAGGGGTTAAAGGACCCTTAACTCAAAAGGAACGTGAAAGGAGGTGGCAGTTAAAATTAGGTCTTTATTGTGGGAATTCTGGACACTTTCTACGAGATTGCCCGGCAAAACCGCCCCCAAAGGCGGTAGGAGCCGCTGATAAAAACCATGAAGACTCTGTTTCGGGAAACGACTCCGCCCGACAAGTGTATGGGTCCGCTTGCCGAGCTTGAAAACTAACTCTCAGACCTCGCATTTCATTGTGCCAATGGTTCTCGTAAATCCTAAGCGGTTGCATGCAATAAAGGCATACATCGATAGTGGGGCTATTGGAAACTATGTGGATCGTAAATTGGCTCTAGGATTAACCTCCCTCTCCGTCCTAAAACCAGCAAAGATGTCATCACCACAGTCGATGGAACTGAAATTGCCTCTGGACCGGTATCACATTCCACTACTGAGGTGACTCTTATTGGTCCCGACGGCCATTAGGAGGGTGTTGTGTTTGATGTAATCAAGGCTCCACAGTTTCAGGTTATTCTTGGAATCCCTTGGTTAGAGACACATAATCCTCAAATTAATTGGCGAGCTAAGAGAATAACCTTCCCGGATTGTTCACAAACCTGCTACCCAGAAAACCTGAAGATTAATCTAGCATCTGTAACCTCTGCCTCCATGCAACTATCTCCGGAATACCAAGACTTTCAGGACGTCTTCCAAAAGGAACAAGCCAACACGTTACCTCCTCACAGATCGTACGATTGCCAAATCGATCTGGTGCCCGGTGCACAACCCCCTTGTAGCAGGATTTATGCCCTTACTGAACCTGAGAACCTGCATTTGAGACAATATTGGATCAATACCTAGCTAATGGTTTTATTCGCCCGTCAAAGTCCCCGGCATCCTCAGCTTTGTTCTTCGTGCCCAAAAAAGAAGGCGACCTTAGAACTTGTATCGATTACTGCGCATTGAACCAGATAACGGTTAAAAACTGCTATCCTCTGCCTCTGATCCCTGAACTCCTTGACCAGGTGAAGGACGCTTGCATATACACCAAGTTAGATCTCCGGGGGGCTTATCATCTGGTACGAGTTAAAGAAGGCGACGAATGGAAAACTGCCTTCCGTACTAAATACAGATTATTCGAGTACCAGGTGATGCCTTTCGGATTGTGTAACGCGCCGGCTGCCTTCCAATACTTCATGAATGATGTCCTTCGGGAACTCATCGATGTTTGTGTTGTCGTATATATCGATGACATTCGGGTGTACTCCTCTTCGGAATCTGATCACAGAAAACACGTCAGGGCAGTACTTGAAAAACTGCGCCAACACAAACTATTTGCTAAATTGGAGAAATGTGTTTTCCATACCACAGAAGTCGAGTTTCTAGGTTTCATCCTGACACCCAAAGGAGTCCGAATGGACTCAAGAAAAGTGGATGCCATCCTCAAATGGCCATCACCTAGCTCTGTAAAAGGGGTTCAAAGCATGCTCGGCTTTGCCAATTTCTATCGCAGGTTTATCCCGGAATTTTCACGCGTGGTACAACCCATTACTGCACTCTTGAGGAAAAATAAACGCTTTGAATGGTCTGAAGAAGCCGAGCAGGCCTTTCAGGATTTAAAAGCTAAGTTTACCTCTGCACCTATATTGAAACACCTGCGTCCCGATCTCACTTATGTCGTCGAGACTGACGCATCCAGCCTAGCCATGGGAGCTGTCCTGTCCCAAAGAGATCCCGAAACCAACCAACTGCATCCCGGAGCATTTTGGTCCAGAAAATTCTAGGCACCCGAGGTTAATTATGCAATCACGGACAAAGAACTGTTAGCCATTAAGTCCGCTTTTAAAGCCTGGCGGCATTATCTGCTTGGCGCTCGACATACCATCACAGTGATCACTGATCACCGGAATTTACAGTATTTGAAAACCGCCAAGGCTCAGTCATCACGGCAGCTCCGATGGGCTTTGTTTTTCGCTGAATTTGATTTTGTGATTACCTATCGACCTGGCTGCAAGAATGGCAAAGCAGACGCCTTATCCCGAATTGGAATGGGAGAATCTGATATAAACTCAGAACCAGTACCAATAATTCCCGAACAGAGGATTCTAGGCATGACTTTGTTACAGACGCTTGAAGACATTCAAGCCAGAGTGAAACAACTCCTGGACCCTACAACCTTACAGGATTGGATACAAAAGGGATCAGACTTTACCATAGATAATGGTTTACCTTATTTCCAAGGACGCTTATTCCTGCCACATAAGGAATTACACGAACTAGTTATTTCCGGTTATCATGATACATTAATAGAGGGACACCCCGGTATTGCCAAGACAGAGGAAAAGGTGAAACGACAATTTTGGTGGCCCTCTTGGCGAAAAGATGTTAAATCTTTTGTGATGTCCTGTGGTGTTTGCCCCCAAAATAAAAGTCAAAAGAAAAGACCAGCCGGTCTCCTTCAACCTCTAGACATACCGCCAGCACCCTGGCACAGCCTATCAATGGATTTTATTACGGACCTACCTCCTTGTTCGGGGTACAATACTATTCTGGTAATTGTGGATTTGTTTTCCAAAATGGCCCACTTTATTCCTTTGAAAGGTTTACCTTCAGCTTCTGTCCTAGCCAAAGAATTTCTCGAAAATATTGTTCGGCTACATGGATTCCCATCTATACTAATCTCTGACCGGGGAAGCCAATTCATTTCCCACTTCTGGCGCAAATGTTGTCAAATGGCGCAGATCGATGTAAGATTATCGACCAGTCACCACCCTCATACCGATGGTCAGACCGAGAGGACAAATCAGACCCTTGAGCAGTACTTACAGTGTATGTTACAGCAATCTGAAAGCAACTGGAAAGACATTCTTTGGATAGCCGAATACGCATATAATAATTCGGTACACTCTGGAACTGGCCACAGTCCTTTTTATACTTTGTTTGGGCATCACCCTCGAACCTCAAACCTTGACTCACCTCAGAACCTCGGAATGCCTGCAGTAGAACATCTGCATTCTACAATTACCCAAGCCTTCAAAGAGGCAACTACGCATTTACAACAAGCCAAGAGAAAATACAAGGAGAATGCTGATCTACATCGGAGTGACGCACCTCTGTATCAGATTGGGGATCAAGTGTGGTTAGCTACCAGACATTTACCACTCAAAGGGCCTCGAACTTTTAACCCAAAATATCTGAGACCTTATTCTATTACGGCAATAATTAACCCAGTGGCTGTTAAACTTGATTTACCAGCTAGTATGCGAATTCACCCTGTTTTTCATGTGTCACTTCTGAAACCAGTGGTACCCGGAACCCGACTACTCAAACCTCCAGAACCTATTCTAATAAATGGGGAGCCCGAATTCGAAGTGAAGAACATTTTAGACTCAAAAATGTTTAGGTCAAAACTGTTCTACCTAATTGATTGGAAGGGGTACGGACCTCAGGAGAGGTCGTGGGAACCCAGCGACCATGTGCATGCACCTCGATTAGTCAGGAAATTCCACCTACTCTTCCCAGACAAACCAAAACCCCCGGAGGGAACAACCTTGGGAGGGGCCTTGGGGGGGAGTGCTGTCACGATGCCCGCTCCCGGGGAGCCGGTTCAAGCCCTGCATCCCCGAAAGTGGACATCCAGTCCCCAAGGAAGGACCCAGCAACCCCATATAGGGGCCCTTTGGACAGTGTCCTGGCGCCTATGGCGCCAGGCTCATAAAAGACATCAATCCTGGCGCCATAGGCGCCAGGCTCATTATGGGAGTGCTTGGGTGCACTTACCTGATGCAGACCATGCTGCAGGATCCCAGCCTCCTTGAGGCCTGAAAGGAACTACTTTACCTGTGGGACTAATTTACCATCCGGGCGTGGTCAGGGAAGGATACATACCTGATTGGAGGAAGGATACATACCTGGAACTTCTTCCAAAGCTATTTAAACCCCACCCGAACAGCCACACGTGCTTCGCGTTGTTCTGCATCTAGCAGCTGGACGCTCACCGTGTCTGCTCCTGCATCCTGACTTCTGCCACGCCTGCCAGCATCCTGGATCACCTGCAAAGGAAGAGAAGAAGAGAACAGAAGAAGGAAAAGTCCTTACCTGCTAAATCTCGCCGACAATCCTGAAAAGGAAGACTTTTGTTTAAAAGCTCATTGCGTCGATCGCTGCAGCGCTGCATTCCACTCACCTTTACAGGGCGCCTCCATGTTCAGCAGCGATCATCCGGATTGTAGTCAGCTTCTGTAACAGAATTTACTCAATGCATATCATGAGAGCAAAAATAAACCTGGAGGCTCGGGCTGGAGTAAATGAAAAGCGTGTACAGAAATTTTGCAGTCTGATCCTAAAAGAATTGCTTAAAGAACCACAGCTGTGTTACATAACGGTTAATCACCTGGACTAAGCAGATTTAGTCACAGTGATGCCCACCTTTCTGCATAGCTATATGAAGCCATACAGTACTTAACCTACGGACCTGAAAAGGGAGAAACAAAGACTATCACATTGAAGTAACTGCCATGTCCCTGGACAAGGGTGAAGGAGATAGAAGGAGAGCCTGGAAGCTGGGAAAGACCACAGATATTAGTGAATGGATGAGTATACACTAACGATGGATGGCATGATGGAGTGGTAGGGAGCAATGCACTGACACTAGCCCAATTGGCAGTGAACAAGATGCAGGAGGAAAATGACAAGTGCCTGAAGGAGTGGGATTCGAGTGCAAAGTTACTGACATGGGTGGAGAATGAAGCTGGACAGATGCCGATAATCCCCCTGAAGACACCAGCTCTGTGCTATCAGAACAACAGCGAGGTTGGAGTTGGAAAGAACGTTGGGTGCAAGACAGTTAAACAACTCACAGATATGAAGGCAGTAACGGCAGTACTAATTCCTGGGCCTGTGGATCGAAAGCATATGAGAAGCTGCCACCCGAATGGGGAGGAGTTTGCTCATTGGCACACACCAATATACTCTCATTGATCATACCCAAGAAAGATGTAAAGCTTGATGAATTCACAAAAATGGACAACAATAAAAGAAGGAAAAGATTGGTCCAGGTGACACCAACAGTCAAGGCCGAGAAGATAGAAAACTGGGGAGAACTGAGCAGAGTGAATTGAAGGGAAATTACTTCTTGGAGGCATCAGAAATGGCACTGGACGAGATTCCAGTAGAGCACAGACTGTTCAGCAGGACACATATGTTCTTCTCATCAATAATACCAGGGATACAGACATCCACTAATGCCAAGTGGTTACAGATCACTCGTTGGGAGCTGATGGTAACGATTAACTCTATGGTGAATGGGTTCAACACCATAAAAGAAGAGCTCAGAGCAATAATGTTGGTGGCGCTACAGAATAAAAATGTACTTGATCTCCTCACGGCTATGGAAGGAGGAGTTTGCGGAAAGATAGGGAGTTCCTGTTGCACATTTTTACCAGCTAACGATGAAGATAACAGAACTCTCTCAGATGCAGCAGCACAGCTGGCACAAATGCATGTAAAAATGGAAGATGAGGCATGAGGAACAGGGAAGGATAAGAGCTGGCTAGCGTATATATGGTCATGGATGCCTTCATGGCTCTCAGACGGACTAAAGGTGATAGCCGTAGCCCTCATGCTATGAGCAGCATCAGTTTGTGGGATCAAGATCTGCATGGTAAAGTGCAAGAAAACAGCAGAAGAGGCTATTGGAACGCAGATCCTGATGGATGTGAACATAGGAGGGACGAAGGACGAAATTGTTGCAAAACAAGACAAGCTCAGATTGAAGATTATGCAGTGTGAACTATTTCCAGCAGGATCCCTGGTGTAACCCCGAAGGAGTGTGCTGTTACATGCACTGGTCATTTGACGACCACACAAACAATTATGGACACATTGGAGGAATAACGAAGATATGGCAGCCCAGAGCAAAAGGACTGTCATATAAGGATGTGGTTGACAGGTCCACCAGAGGTGGGAATGAAGAGGGATGGGGAAGTTTACCCCCTCCTCCCCTCCTATAAAATACATGACACGGAAGAAGACCAGGAGAAACCACGATCACCCATACTATTTCAGACCAATTCCCCATGCTCCAATGATTAACAAGTATGTCGAAAGGTACCTCCTCAGCCAGCGCTATAGGCCAGGTGCGGTACAAATCTATTCCAGAGTGGACGAGGAGCACCAGGCTGCTATTAAACACACCTCAACGGACAGCATTGATTCAAGCACCAAGAACCCATGTTGCTGACGTCGATGGAGACACCACGACCTAGCAGCGTTAGATATGAAGCACACGTTCCATCCGCACATCTGGACACTAACACGCGCTCAAACACATGAAGCACACAAGCGTACAGTTCTATAGTTAGAGGACAGATACATATACATACTGTCATTGCTATTATTATTTTGCCATTAGCTAAACACAGCAAGGCAGAAACCGCAAGAGATCCTGGACAGCGCTTGCAGATGCTTACATGTAAATAAACTTATGGAACTGCAGGAGCACCTATGGGACCTGACAGAGCCAAGTGTGACTAACCTATGGAAAATATAGAATAGCATAAACATTTTCAAAGCCGCATTATTATATAGGAAAATTACAGCAGGCCACAGGCCTCTCAGCGAGTATCAAGCTGAGCTGAATTCATACTGGACATGAGCAAACGTGTGAGACAGGACCCACTGCCAAGGCCACCATATACTGATGACATTCTATTCCCTGAATGACAGTAGCCCCAGCTGCAGTAAAAGCGAATAATTCCTCATAATTCAGAGCTGCACAGCTCTAATTCATGGTCTTGGAACACGTGACCCAGCCGACAGAGACAATGGCAACAAACGGCGCTGAGAAAGGGAGCCAATCTCAAGCTACCAGAGAAAAGCTCACAACAAAGATGCTACAATGTGAGACAAGTGTTGCACCGAGCAAAAGAGCACTCTCATAGACTAAAATGGTATTCACAAGTTACAATGCAGACACATAGTCATTCTTGTTACCTTGAAAAGGTACACTAAGAGCTGAGAACCTTTGGGGATCGCAGGCTTGGGGTACTCTGCTCTACCCAATCACAGTTTAGTATCCTAGGGCTGGGTAGCAACGGGCAAGAACGAATTGTAAGACCCTCACACTGCAACATTGTTATAGATAGTGACTTGGGGATGGATCAGACCACCCACCTGACATGGGAGAGCCAGTAGAATAACACGTATAGGCAACCATATAAGTTTATAGGCTCCTGATTGCCAATCCCAGATGTCACTAGGTTTTCTGGAGAAGGCCCCAGGTTGTGCCATTACTCTGATGTAATTCTATGTCAAAACTGGCCTGAGAGCCAGGAGAAGTTGAGATGTCCGCGGATTTCTTATGTCCTTGTGCTGATCCCTGTTTGCTTTGATTGTAATAAACCGTAGTTTGAACTTGCTGTTGACTGAGTCCTCTGTTTGTCCTGTGGAAGGTGTTGGGCCTTCCAAAAGCCCGTGAACTCCTAGTGGCCCTCTGGCATACCTGGGAGTTTTTCCCAACAGGGTCCCACGTCAAAAGAGACGTTTGAATTGCGCGCGCCATATTGGTGGCTGGGGTGACAGTGATGTTGACATAATCTGCCAATTTAGCATGAATCCAGTGTAGCTAATGGAAATTAGATATGCGTTATTTTTAGTGTTGTTTGTGTTTTAATTGATACATTTTCGAATTGCATGTGCGCAGCATGATACATGTCAAAACTGCTGATACAATATAAACGCAATATAGTTGAGTCAGGCCACATAGCGCTTAACAACCAGGCAGCGAGGAGCTCTAGATGGGAATGCGAGGTAGAAGATTTGCAATGGGAAAATTAGTGTAAAGGGATGCGGTAGTCCTGAACATACATGTATAGGTACACATACATGGAGGTCTCTACGGAGATCGGTTTTGGGCAGTATGAATATACAGATCTGTTTTGCTGTACAGTCCTCTGACAAGTTAGGAGTTGCGCTGGCTGAAAACCTGGGTTGGGCAATTGAACTCTGTGTGACTGAGAAACTAGTTTTACAAGATTCGGAAAGGACAGTAGCAGTTTCGATGAATATCAGATGGTCAGTTTCGGGCAGGACCTTTTTATGGCCTATGTGCATTGTGAAGGGGCGATGCAATCTCTGTAAGTATATAGGAGTCTGTTATTTATTGATTTAATTATAATATACATTCAGCCAAAACAATGGCTTGGTATATGATAAAACACAAACACATGATATAAATAACAGTAAAAGCAGAATATCAATCATTATTTACAACTTTCACTATAAGGCTATTCCTAAAACGTTCCATTAGATAGATTTATTAACATTTCTAAACATACTACATAAAATGTCATGATGTGATAGAAAACATTCATATCATTAGCCTCCATTAGTATTTGCCATATCTTGCTTAGATCACTACAATGCTTTGTCCTCATATAATTTAGACTCTTACATTGACACGTGGGGCCTCATTACGAGTTCGGCGGTAGCCATGCCGCTATTGGCGGCAAGGCTGCCGCCGAAATCGCGTCTCGGTCCGGGTCCTCGGGTCCATTCCGAGGTCGGAAGGCCCGGTAATTCCTCCCTCCAAGGACCCGGACACGGTCCTTCCCCATTCCCATTTCAGCCCCCCATAGGGCTGAATGGGAATGGAAGAGGGAGCAAACAACGTGCCATTACGAGATGGCCCGTTGTTTGCTCCCTCTTCCCCTTGCGGGACCCGCTCTGCACATCTGGTGAGGCCAGACGTGCAGAGCGGGTCCCGCAAGGGGAACTCGGAATCGGGCGGTACGGGGTTGACGGCACCGGCACCTTTACCGGTGCCATTAACCCTGTACCGCCCGCCTTGTAATGAGGCCTGTGAGATGTATTGCATACTTAAATTCATTGTCACCCGAAATGCCTGCGTCATCGGTCAGCACGTGCAATGCCTATTTTAGCACCAGTAATCTCAAGTACTTCAGAAACATTGAATTTAAGGAGCAGGTATTGTCTTATTGTAGTACTGTTGGGATCTGCCTCAATGTATGTCAGTGCCTCTTTTCGCTCCAACCAATATTGAATAAACCCACCACTTGACTTTATCCTCTTTGGGGTGTAATCCAAGAGCAGCAGCAGATCGTCTGCAATCTTCACAGGGCACGTCACTTTACTATCCATGTCCAATGCTAGATCTGCTAGATATAGGTTAAACAGGGTGGATGCGAGGATACAACCCTGCTTAACACCTCTTGTTGTGGGGAATGTAGTTGTTACTCTACCCTCTCCGGGCTGTCCGTGTAGAGCACCCTTTATCATTGAAAAAAGTCCTCGAGCAATATTCCATGATGCAAGTTTATTTCACAGTCTGTTTCTCATTACAGTGTAAAAGGCTGCTCTCAAATCAATGAAAGCCCCATAGACTGGTAGTTTTTGCCTCTCCCATGCATATTCAATGTTGGCAACCAAAGATACCAAATGATGGATGCACTGTGGACGATTTAGCTCGAAAACCAGTCTGATTTGGGGGGGAGGATCTGATTTGCTTGTATCCACTGATTCAGTTCTTGTAAAATCACTTTAGCGTACTTTTCTGCTGGGATATCAAGCATGGGCAACATGCGATCGTTTGTTGGATCTTTCCAACATCCCTTTTTATGAACAGGTAGGATTGTGCTTTCTTTCCATGTTTCAGGAACCTGGCCATAATCACCAATACAGGTGAATAGTGTGTGTAGGGCGTGAACCCATTTTCCCGGGGTTAGCTTAATGAGCCCTTTACACGTGCCATCTGGGCCAGCAGCTCCAGAGGTGGGAAGTCCCTTGATTATGTTGGCAATGTCTGCCACTGTTGATTGGCAGTTCCACCTCATGTCTTGATTTTCGTGAATTTCATCTACCGGGTCATTTACCCCCAGTGTCCTTCCTATATGCTTTTTCCATTGTTCTTTGCACGCACTGATGATGGGCACATGTTTCTGTCTGAGCCCATTCACCACGGCCCATATTCCCCTGTGGTTATTGTTTTTCACATAATTGGCTAAACACATCCACATTTCATTTTTACTTTTTGTCTTGTGGTGGTTTCCTTTTAAGTTTTTAATGAGACGCGGTAACTGCTCCCCTATCATAGTTTTCTCTCCTGTTCTAACTATTTCTGTTATGTCATGCCTTAACTTTCTTTTGTCCAGTTGTATCAAATGATCATATCAATTTCTTCCGTTGTTTTCCTGGTTCCATCGATCACGTTCTTTTTTTTCCCTATTGTTTCTTTTATTCCGTGTACCGTCTTAACAAAGTCCTAAATGAGTAAATATACATTCTTTGTGCATCCGCCACCCCGTTTCTCCACAAAAGGTGGGAAAACACGTTCAACCAATTGCCCGCCCTTTTCAAGGTTGGTTGGATTCCACCTAATTCGATTGGCGGCATTGTTTAAGTAGATATCACCATTTAGTTCCAGTTGGCTGGTTCGTCGCTTTGTTGAGATTAGGAAACACACCAGTAGGTGATCACTTTCTTCACGCGCCACTACAGCCATGTCTAGTGCTATTGTTAGAGCATACATTGTGTATTCAACTCATTTTGTTTTCTAATATATCCTTATAGGTAAACCCATTACAGGGATTTGGGAGAAAGATGCAGGTAATACGTTTGCACCCTGGATGATCCCACAAAACATTTCATCCTTCTGAGGCTGACTGATAAAGGGAGTATGATATGGCACTTATAACGCGCCTCTGCACAAGTGTTTCAAGGCGCAACGAGGCAAGGGAGGGGGAACAAAGGGAGGACAGAAAACGATCCTACTAGGCCAGGTGTCATTCAGATCGCGCAAGTGCATGGGATGGGGGAAGGGTGGAAAGTGCGGGGGAAGGGACAGTGCAGTACATGGGCATAGAATAATAACAATAAGTAAAAGTAACGGCGAACAGGTGGCAAGTGCAAAGGTAAGTGCAGACACCAGGTGACAAGAGCTGGCAGTGGGACTGTAGGGGTACAGAAACAGTCCCCAAGTGCACCAATTGAGGTGCCCCCTGGCTTGGGGGGGGAGTACGAGAGTTGCAAAGCAGAGATGTTCGAAGGCTTAAGCGTTACCTCTTTCCTCAATCGCCAGCAGACAAAAGGGCGAGGGGCAGGCGAAGGCGGAAGAGAGTGGACAAAAACAAAAGCAGTGTGTGGCTGGTGGCAAGTCTCAGGTCTAGGCAAGTCCTGTGTGGCTCCTCCCTCTGATCACTTCACAAACTGCTGAGTGTTTGTTTGAGACCCCTTTGCTGCAGCCCGTAGTCCCGGAAGGGACAGTGTAAAAGAGATCAGGCTGCTGACTGCTCACGCATTCAGGATCCATGACCCAGACAAGACCCCTCACCCAGCAAATGCAAATCCTATAACCCCTGCAGCCGTCCATTTGCCTTTACTCCCAATTATCTTTGCGCATGCACACAATGTTTTTAACCCCCATGAATTGGCATGACACAAGAGTTCAATTGGCAAAATTGGCCGCAGTTTTATTTCCATGACAACAGAAGTATTTGTACACAATAGTGACCTCATTCTGTGCGGGTGGCGCTTGCTTGCCGGATTTCCCTTTGCTTCCCCCTATACTTGGTATAGTAGGCCCCCAACTCCCCCGACCCATTGTACCTGTTCCTATCCTGCCCGTGCAGGGGTCCGTGGGTGGGGAGAGCGCTGTTTGTTTTGGGGGGGAAGCTGAGCCTTGTTTGTTCCTACCAGACGCCCCCGCCGTTTAGGCCCCCAAGAGGCGCTGGTCCAGAAGAGCGAAGACCCATTCTGTTTCCTTCTGGCTCGTCCGGAGTCTCTCATTTGTGCTTGGTTGCCCAAACACCGCCAACTCGTCATCCTCTGACCTGGGTGCCCTGCGACAGCAAAACCCAGGTGTCCTCCTCCTTGTATTTCGTGGGTGGGTGGGTGGAAACGAAATTCCTTGTCCTTGTCAGGTGGCGGCGACCGGGTCCCAGTGCAGGAGCGAGATGCCTGGTCCCTGGTCCCGCCTGCTTATATCCTGACAGCCCCGCCCCCTTCCTTTTGTTTGTCCTTCGCGGGCTTTCCGGCCCATTCAGCTTTGGCGCCGCTTCGCCCTTTTGTCCTTTACCCCTCTGGGTGAGGGCCCCCGCTCCTGGCGGCATGACCCCGCAGGGGTTACCCTGCTGCCTCCTCCATTTTGCGGACGTTTTCCGTCGTCAGCTCCATAACCCCTGCAGCCGTCCATTTGCCTTTACTCCCAATTATCTTTGCGCATGCACACAATGTTTTTAACCCCCATGAATTGGCATGACACAAGAGTTCAATTGGCAAAATTGGCCGCAGTTTTATTTCCATGACAACAGAAGTATTTGTACACAATAGTGACCTCATTCTGTGCGGGTGGCGCTTGCTTGCCGGATTTCCCTTTGCTTCCCCCTATACTTGGTATAGTAGGCCCCCAACTCCCCCGACCCATTGTACCTGTTCCTATCCTGCCCGTGCAGGGGTCCGTGGGTGGGGAGAGCGCCGTTTGTTTTGGGGGGGAAGCTGAGCCTTGTTTGTTCCTACCAGACGCCTCCGCCGTTTAGGCCCCCAAGAGGCGCTGGTCCAGAAGAGCGAAGACCCATTCTGTTTCCTTCTGGCTCGTCCGGAGTCTCTCATTTGTGCTTGGTTGCCCAAACACCGCCACGCCACTGAGTGGGTTCTCGCCCACTGTGGCTCCCCTCCTTCCTGTCTCCTTCTCATAATTCCAGTAATCTGGTAGAAATGCCCAGAAAAGAGCTCCATTCCCTTCATGAACGCGTATACTCCGTCCGTTAGGAAGTACATGGGTGTTTCCTCATCCATCCAGCCCAGCCTGCTCTGATGTAACACCCTGCCCCTGCAGAATTTGCAACGGCCCCATTCAGCTTCCTCCTTGCTTTTTTAACTGCTACATGCCTCCCTTGCGCCTGGGGAATACCTTCCGACCATCTACTTTCAGTTTCGCCCCCCTGTGCTGTGATTTCCTCAATGAGCCTGTAATGGCCCCCACGGGACACTCCTCCTCAGGTTGCTCAGGTCGTTCCCCCCCAAGCGTATTACCCACACCTCTGGCTTCTGCCGCTCACTCAGCAATTTCCCTAGCTGCCCCTCTAGCTGAGCCCACTTCGTCCCTGGCACCCTGTGCCACTCGCTCTTGAACTCGCCGGCCGTCAGCGCCACCCGCTGCTGCGTCCGGCTCGCCTTAGCCTTTGGGATGAATGAGTGCCCCCACTAAATACACGGTACGTTTCCTCCTTCCTTTTGCTGCTGTGAAACGATAAAAGGAGGGAACGGCTTGGTTAACTTATATTTTGCGAGCCTGATATATCGTTTGTAACATCCAGAAGACCATCTCCCCACTTTCTTGATGTCTTCCGGCCATGCCTGCTCGGGGACACCTCTGCCCCTACCCCCTTTCCATCTTGCTCCACCTTATTCAGGGTGGGCCTGCTCCGGGACCCTTCTGCCCCTGCCACTTTTCCACCTTGTTCCACCTTAACCAGGGCGGGCCTGCTCCGGGACACCTCTGCCCCTACCACCTTCCCATCTCGCTCCACCTTAACCAGGGTGGGCCTGCTCCGGGGTACTCCAGCCCCTGCCACCCGTCACCTTTCCATCTCGTTCAGCCTTAACCAGGACGGGCCTGCTCTGGGGCAATCGGTTCCTCACCACTTTTATTCACCAAAGCCCCCAACCCATTTACCCTTGTTCTGCCTGCCCTTGCAGGAGTTACCCTGTTGGGAGAGCGCCATTCCTGGCGGGTGAGGTCGGGCTGCATTACTCCTGCGTGACTTCCCGAACCCCTTTGCCTCCATTGCCCCTCCTCTCACTCTTATCCCTCCCTTTCCTTTAAAGGAAGGCTCTACCCTTCCATATTTCTTATCGTGTTCGCCCAATTCCCCTGACCCCTACTCCCTACGAGTTGCTTGGGCTTCCTCCTTGATATAGTCGACCGATACTTAAAAATGGGAGGTTCCCCGTTCCGTTGTCCTGTCCGGCCCATTTCCCCTTACTTAATCATCTGTGGATGGGACCTTTCCCTTCCTTCCGCCGGCCAAAGGTCTCTTGCCATAGCCCCAGCAGCCTGCCTCCCCGCAGCTGATGCCCAGGTCAACAACAAACCCCCTTCCCAATGTTTAACGATGTACCCCCCTGTATGCCTGATGGGGTGGTGATACTTGACTCATGGCCCCCAATCACAACTTTGAAAACCCGGCTGCCCCCTGGGCCAGCCGCCAATGTAAAAGAACCACGTTTATCCGTGTTCTAATCTCCCACTCGTGCACACTCTCCAGTACGCAGAGTCATCTCAAGACTCAAAATAGAACTGGCCTTCCTGACAGTTAACTTGTAGCCAGCGTATGGCGTGTCTTCCTTCCTTGCACTCCTGTACTCAGCGTGGCCCACGTGTTCTAGCCCCAATGTACCTTCCCCTATCCACTTCGCTCGATGGGGCGCGTACCTGGTACTGCCCTTAGATTCCGCTCTTTCACCTTGCTGCCCGTTTCAGGCCCTGTCCTGACGCATGCGACCCCTGCGGTAACGAGCCCACACGTAGGTCATTAATACTGTGGCCTTGCCGCCGCCCAACTAATTTCGAAGTCTATTGAACCGCGGCATTGCCGCTGGTCCACCTACGGCCGCCCTGGGGGTCCTTTGAACTTGTGCCCCTTCCGTGTATGAGAGCCCCAACCTTGTTTTGCCAGTGTTAACCCGGCAACCCTTATAAACTTCCGTGCCTCCAGAGGCCGGGCTTACCAGACCTCAGGACACCTTTTTGGCCAATGAACACGTCCCTTAGGTGTTCCAGAGAGGCCTTAATCCACACAACTGCCCTCGAAATTCTGGAGGCCTGGTTGTGTTACCTGGCGTACCTACACCCTTAGGAGTCCCCTTAGCCCGGTCCATGAGTCAAATGTGCATGAAATAGCCCCCTTGCCGCTCACCAATGTAAGGACCTTCTACTGACACATTTCCCCTATTGAGTGGAGCTGAGGCCGTAAATCACCCAAGGAATCCCCTCCCCATTAAGGAATCCCCACTGCGCCTCTACCCCAGACGTGCTGCAAGACCCCCATAACTTAGCATTTATATAGCACCACGAACCCTCAGTTACTTGAGCGCTGCTTATTATTACCCACGGTGTGTGGTGCTCATTTATCGACCTCGGAAAGATGCAAGGTTGGGTTTGTCCCTGCCGGGATTCGTACCAGGAACCCCTCCACAATTGGCAGCCCTGTACCACGTCAATCTAACTCTTTACGCTGCTTGTGATCATTTTGACATCAATGAAACACACATGCGCTTTCTCTCATATTCCTATAACAATCCGATCAGTCAATCTTCCACAAGCTCCTTTACCTACCATCAGTAAAACCGGTCAAACCATCTCTTTCCCGACCCGCAGATCTAGCCCAGCCACCCCATGAACTATGAATCACACACTTAGGTCGTCTTTTCCTATGTAACTGTTTACCCTGCGCCAGCTTCACCGTGCGGGCCCCTTGGCCGCTACTCCCTATCGCCTGGTGAAGAAATGACATGTAAGTCGCCTTTTCGACTGCACTTGTTACCGTAGTGGCCTCCCCGTGCCGCCGCCACTCTACCACATACCACCACCCTTGAGTGTGACCAATCACATTGATATAAGTGCGATCCAATTGCCATACCTGTACTCCCTTCGGCGCGGACAAGTAATGTGGTGGCGAAACCCATAAAAGCGTCTAAAAAGGACTTTCTGCATGCCGGTGTGAGCCGTCGTACCCGGCAGCCCCAGTACAGCGCGTTTTGACCTAAACTCCCACCTTCCTGCCTAGTAATGCGCTTACCTCCCGTTACATTGGTCCCACCTCGCAACGCACCACTGCCGCCCATGACCAACCCATTCTAGACACAATGCTTTCTTTCCCAGTAACGCGAGCCCCCTTTCATACTATATTGCCGCCCTTTAAAGAAGCCACGTTCTTCATTTAACATCTACCGTCGTACACCGCCATCTGTGCCGCCCTGGACCCGGAATACAATGCTCGCTCAGAACCTTGATTCAGTTCGCACCCCTTGAAAGTCAAAAGATCCCGTAGGTGCAATGTGGCAACCCAATGCATTCCTCACCAGCTCCCCCTATGGATAGTCTTTCCATTTACCACAACCCCGTGGTCAAAGGCCACACCCCATGCACCTTGCTAGCAAGGCGCGCACTCGCATTCACCTGCTCGTTTTACAAACCTTCATATGCATAACATTCATAACGAATGCAGTGTTCTAAACCATTAATTTTCCTCATCATTGAAAGGTGAGCCATTAAACCTTCGTATATACGTGTGCTATCCTGCCATTTTGTTATATAACTTAAGCCGTCAACCTTCAACACCCGCCTATGCACCCCGCTTGCTTATTTGAATGCACCTTGTTCCTCTGTGAATGTGCGCCCACCCCAGTAACTGCATTGATTGTGTGCGCCCACAACGCACCGTTACTCGTGGCGCCACCAAGCCGCGGCAGACAGGTCCCTAAATGCACGACATTTCCTTCTACCCTTGAGCGATATCCGTAACAAAGAGCCGTCTTTGTTCCGCAAAACCCAATACCCACGTCGTTTCCTTCCTCTTACTAGCTCCTTTGAGCCTCCTATGGCACTCCATACGAAACCATTAAACCCCCGCCAACCTGGCGTGCACCCGAACGCCGCTGCTGTTCGCCCTTTCTAACCCGTCAATCCCGCTATCCGTGCAGAGATTAGCACATTCAAACGCTGCCATAAAACTTACTTTTATGTGCTGCACGCCCAACTTTACCATTACCGCTGGGTTTACGCGAATTTCTTTCACCCACCCCGCACGTAAACAGGGCATCTAGATGGACTGCAGGCTTGCGTATTTATTTATTTAATTTACCTTCTATAGCGCTCCGGGGGCATCGAGGCGCTGCTACGAGAATCTGCCTTCGTTGCCTAATTATCCCGTGCTTAATACCCCGAGTTTTCTATGCGCGGGCCCGGGGAGTTGACCTGTGCTGCTTCGTGTCGTCTTGTTCGCAATGCGTGCACGTTGGCGGTGAGCTATCCCCCATGCTTATCCCGTGTACACCTTAAGTTTGCGCACCCCCAACGGCGGTTTCTACCCGCCATCCAACTCCCTGGCGTATTGGGATATGCTGTGCTGCGTGAAGGCCATTAAAACATGCACGAACATCTTGTGTGCCTGCCCCACCTCTGACCTCGCCGCCTACTTGCACGAACTCTGCGCACCTCGGAGGGGGGTAAACGAACCCCCTTCCCGCGTTCCAGGTGTCCATAACTTTGCCTAATTAATTTACAACGGGCCCCGGGCGAATCACAGCTTACCCCCGAGACACCCATCCCGTGCTTAATCGCCCCCGGTATCCACACCGGCGTGCCTCTCTAAAGGCCTACCGTCAGCCATGCTTTTCCTTCCTCTTACGAGGATCAACAGCGGGCACACCTCGCCTTAACCCCTTGCGCACATAGGTTCCCCGCTCACCCGCGCCTGTACCCGCACAAGCCCACTACCCTGACTCCTGCAATCTAGGGCCCCACTTTTTACCTTCAAAGCGCGGTTTGCATACGCCGTTCTCTCCACGCTGGGACTGTACCTCGGCATGCACTGGAACCCTCCATTCCTTCGAACGCCTCTTCTCCATTTCGTGCACCAGGAACCAGGAACCTGGACCACGAACATCCCGAACATCTTCCAGGCACACCACACGAAACGAAATTCCTTGTCCTTGTCAGGTGGCGGCGACCGGGTCCCAGTGCAGGAGCGAGATGCCTGGTCCCTGGTCCCGCCTGCTTATATCCTGACAGCCCCGCCCCCTTCCTTTTGTTTGTCCTTCGCGGGCTTTCCGGCCCATTCAGCTTTGGCGCCGCTTCGCCCTTTTGTCCTTTACCCCTCTGGGTGAGGGCCCCCGCTCCTGGCGGCATGACCCCGCAGGGGTTACCCTGCTGCCTCCTCCATTTTGCGGACGTTTTCCGTCGTCAGCTCCAAAGTAACATCATTTATTTCACGTCTCTGCTGGGAGAGAACCAGGGCTCTCAAGAGACGCTGCCACAAGCAGTGAACAAGCTAACGGGCAAGCAGCCTGTGGTGTTCACTATAACATGTATCAGTAATATTTGCAAACACTGCAGTCTAATACACAGTGTATTCTTCTATATCTGCTGCAGACACTTCATTCTATTAAGCAATATATATGTAAGGTGCTTCATTATTAGGAGCACTTCTAGAGGATGCCCATTTCAGCAGCCAAATAAAACAAGTCCCATTTAGGTAGAGCGATATGCCCAGGGTCACAGAGATTTGCCAAGTGGGGAAACTGAGCCGTGAGCCCAGGTTTTTTAGCTGGGCCATTTACAAATTTCAGACAGCCTATTGGGTCATTTAATCTTCAGTGGAGCACCAGCAGAGTGTGCTGTCTGCACAGTTATGTGAGAAGAAACCAGTAGTGCATGCATGCCACCTTCTAGCTTTTCCCTAGCAGTGGCTCCATCTCGAGACACAACCTTTCACTGAGCCGGAAGTGATATCATTCTAAAGACCACGCTTCCCTGAAAATCCAAGCGTGTGGCTGGAAATGGAGTGGGTTAGCGAGTGCCTTTGTTTCAAATCTTTACCTTTTAGGCTGGACATGAAAGTGCTCTCTGGTGCTCCATCCTTTCAGGCCCAAATATCCCAAACGTTTGAAGGAAGGGAAATCAAGGAATGATCCGGCATGTTTACAGTAATTATATGAAAAGTATGGGAAAACAAAGCTTTTAAGTTGTCCTGGTTAGGGGTTGAGATATTTTGTAACTTCTTTCTCTTAGCTCGCGGCATACTGTATTTGTAGTTTTACTTACCCACTATACAGGGAGGACTACAACGACCAGAAACGTGATAGGAGCCTAAAAGCCAGGACTGGCTGAGCATCTCACGCTTAGCATTGACCAACTCTGGCTATTTTTAATCTCTCTGTTCTAGTTTAAACATGTGTGATAAAGTCACGTGCTTTTAGTCCTTCTTTGATGCAGTCATGCATCTTATTATTATTATACAAATTGCATTCTCAAAAACGTACATACCATACTTTATATCATGGGAATGAACTGGTGTTCTTTTTTTTTGTTCGAACCTTTTTTGCTTTCTAACCTAGTGTATTCTTTGGAGAGTTTGGAGTATGGCATTAGTAAAACCAAGACATGGTGCCACTGTCCTTGTAACACCAAATCCACTGCCTGACTTCCCGGTGCCACCGGGACATTACAAATCCCGGCAGAGTGGGAAGTCAGGCACCAGATTTGGTAAGTCCTCATTCCTCTGGGACTCCACTGGAATGGGTTCACGTAAGCACCGGTACTGTTGTTAACGGTGCCAGTGCTTCCGTGACAACTCTGGGGCGGGTGCCATTGCCTCCGGCAGGTGAGACCTGCTGGGCGTAACGGCCCCGCCCGCACAGTTGGAGGGTGGCGGTCCAGAAAGTGTGCTGGTACGTTGCTACCGGCACCCTTATTTCCAGACCGCCAGACTCGGAATGAGGGCCATATGATCTTACAGCAGTAATGACTTTTATACAGTTGCAAGCATTCCACCTGAACTGTGTTCCAGCAGGTGGGAATCTCACTTTGAGATGGAAAATGCTCCCCTCCCACGTCCCATTGTTAATGACTTCCTTTTCCGGGAGGTGGGGGAGGGGTCGCGATGTATATCATTGACCAGGGCAAACAAACAATTGGTTAAAACATTATATATTGCAACCTATGTCATGCAATGGATCTCCGGTTGCCATTGCTGGAGAGGGCCGGGGCCGATACAGGCTTTGCCACTGAATATTGATCTGCTGATTGCAATGGAGGTTGTTTAGGTATGACGTCATCCCAGGTGTTCACAATATTAGTTAAGAAGCTGATCTCATGCTGAGCACAATCCATGATCGCCCAGCTTTAGGTCGTAGCCAAGTGCAAGATGTAGGGCCATGGTGGTCCCAGTCAGTCAGTAGCAGAAACAGGGCAAGCAATGAGACCAGACCTTCATTGGCAACACTTGTTTATTGTTATGATATGATATGATATGATATGATTGTTTATTTATATAGCGCCTATACACAAGGTGTTTCAAAGCGCTTCAAGGCAAGGGAGGGAACAAGGGAAAACACAACCACATTCTTACAGGCCATGAACAGTAAGGATGTGAACTTAACTATCGTACTCGGCCTGGCGACATTTCAGATAGTGCAAGAGCTAAGACATAGATAAGGAAGGGAGGGGGAGAGTGGGAAGAAAATGGAAACAGACAGGCGACTACCGTACTAGGCCTGACAACATTTCTGGTAGAGCCAGAGAAAAACAAAAGGTGAGGGAGAGGGGTGCAGAAAGGTAGGGGAGGAACAAAACAAGCGACTATCATACTAGGCCTGACGACATTTCAGATAGTGCTGGAGGGGTGGTGGGGAGGAAAAAAACAGCAATGGGAGGATGGAGGAAACAGACGAGGTTGCTATCATATTAGGTAGGCCCAGGTACAATTCTGATAGAGTAAGTGCATAGAAGAAAGTAAGGGGAGGAGATAGGAAAAGGGAGAAGATATTGTTGATATGATTTGTATGAAAATGTCAAAGGATATTCCTTTTTGCACAAAACAGCATACAAACATAAATCTATATGTGAAGAAGGAAGCAGGGATGGCAGTGCATACAGAAAATATATCATCTATATTCCCTGAGAGGGTCATGGCGACCAATCAACCATTTCATTAGCCCTTTTCAAAAATATCTGCAGACATTGCATTATTACACTTTGCACTTTTTCATTTTTCATTTTGATTTGGGCCGTTTCCGCTTTGTTTCATCGTCTTTGCTATCTTGTCTTCCGTTTTGTCCTTTTTTGACATAGTTGTACTTGCTGCTTCCATTTCCCCAGATATGCAGGGGTGAAGGGGAGGCGGGGGGCGTGAAGGCCACATTGATTTCTTTGATTTGGTTTCAGTCAATCAAGCGGTCCTTCTCCAATGACCCTGAACCATCCCAAACACACGGGGCCCAGAGGCGGTGTCCTACTACAAGTGGCCGGTTTGCTGAAATGTGTTCCCCTGTAATCCTTTATAGCGTTAGCCGCTCAGACAGTTGTCAGGACTATTCCCTTCATATGAAAACTATCTGTGTACAAATGTTGGCTATGGCAGTGCACACACATCAGGTCTGATTTACAAAAGTGTTTTTCAATGGGGAAAATACCATAGACGTTAATAGCACGCATAAGAAGTGTCAGAGCTTTTTTCCCTACTGGAGTCCCGCCCCCGTTCCCTGCTCCCCCTACCCATTCTGGCTCCTTTGCTATCCCTGCACCCTACGCGTAACCCCTGTGGTCCGCCCCCTTTGTACAGCGCTCTGTTGCTTCACAGGTAGGTTCACACTTTATTAATCCCATACATTCATACATTGGCTGCGCCGGCAGCACAATAATCGGTTTGCCCCGAGGAAGACAGGTAGACAAGTAGCAGCTAGTGCAGCATTTTGGAAAACATTTTGGAGTCTGCTCCTTTTTTATAATAATATATATAAATTAGTTTCAGCCAGATTTTGTGCAGCATTGGGAATTTGTACATATGTTATATTACTACTTACATGTGGAGATCGGAATAATGTCTTTTAGGTCCAGAAACACCATGGAAATTGCTATATAAAGAAATGGCAAACCAATGTCGATGGGATTTGGTGGCGCAGAACAGAAAATATTCAGAAAGAATAGTTACAAAAATAAAAAAGGGTGAAGGACCAACAGTTCCAAGAGCATTTATCATGTTCAAAAGGCAGGAAAATAGCATCTTGGCATGTTCCTACTATATAACACTGCAAAGCATATTTCTAATCATAGGCAGGTTTTGTGCGACAGTTATATTTTTTTTCTTGTCCATCCCCATCTTGGAGCACAACTTCTACTTTTTGGCTACTTTTTTTTTTTGTTTACTTTTTGCCAATTGCTTCAGTCTCTCCAGATCCCGGCCCGGTGCCAAAGCCACGTCAATCACTTTGATTCTCGTGGGATTTGAAACGCAGTCTTCCTCTAAGCCGCTCTTTACCATCCCACATCCAGGGGGCACCCACGCAGTGTCGTAACTGCTGTGCCAAGATTTCTGAAGTGGGTGCCCCTGCCTGTCTATCTTCTTGACTCTGCCGACATTGACTCGGAGCTTCAGGACCACATTTCGACCCTCCATGCCAATGGGATATCTTCTCGCTTTCTCGATGGACCGGCTGACGTAGACCCCGGGTCCCAGCATTCCATCAGGAGAGCGTGCAAATCCATTTCTGATTATTCCTTCGGCGCCTCGGACCGTGGTCCCGTGGTACATCACGTAGAGTTTCCCCCCAATGGGCTCATCGCCGCACTTCAGCAAGACATCACCAAAGTGGGGCAAGCCTTCCTCGACCCAGATGCCTGGCATGTACGCTTGGCCGCAAGCCATGGTGTAATCTATAAGAAAGAGTGAAATCAAGAGCGTTATGGGATATTGACAACTGCACAGTCCACATTCTACGGCCTGTTTTCTGAAAAATCATTGTATCTATTGATCCGATCGACTTGTTTTTAAGATGTACATTATTATATGTCTTGCAATCAAGATAACATGTTTAAATCATTAGGACTAGCCAAATACTTTTTGTTGTGTAGAGCTTAAAAAACACTGTCCCGGAGTCTGCTTTTAGAGATTTCGATGACCTATCTGAGGTTAAAAAACTATATTAATAGTGGACCATTTTCTTTGAGTAAGTTGCCTTATCTTTCAGCCTGGACACTCCAAAGCAGAACTGCATCACAGGCACCTATTGACTGACCGCAGGTGAGAAGGTCATTAAGTATGAGTGAAGAATAAGGGTAAAGGGGGATACTGTTTAAAAAGCAATAATGCACATATTGAAGAGGAAATAAATATGTAATTGCTACCTTATCGCTTGCCAATTCATTATTAAATTTGCAGAATCACGGATAATGGTTAATTTAGACCCACATGTGGTTAAACAGAATAGGGCAATGCCAGGATTGCTTGGCTTCTGGCCGTGCCATCGGAATTTGATTTTTAAGAGAATTGTGCCGCTCTGTGGGTTGTCACTTCGACTAGGCCCTCTAGCAATGGCGTCATGAAAGAAAGGGCAGTCATCAAATGGGTGTGGAAAAGCCCCACAGATAAAACAATGTAGAGTTTCACTGAGTATTTTCATTTTAAACTCAAACTGACCCCACAAACCCCACCCTACCTAAATGGGTGGAGAGGATCTCTGACCTGTTAGTGACAAAGCCCCATAACCATGAGGCTGCCTTGAAGCCGGCACAGTGGCAATTCAATGAGGAATGGAAAGACCTCATTAAGCTTGTGTAATAACCCAACCCTTTAGGTGCGCCAACATTCTCCATGTATTCAATCCATTTAAAAGAAAGTGACAGCCAATAAGCACTTTTCAGATATTATGCAGGCTGCCTCAAGGAAAACAAGGATCACTAATCAACATATTGGTGGCACATTACATCAGAGGTGGTACCTGGAAGTTGATATAGAATTTGCTGCCTTGAGCTAGCCTCATAAGACATCGCTCTGATTTAGAAAGCCCAAAGATTGGACATTCATAAAATATGTGTTTCTACATCTTTTGTTGTAAAGATGAACTAACCCAGTGTGAATGATTTTGTATTTATGTCTATATATTGTGTTTTTGAAAAATTAGTATATTTTTGTATTAAAATGTGTTGAAACACTTGATCTTTTTTGGAGTACAATAAGAGGTGTTTGGTCCTACAGCACCACATGGTGTTTTTCGCTTATTTAATAGCTTTTTCATAACAGGAACAGGAGGTAGTTGGTGGTTCATGTGTTTTGCCACAAATGAGCAGGCATTTTATCAGATGGTGCTCCATTTTAATTATAATGGCATCAAGATGGAAAATTGATATACCCTGTTCTTTTTAAAAAGCAAAATGTTTCGCTGCGTGAGTCTTGAAATTGCACCTTGGTTTATAATGACCACAAATGACCAAACACTAGGAACCCTTTTCATGGAATTTATTGCACGGTTCGAAGTGAGTTTGCTCTGCTGAAAAGTGACTTTGCACTGCCGACACAAACCCTGATTCATGGAACTGTGCAAAGTGTATTTTTGCAGTGGAAAGTCAGTGCAAAGTCATTTTGCAGTACAAACGTTGCCAGCATATTTATTGGAACATTTCCTCTCTCAGGTTATTTTTCTGGTGTTCATTACTTTTTTAAAGTCCAATGCTATTTTGTCTTGCGCTCTTTCTTCTAATGGCAAGATCAAATGAACTACATTTGTATATTTTATTTTAAGATATATGTTCACTTACTGTGTATATTCATGGGTGCCAGCTTTTGATTTTTGCTATGGGGACAAAAGTACCTCGGCATATTCTCACAGCCTGCAATCTTTTATTCATAATAAGGCTAGTGATCTGGTAGTATTCTACAAATCGATGGAATAACTAAACCCTTGAAATTCAAGGATAAAACTTTAGTTGCAAGGATGTTCAGGTGAGAACTTGACGCAACAAAATCCCTGAAATTCAGCTAAAGCTACCATACATTCACACCCCGTGTTGCGCAGCCTATGACCACACTGATGACATAACAGATGAAATCACTGATGCCATCACTGGTCACATCAATGGTAACATCACTAATGCCATCATCTATGACATACACACAAGTCAATGGGCCTCATCACTAGTTGTCTTTATTTGCATTTCTGCCCACCCGTCTGGTGGTACTACTGTCAGATCACGGTTTGGGTGGTAAATGTTATTCCCCATTTCCCATTGGGTTCATTGGACCCAATAGTGAATTTTTGGCGCAATTACCGCCGGCGGTATAAACATGCAGTGATTGCACTGAAAATCAGCATTTTTCCGGCGTGTTTACCCCCAGCTCTGAGCTGGGGCTAAACTCGCCATACTCATGATTGGGCAGACCCTTAAATGTGGTGGTAACGCCATTATCACCACATTTAAGGGCTGCCGCCCAACTCGTGATGAGGCCCAATGTATTAAAACATTGGAAACTATTTACAGATTACTTTTACATTGTACAGTATGTGTTGTATTTCAATTTTAACATGTTAATCACTTACAAAAGCCAAACAGAAAGAAATCTACACCTATGTTCATGTTTTCAAGCAAATGTTGAATT
Source organism: Ambystoma mexicanum (assembly GCF_040938575.1). Lineage (NCBI taxonomy): Eukaryota > Metazoa > Chordata > Amphibia > Caudata > Ambystomatidae > Ambystoma > Ambystoma mexicanum. The sequence continues at coordinate 128,619,010 of NC_090931.1, forward strand.
TTAAAGCCTCATTTCTTTTCTATGCATGTATACATTTAGAGTAATAATCCCTTTTTCTACAATACCCATGTACGTAAATTCTTCACAGATATCCTAATACTTTGCTGTTCCCCGGTGTAAGTCACTTCTCATGTTATTTAGGAAATGATACATGTGCATATTTCTTACAATAAAACAATTGAGTATTTACGCATGTTTGTTTTAGAACGTCGTAAATAATTAGGGTTCTACTTGTGTCACTTTCTCTTTATTTCTACTATTTCTTTTTGTAAATGTATATACAGATTATATTATAGTGAACATATCTTAGATATATTTTGCACAAACAATATTCTAAGCAGTGTACTATTGATAGTTCAGATATCATCTTTTACCAGCGTGCTATAAAGGAAAGCTTCACAAGTAGTGATATGATGCATGTGTAGCTGTTTCCTGTTTTAAGCAACTTACTCATTGTTATGAACTATTCTAAAATGCTAATATCACATTTGTAGAAATGTAAGTGTGTTCTAAATGTGGGAAAATACGTAGTGGAATCGTATGTCTGACCCGATTAGTTACATAATCACTGATGTCATTTATGATGCTATTAGCGTTGTCACCAGTGATGTCATCAGCATGCATTCCGTGATGCCATCAGTGATACCATAGATGATGTCATTAGCGATGTCACCAGTGATGCCACCAGTGATGTCATCAGTAAGGTCATTGTGGGCATAGGCTGTGCAACAGGGGTCATGAAGTTAAGGTGGCTTTTGCTGAATTTCAGAGGTTTTGTTACATTAAGTATTACGTTCTCACCTTAATGTCCCTGCAATTCTCGTTTTTTCCTTGAATATATGCATACATATACACACACACACACACACACACTGCTGTAATCATGTGAAAAAATGCCTGTATGGTGTTAGACACCATACAGCCTTAAACACAAGCACTCAACCCCACACAATAGTGCTAAAATTTAACTTTTATTCAATATTAAATAACATTAAAATAATACAAGTCAGCATGGATTTACAAACGTGTAGCAGGGTTTCATAGCCACTGTTCTGTGCCACGTGTTCCGTCCCTACTCAGGGACTTCTTCAGGCTAGTTTTGCAGTTAAAAGCAAGCAGTCATTTATCTAGCATTCAAACAGGAAGTAGTAATGCAACTAGTCATGTGACTTTCATGCTACCATACATTATGGTTACGCCGAGCGGCCATATTGTGCTAGTCATTTTTGGCTAATTTACACTTGGTTCTATTCTAATATGTATTAGTTCAACATTTCAAATAATTTGTTTGCATTTATTTTACTTTTCTGTTTGTTGCATTTATAATGTTGTAAACAATGTGGCCTTAATGATAAAATATCATTTTTCATTATAAAATTGTAGTTTCTATGCAGTCAATCCTGCATAGGAGCGGTTGGAAAAACTGCTACTTCGAAAGGCTATTAAAGCCATGGCAGCTATGCCTCCTCAAAAGTGTATCTCTTTTATTCCGAGAACACATTCCGTGCAGTCACCAAAGTGAATGCATAGATAATTTTCCAATATATCGTGCAATCCGAATGAAGCCCTAGTGGCAAAGCCACACACATATACACATTATAAAGTGCTAATGCAGAGATGTCATAGCTCTAGCAGCTATATTATAGAGATAGGGATAAAGTGCCAGTGCAGTCTCTTGCAACCATATTTGTGTAAAGTGCTGGTGCAACATTTACCCTATGATCTAGACTAGCTGGCGTATTAGCCATCTGAATCATTTGGTTCAAGAACACCTTTGTACTTGCAAATTTGCCCTCCACTCTTCATTCTATCTCAATGTGGCCCAAATGGGCAAAGATCAGAGCTTCTAACAATGCCACATGCTGGTACAGGATTATCAAGGTTCTAGCAGCTTTATTATCTAATAAAACCAAAGCGTCAGTGCAAGTTCTTATCTCCATATTTTAGGCATAAAGTGCTAGTGCAGACTAGATATTGTACTCTAAAATTAACTGGCTTATTAGCAATCTACAGTACTAGTGCCATCTTGTGCTTGTGCAGACTATTAGCATCATCTAGGTCTAGCAATGATATTATACGGTCTAATATCATCTTTGTAGTATGTTGTAGTATGACAGTGGCGGTAATGCAGTGCATTACTGACTTTTTTTTCCACACCACTGTCCTCGTAATGAGGCCCTAGTCTGCTGCAACACACGCATCTGAGGCACTCACACATTTATGATACAGGCTCTTACACACAGGGGTGGACTGGGAAGCCAAAGAGGCCTGGAAATAATTTTCAAAGTGGCCCCATATTACACATTTTCAGCAAGCCCAACTGTTTTCCTATGGTAAAATTTGAAAATACCACACAAAAGAGGCCCAGGGTGCAGAGGCCTACCGGGAAATCTCCAGAGTTCCCTATGGGCCAGTCCACCCCTGCTTACACCACACACTCTCACAGCACATGCTCTTATGACACACACTTAAGATACACACACTCAGGACATGCATAGTTACAAAACTCACACTTAGGACACCCACTCTTACAACACATAGTCTTACGACAGACAATCTCAGCTATAAAGGCTGCCTACTGGCCCATGCCATAGCTGACAGCTTCGTAAAGTCCTAGGGCCCGATCGCAGGTAGCACGCATGCCAAGTGACCCCACATCATAAGGGGCGCCTTCAGCCAGTCCTAGGGCCGGATCCTAGTTAGAATGGCTGCGCAGGGGCCCCATGCCATAGTTGACACCTTCAGCAATTCTTGGGCATGATTCCAGGTAGGGCACATGCCAAGTGACCCCACGTCTTAAGGGGAGCATTCAGCCAGTCCTAGGGCCGGATCCTAGCTAGAACGGCTGCACAGGGGCCCCATGCCATAGCTGACACCTTCAGCAATTCTTGGGCATGATTCCAGGTAGGGCACATGCCAAGTGACCCCACGTCTTAAGGGGAGCATTCAGCCAGTCCTAAGGCCGGATCCTAGCTAGAACAGCTGCACAGGGGCCTCATGCCATAGCTGACATCTTCAGCATGTCCTGCGGCCCGATCCCAGGTAGGCCGCATGCCAAGTGACCCCGCATCATAAGGGGCACCTTTAGGCAGTCCTAGGGCCAGAACCTAGCTGGAATGGCTGTGCAGGGGCCCGATGACATGTGCAATGCCTTCAGACAGTCCTGGTTCTGGATCCTAGCAAGAATGGCTCCCAGTCCCAAGGGGGCCCTTCTCATGCGGACAACTTCAACCATTCCTGGGGCCAGATCCCAGCTAGTAGAGAGGCCATGGGGCTCCATGCCATGGGTGGCACCTTCACCCAGTCCTGGGGTCATATCCCAGCTAGTAGAGAGGTCATTGGGCTCCATGCCATGGGTGGCACCTTCACCCAGTCCTGGGGTCAGATCCCAGCTAGAAGAGAGACCATGGGGCTCCATGCCATGGGTGGCACCTTCACCCAGTCCTGGGGCCAGATCCCAGCTAGTAGAGAGGCCATGGGGCTCCATGCCATGGGTGGCACCTTCACCCAGTCCTGGGGTCAGATCCCAGCTAGAAGAGAGACCATGGGGCTCCATGCCATGGGTGGCACCTTCACCCAGTCCTGGGGCCAGATCCCAGCTAGTAGAGAGGCCATGGGGCTCCATGCCATGGGTGGCACCTTCACCCAGTCCTGGGGTCAGATCCCAGCTAGAAGAGAGACCATGGGGCTCCATGCCATGGGTGGCACCTTCACCCAGTCCTGGGGTCAGATCCCAGCTAGAAGAGAGACCATGGGGCTCCATGCCATGGGTGGCACCTTCACCCAGTCCTGGGGTCAGATCCCAGCTAGTAGAGAGGTCATTGGGCTCCATGCCATGAGTGGCAACTTCACCCAGTCCTGTACTAGATGACATCAACACTTGTTGGCAGTGCAAAATGGCAGCTCTTTCAGAATACTGAACCCCTGTCATGCTCACCACAGGAGGTGTAATATGGCACACATTTCCAAACCCTTCCACGTTATTATCAAGCAAACATTTTTGCAGTGGCTATCTACTTTTCTGAAAACCGAGGCTTAGCCTTTTATCTGACAGCACTGTGCACGCTGACGTCTTAGGCGAATACTGGTGGCAGGGAAAACGTGAACTACAAGGACCAGCATGCAAAGTGATGTTTGCTTAAAGGCAAGAGCTAGCTCTATGCATCGACTGTTCACGGTTAGGAACCCGTCAGCGGGAAATTTCCGAAAATATGTAATATTCTGTTTTTTCTGTAAATGGAGCGTGTAGCGTTTCTGCTTTGTTGTCACAAGCGGTCCAACATTGTTCTGGACGCATGCAATGAAATGAGTGAAAGCCCTTCTGCAGTCATCATGGGCGATGCTATCCCCCACCCCCCCACCTCACTCATGTTTTCCTTTTGCTGTTCGAAGCTGCTTATGGAGTATCAGGCGCTATCCAGGCAACCTATACCTACACATTTTACGCTTCCAATGTTCGGTGAGACTGAGGTTCCTTTGCCAGACTGGCAACAGCAGGCACATTATGCCAGCCATGTCTAGAGCTCCCACCACCAACTGACCTGCCTCTGGACGCTGAGATGCACGGTGCTCTATTGTCCAACTCAACAGTGGATGCCTCCTTCTCAGCCACCGTAGGATGGAAAGCTAAGCTGGGCAGGCCTGGTTCCCCACCAGTAACCGAAAAAGTCACACGTGTCTCTCGAGGTTTTCTCAACTCACTGGGCTTTCCTACCCGTTTTACATCTGTTGATTCCAGATGTGTTGTTACAGAACTGGCAAAGATATCGTAAAGTTTAAGAAAATGTTTTGGTCAAATAAGTGTAAATGGAACGTGTTTGAGGATTTTTCTAAAAAAAAAAAAAACAATAGACAGGTGGTTCCCCTATTTTCACTGCGCCCAACTATTAGGGAATAATAATCGGAAAACAATTGAGAAACAGAAACATCAGCCTATAAGATAAAAGAAATACAGTTTTTGTAAAGAGCAGAACTTACCTCGGGGTCGGTGTGCAGGTTGTGTCTCTGAACATTAGCCCACACAGAGTTTTATAGAATTACAGCTGCACTTTCAGTTTCTATTTCTTGTAATTAGTAGATGAAAATAACACCTGTAGACTGCCAGCAGTGACATCACGATAAATTAGTATGGGGGCGGGGGGGGGGGCAACCAGGGAGCAAACATACATCATGATGGGGCAGGGTGGTGGCACACCAAATAAGGGTCAACAGGCCAAAAGGTATTAGTATACATATATTTACCAATCTGGTTAACAATAGTTTTGCATCAAGTGAATGTACATCCTAAAAAGTTGACTCATGTTCAACAGTTGTAAAAATGCCCCAGCAGTCAGCAAGAGACCGCATTCTTTTAACTGAAGCAGACATCACTGCCAGCACAGCTTCAAATAATGTGTAGTTCGAGGTGGTATTTAACAGAAGAAATATCACTTCCAGCAAAGCTTTAAACAATAATAGTCAAAAATAGTTTAACAGAAGAGATATCCATCAGACCTCAGTTTCAAATGGTACTCGGGGACATTCTGTTTAACAGATGAAATGTCACATAAAGACATCAAGTACAGGGGGAAAGGAGGCAACTGCCCCCTTGGTTCTTTAGCAATGGTTGCAAGAATCTCACTTTGCCCCTGTAGAATTGTTTCCAGTTTTCAGTTTCTAGCAGTACACCCCAGTGGCGGCTGGTGAATTTTTTAATTGGAGGGGTGACGTAAATATTTCCACCAAACATGCCAGTGTGACGGAATGTAGTGAGGGAGCAAAAACCAATTAAGAGGTGTAGGAAGGCTACCCACCCAGATCATCTTTTTTAAAATAATGGCCTAAAATGGTGCAACAATTGGGTAAAATGCCAAACAGTTTGCAATTGGTTTTGTACGGTAACACATGAAAATATCCAATTGATGCAAGTCACCAACAGTGCATAGGAGCATTTTGCCCACTCACTTTCAGGTTACTTTTGTCCAAAATATATGCCGGTATAAAAACATTTTCACACTGGCTGCACCCATACATTCCCATGCTGGCTGCACCAATATATGCCAGTATTCCCATTAAAGCACACATTCATGTTTGCTTTAGCAATAATGCCAGTAATGATACTATAACAAATCATGTCCACGCTTGATCTGTCAAAATATGTCTGTATCCCCACGTAAGAACATACTCAGGTTGGCTTTACCATTGGATTACCCTGCCGCAGTATGACAATATGTAGAAACTGGCTGCATTGAAATGTCATTCTGCATACATAATAAACCTTATGCTTGCTTTATCACAGATACCCAATACAAAATGTCAAGCGAGAGTAAGAAATGGCTAGACTGGCTGCATCAAAATGCCAGTCTAGCCATATAATAACACTTACCATGCTTGTTTTATCGAAGATGCACAATACAAATATGTGACAGTGAGAAATGGCTAGACTAGCTGCACCAAAATGCCAGTCCAGCTACACAATAGCACTTATCATGCTTCCTTTATCAAAGATGTGGCATACAAATGGCATACCATAATAAGAAATGGCTAGACTGGCTGCATCAAAATGCAAGTCTAGCCAGGTAATAACACTTATCATGCTTACTTTATCAAATATGGCCAATTAAAAATATCATGCCACAGAAAAAATGGCTAGCCTTTGTGCATTCACATGCCAGATTAGCTACATAATAACATTTACGATGCCTGCTTTATCATAGATGCCCAGTAAAAAATGCCATGCCTGCGTTCTGGGTCCGCCAGCGTCTCGCGGACTCACAATGTGATTATGTGTCCATGCGAGGTGCTTGGGGGCCCAAGGAGTAGGAATGATGTTTTTTACTAGACATCTGTCATAGATGGGCAGTAAAATAAAATTCCATCCCTGCCTGCTCCACCTCTCCAGCGCCTCACATGGGGATCTAATTTTGGCTGATAAACAACGCCCCATCTGCCAAAATAAGTTCCACGTCCCAGTACAAACACATGCATACACATATTCACACAACCTTCACACGCAGCATGCAATCGCTCATTCACACGCACACCTATCATCATACACTCACTCAGTACACATAACAGAAACATAGACAAATACATACACATATTTAAATTAATATACCTTCTGCTCTGGTCCTGATGTTCCCTCCCAGCACTCTAGCTTCCACGTAGCATGATCAGGAAGCAGGAAGCAAAGAGCACTTCCTGGCTCATGCACATGCATGCAAGAGCCGGAGCACTGATGACGAGGTGGCCCACTCGGTTTGTATGTACAAAGACGCACAATAGTGCCTCCCATCGCACATCCAAACATGCAGTTCCTCAGCTAGTATCCCCAATGGGTCATGTAATGTTGGCGAAGCAAAATGCCCCGCGGCTTTGTATGGCTCATTGGATGTGCAAGACTGTGGAACAGAACTGTCAAACTGGAATCTTGTTTTCCTTTAACAGTTCAAGCCAGCCGCGGAGCGCTCCTTCAGCTGCAAAAAGCAAGCCTCCGTGGCTCCTCCATAATGGGCGAGGGTGCCCGTGGGTCAGCCCCCTTCGCCCATTATGAAGAAGCCAGCATTGGTACACCGTCAATGAGTCTATGCACAGCGTCAGTGTAGCAGGAGATTAAATACTCTGGACTTTGAAGTCATGTACATGAACTGCACTGTTATTAATGCAGCAATTTTGAACACATTAAGGGATCCATAGACATGTCCTACAGTAGAAGGCTCTAACTAATCAGAACAGGATAGGGTAACGCACGCCCTATTTTTTTTTTTAAAAGTAATGGTTTCAATGAAATGTTAAGAAATTATAAAAACGTTTAAAGGTGCAGGGGAGAATAAACGACTCTGAAACTAAAAGTCGTCCAGCTACTTGCAACGGTTAAACTGTCCTCAATTGTTGGACACCTCTGTCCCCTGCACACGCTTTTTACTGGTAATTACAAATCAGAAATTCAAAGATTTATAGTTTTGCAGACTTTATCAATAGCAAGCTACCATGGATCAATTTCGCTAATACGTTTTTCTTATAATTAATGATAGTCGATCATAAATTCCAAGCAGTATTTTTTCAATAATAAGTGTAACAGTTCAATAAATCATAATAAACAAAAGGCTCAACACATTTCGGGAGTTCATATCCCTTCATCAGGAGCAAATAAGCTTCGAACTCAATTAAATGTTCATTCTTCAAACTACAAAAGTATCTACAAGGCGAATTGAAGACTGGCATCAGATAACTGCGAATCATTCAGCTTTAGCTGACATTTGACTGATTTTCCAGGATAGAGGTGGTTGGATTTGGAATACTATAGCAGTGCAAGAGCATTTGAGGGTGACTCTAGTCAAGTGAAGTTGTACCTGGCATACAGGGTTATACCTGGCAAAGGTCAAGCAAGATGAGGATGGCAAGGCCTGGGCATATGTCTCAGCACCTAGGCATGTGGATGTAACCAGGCATGTGAGGCTGTAGCTGGCCTGCGAGGCTACTCCTGGCATGACATGGCAGGGCCCATACATGTGTCGCTGCACTGGCATCTGCTTGCACTTCCAGGGCATGTGTTGCTATATTTAGCAGATGAGGACGGTACTGGTCTTGGCAGACTTCTTGGCATGCAACTCTTCTAAGCCAACACACTCTCAATCCAGGAAGATTTCAGGGTTTCCCCAAAGTAACCCTGAATTCACAATGATGAACCCCACGGAATCCTCTTTTCTTAACCCTTTCCTAGAAGCTGACTTTGTCAAGTTCGGTAAAGGTCGGAAAAAACGTCCTTTTCCAGGAATCCTTTGAACTAAAACCAAGATAACCTATGATACGTGTCCCCGCCTATGGAACAACTGACGTCTAGCTCTCATCCAGCTATCCCTCTTTCTCCCAAAAGTGCAGTGAAGTCACATGAGGACCAGTGGCTCAACAGTGCCTCCTCCTGTTGCCAGGGACTCTTGGCGGTGTTGGGACAGCAGTCCCCGCACCCTGACCCTCAGGTCATTCCACTGCTTGCAGCAGTCCCCTCCATCACGGGGTACACTTGAGACTGCTGTCACCTTCTAGGAGATGGAGTTCCAGATGGTGGTCTGCCCGCTGGTCTTCTGTTGGCGGCTTCCATAGAGTTGCTCACAGTGGAAAATTACCTCATCTGTGAGGACCACCATCTCCACCTCACTAAATTTAGGTTTTTGCAAGCAATGTTCGGCCCCCTTGCCTCTTGCCCTCGCTTGTGACATTTTTGCTGCTTTCCTTGATTAATGGATTGTGTTTTTCAGAATGGCCATCGCAATGCTTCCCGTTCTGGCGATGACACAATTTCCACTGGCGCTAAAAGCGCCGTGTTCGCTTGCGGTAGTGCTATTAGTGCTGCTGTCTCAGTGGCAGCCCTTATTCCGGCACAGTTCCCGCCCGGCGCTCATCGCATTTCCGCCAGAGTCTGGGGCACGTTCACACCAGGTTATGCTGAGGCGCAGATTTTTGCTGCACGACCCGGCAGTAACTCTATTAGCGCCCGGCGGTAATTTCACCTGTTTACCGCCAGACTTGTGATGAGACCCTAAAACATGTAAACTAGTGATATGTACAGGTGCAAACTTGATATTTTAAAAACAAATCTGCAATACTTGATCCACCCACTCTTTGCCCACTGAAAGTATTGCAAATAAAATATTAATGATTATAGAGCAAGAACAAGCATGGAGAACTCTCATGATAACAAGGGGGATGAACAAGGAGAACACTCATGATAGTAGAGGATAACAGCCTGGAGAACATCTATGGTAGCAGAGACAGAACAAGCAAGAAGAACAAGTAAGGAGAACATTCATGATTGCAGATGGAGCGCAAGGATGGAGAAAACACATCATAGGAGGATGACAGGCGTTGAGAACGTTCATAATAGCAAAGGAGAGGGAGAGAAAGTATGGAGAACACTCATGAAAGAAGAGGGGAAACAAGCACAGAGAACACTTGTGATAGAAGTGGAAAATCAAACATGGAGAACATCCATGATAGCAGAGATGCACAAGGATGGAGAACTCTCATAATGGCAGAGGGAACAAACATGGAGAAGACTCATGAAAGAAGAGGGGAAACAAGCATGGAGAACACTCATGATAGCAGGGGAAGATCAAACATGGAGAACATCCGTGATAGCAGAGGTGCACAAGGATGGAGAACTCTCATAATAGCAGAGGGAACAAGCCAAGAGAATGTTCATGATAGCAGAAGGAGTAAAAGCATGTTGAACATTTAAGATACTAGAGGGCAAAAAAGCAAGGAGAATATTCATTACCACAGACAGAGAACAAGCATCAAGGATACTCATGATAGCAAGATGGACAAGCAAGGATAACATGTATGATAGGTGTAGAGGAGCCACTGGTTTAGATGGGATGCAAATCGAGGGCGGTTCGGCCATATTGTGTTGAGTGTGGCCAAAAAAGAGGATCAAATGACTTAGGCAAGGTGCCCCTGCCCCAAAAAACATTACATAACGAGGCCGTGCAAATATGTACTTTGGGTCACCTAGCATGGACTCAGTGGTTTTGTTTGCATCCAGTCTGCATATTGTTAATACAACCTCCTGTCATTCATATTCCAAATAAACAGCTTTTGCTGAATAAATCCCTTTCTGACTCGGATATTAGCAATTCAATCAGTGAGTAAATCACTTTCATTCTGCAAATAAATGAATTAGGCACACCCTGCTTAATAGGGCTTAAGTACTCATTTAGGGTTGCAGCTCCCCTGCTATCTTCCTGTCCCGAGATAATCTGCAGCCCTTAATCCCCTGAAGGGAAGGGCTAATGTTATGGACATATTGCCTGGAGAGTCTTCATTCTTCTCAACTTCTCACACTAAAGTCTATTTCCCTTTAAATGTTGCTTTGCTGGCCAAAGACAGACCTCATGGTGTGAGCGTATCCCTGACATCTTCAGCCGGCCCAGAAACAGCCCAAGAGAGCACTGTGAGAAGGGGGACAAGGACGAATATTACCTCTGTAAACTGCTTGGGGTTTTACATAAAATCAGAGATCATTTTCAGAACATATGAATGAACACAGATTTTTATATGTGATATATCAGTGACAGTAATTAAAGCGTGCTACCTCTCTGAGGCCATGATGCACATTGGCCATTCTGTGTTTTGTTTTTATGATAACACCCTACTGCTAAAGTGACGGTAAACTACAAGTTATATATATTCATTTGGAGTAAGTCATTCTTTAGGTGTCAGGTGCTGGCTGTCCTGCTTTGGAAGGAAGAGGGCATTTCTACCTCCCTTTTATTCAAGGGGAATCCCTTACGCCACTGAGGGAGTGGAGCCCCAGCACAAGGATGGTTTTTGATGACTGCCCAGGCTCTGCACTGCCTACCCCAGCCCACCTAAAGCCCTAGAGAGAGCATTTAAAATAAAAGAGGGAGAACATATATTGAGAATCTTTATGATATCAGGGTTACAAGGAAGGAGATTGTTCATGATAGCAAGACATCAAGCATGGTGAACAATAATGACAGCAGAAGGAGAACAAACATGAAGAACATTCAACTGAAGCAGGACACACATGGAGAACATGCATGATAGCAGGGGATTCAAGCAAGGAGAATTTACATGATAGCAGAAGGAGAACATGAATCAAAGCACAGAAAGTTCAATACAGACCAACTGGCAGATTAAACTCTGGCCAGATCATTGCTTGATCTCTTCACTCAGAGACCATATAATTCCAGGTGGGCTCCACGGATCTCAGGTATGCTGGCTCATGGATTTACAATACATGTGTTACCCTTACATTCACTTTTTTTCATACAACACAGACAGAAATTCTTGGAGTTATTTTTTAATAGCTTCTACACCCATAGTAGCCTATTGCTTACTGAGTATCCCTATCAAAGAGATTAGCTATCCCTGCATGAGATGCAATCACCCTAGTCAGCGCTGATGTACTGCCTATCTAGGTTAGGGGATAGAAAAGAGACTGACCCTTTCCTCTCTCACTACTTTCCTGACAACTAAAACAATTGCACACTGTTGGGAGTCGAATGCTAATTTTATTCCTCCCTTCTCGTGTGTTTTATAAAATAATGAAAAGACAAGATCAAAAATGTAAACTTTTACTTTTTGGTCTGCGCAATCTCGTCTTGGCAATGTCATAGCGGGTATTCTGCTTTAGTTCATGTGGACCTTTGTTTAATGGTTTGACATTCATCAAGATGTTGTCCTTTTTTAGATTTGTTGGATCACAGTTCATGTCAAAGACATCCTACTTCAAACACCAAAGAAAGTACCTCTTCCCTCTAATAGAGGATGCTTGGCTACAATAGCAGACAGATTTGTACAATGCACTTGCAAACAAATATTTCTTTGGCAGGTGATGGTCTGTGCGACAGCCCTGGGTTTAGTGCAAAATGTTGCACTTACAATTTCCAAGATTTGTGCTCTAGAAAAATATTAAACTCAGTGGTTGTCAGGTTAAAGATGGTAGTTCCATTGTTTTTTTCTGGAGAAGCACGTTTGTATAAAATGTATCGAACTTCTTCAAGCAAGAGGTTTAAAAGTTGCGAGAAGTCCCAGGTCCATATCCCGGACGAGCCCCCAAAAGCAATTTGGGTGTTCTCTCATGCACAGACCACCGACAGGGATCTGTATAAAGTGTGTTGAATCTATACCAGGCCAGAGACAGACAGGTGGGGTAGCCTAAGTCCCTGTTGCCATTATATTGAACTTCTTTAAGCAAGAGGTTTAAAAGTTGAACTGATTGTCACCGACAGACATGTGAGCATAGCCAAAGTCATGTAAGAGAGCTACCCACAGATCAGTCATCAATTCGATGTTTGACCTGTGATCTAAGACAGTGGCCAAGAAAGGTTTGAATGAGTAACACATTGGTCCCAGTCAATAAGTAATTATCTCCGATTGATTCTCACAATTGGGATTATTCCAAAAAAGTACCGGTCGAAACGTGCCAATCCCTTGTGCACCATACTACCAATTCACATGCATGGGATGTAAACAAAGACTATTAGGCCTGCGTACATCTGCCACTGATCGAAAAACTGGAGAGGCGGAATAAATGGCTAGAGTGTATGTTCCCACCTCGTACTGCCCTTGTGAAGTTTGAATGTGACAAGAGCCTGGCCATTCACTCATTCATTTTGTCATTTGTATAGCGCCTTTCAGTATAATTATGGTGCCAATGCGCAATTGGGAGGTGATATTATGCGTGTGTGAATTTCAGCCATTAAAGTTGTGAGGGTGGCCAAGACCCTGTTTGTCACCCATGTCTGAATGTTGTGTGAATGGACGCAGCAGAGGTAAACTATAAGTGAACCGGGTTGATTGTGTTTAAGGAGACAGAGAATTATGTGGGAAGCTATAGTTAGAGTTTTTTTCCATAAAGGTAGCTTCATTCTTATAGCAGAGGTGTTGTGTAACAGTGTTTCTGTTATATGTGAATGGAGGGTTTGTGGAATGTGCCCATGGTTTCCACTAAATCACCAAGGTGCGGTGTCAGGGGAGGAAATGGGTTAGCTGTACAAAGAACTATGTTTACATCCCGGGTTCCGTCTATGTACAAAGACCAGTGCTATGTTTCACCTAGATTCAAAGGGAGAGCAGGGCCTAAAATGCATAGGAAGACTAAATGAAAACAGAATTAGGAAAACTCTTAGGTTTAAAAGGGGGTGTAGGGCTTAAATAGCGTGAACAGACAATGAGTGATTCATTTTAGATAACACCTTATGCAATATATGTCTACCTTTCACAATTAGGCTAAAAAGTGGAATAAGGCTACACCACACAAATAGGCCAAATGCAGAATATTGCTACCCTACACAACTAGGCTAAACGTAGAATATGGCTACCTTACACAATTAGGCTAAATGCAGAAAGAAGCTACCTTACACAATTAGGCTAAATGCAGAAAATGGCTACCTTGCACAATTAGCCCAAAATGCAGAATAAGGCTACACCACACAACTAGGCCAAACACAGAATATTGCTACCCTACACAACTAGGCTAAACTCAGAATATGGCTACCTTACACATCTAGGCTACATGGAGAATATGGCTACCTTACACAATTAGGCTAAATGCAGAAAATGGCTCCCTTGCACATTTAGGCCAAAATGGAGGATAAGGCTACCACACAACTAGGCCAAATGCAAAAAACAGCCGCCTCACACAGCTAGGCCCAATACAGAATCTGGCTACTGTACACAATTAGGCTACAACACAGAATAAAGCTACACCATAAAACTAGGCCAAATACAGAATATGACTAGCTTACACAATTAGGCCAAATGCAGAATATGGCTACCTTACACCATAAGGTTAAATGCAAAGTATGGCTACCAAAGATTTGAAGGGCCTACAGAGGTTTTCCCCAAATGGGGTTAAGACATGTTCGATAAAATGTATCTCAAGTACCATCCTAAAAGATTGTATTTCAACATTGATTGCTCACAATGGAACGGAGGGTAGTCAACAGGCAAGAACTGATGCTGCTGCAATGGGAAAGGAAGGCAATGGAGACATGCATTACTGGTTGACCTTAACCAAAACAAGAACAGAGTGGGTAAAGTATTCAATTAAAAAAATGTATTTCAAATTCATGTACAGTATAATATTCCTCTTCTTGGCAACAGAGAGCCATGACCTTGAAACTGTATGTAGACCACTTGCTGAATTAGTGCCAAAACTCTTGCACACAAAGAACGTTCTGCTAAGTCTGCCATTGTTGCCCAACTTGGATGGTGAATTTGGTATGGTCACAATTAAAGGCATATTGGATCTATCAATTAGCTAATGCCTTCTGTGTACTATGTACAAATATAGTTTGTGCATTCACTAAACCAAACTTTCATATCCTTTCTAGATATTATGGGGTAATATAAAAATTGTGTAATGTAACAAGTGTTAATGTATATTAAACATAAGTGAGTGCGGACATGTGTAAGATGGCTCTATGGGCGGAGCACTTTCTAAGGTGATCTGTGTTCATGTGCAAGAATATTGTTGTATCCTCATTTCCTAAGAGGGTGGGGCAGCAACAAAAAAAGTTGTGGCAATAGGATGGGACATTGACATCTTTGTGTGAGGGAAAGTGGGGCACATGCCAGGGTCTTCACATGGCTGCCTGTTTCATAGAAGTGGGTGTTCCATATTTATTCTGCAATAAGATGTCATGATATTTTATGGGGCATATGTGAGGCTCGTCAGCAGACTGTATGGTGTTCTGTGTTCAGACTACTGCATACTGGATGTTCTTTCACTATAGCACAAGTGGTGTTGTGTTTTCACCTTTATGTGGTGAATATATACATCATGTACAATAACCAATACAATAGATATGATGAAATAAGAGTACCACTCTTTTATAGAAGATAGTTCACTGTGTTAGACACTATTACAGAGATCAGTGTTCATAACCCTGATCTCAGTACCAAATTCAGACTCAGAAAAGCCAGCATTTCCTCTCCATGAGGTTGATTGTGTGTATTTATACTATTGTGATAGTAACTTCTATTTTTCTTCAGAAGAACAGGCATTCCACAGATTAAAAACCTACATAACATCATTATAGTGCAGGTCTAGGGTCCATTATTTCAAACAAGGATTATTCAAACTATCAGTCGCTGCGAGTGAAGATCTTAAAGTGTTAGTCTGTAGAGGTGATTAGGTAGCTAAATCTGAGGCTGTGGAACAGATGTGGTGCATCCCAAATCACCGCTTTGCCGCGGCATGATACAATGAACCTGGTCAAATCATCCTATCTCACTGTCTAGTACTGTGCTGTCTTCTGTGAAAAGATTTTCCTACTCACTTTTGATTGCATTTTTAAGCACAGCGGGCCTCTTTAGGAGTTTGCCGGTATCCTGGCAGTAAAACCACCAGGATACCGGCAAACGGAACTAACATTACCATCCAGGGTGGAAAATCCCCATTCCATGGAGTCCTTGCACTCCATGGAGGGATTTCCGATATTACCGGCACGTTAAAAACGATGCCAGTTATACCAGCTATTTTTTGCCAGTAAAGGGCCTGACTTACCTCCAGATCTTGGCAGGAGGTAAATCAGGCACCTCACCGGCAACTTATAGTTGGTCGACGGGAATCGTGTTGGCATACAGAAATATCGGCACATTATTTCCACACCGGCCAACTTTCTGACGAGGCCCAGTGTCTGCTCTTTCTTTTCACTTAGGCCACTTGAGTGGAAGGAGTTTGGGACAGACAATCACCAACCAAATGTCTTCTGACTAACTAATTTGCAGTTTTGCATTTTTTAACATAAAAATTAAATATTTAATTTTCTTCTGCACATCATGAAAACAATGCACACATAGGTGTACTTAAAAATGTGCAATACAGTAGCAAAACCGAGATTTAGATATTTGTACTTTTTTACCTGAAAAACAAAATGGGGCTCATGTTGGACAAAATCGTAATTTGGCAGCAGGGAGCCATTACGGTTACACTCTAACATAAGCCGCACCCCACGTTGTATACTAATTGACCTTTTCACAATTGACCTCAGGAGAATTGACCTAATTTATAAGCTCAATTAGGACATATATGCGGGGGGGCAATCCCCCGCATCCCCGCACCCAATCCAAAAAAAAAACACAACCCCCCCATCCAATCCCCTTATATTATTTATAATCCAAAACCAACCCAATACATAAAATAATATAAAGGTCAATTGTGCAGAAGATCAATTAGGACCACTATAATTAGGTCAATTGTGCAAAAGGTCAATTGTAAAAGGTCAATTTGGGTAATACCCACCCCACCGACATCTTTTGCATACTGTCATACCAGACAGTGTTTACTTTTGTTTGTGAACACCGCTTGCCATGCTTGCATGGCAAGCAGCCCTTACAAATTAAATGAAACCCTCCACGACAACTGGGAACACTGCCTACCATGAAAGCATAGTAAGCAGTGTTCTGTGAGCAATCAGAAATGAGAGACAGATACAAGGTTGCTGTATTCTTGGTTGAAGACATTTTTATTAAATTAAATTAAAGATGGGTTGGGAGAACGCTTATCCAGCTCTATTCTAAAGTGGAACTTCCCTACCTGAAAACTAAAACTAAGGATCTGTCTGTGTCAGGATGTCAGTAACTGAGAAGCCGTCCTTGTGTCCTAAACAACCTATCCTGACCCTCACACTTATAAACAAACACCAAAAAGGTGCAAGGGCATGTCTTAAACTTGATGTTAGAGAGAGTGTTCAAAACCAAAAGTATAAGAATAACTCCAGCGAGAATGTTCTCCAAGGTAAAGACCCTTGAATCCATAGGGTGGATCCCTTCCCCAGAATTCTTAAACAGAATGGCAAAAATGTCTCTTTAGCTAACATTTCCTTTGTGTCTTCACTGGACTCCCAAAATTATTGTTCAAGCCAAAATCCTCAGTAACAGTCTTTCTGTTGAAGTTCTTGCAACTTTGCAGATTACCTAGTATACTCGCCTGCCAGGAATCGTTATACACTTTTCAGCTGGCTGTTGTACTTCCCTGCCAGGACATTTCTTTAGGGTTTCCAGATCACCTGGTGTACCCTCCTGCAAGGAATCTTTGTACAACACTAACTGGCTGGTATTCTCACCTGCCAGGACTTCTTATGTATTTCACAGTTCCTTGATACAACGTTAGCTGCCTTGGGTATTCACCTGCCACAGCTCTCATGCGTTTCACAGTTCTTTGATAAACCACAATAGCATATACCATGTGGCGTTTGGTATATCTATCTATGGTAATATTTACTCAAATGCATTTGCTCAAGACCTATCCCCCACATTGGCATCTCATGCGTCTATACTTGATTGGGGTTTGCCTTTATACTTTGCCTTCTCTGCATTCAACCATTCTTCTTATTGAATTTGGCTTTGCACTTTGCCTTGACTGCATTCAAACAAACGTTGCCTTTGTACTTTGCCATGTCTGCTTTCAAACATTCTACTTATTGGGTATTGAATGTGTACTTTGCCTTGATTGCATTCAAACAAACTTTTCTTTTGTATATTTTCTGCACTAGCACTCTTGTAACATTCAATCACTTTTTGGTGCACTTGTGAGAGCGCCCTGGGGTCCCCAGCCTTTGGGCAGACTCAGCGGTCTCTTCCAGCGTCTTTGATGCTGCTTGCGCTTCTGCAGTGTGGCTTTTTCATCCGCTTTCCAGTATGGAGTGTGCAGACGCTCCTCCAGCATCCAGCGTGGCTCTGCGGTCAAATGCCATCTTTTCTTCGCAGCCCAGGGTGAAGGCTGCGGTCTCATCGAGTGGCCTGTCCTCCAGCAGCACCTGCACTGCTCCTGGCATCTTCACAGCCCTCTGTGCTCACACCCGACATCTCTTTCCCTTTCCGGTGGCCTTCTCTGCTTCAGCTCTGACGGTGTGCCTCGCCTTCAGGTGCCCTTGCATGGATGCAACTTCTCCTCCTGCACGGGTCCTCTCCATAATGCGGTTGCCATCTTTAAATGCCCCTCTCATTGAAGGATTGAAAAAACAACTGGTCTGCGTGTTGTACCTGGAGCTCCTGTCACTTTGCACAAACTCCCTTATCCTCCTCCTCGTCTCAGAACCTGAATGGTTATGGTATTTGAAGTCTATAACTTTCTTTGGGCTTTTAACTCCTGGGTGGTTTTCTCACAGATTTCACACTAAGGCACATAGGAAACAAAAAGTTTAATGTGTGCGCTGTGGGTGTTTGAGTAAAAGGAGGGGGCCTGACTCGAATGACAATAGGCCATTAAGAACGCGGGCATCAGAGGCTCTTTATCATGGGGAAGCGGGGAACACAGTGACTCCTCCAATGAAGTCAGGACATCTCCCTGGTAATTGTCTCTTCCCATATGATCCTCCCTCATACAGTCAGGATCAGATATCGTCTACTATCCCCTGGCCACATGGGATGAGATCACTGCTGGGGAAACAGTGATGAGTCCATCGGATTTATCACAGTTCCCAGTTAAAATGAAACCCTTCCCGACATGCTCATTATACACGCTCCCTGCCATACGTACGTGGCAGGGAGTGTGTTCGATGGATCCTGCTTTATGCTGGTGCGTAAAGCAGGCAGACCCCATAAGGTACTCCAGAATTTTCGCTGGCATGAAAATCCATGCTGGTATTTGTATGTTGGAGAGGTAGGGAACAGTGGAAACGCAAGTTGCGTTCCACCTTATCTCTCCACCATACGAATAATTGAAAATGAGCTGTGGTGTGATTGCAAGGCGTTAAAGCCTTACTCAAGGCTTTTACGCCTTTCAATCACGTTACGTCTCATAAGAAAATGATCCCCAATGTGTTACCATGGGCAACTCATTCCTTCCTTTGGTACCCAACATGTCGAAATTGCTATTCCCTTCAATCTTTCATTACAGCCAGCCCCAAGAGTGATTTGGTTGTCAAGGTAACCTCTTCAGAAAAGCATCATCCTATAATGTTTCTTCTAATGGTGACCGTTGATATACTGTACATCACAAAGTGCATTGTTTCTTTGTTCACTAATGGCAACAATATTTGAAAAACGTGCCCCTCTTTTAATCTCAGCCTGATGTGTCTATGCTGGAGGGTGTGTACCATTTTTATGTGACTGCTGATCTGTGGCTTGCCTTTCTTCTGACTTGGATGAAGGTCCCATGCACGTTAAGGCTTTTGCCAGAGAGGCCCTGTGGAGAGTGCCGGACGTAGGCGCTCATTGAAGAACAAAGGCATTGAAATACATGAGGTGACAGCGGTCAGTGGATTTGGGGCTATGCCTGGTAAACCAGAAATAAATTGGGGAACCAGCTCGTTGCAGATGTGAGCCTGATTAATTGAGTACCAGCAAATTAATTTGGCAGGCACAACAATTAACTGTGTCCCAGTTATCCACAACTACTGTTGTTATGCTATTTTTGATGAATCAATTATGTTAAATTAAATGCTATTAGTTTCTTTTTATAGAAATACACAGTTGCACTTTACAATGTGTTCTTTGCATCTCTCGCTGGTCTATGGCATGTGTTAACATTTGCGGCTTTGATAAAAGTACCACATTGGAGAAAACAGGGAGATCTTTTGCTCTTTTCTGGCCTTGACATTCCATGCACCGAGCTAACATCAAACCAAACCAAGTGTAGGGGCGAAATACTTATGGTTATTCATAAGTTGTTATTCTATTCACAGGAGTATGAGAATAACAATATACTCTTGGTTCCATTAGTGAAAGGCTTAAGTGCTGGAGAGAGAGAAACAACAGAAACTAGAATTGATAACGGTGCTGTAAGTAAGGAAAGTGTCTTCTTGCATGTCATTTCATAGTGTGGTCAAAGAGAATTTTGAAAAAGATAATTGGCTGAGAAATATGTGATAGAAAGCATTTCATCATGGACAAGGGAAGTGTATACATTCGTACGAAGGTGGTACAAGGCGAGGTTGCATGGGCTAACTGCTGTTATTTATAACATGTTCAGATGCTGTCTGCATGTGCCACAGTCTTAGACTGATGGATCGATTCCTCAGGAATCCTGTAACAGTCCCTCCAAACGGCTAAGCGTTCATCCTGATGATGCAAGATCGGCGGCTGGCACCGGAGTTGCCAGACTAAACACTGAAAATGTGTTCACGTCCCGCTATTCTGTGTATACACGAAAATGCTATGGAGCATATCACTATGACTTGGCATCTGAAATTTAAAGCAACTTGGACCCTTTCATTGACATTCCCAATAAAACACACCACAGAAAGTTTTCCTTAAACGTCACTATTCACAACAATGTGGTAGAAGACTGGAAAGGATCGTGTAGAGATGGAGCCAAGTACCCCCACCCAAAGATCCGCCCCCATGTTGCCCATATGTTGGGAGCCAGAGAATGAGTCACGTGCAGTACCAGTAAGAATACCAAAATCGAAGAGGATTGTGGAGGCAAGGTTCCCATTGAGAAAACCATACTTGCATACACAACAATATGACGGCCATTTGAATGAAATCCCGGAGGAAGTGGGAAAGACGAGCAAAAGTGAGGATTGGTGAAGTCACACAGAGCAGAGCTGATGCACTTGTAAGCAGAGATAGAAGATATAAGCGTTCTATAGAATCGAAGGAGGAGGTGTTAAATCTGAATAGCATTTCGGGCTCGAGATGAAGATATTCATGCTACAGAAACAAATGAAGACATTAAGTCATTTTACAATTGTACAGTGTATAGGATATTTTGTATAGATTTAGGGTCTGGCAGTATTTTCTTACTGCCAAAAGAAAAGTGGTAATTTGGTAATAACTTGTCCTTGCACCTAGATTGGGTTTGGCCTTACCTGCCTCCAGTGACCATGTTTTGTTACATAGTATTGGATAATCTAGTAATATACACTAATGGTGGTAATTTCTGGTGGTAAATTACTTGGTGGTGAGCATAACTTTCCTGTTCTATTTATGGCCCCATCATACACAAAACCTTCCTTATTCTTATAATATTCTTGTGTCTTATAGTGGATGGGATACAGAGTAAAACTCTTACACCAAATAACGGAACCAACTCAGGAAGATGGCAAATAGTCGTCTGTTTTATTATCAATTATCTAAAAAAGGGAGTTACAACGGACATCAACGGACGTCGCACAGCATTCTCTCAAAGCATTTCATTAATAATTATAGTTTTATAGCAAAAATTCATCATACGTGACTTCATACTATGTGGCAAATAAGAAAAACCTATGGGTGGTTGAGGCTGGCTCAAGGGGAACATATAAGTATACCTTCTATGAGGGGTTGGGTTGTGATTGGGTATCTACTGTCAAACTGTGGGGCACGCCCCCCGACCCCCAGGGGGTTGCGGCCGCATCCCAGTGGAGGTGCAAGAGCCCAGCATGAAATGTACAAAAAACCAAAAACTTTTAAAAATATGTTTTATTTATTTTTTAGACTGGAGGAAATGGGCAGGGGTGGCTCACATGGTCAGACTGGACCTTAAAACGGTCTCAGGCACCAATGAAAAAGTGGTCCACAGTTGCAAATGGATATCCATTCCTTTAGTCACAGATTGTTTGAATAGTACCCAATGCTTTTTTTTGTTAAAATGTAAGCAAATTGTGATATTTCAAGAATATTTATTCAGCAACAGTGGTCAAAACTAATAGCTGCATGGTGATGTAACTAATCAAACTGGCCCACATTGGCCAGAAAAGAGGCCCAGTTTGACTGGCCTACACTAGCATTTTGCCTTTTTGGTACGGGCATTTCCCTATTGCCCTATAGGCCAGTCCGAGCCTGGCGGCACATCCATAATGAGCGAGGTGGCATTCACCCAGTCGGGCTGGCTAAACTGTCTAAAGGAAACACTGTATCCCTTTGACAGTTCAGTTCCCCAGCCGCACATGCCCACTGAGCCATGCAAGGCTGTGGGCGTTTTGCTTCGCCAGCCTTGCATAGATCATTTGAAATGCTGGCTGGGGCACTGCATGTCCGTATGTGCGAGGGGGAGCTCCTGCGCCTCCTGGCACATACGGACAGAGCAACCTGTAGCGGGTCATTTCAGCCCCCACGTGCAGGCCCCTGCAGAAGGTACGTTTATGTTCATTTATTTTTTATTTAAATATGTGTATGGATGCGTGTATGCTTGTGTTATGAGTGAGTGTATGGTGATGGGTGCTTGTATGAATGGTAGAGTGATTGCTGTGTGAATGTGTGTGTGTGTTTGTTTTGGTCTGTTGAGCTGATTTTGGTGAGTGGGGGCAGAGGGGGGAATTAGGGTTGTATTACAAAGGCATTTTAAAAATGCCTTTGTTGCACAATCCCCCTACCCACCGGCCAAAATCAGCTCTCCTTCTGAGGAGCTGTGGAGCCCAGGGGACAGGGATGGTCTTTTTTATACTGGATATCTAGCCTAGATATCCAGTCAAAAATACCATACTTTCCCCGTTGGCCCCCCAGTGCCATTTGCAAACTTGGCTTTTTACCCATTTTTTTAAAGTATGCTCTGAAATGCAACATTTAACCCATTATTTTTAAGAAATGCACGGGGAATGCCCCCTGAACTCCCCTTGATTGGTTTCGGTTCCCTCGCTGTGCTCAGTTGCTATGGCATTTTTGTGGGAAATATTTATGGCCCACCACTTAAAAAATTCACCAACTTCCACTGGCCCTTGAACTGTGTTAGGAACAGGGTGGGGGGAGCCCAGCGACTGTGGTGGGAGCAGGATGGGTGGGAGCACGGGATAGTGGTGGGAACAGGGCGGGGAGAGCCCAGGGTCTGTGATGGGGTGGGAGAGCCCAAGGACTGGGTAGAAGTGGGATGAGGGAGCTCAGCGACTGTGATAGGAGCAGGCGGGGGAGTTCAGAGACTATATTGGGAGTAGGGAGCGGTGACAGCGCACAATAATCGTAGCCATTTGTACATACTGTCCATTTGGCATTTTTGAGGGTGCCCGACCTGCCCAGATTTTGCTCAGGGGCGGCCAAGGCCAAAAAAGTTAGAAGACCGGTCCTCTAGTGCAAGTCATCTTCAATACTTATTAGGTGCACTGGGTACTATTGGCTTTCAAACTATAAGGCCCTTCACTATACAGCCCACAACAATTGGTTGGCATGTTGGTGCCATGTCTGGAACATTTGGTTCACTAGGCAGCATGTAAGTCTGGACCCAGGTGCTAGGAGGTGGGCTTGACTGTACCTCCCCACCCAATTAGCCCGACAGCTCTCATCGTCCATGCCTTCTGGCATGAAGATTGTCTTTGAACTTGGCTTTGCAGTGTACTCTTGTCTCTGGGAATATATGGGAGTGTGAGCACGCTCATTGCATAGTTCTGGAACTGCATACCCAACTCTATTCTCATCCTCGGCTCACATGACAGGAAACCGCAATTCGGCCCAATTTGAAATAATTAAATGTCTTAATTGAATAAAACTTAGCATGCATGGTTTTCTTTCTTTGAACCTTGACAAGGAGCGTTTCAGCTTCTCACGTTCGCTGCCTTTGAGAATAGATAACTGGCCTTGGCTTGCTTCACTTTGATACCAGGCCAAACAGCTTCATCATTCGAGTCTGCGATCTTCAGTTAATTCTTTGCTGCGACACACAGCCCTCGATCCTTCTTTCTCTGTGCGTCTGAGTTTACTAAATGTGTGACACCGATATCCAGCTTCTATATAATGGTGCTCCGCGTGCGGTCTATTCACTAGGTATAGCTAGCTTCTATGATCACTTAATCTACTTGTATTTCTGCATCTGTACAGTTATCAAATGACTTGCATTTTCTGCAGGGCTCTTCACCCGTGCAATCTTCTTTTCGCAAAGGAACATTTATTTGATTCTTTATTTCGTCATCAGTTTCTATAAAGGTCCATACATATTCTTCTTCAGCCAAACTTCTTAGTGCATCACACTCGTCTCTTGTGATGTCACTAGCTTCTTTTTCAATCATTCTCATATTCCTTCGAGGATGCATCAGATATGGTTTTCTCAGTGGGTATCTTTTCTCGAAGATTCTCCATGGAATAGTCACAACCACTTGTGTCAAGCATGGCACAATATCAGGCTTCCAGCATACAGGCAGTTGGGGGGTGGGACTTCCTGCAGAGGCATTCGGCTGCTCCACTACACCACCACGCCATACTCGTAAGGAGGCCCATAGACTTGTGACACATGCTCTCACGACATATGCTGTTGCAACACACACACTTGACTCACACACAGATTTATGATACACGCTCTTACAGCACACAATCTCAGAACACATGCTCTTATGACACACACACACACACTCAGGACATACATACTTACAATACTCAAACTTATGGCACACACTCTTACAACACACACTTACAACACACACTCTTTTATTTTATTCCGTTTTGACACACACTCCTACAAACTGACAATCTCAGCTATAAAGGCTGCCTAGTGGCCCATGCCATAGCTGACACCTTCAGCAAGTCCTGGGGCCCGACCCAAGGTAGGACGCATGCCAAGTGACCCCACGTCATAAGGGGCACCTTCAGGCAGTCGTAGGGCCAGATCCTAGCTAGAACGGCTGCGCAGGGGCCTCATGCCATAGCTGTCACCTTCAGCAAGTCCTGGGATCCGATCCCAGGTAGGACGCCTGCCAAGTGACCACACGTCATAAGGAGCACCTTCAGGCAGT
Source organism: Ambystoma mexicanum (assembly GCF_040938575.1). Classification (NCBI taxonomy): domain Eukaryota; kingdom Metazoa; phylum Chordata; class Amphibia; order Caudata; family Ambystomatidae; genus Ambystoma; species Ambystoma mexicanum. The sequence goes on from NC_090931.1 coordinate 128,644,101, forward strand.
CCTAGAGCCAGATCCTAGCTAGAACGGCTGTGCAGGGGCCCCATGCCATAGCTGACACCTTCAGCAAGTCCTGAGGCCTGTTCCCAGGTAGGACACATGGCAAGTGACCCCAGGTCATGAGGGGCACCCTCAGCCAGTCCTAGGGCTGGATCCTAGCTAGAACGGCTGTGCAAGGGCCCCATGCCATAGCTGACACCTTCAGCAAGCCTTGAGGCCTGCTCCCAGGTAGGACACATGGCAAGTGACCCCAGGTCATAAGGGGCACCTTCAGGCAGTCCTAGGGCTGGATCCTAGCTAGAACGGCTGCGCAGGGGCCCCAGGTCATAGCTGAAACCTTCAGCAAGTCCTGGGGCCCGATCCCAGGTAGGATGCATGGATCCTAGCTAGAACGGCTGCACAGGGGCCCCATGCCATAGCTGACACTTTCAGCAAATCCTGGGGCCCGATTCCAGGTAGGATGCATGCCAAGTGACCCCACGTCATAAGGGGCACCTTCAGGCAGTCCTGAGGCCTGATCCCAGGTAGGACACATGGCAAGTGACCCAATGTCATAAGGGGCACCTTCAGGCAGTCCTAGGGCCGGATCCTAGCTAGAACTGCTGCGCAGGGGCCCCAGGCCATAGCTGAAACCTTCAGCAAATCCTGCGGCCCGATCCCAGGTAGGATGCATGCCAAGTGACCCCAGCTCATAAGGGGCACCTTCAGGCAGTCTTAGGACCGGATCCTAGCTAGAATGGCTGCGCAGGGGCCCCAGGTCATAGCTGAAACCTTCAGCAAGTCCTGGGGCCCGATCCCAGGTAGGATGCATGGATCCTAGCTAGAACAGCTGCACAGGGGCCCCATGCCATAGCTGACACTTTCAGCAAGTCCTGGGGCCCAATTCCAGGTAGGATGCATGCCAACTGACCCCACGTCATAAGGGGCACCTTCAGGCAGTCCTAGGGCCGGATCCTAGCTAGAACAGCTGTGCAGGGGCCCCAGGCCATAGCTGAAACCTTCAGCAAGTCCTGGGGAAGGATCCCAGGTAGGACGCATGCCAAGTGACCCCACATCATGAGGGGCACCTTTAAGCAGTCCTAGAGCCAGATCTTAGCTAGAACGGCTGTGCACGGGCCCTATGCAATGTGGGACGCCTTCAGACAGTCCTTGTTCTGGATCCCAGCAAGAATGGCTCCCAGTCCCAGGGAGGACCTTCTCATGCGGACAACTTCAACCATTCCTGGGGCCAGATCCTAGGTAGTAGAGAGGCCATGGGGCTCTATGCCATGGGTGGCGCGCTTCGCCAGTTCTGTATTAGATTATATCAGCACTTGTTGGCAGTGCTAAATGGCTGACATTTGAAAATACTAAAGAACAACTTGTCATGCTCTCAACAGGAGCAGTCAAACCTAACTGTGGGGTAGCAAGACACACATTTCCAAACCCGTCCACGTTATTGTCAAGCAGACATTGTTGCGTTGGCAATCTATTTTTGCGAACACCGACGCTTAGCCACTTTGCATGCTGATGTCTTATACTAATACTGATAACAGGGAAAACGTGAACTACAGGGACCAGCATGCAAAGTGATGTTTGCTGAAAAGCCAGGCGCTCGCCATATGCCTTGATTCTTCACTGTGAGGAACCGACCAGGGGGAGAGTTCAGAGAAAAAAAAATCATATTTCTCTTCCGAAAATATACATCTGTGTTTTTTCTGTAAATGGAGCGTTTGCTACGTTCCTGCTTTCTTGTCGCAACCGGTCCAACATTGTTCTGGACGCATGCAATGAAATGAGTGAACCCCATTCTGCAGTCAGCATGGGAGATGCCATTTCTCCCCCTCCCCTCACTCATGTTGCCCCTTTGCTGTTCGAAGCTGCTTATGGAGTATCAGGCGCTATCCAGGCAACCTACATACCTACAATTTGTACGCTTCCAATGTTCGGTGAGACTGAGGTTCCTTTGCCAGACTGGCAACAGCAGACACATTATGCCAGCCATGTCTAGAGCTCCCACCACCAACTGACCTGCCTCTTGGCGCTGAGATGCACGGTGTTCTATTGTCCTTCTCAGCCACTGTAGGATGGAAAGCTAAGCTGGGCAGGCCTGATTCCCCACCAGTAACCGAAAAAGTCACACGTGTCTCTCGAGGTTTTCTCAACTCACTGGGCTTTGCTACCCGTTCTAAATATGTTGATTTTAAGATGTGTTGATACAGAACTGGCGGAAAATCGTAAACTTTAAGAATCATTTTTTGTCAAATAAATAACCCATAGAAGAGAATGGGTTTAGGGGATTTTTCACCAAATAAAACAATATACGTTTCTCCCTCTTTTCACTTCTCCCAACATTGAATGAAAAATAATTACAAAAACATTAGCAAACAGAAACATCAAAATCAAGTTAAAAGAAATACAGTGTTTGAAATGAGCAGAACTTACCTCGGGGTCGGTGTGCAGGCTGTGTCTCTGCACATCAGCCCACTCGGAGTTTTAAAGATTTACAGCTGCACTTTCAGTTTCAGTTTCAATTAAATAGTGGGAAAAATGAACACCTGGGAATTCCACTCCTCGGATTCCCAGAAGCCCAGGATTCCCAGAAGACCAACGCCCAACCGCCAAACCTTCTTTTGAGAATTCGTCTTACAGCGCCTTTGCTGATCACGCGCTAAAGGGGAGGCAACATGTTCTTGCAATATCTTCAACACCTGGGAACAGAGCAAACTGAATATTCAAACTGTAGCTTTATTCGTCAAAAGAGCCATCAACCACAAACACAAAAACCTATGACTCAATACATAAAAGGATATGGACAGATTAAAAACCACCTGTCAAGGCAATTTAGACAGTTGACAAAAAATAAGCAGCAGAAAACACAATCAATGAATGCAAACGTATATAAAAGATTTTTTAAAAACATACAACAAAAATCAGTTCGTCATATCATGGGTCCGATTCCTTAGAGCAGACCCTTATGTGGCAGTCACTAAAAATATTGCAACATCACTTGATTGCAGCTTGCTTTAAGGAATACGGTTGCCATGGAAACCTGTTTAAATCCTTGTTTCTTAAGATGTGGTTTAAGTCACCTTTGCCTGGGGACTTGGCATAAAGCGCAAACAAATTTAAAGTGTATGACTGATTCTACAACCGTTGCACAATCTGGGCACTTATTTGGTGAACAATTGTGAGCTCTGGAGATTAAGTCAGCAAGTTGTGAAATGCCCAATGGAAATTGTAGAGGAGGTCCCAAATATGGCCTGCACTCCAGTCGCCTATTTTGAAGTACCAGGAACATTCAAACCGAGATATGTGACTTATGATGAGCAAATAAACCAGCAGAGAGCCGCACTAGGGCTCTGTCCAGTGCCAATCAGAAGAGCAATACCTATTGAAGATATCCATTGAGACAACCATACCAGCAAATGACAAGAATTGAAGATTGTTTAAAAACTGTCCCAGAAGAAATTCAAAAGGCCTTAATGGAAGACGAATGAAGACGTCACAAGTGCCCGGACAGACGTACAGATGAAGAACGACAAACAAAAGATGACACACAAAGACGACAACTCTATGGATAAAGATATCACAGACATAGAAGAAGAGACGATGTGAAAATATAAAGAAACGTAACTGTAAAGCAGGATGAAAGTATTCAACCAGCTAACGCCTGTACATAGGCTTGTAACGCAAGAAGCTAAGAAAACAGTGCGGCTTGCTATGATTAGTAGAAGAATAGAGTGGCTAGAGCCAACTATTTATCTATCTCAATGAAGCACATTATATAAGTGCAGTTCACTTTATACAAAAGCAGAATTAACCGAGGTTAAGAAGGGTCAAACAGGCCAGGATTCTTATTCCATCTAAAACAAGAAGAGAGACAGCAGAATCGAAACTCAGCAAGGAGCAGGCCGTGCCTGGGAAATCGAGGTCAAACCAAGAGAGGGAGGTGGACAGTAGCTTCGGAGAATCGAAACTTAAGAGCAGAGCAGCCTGCCCCGTGAAGGTCGAGATAAGGAGGCCCATGCAGGTGGCGAGGCCGAAAATAAGAATCAAATGCACAAATAGAAGGAAAACGAAGCCGATTCACGGTGTGCTAACACGTGACCAGCCAAGCGCAAAGATGTACCAATGTCTGATGTCACCCAAAGCAGGAGATACCCTAACTTTTCCTGACAAGAAGCTACAGTTTCGAGGCCAGCCTCAGCCAACTAGTTGACACATAGCCCTAAAGTACTGATTGATGGAAGGGAGGCAGGGTAAATCTTGGGGCATCCTGCATCTGTGTGACCATTCTGCATGCTGCTAATTAAAGTGGAGATTTATGCTTAGGGTTGTAGCCAGCCCAATCACAGTGGGCCAAGTAATCTAAGGTCCTATAGATAGTAGAACCAATGAGACGTCGTACCTTTAGTGACGGTTGCATTAGTGATGTAGAGGGAAGGGCGTAGACGCCCACACGATAAGAGTTATCCAATCCTCACACTCCGTTACCATATACAGATATAGCACTTATACATAAGTTACCTTTTGCAACCAATAGAATTGCATGACAAACTTTTGAGTGTTACACGTCAATGATGACAAATTTTGACTATAACTATTGCTGTTTGAATGAAGATTGTTGGGAGTTGAAGCGAGATGGGCCATCGCATCATTGTTGATCTCCATGTTTCCCCGGTTTTTGTACTTGTCATTAAACGGACTCCCCTTTGCCAAACTATTGAAGTTGTCCTTATTGATTGGTGTTGGAGTAAGAGAATCCCACACCCCATCCACCTCAAGGTGCAGCTATTTCGTCTTAAAGTACTTGAGGGCAAGCTCTGATTCAATGGTCCGGTCAGAGGTCACTCCCTTCCTGTACAAAATGTTCTTTAAAACGACCCAGTGGCTGGCTCTATGGCCCAGGTTCAGTAGCACTCAAAACCTCATGTCTCCTTTATTTGGATGTATACGTATTGGCCGTGGCACAATTGTTAGCGGCCAAATTGATTGTGGTCAATTCGGCAGCAAAGCCAAATTTGTGGTGGCCGAAACAGCCCTAATTAAAGGGCCCCACTCACCCCTCTACCCCGTACTTACCTTTTCACCGTCTGTGCATGTTTTTAACCTGCGGCGTCAGATCCGTCCCTCCTACGCAGGTCGCATCCGAGGCTGCAGGGTCTGTCTTCCATTTTTTTTTTTTGGTCCCTCGCCTCCAGCCCTCCGGAAGCGGGGGACACCCTCGCTATCTCCAAAGGCAATCACTACCAAACATGGGAGCGGGGGACGCAACCCCTGCTCCCCATGTTTGGTAGTAATTACCCAAATTGGTCATTTCAAAACAACCAAATGGTACTGGCCGAATTCGCCCAGTTATACCATACAGTCAATTTGAAACGACCAATTTGGGTAATAACAGTTATTCGCAGGTACTTGAGGAGAGTCGAGCCATTCCCACTTGAATCCTCTGAGTCTTTCACCACATTATCACTTTGTGCAGCTTTAATTAATTCCTTATTAAACTTCAAGTAGGTATCGCCCTATTAGTTCGTGGGCGAGAATACTGTGGCCGAAAATGCCGAATTTCAAAGTGCGCATCTCAATGCATTTATATGAGGTGGGTGAGTTAGGGTAATAAATATTGAAGGGGATCATTGATGGGGGATGCATCGGTCTCCACCTGCATGTAAGTGCATTGAAATGTGCAGGGAATAAAATCTGTATTTTCGGCCACAGTATTTTTGTTCTGGAAAAAAATCACATAGATCCATTCAAGTGGAACGAAATATGCAACAGTCTAAAATATGAATCCCATTTTATAGGATAAAGACTTAGGGCCCAATTAATGGAAATTGTGCAAAGATCCTGCAAAAAAGCCTGCGTGCCGAGAACGACTCTGCGCGCAGATGTTTTTCTGCAAGCCTGCACCCATACATTTTTCTGGACGTTCTGGGTATTCATGGAATTGTTTGCGCAAAGTAACTGTATACGCAAGTTGTAGTCTGAACGCCCCTGACACACCCCCACGCAAAGCAAAAACAGCCAGAAACAGCTACCTTTGCGTGCTCCCCCGAGCTCGAATGCATGCACCATTTAAACAGTGCATGGGGTGGCCCGCAACCAGGCCTGCATCTTGGGGACCCTTTGCGGGGTCCCCAGAACTGTTACTGCCACCCCGACAACATGCGTATGTAACTTGAGTAAAACGTGGAAAATCTGCATGTAAACCCCCGTAAACCGTTCCCGCACCCCGCTACATTCTGTACGCGCAAAGACGGATCGGAACCTGGGCTGCATACAAGTGTCAGTATGCTTGCCTTTGGGTGACGGCTAGTAAGAAAGCTTTGCAAGGCCATTTACCCGCCGAGAGCTTGCTCGGTCGGATCCATGAATATGTATTGTTCCGCGCAATAGTGGCCGTACGATGGACTGTTTGCGGGCCATCGCGCGTAACGGCCACATTTACCCTTGTTCTTCCTCATTTTTTCCATGTTCTGCCCCCTACGGTGGGCTGTGCGCAAGCCAAACCCACGCTCTGCGTGGTGTCTCACGTAAAGCACTCAGCCCCAACAGTGACGTGCCGAGCCTGCGCGAAGTCCATGCAGAGTATGAACGCAGTCGATTCCATGAATCGAAAACCGGGATTTCGCACATGATTTGGCACGCAAATTCCCGATTTTCCACGCAGATAATTCCATGAATCTAGCCCTTATATTTTCACTGGTGCAAATCAGAGATGCACATGAATATTTTTGATTTGCACCTGCCACCTCATCCCCAATTCACAAATCTGAGCAGATTTGGATATGCCTGGAGCACCTCTGAGATCCCATTGAGCAAATATTTGTGAATCGCTTTTGCAAGTGAGACTCTTACAGATGCTGCAGGCGTCTCAGGATTGTCTTCCCTTGTAGCCTTTGAGAGTCAGGTATGAGGGGTCAGGGGCCAATCAGGGCTGCTCACGTGAATCTCTGATTTGCTCCAGTTTAAATCTTTCTGAATCGGGCCCTATGTGCAGTTGCTCTATAGACTTTTAGGACGGGAGAAATAATCCTGCCATCTATTTTGTGCATAAATATGAGAGTATTCTGTGTACTGGGAGCGTCATTTTACTACCTAGTGGAAATAAGATTGAAACAATTCAAAGGGCAAACAATAGACTAAAGAAATCAAACAAGCAGACAGAGGCCTGACAGCACTGCCCATGATAGCAAAACAGTGGCGGCTGCTTATTTACGACGGGGAGGCGGTGCAGCCCCCCAACCCTGCCACTCGACCCCACACAGAGCGAGACAAGAAAATAGTGTGCATTTTTCATTTATTTAAACTGTACTTTCCAATGCGCAACGTTGCTGCTCCAAAGTTTATTAACATAAATAAATAAATAAATATTGTGTTTGCACGCCGTAGACTCCCCGAGACCACCCTTCCTCAAGCAGTCGAGTGCAGGGATCTCAACCTACGACAGAGGACGCCCTGCATCACCCGTAGAACTCGACTCAAAGAGAGCACACATGCCAAACACACCCTGGTGGTTTATCAAACTGACCTGCCCCACCGCGCTGCCAAACATGTGCTACGCTCTGTGCCTGACATTCAAAGCTTCAACACACATTTGATCTGAACTGTGTCTGATGCCCACATCCCTGCAAAAAATGTTCTGTGCGCTAAGACTGACTCCCATCGCCTTCCTAAAAAGGTGATGTGCCCCGTGTCTGATGCTCAAAGCTTTGCTAATAATGTATTTTGCAATATGACTGACGCCCCCAAAGCCTTGCTAAATGTGATTTGATTTGCAGCCTATGCCCTAAACCCTGCACAAAATGTTCTATGCACTGTGACTGACACCCATAGCCTTGCTGAAAATGTTCTATGCCCTGTGTCCGATGCTCAAAGCCCTGCTAAAATGTTATTTGCACTGCGAACTATGCCCAAAGCCCTGTGACTAACGCAAGTTGCCCTTTGATTTTTGATCCATGCCCTATGGTTAATGCTCCAAGCCCTGAAAGCAAAGTCATCTGCCCAGAAAATAATGGACATATCACTCCCATCCTTACGGCCCACGTGTGAAGGATTAAAGAGCGCTGATGCCTACCTGATCTGGTGACTCCTTGGTCTGTAAACGCCATGGTGAGAAGCAGGATAGATGGGGTGTAATGGTGTCACAGAAATGCCACCCTGTGTCTGACACCCAATAGTAGAAGGGGCTCGATGCAGTTTGATGGGCCTGGCAGTGGTTACTAGGAGCCCCGATGCCCCCCCCTCTCCTTACACTCGTTTTGACCTGGTATGTCCTGTATACATGCACACGCGCGGGTAACAGATGCATAAACCGGCAAGGATGGTTGCAGTAAGTGTAAGCTGAAATCGTGACCAACTTTGTGACGTTGTTGCATTCATAGCAGCTCTTTCAACCTGCCAATGACTCCAGCTGTCAGGTTTAAGACCTGTACTGAGTTATGTGCTGGTAAGTTGAGTTCATACGTGAACGACTACAGTAACTGTATGAAACCATCAGTCCTTATTGAATGTCGTTGTGAACTGGAAACTAGGCTGCAATAATGGTCATACCAGCGCCGACATTACAATATATTTCGCAACAAGGAAATAACATCCCCAATTGACTGTAGTGAGGACTTTCCACTTCGGTCTCGGGAGGATAGCTCAGGGGCAACGTGCACGACGCAGAGCAACACAGGTTCGAACCCCGGGTACGTGCTTAGAAACTTCTGGATATTAAGCGCGTTATAAATAACCTATCATGTCATATCTGTCGAACAATGATTTATTGCTCCAGTGAAGCCTCATTACGAGGCTGGCGGTAAGGCAACAACGGCGCCAGTATCGCTACCAGCATTGTTGCTACCGTACCGCCATACTAGGAGTTCTGCTTGCGGGTGCCCTTGCAGCCACCAGGTATGACCTGGTGGCCGTACCAGCACCCGGATGCAGAAAAGGATGGTAGCACCGGTACCGGTGTTACCATCCTCCCCATTCCCATGGGGAGTCCCTTATTACTGGCACCCGCAAATGGGTAATTACCTGTACTACAGGCACAGCTGCCGCCAGCCTCGTAACTGGGAATAAGTGGGGCAGGGATGGTGCTGGGAAGTCTATAAACAGACAGGGGCAGGGCGGCGTATGGTAATTAAGAAGAAAGCAGCCCGATCGTGTATGTAGCATCAGTGCCTGTAAGCAGCAAATGTAGCCCAGTTTGTTGATCTTGCATTGACTTTTGTACTTGAACGTTTTTTTGCAGTGAAAGAAAAAGTGCAAATACCAGAATGCATACAAACATGATCCACTGGCTCACCCTTGCAGATTGAGCACTCCAGGTATCATCCGCCACGGGGCAGAGCCTCACCGAACGGTCCTCTCATTGGGAAGGGGTCGCACACTATGAAGCATAGGACTCCAAGTAGAAGGCTTGTGTTTGGGGAAGGGTGGAAACTGGAGAGCAATGGAAGAGTCTGGAGAGGTGGCTGCAGCAGAGCACCTCAGAAGGCGGTGAGAGCTAAGAGGTTCAAGGAGCAGGTGGTAAGGTCAGGGATTGAGGGTGGGCAGAAGGTGGTGGGAAAGAGGAAGCGGAAGGAGGAGACAGTAACTGTGGAGAAGGAGACAGGACAGGTGATAACATCTGGAGCAGCGAAGGTCCAGGAAGAGGAGGTGGGGATAAAGGCGGCAGGTGAGGGAGGTGACGGTCTAATTCTGTCCAGACACCATTATCAGGTTTTAGGTAGTAGTATGGCTGGGGGCAGTGTCGGCCTTAGCGGCTGCAGCGCCCCTAGCGGTTTAAGAGAAATGTGGTGTCCCCCTTTCTTGCGCGCCTGAGGGGGGTGCCAATTAACTCACCGTTCCGGCGCCTGAGCAGGAAGGTAATCACTGGAATAGGGCGCTCTTGCTAATGCATGAGCGCCCTATTCTAATGAAAACCGCCTTGCTCCCACGTCAGAGCTGAGGGGTAATCAGTGTTATTAAATGCGCCCGCCGCCGTTTTCTGGGGTTGCTTGTGTTTCTGTGCAGAGGGGACCTGGCCTACCAGTTCGGGCTGGCCTGCTACCATTGGTGGCAGTACCTGACCGATTTGCATATGACTGGACCCCTTTTGCAATGGCGCAGACAGGCTAAAAAACAGTGGTGTTTAAGGTTGTTCAGAGCAATGCCAGCGGTTCAGATACATCCAAACCCTTCCACTCAACACTTTTGTGGTAATAGATTGTCTCACCATGTGAGAGAGGGTATGCCCAGACGTGGGTCCCTTGCTCGCTGGGTCATAGGGAACCAAGCTGCACCTCACTGAGGAGGCCCAACAAGACCGAAACATGTCTGGGGTTGCTTGTGTTTCCATGCAGAGGAGACCTGGCCTAGCAGTTCGGGCTGGCCTGCTACCATTGGTGGCAGTACAGACTGATTTGCATATGGCTGGACCCCTGTTGGAATGGCGCAGACGGGCTAAAAAACGATGGTGTGAAAGGTTGCCCAGAGAAATGCCAGTGGTTCAGATTCATTCAAAACCTTCCGCCCTTCACTTTTGTGGTAATAGTAATTATAAAGGCACAAGGGCACACGCAAGGACAGACAACAGACTAACTGTCCCTAGTAGCACCTCCCTCTAATCCTAGGGGATGGAGATTTGCTGCCTATCTAAAAAGTGGATAGAACAGGTAAACCCTTTTGAAATCTAGCCCAAAAAGAGTAGACCCTCAAACAGTCCTTTGCCTGCTACTACCCGACCACCTGGAACTCAATCCAGCTGAAGGCTCGGAATGACCCCACCATCCTCCAGTTCCACAAATCACTAACAATGAGTCTCTTCAATCAATAACATCCCTACAATTAAACCCATACTTTCTCCCTTTCTGCCAACAGTACTGCGCTACTGTCCAAAACACCATGCCCAATGCTGGCCTCCACACGTCATAAAGTGCTCCTGTACACTCGAGCTAGGTTTTGCACTATGAATGGTGAAGCCAAATAAAAATAAAATCACAGTACCTGGTCACAGATTGCTGTACCGTGACCTGTGAGGCTGCGCTTGGCATAATGTGTCAGTGAAAGCTTATGTGGCGAATGATGGCAGTATCTGGGTATGGGATTGTGTTACGCAATGCCTCTAACCAGCACATGCTGTGTTATGTGAATTTGCTTTTAAACTGTGTCTAATCGCAATGTTGAAAGTACCTGGCATTCAATGACAGGCCTTAGAGAAAGACTGAAGCCAGTAATAGATTTTTTTAAAAAATTCTTATTGTGTCAGCCATATATTAAAACCATATAAAACATACTTATGATTTTTAACACATACAAGAAATTAAGAATGACATTTTTTTTACAAACATACTTAACATAGAAGAAAGTTTAAAGATAAAACAAATTAAAATATCATTAAACTAACTCGAAAAAACAAAACACCCCAACAAAGGAAGGGCCTAGCCCCCCCATCCCACCAACAAGTCTTTCAAGAGAGCAACTACTTCAAACGTCAGGAGTGTTTCATTGCCTGATGTCAGAATTCAACCAACCAGCATCATGGACAAATCTCTTAAATCTTGCCAATCTCAATGACCAGGTTCCTGGACAATGTGCCAATAGATGTTTCAGAGACTGTCTTTCATTACAACTACACTTGTCACAAATGGTAGAGGGGGAATCCCCACTGTTTCAGAAGCCAACAATAGAAATGACAGCGGCACCTGGTCGGCCAACGGTGATTCTAGTTTCGGCAGCTTTAGCTAACATTTGACTTATTTTCCAGGATAGAGGTGGTTGGATTTGGAATACTATAGCATTGCAAAAGCATTTGAGGGTGACTCCAGTTATATGAAGTTGTACCTGGCATACAAAGTTAAGGTCAGAGCTCCCAGAAGCACAGAATCTGCTCTCCTGAACATCCATAACAACCTGCTCTCCAACTTTGATTCCAACACCCCCTGTGTCCTCATCTTACTTGATCTTTCTTCGGTCTTTGACACGGTCAACCATGCCATCCTGCTCAACCGTCTGCATGATAACCTGGTTATCACCGGTCAGGCCCTGGCGTGGCTGACTTCTTTCTTCTGTCCACAAGGCCTTCTGGGGCCTGGGTCCTCAATACCTTGAACTCTCTCTTCCTAAATATCTTCCTTCTCGAGCTCTTCGCTCATCCGTCTCCAACTCCCTCAGGGTCAGTCGCTTCTCGAAGCAACGAGTTGGTGGTAGAGCTCTTTCTTCGGCTGGGGCCTCCCTCTGGAACAGCTTCCCTGCCTCCCTTAAACTTGAGGAGAACCAACTCCGGTTCTGGAAGCACCTCAAAACCTTTCTCTTTGCTTCTGCTTTCTCTCCTCCTCTCTCCTGCTGAATTTCCTGGTTGAAACTGCACTGGTTTCTGGACACCCTTCTAATCTCAGGCCAAGGTCCCCTCCCCCACCAGTCGCACACCTGCACTGCCTTCCTGGCAACCCCTGCACTTGGGGACTGTTTTCTGTGTCCCTACAAGTCACCCTACCAGCAGTTGACACCTGATGTCTGCACTTACCCTTGCACTTGCCGCCAGCTGGCCGTACTTTGATTATTGTTATTTATTCCATTTATAGCATATATTGCACTGTCCCCTCTCTCCTTCCCCCCAGCACTCTACCCCTTCCCCTTTCCCATGCACTTGCGTGATCTGAGTGACACCTGGCCTAGCAGGATCATTGTCTCTGTCTTCCCTCTGTTCCCCCTCCTTTGCCGTATCGCGCCTTGAAACACTTGTGTATAGGCGCGTTATGAATGCCATATCATATCATATCATATTCCAAGGCAGTAGTCTCTCAATACAGGAAGACATCAGGGTTTCCCCAAAATAAACCTGAATTCACAATGATGAACCCCACAGAATCTTCTTTGCTTAACCCTTTCTTAGAAGCTGACTTTGTCAAGTTCGGTAAAGGACAAAAAAACCTTCCTTTTCCAGGAATCCTTTGAACTAAAACCAAGATAACCTATGATACGTGTCCCCGCCTATGGAACAACTGACGTCTAGCTCTCATCCAGCTATCCCTCTTTCTCCCAAAAGAGCAGTGAAGTCACATGACCGTCTGTGCTCTTGTTAAGAACAGTCAAATTAATAAGGCAATTCCTGGGAAAATAATATTTACACCTGGACATGTGAGGATGCACCTGGGCATGTGATGCTGCATCTGGGCATGTAAAGCTGTACCTGGGCATGTGGTGCTGCACCTGGGCATGTGAGGCTGCACCTGGGCATGTGGTGCTGCACCTGGGCATGTGAAGCTGCATCTGATCATGTGATGCGGCACCTGGGCATGTGAGGCAGCACTTGGGCATGTGGTGCTGCACCTGACATCTGAACCTGTACCTGGTTTATGATGTCCTTATCCTGTGTATGATGCTGCACCTGGGCATATGAGCCTAGAGTTAGCCTAGGGTGACAGTACATGGGCATAGGAGGCTAATCTAGGCAGGTGTGCCCGGAACTGGGCATATGGGACGGTCCTCGGGCACTGTAGGTTGCACTTGACATTTGATGGCAGAACCTGAGCATTTCTGGCTGTGTGTAGATTGTGATGACTGTACCTACTAGTTGAGGTTATACATGGTATAGGACTGCAGAACCTTGGAGTCTATCGTAATTGTAATTGTTTGTTTATATAGCGCTTATACATAGGTGGAGTGCTTCAAAGCACTTCAAGGTGAGAGGGGAACAAGGGAATACAGTAATCATTTGAAGTTTCTGAATGAATCTAAACAGAAAACCAGCAAACTAGGCCTGACAACATTTCTCCTAGTGCAAGTGCATGAAGTGTTTCAGTTGGGGGCGGGGATGACAGGACAGAAGAACATTACTAGTCCTATTACAGTTGGTCATGCATGTGTACAGAGGGAGGCGCGAGGAAGAGGGGGTGGGGGCGAACAAACGCGTCCCGTCCAATAGGCCCTGGGTTAAGTGCAGAGAGGTTCCCTCGCTTTTGGAGCGTAACCTGAAAGTGCATAAATGCTGAAAATGGTGCAGTGGCCCGGAGGCAAGTCCAAAGACTGGCGGGGGGAGGGGAGGGCTGGAACCTGTAAGGCTCTGAGGTGAACCAGGCAACCAGTCAGCGAAAATGAACAGAGTTAGGGAGTCGAAGAAGGAAAGAGGGTGGAGAGAAAAAAGAAACTGAGGTTAGAAAGGGAGAGGGAGAGAGAATGAGGAAGAGAAGAGGGCGGTCTTGAGGAGCTTCCAGAATTTAAGGTGCTCTGGCTCAAGGCACAGAGAGGCCAGGAGGCTTTTCCAGAGGGAGGCACCCGCAGAGGATGGATGAAGATCTACCCCCAAATCTCTGTTTGTCAAAGAGTTGGAGGAAGACGAGCAGAGTGCTCTACAGGGAGAGTATTTAGGAGGAGAGTGTTGTAGATAGTGCAGGCTCTGGGCCCTAGAAAGCCTTTTGCCCATTTGATGACCGTGTTAGAGCCTCCTGCCCAGAATTACCAAATGCCTGGACCTCTAGTACTCTGGCATTCAACTGAGCAGTTTAAAGAAGGGGGGCTCGACTATATTATTAAGTGACATTTGATCCCTTAACTTGGGACAGAGAACATATCTGTGGTGAAGATGAGGCATCGACCAATCTGCAGGTACGACCACCTCTATATTTCGCTTGGTGTCCAGTCAGCACACATAATGGACGGTATAATAATGCTTAAAAATAATTTTGCAATGCTGTAGTCTATAGAAGTCATCAAATTAATCATCATGATTTAATATATAAAAGAAAATATATTTAAATCCCTTGAAAACTGGTATCCTTTCACTACTAAATTCACTCAGGAACTCAGTATATTATCATGATTTTCTTTTCCTCCAGGGATATGTTATGTTATATGGCATTTGCACAGCATCTAGTCCCATCGGTATGGCATCAAAGCGCTGTTGGTGAACCCCCTTGGAGGACGGAAGTCCGAGGTATGAGAATTAGTAAGTGAATTTGCGAATGCTTGTGTGAATTGTAGCCAGTCCGAAGGTAGGTAGGGGTGGCTAAGTCCCTGCTAGCGACCCAGGGAGAACTGCCTTGTGGATGGATGGGTGCTGTGAGGGCTGTCGGGTGATTATGCGAGTCAAGGAGAATGATTATGTGCCCAGCTGAACTGGATTTATGCGCGGGACTAAGCTGCATTCTAAAGGCAGAGGTGATGTACGATATGAGTTAGAGTAGTGGATAATTGCAGATGTATGCAGGTGAGTGGCCGTGTCCTGCAAGGCATATGGCTATCTTCCAACTAGATGGAGTGCAATACGTACCAGTGAGTCATGGCCGATTTGTAGTTGCGTTGAGGGAGTGCAGATCCTAACATCCGGATTGACCGGAAAAACTTTCTGTGCGTGCTCGGTGTTGTCTTGGTCTCTCCTCAACAGACTCACTGATGCCTCCCGACCTACCTGATAGCTTTTCCAAGAACTGCAATATATTTACCAATGGTGAGATATCTGGCATCTGTTTTCCTCGGGTAATCTTCGTTCAAACATACATGACATGTCCAATTTCAGCATTCACTGCTTTGGGTAAGCATCCAGGTAGCTGTCCTAGAAAGCAACTATGGATCCCAATAGAAGACAATTATTACATGTTTGCCAGTGGGGTGGCCTGATTTACCTCTAGCCAAGAGCTGGGGGTAAGTCAGTCACCCCACTAGCAAAAACCACCCAGTGATTACCTGCACCAGGGACGGTAATAACGCAATACCCCCATGGAGTCATATGGAACACTGTTGAATGGGGATTTACCTATCCTTACTGGCACCTATAACCTACCGGTAATTCCGGGAACCTATAATCTGCCGGTAATTCCGGCTGATCAGGTGCCGGTAACGGTATTACCATCTGCTGGTATCCCGCCAGCTTTACTCCCAGAGTGTGAGACGTGCAGTTCCATTGAGAAGACCGATACCTAGGAGAATCCTGGAAGCAAGGTTCCCATTGAGAAAGCCATATCTGCAAACGAGAAAATGTGATGGCCATTTGAATGACATTCCAGAAGAAGCGGAACGAATAAATGGCAAAGAAAATGGTGACGTCACTCAGAGTCGAACTGACGTACGTAGAGGATGCAGAGACAAGAAAATGAAGATAATCTATAAGGCACCAAGAATGTGTTGAGGAAAAGTGACACCTTGGGATCAAGGTGTAGAAGTTTCTGCTACAGAACTGATGAAGATATCCAGTTGTTTTACACGTGTAGAGATGCAAAGAAACACAAGCAGATAACATATTCTTTTGGCTAGCTTTATAGTGAATAGATTGCGGCAAGCGCCAACGTTTATATATATATATATATTATATATATATATATATATATATATATATATATATATATATATATATGTTTATGGACAAATAAAGGATGGAGGTTTCCACAATCTATTATAGCAGTGCTAGACTTTAGAAAGAAGGCCTCATTTCAAGTATGTCGCAGTTAAAAACAATTGAATACAGAAGTGAATCTTAGAAAGATGAGTCTGGATGAGCCCCGGAATCCAAGGTCTTATCAGGCTGGAGTAAGCTGATATTGGATAGAAATCGTGTGAAAGAACAAAACTCTTGTTCAGAAGGCATGGGCAAAACAAGGAAGATTTCAGAGGTCTATTAGAAAATAGTACTTTAAATACACTAGAAGCTTGATTTCATGGTCTTCAGTCACGTGGAAGGATGAAATTGGATGAACAAGACTACCACACCTACGCATGAAGGCAGAAGCGTGCCTTCACTCCCCTGAATTCTCAAGAGCAAAGAACACTCCCAAGGACAAGTTCAAAATCCTAATTAACAGCAGACCACTGAGGTGACGATAAATGAATATGCTTATTGGTGGGAAGCTATGGTTAAGACGAGCTCACCAGCACTTGGAAGCCCAGCCTGCGTGCTGCTAGCATAGGTGGAAAAGTACTGACGCAGATTACAATGCCAACCAACTGTAGGGGGGCAAGTAATTATGGGTTCTATAGTTTGTATAGCCAAAGTCGTATATAAAGTGACGTTCATAGTGGCCATTTTGAGGGAAGGACTTAGTTGCCCCACCTGATGTTAAGTACCCTATCACTTTCATTCACTGACTCATGCTAGTATAGAATGTATACTTAGATATTAATTGAGAGCCTATCATTTCTGCGCATAGGTTTTTGTAGTTTGCCATGTAGGATGACGTTGGTAGTATGCAGGTTAACGTCATTGATTACTAATTTTGGGTATAAGAACCCAGTTTTTTTATAAGATGCAGAGAGTAAGAGGATCGAGCGAGTGCGTTGATGTTCGTTGTGCTCCCTGTTTTAGATCATTGAAAATAAAACAGTCTTCCTTTTGACAAACTACCCGAGTCATTTTGATTATAGATGTATGAATCAAATCTGCATCCCCATCCGTCTCCATGGTATTGCTACTCACCTTAAAGGGCTGGGGAACTCCCAGATCACGATTCTCTGACGTTCCAACTCCACCCCCTTTTACACAAACAATGGGCTGAGGAAGAGGAGGACTGAGAGTAAAAAGGCTAACACTTGCATATCTCATTGGACATGTCCCGTTAATAAGGTCAGGCAAAGTCAGCCATTTGACCTTAATCACATACATCTGTTTGTGTGTTTGTTTGTTTGTTTATTTATTTCTAATGCGCACCAGACCCGAGGGTATCAGGGCGCAGCAGTTGACCAAGTGCAAGGCTTAGGTTACAGAGGTTCAAGATACAAGCAAGAAAAAAACATATATGTAGGTTATAAGCAGGTAAAATACAAATACAAATACAAATACAAATATGCAGCAAACATGTGTCAAGAAATATTTAAGGGAATGTGCAGAAGCATTTGAGGGGTAGAGATAACACAGCAGTAAAATCTACAGGTCTGTGGATTTGAGCAAGTTGATGTAGTTGTTTCTAAATGTCAAGTACGTTGATCTTCTCTAAGAGGGTGTGGTAAGGAGTTCCAGAGTTTGGCTGCTTTCACTGGAAAGCTACTACCACCAGCCTTAGTGAGCCTAAATCTGGGGATAGTAAGACAGTTGGCGTTGCTAAGTCTCATAGGTCTGGTGGATGTTCTTCTATGGAATCTACCCATGAGATAGCAAGGGGCAGCATTGTTTAATGCTTTGTGAGTGAGGGATGCAGTTTTTAGAAGGATTTTATTATGCGTCGAGAGCCAGTTGTTTTGATACCCATTAGCTCCCCCCACATGGATGAAAGGTGGAACATTGAGACACACTCTGAGCAAGGTGAGGCACGAGAAGGAGTAGATCTTCTGGGGTGAAGTCGAACCCATTGGAGCAGGACAACCGATCGAGGTTAAGAGCGAGGGGTAGAGAAAGCCTGAAGATCCCTGCAGGAGGCTGTTACCTCTGGGAAACCATGAAGCATAGGAGGAGAGAGCCAAATCCCAGACAAGAAGAAGCCTACGTCGTGTATCAAAGACACCAGTGACCCTCCCAGGAGAACGGCAGAGTTGGGGAGGCAAGGCCAAGCCTGTGGTATCAACCTTGACTCGTGAATTAAAGACGCAGAGAAAAGAAAGGAATACATACAACCGGTGAGGTAGGGAAAGACATGAAAGGCCGGTTTGTGTCAAGGAAAGATTCAAGCCGCAACAGTGTATCTCATAATTGAATGAACCAGGGTAGTGTTGTTTCGGTAAGTTTTAGAGACACTCTTGATTGACATAAAGTTGATTGTCATCCAATTGATGGCTGCGAATGATGGCACATAAAACTGTGGATGAATCATAATACCACTTACGATCAGTTTCTTGTTTATGGACCTCCACAATCAATGCAGTCTTTTGAGAATACGTTTCAATGTCTGCTCAACAGTATTCTTAAATCCTCCACTTTTACCATCAGTCTTGGATTTTTTTAACTATTGGGCACGTGATCCCTGCGATTTACATACTGCCTTTCTACTTAATATGCTCTCTTCACTTGGCTATTTGGCACAAGTGCACACACTACTCATAAGGAAGGTAACAACCTTGACTTGATCCTTATTTAAAATGTATTAATCTTTACTCCTGTTTCTGCTCCTTGTCCTTGGTCTGACCATTTTTGCATTTCATTTCAGATATTTACACCTTCAAGATGCCTCCCTCCTAAAAAATAAAAAATAAAAAAAAATGATTCCAGTTGTGATATTAAAAACATCATAAGGTCCTCCTTTAATTCTACTCTTCAACCACTGTTGCATCAATTACCAGATTTTAGTGATGTGTTCAGTCTGGTTACTTTATATAATCTGGTTAATTTATATACTACAACCATTGACACTTCAGCACCTGTCGAAAAGAAGAACTCTAAACAAGTGACAGTAAAACACCTGCATTTCATTGACGATCTTGTTAGATTACGTAGAGTCAAGAGATCTGCAGAAAGACTTTACAGGAAACACCCTACTATTGAGAATAAAGCCATTTATAATACTGCAGCTGACAACCATGAGAAAACCATCATCAATGCTACAGAACGACACTATGAATGTCGTATCAGCTCTGCTATATCAGATACCAAGGAGCTGTATGCTATCCCTAAATATCTTCATGGAAATAAGGCAGAGTAACATGCTGATATTACTAAGAATACTACTTGGTGCCAAACAATTTAAGATACCATGATGGCAAAACTTCCTTTACACCGTAGTAATATTGAAAAAACCTTGAGCGGCATGGTGCCAAGCTTCGACCCTATCAACCTCACGTCACGCTCTTTTAATGATTCCATGGCGCTTCCTTTTTCTTTTGATCATGTTTCTGAAGATCATACAAGGGTGATGCATGCGCCGCATCGATTATATAGAAATGCCTGCTGCATTGATTCCCATCATTACAAAAATCGTCAATGCCTCTTTTGATGCTTGTACTCTTTCTGATTCTTTAAAACCTGCATGGATTATACATCGCCTAAAAAAGGAAACCTTGGATCCTGCATTGGCCAATAACTGCAGGCCTATTGCCTGTGTTCCGTTCCTCCTAAAGATTATTGATAGAGTGGCATGTCTTCAGGTCCAACATTATCTGGAAACCCACAACATTCTAGGCATTTGTCAGCTTTCGAGCACTCCATGCTACTAAAACTGCATACATTGAGCTCAAGTCCAATGTCACTAGCATTTTTGAGAAGGGACAAACTGTCCTCCTCATGTTGCTTGATCTATCTGCAGCCTTCGGCTTGGTGGATCATGCCATTCTGGTGGAAAGACTTTTGTAATGTCGCCAATTTCTCTTGCCCCGTGGCTGGATGGGTTAACTCTTTCCTTGGTAATAGAACCGCCAGAGTTTTTGCAGATGATTTTGTAGCCTCCACCACTGCACTCCCTTGTGAGGTACCTCAGGGCCCATGCCTTGCACCTTCCCTTTAAACATATACCTGACCACTATTTGAGATCTTGGATCAGCTGGTTGTCTGCTATACAAATTATGCAGATGGCACCTATGTTCTCTTTTAGCTTACTGGGGACCATGGTGTAGACACCATAAAAATCAACCAGATTTATCCAGCCATCCAGGTTTGGATGGCGGCTAACTCTCTAGCCCTCAATGTCACAAAAAGCGAACTGCTTATTTTGGGGACTAGGCCGAGATCTAAAAAACTTGACATCCCTCATGATGCTTTTTCAATCTCTTATTGTACCATCCCAGTGGTCCAGAAAGCTAAGACACTGAGGGTTTATTTGGACTCTGATTTATCCATGAATATTCACACTGATTACCTTAGATCCTCTTGCTTATACTATCTTAAACTTCTCAGACAAATTAGGCTTTTTTTGTCTGATCAAAGTTGTACCACTTTGGCGAGGGCTATCTTTTGCTACAAGCTTGATTACTGCAATAGACTTTTAAAAGGGACCTCCCAAGCCAACATTAATAGTTACATGTCACTCAAAAGGATGCCGTTCAAGTCATCTGCATCGTTTATCGATCGGAGCATGTTACCTCTTCCAGGCACCCGTTGCATTGTCTCCCAATTCAAGACTATATTAAACACAAGATTCTTTCACTTACCCATAAATCCTTACATGATTTGGCACCTGTCTGCCTTACTGCTAGGAAGAAGTTTCAAGAATCCAGACGAGTGCTTCGCTCTCAGGACCCCCTACGCCTGGAAGTGGGTCGGTCAAAACTCCAGCTAGCAAGTCGCACATCATCTCTGTAGAATAGGCTGCCCTCTCACATCCGCAGTTTGCCATCTGCGTTCTATTTTTAAAAGAATCTTAGGACTTATTTGTTTGTGTTCTTGTTTGTCTGGTTCTTTCTTGTTTGCTTATTGTTTTCTTCCTGACTCCCTTGTCTGCTTTCTTTTTTGGGTGTTTGTTCTTGTTTTGTTTCTTGTTGGCGCTCCGAGGCCCATGGGCTTGTAGTGCTTAATATAAATAATAAACAATAATACAAATAATGATAATAATAATAATAATAATAATAATAATTATAATAATCGGGAAATACACCATTGAAAAGGTGTCCTGATGTCACTCAGTGGATCAAAATGAGTCATCAGTAGAGACTCCTTCAAATGGTTCCCTGATGGCACAGTATCTGGAGACCAGAATGGGTTATCAGTAGAGAGACAGCATTCAAATGGTATCCTATGGGCATTGAGTATCTGAGGAGGAGAATGAGTCATCAGTGGAGACACCTTCAAATGGTGCCCTGATGGCATTTGGTATCTGGAGACCAGAATGTGTTATCAGTAGAGATACTGCGCCTGATTTGCATCCTGCATTCCCACAGTCCCCATCTGGGTGCGGCTTGACTGTTTCCTCGTGTGATACGATGCCGTGAACACTTGGAACGATTTACCATGTTCACAGGTCCCTTCCTCTAATTGATCTCAGCATTTGTATGTTCGCAGGCATTTACTTCCTCTGGAGTGGCTGCGATGCTGAGTTGCATTGCCACCTGAAGTTTGGTGATGTATGCTGGTATTTAAGCGGTTGGGTTAGCTGTATCTGCCTGGAATAACTGCCACCGATGGTATTTTCCGAGTGTATTGAGAGAGTGCTGTGTACCAGTTACAGACTTGCTGATGGGGGCTGAATTAAGTGCGGCTTGGAGCTGTTTGGTAGTTAGTGCAAATGCTACTGATTGCTGCCTAGCTACTTCTTTCCTGTGGCTAGGCGGCTTATCTTCCCCCCCTGTTGCTTCCCTTTTACTTCTTTTATTTTTTGACTCCTTGGGTATTTGAGAATACATTGTGGGCACCTGTGGCCATACTTTGCCCATTTCTCTCGTACAAATGGTGATAACTAGACAGGGCCGTGTTAGTGCTCCTTACAAGAATCACATATTTGAAGTGGAGGCTGCCAGCGCTTATAGGAAAAGACACCTCCAAGAGACAACATTAAATACTTCTGAGGCTGGAAATGGTGGTGGAAGTTCTGAAGACAGTTCTTTTAAGGGAGACTCTGAACAATCTTGGCATGAAGTGCCTAGAGGCCGAGCACTTGACTGTGCATCTGTAGCACCTCTGGGGACTTTACCCCTACAATCTTGCTTCGACAAAGGGGAGACAGTTGCTACTGTGTCAGGAGATGTTCCTGGGCCAAATATTGAGCAGTCTCTGGCGATGCAAAAGTACAGTTCTAACCAAAGACTGCAAGTAAGGGAGGCAATCGTTGCTGGCCTTCTCTGATGGAGGAATTTTTAAGATTTCTGTTTATGGCTGATATGATATGATGGGTTATTTATAACTGGCTTAATACCCAGAGTTTTCTAAGCACGGCCCCAGGGATCAAACCTGTGGTGCTCTGTGTCATCTTGCGTCCAAGGCTAGCACGTTGCCCCTGAGCTATCCTCCCGAGACGACTTAGGGCTGGATTTAGTGGATTAAGTTGTGACAATGGTACACCCTGTTATGGTAGATAATCTATGTCAAACAGATCCAATATAGGAGTTGGAGGCTGTGAATACGAGCCCACAAAGCCCCCAGCAGGTTGTGGATTTGTCAGCCACAAGTAGAACCCAAGTGGCTGATTTCCCAGGGCACAGTTTAGGGTTTGAAGAGAAAGCTAGTCAAACTGAACAGTTCCTGCTAATATGCAGGACCCGTCGAAACCTGCTATGACCCCAGAGGACCTAAACCCTAGGTATTCATCTGTGTTTGGAGCTACAGCAAGGCAACCTTACGTGTATTCACCAATACCTGACGTGAAAGAGGGACCAGGCTCTGTGTGTAATTTTATGAAAACTAAACCCACCTTGTTTCAGGTCTCAAGCCTGAACAAATCACAGACGCCACACATTTCAGTTAAGAGTGTGAGAGACTTTGTCTTTGACCAGAGAAATCTTATTAGCATCGTTATGTCACTATCAGGATGCTCTTAGAAACAAGGCGCTGGCTTGGTTGCGACAAAGAACTGGATCTGGAATTGTTAGAAACTCTGACCTTACAGTCTTGTGAAGGACAAAGATTGATGGATGGTGCACTCAAGCTAATATGGATTGCCTAATTATTGGATGTGGTTGCACCAATCTTTTCAGTTTTTAGGCTAATTGCAATCTTTTTATCAACACGCCTTCTGAACTGAAATTGATTGTAGATCGGAGATAGTTTTTTTTAAAATGTTGCTTTTGTTTTATAATCTTGTCCTATTTGTGTTTGTATTGACTTGTTTTGTGTGTGCACTGAGGTCTACAGGCATGCTGCGCTATATAATAAATAAATAAATAATAATAATGTTAATAATAATACACCATTCAAATGGTGCCCTGGTGGCATTCAGTATCTGGGGACCAAAATGAGTCATCAGTGGAGACACCATTCAGATGGTGCCCTGAGGGTATTTAGTATGTGGTGACCAGAATGAGTCGTCACTAGCGATAGCATTTACAATCATTGTTTCTTTCGACTCAGTCAATCTTCTCAGTCTCTGGAATTGAACTAAGGGAGGGTGCTGCATCTCCATACTACAAGCTTACTTTGCCTCAACGTCCCTTGAATCCAGTGCAGCCAATCACCAGCAGTTACCCTCAGTACCCTATCAGTATATGGAGGCATTTTCCTCTGATTCCTAGAGTAGTCCTGAAACTCAACATAGATGTAGCAGATGTACACCTGGAGGAGACCTTCTGGTGGAGGTGGTTCTAGTTTCCATCACTACTTGAGTTTTCCCATGGTCATCTTTTAGTTCTTTCATTTTTCCTAAGTGTGGTCCAGGGCCTTTCTATCTCCATTCAGATCATCAGGGAGACTTGGTTGGCTTGGAAGTTGTAAGGCAGGGCATCCAGAGATTTGGTATCTCTAGGGATTTAACACCTGCTGTGCAGGAGTCCATGCATCTTTCCACTCTTAGGCTCGCCTCCAGGCATTGGAGTACCTTCCAGCTTGGTGTACATGCAGAGATGTCACACCCATTCACTGTGGGACGTCCTTTTCCTTCAATTACAACAGGATGGCTTTCCCTTAGCGCTCAATACTTCATCCCTCAGATCTTCTTAGGCACCTCTTGTGGCCCAAAGACATGGGTGAAAAGGGTGAATGGAGGAAACCAAAGAATATCTCAATAAACAAATAAATAAATAACAACCAAATATCTTTCATTTAGAGTTTTGACCTCTCTTGCCCCACTAGTGAGGAAATGTAACCACCCCACCCCAGGGACATTCCAATATTATTGGCTTCCTTGTGGGGTCATCCGGTTAAACACCGGGCAGATTGTGACATCAAGTTATTTACCCTTAAAATCTCTTTCTGGTCTCTCTTGCCTAGGGTTGGCTTTTGGTGGAGCAGCGTTCCCGCTTTTTTTCAACTTCGTTTGTGGTGTTCATTCACAGAGCACTTTGACCATTACTTGTTGTCTAGACTCTACTTTCCCCTACAGAATTCTTCTTTGCATTGAACAATGTTTGCTTTTAATATATCCTTATTGGAAACCCCACTGCAGAGATCTGTGAGCAAGCTGCAGGTAACAAGTGTGTACCTTTGATTAGCCGGCAAGTCATTTCAACCTTCTAGGGATGATTTTATTTTATATTTTTTTAATGTTTTGTGCATTTTAAGGTGCTTATACATTAAGTAAATTGTGTTTCAAAGCACCCACAGGGCAACAGGGAGGGGACAAGGGGATGAAGAACAAATACAACAATGAAAGATAGGGCCTTGTGAGAATTCTGAAAGTGCAAGTGCAGAGAGAAGTGGGGGGGTGGGGTAAATGCTAGGTGTATAAAGAGCTAGGGTGTGAGCAGCTGTAAGTGCCTTAGTGGAGTGGTCAGCTGCCAATAAAGTAACTGCAGGCGTGTGGTGGCATATTCCAGTGGGTGCCAAGGCAAGTGCTGGGAACGGGTTGAGGCTGAAGGCGATTGAGTGTGGGAGGCCAGGATCCAAGAGGACAGATAAGGGCCCTAGTCACCAATCTCAGCAACTGTGGGGTTTAGCAGAGGAAGGGGGAAGGGAAGGAGGAGGTGAAAAGTAAAGTCCTGAGGAGCTTCTGGAATTTGAGGAGATCCAGCTCAAGACAGAGAGGAAGTGGGAGGCTGTTCCATAGGAGAGAGCCTGCTGATGAGAGAGATCAGCCACCAGCTTGTTTTTTAGCGAAGCGCCTGATACACAGAGAGTTGGTGGCAGAGGAACGTAAAGATCTGGAGGGAGACTATTTAGTGAGAGCCAGTTGTAGATAGCATGGTCCCCGGCCCTAGCCTTGTGGATGATGCAGAGGCATTTGAATTTGATTCTTGCAGCAACCGGGAGCCAGTGGAGAAATATTAGGGCTGGAGAGATGCGGTCCCTGGGCTTAAGGCCAAGGATAAGTCTTGTGCCCTATTCTGGATGAGCTGGAGGGGTCATAGAGAAGAAGAGGGTAAATTAAGGAAAATGCGGTTGCAGTAGTCTACTCTAGGGAGAACCAGAGCTCTGGAGACAATGAGCTTCTGGGGGAAAGTGAGGAAAGGAAGAAGTCTTTTGAGGAGGTAAAGTTGAAAGTGGACCTTCTTAGCAAGGTCCTGAATGTGAGGGAGGAAGGAAAGAGAAGAGTGGAAGATGACTGCAAGGTTTCTGGCTTCAGATGAAGGAGAAGGGGGAGATCCCATAGAAGATGGCCAGAGTGTGGGGAGCAAAGAGGGAGCAGGAGTCCCAATTGGAAGGATCTCAGTCTTGCTGGAGCTGAGGCAGTGATAATTGGAAGCACCCCAGGACTGGATGGCAGATAGGAAGTCAGGAATGATGGAAGAAGTAAGAGAAGTATCAGAGGGAAGTTTGAAGAAGCGTTGTGTGTCATCTGCATAACACTGGAAGTTTGGGAGAAGGTGGAAATGAGGTGTGCAAGCGGAGCAAGATAGGTGTTAAAAAGCCAAGGAGAAAGGGTGGAGCCCTGGGGAACACCATAGTTGAATATTGAGGTGGGAGTGGAGGAAGAGCCCAGAATAACTTGGGATGGACGGTCACTGAGGAAGGTGGTCTGTCAGTCTAGTGCCGCTCCAAGATACCTAGGGTATCACAGAGCCATTTTATGAGGATGGAGTGGTTGACCGTATCAAATGCAGAGGAGAGATCAAATAGAATGAGAACAGCTGGAGAGTTGGAATCAAGAGATGAGAGCAGTTCCTCACGGGTATTCAGAAGAGCAGTTTCCGTGCCTCTGGTTGCTCGGACTGACATTGAGTTGGTCTCCTGGCTTGGAGAAGGGAAAAAACAGAGTTCCTCAAAGACTTAAATCTTAAGGGGCAGGGGTGTTGCTAGGTCTGGAAAAGACACTGGGCTATGCTGTTGTCAGAACTGTCAGACCTCGGGGCTAGCTAGCCTTTTGGTTGTAGCTCCTGAGATTCTATCTGGGGCTACAACCAAAAGATCAGGGGCTATAGCCCCCTTTGCCCCCCCCCCCAGCAACACCTCTGTTAAGGGGTTTTCCTCACTTCCCGAGCAGTCACAAGTGCGAGGAGCAGGTGACACTCACATGTCCAGGGTAATGGGAGAGAGGGGAGGGAAAGCCAAAGGCAGTGTGTGGCTGGTAGCAAGTCTCAGGCCTAGGCAAGCACCCCCATGTCCAAGAGTACTCTGCCACTCCCTCTCTAGCACGACCCCTCATTCAGCAAATCCTAAAGTCACATAATTGATATAATTTTTCTGTTAGGAAAGAACCATGACTCTGAAGCGAGGGTGCATGCAATGAGCAAGCTAGAGGCCGTCGGCCAGTGGTGTTCTGTAACATTGAGCAGTACCATTAGCAAACACTGTAGTCTAATACACGGTGTATCATTGTATATATTAAGCAAACACTTCAGTCTACACTAGGCCGTATGGGGGTGAGATTGTTTTGTCTAGCCTATAATTAATAGAAGCAATTCTCGATGATTCCACTTTCAGGATGCAGAGAAAACATGTCGCATTTAGGTAGAGCGATATGCCCAGGGTCACAGAGATTTGCCGAGTGTGGAAGCTGAGCCGCGAGCCCAGGCTGTTTAGCTGTGCAGTTTGCAGGCGTTCGCTTCCAGACGCACATTGGGCCAATTCATCTTCGCTGCAGCATCAACATACAAGCTTGTCTGTATGGCTGCCTGACAAGGCCAACACCGGTGGTGCTCGGGTGGTGGTGGTTTCATCCCAAGGGACCCTTGACTGCGAAAGGAAGTGACGTCACTGTAAAGACCATTCTGCCCTGAAAATGCAAGAGCAGGGGGGAAATGGAGCGTGTTGGCGAGTCTCTTTGTTTCCAATCTATGGGCCTCATTACACGGATGGCGGAGAACCATGGCGCTATTAGCCCCATGGTTCATGCCGGTAAAATACCGGCATGTGACATTTTTGCCCCATAGGGCATAATGGGAATGGGGAAGGCGCAAATTACGGTACCGCAAATTGCGGTACCGTAATTAGCTCCCTGGGTCCCTTTGCGGATTGGTTTTTAACACCTGCAAAAAGCAGGCGTTAAATCCCCCAACCCGCAAAGGGACCTCGTAGTAAGGCGGTAAGGATTTACCGGTACCGGTATTTTACCGGTACCGGTAAATCCTTACCGCCATCCGTGTAATGAGGCCCAATACCTTTTATGCTGAATATAAATGTGCTCTCCAATGCTCCATCCTTTCAGGCCCAAATACCCCAATACTGTGATGGAAGGGAAATCAAGGAATTATCCAATGAAAGTGCGGCATGTTTACAGCAATTATTTAAAAGTATGGAGAAATAAAGCTTTCAAATTGTCCTGTGTAAGGGTTGAGATATTTTGCAGGTTCTGTCTCTGAGCTCGCGGTATAATGTATTCTTGTACTGTATTTGCCCACTGTATACTGAGAACTACAATGACCAGAACGCAATGTGATTGATGCTTCAAAAGAGGACTGGCAGAGCATCTCACACTGGGCATGGGCCAACTCAGGATGCTGTTCATCTCTCTGTTCTGGGTTACACCTGTGTGATAAAGTCAGCTGCTCTTAGTCCTTCTTTGATACAGTCATGCATCTCATTGTCCAGCAGGATGCAAATACAAGTTGAATTCTCAAATAAATGCATGCCATACTAAACCTCATGGAAATCAGCTGGCGGTTTCTAATGCCAGAGCTTTTTTGTAGAGAGTTTGGAGTATGGCAACATAAAGAGCAAGGCATGATTTTGCATCAAAGATACCTTTTATGAGGTTCCAACCATTCCATCCTGGCAACAGCATTGGGCGAAAGCAGGTACGAATTTCACTTGGAGATGTAAATGTCGCCCACCCCCCATGTCCCGCTCTTAATGGCTTCCTTTGTTCGGCTGGGGGGCCGAAATAAAGCACTATCCAGAGCAAACGTCCTGCCGCTTTATTCAACGCTTCTTCCCTATCTCACTGCTCTCTTTAACACTTCCCTTTCCTCTTCTATCTCTTTAACACTTCCCTTTCCTCTTCTATCTCTTTAACACTTCCCTTTCCTCTTCTATCTCTTTAACACTTCACTTTACTCTTCTATCTCTTTAACACTTCACTTTCCTCTTCTATCTCATTAACACTTCCCTTTCCTCTTCAATCTCTTTAACACTTCACTTTCCTCTTCTATCTCTTTAACACTTCCCTTTCCTCTTCTATCTCTTTAATACTTCCCTTTCCTCTTCTACGGTTCCCTCCCATTTACAGCATGCCTCCATCCTCCTGATTTTGAAAAAGCCTACGCTGGACCCCTACTTGCCTTCCAATTTCCGCCCCATTTCTCTTCTCCCTTTTCACTCAAAGCTTCTGGAGCGCATTGTTTATTCCCAGGTTTATTCTTTTATTAACCCAGGCTCTCTTTGACCTCCCTTCCAGTCTAGCTTACAACCACAACACTCCACTGAAACTTCTCTCTTGTCTGTCACCAACTCACTTCTCACATCGCGATACTCTAAACTTTCCTCTCTTCTTGTTCGTCTAGACCGCTCTGGCGCGTTTGATACGTCGACCACGATATTTTTCTCGTTTGTCTTGCTGAACTTGGCCTTTGACTCTTACCTCCCAGGATGAACCATGTCTGTTTCCTGGGATGGTCACCGTTCCTCAATTTCACCCCTACTACATGGTGTACCCCAGGGCTCAGTTTTCGCCCCTCTTCTTCTTTCTCTCTGTATCTCCTCTTGGCTCTATCATCTCATCTTTTGGCTTTTCTTATCACCTCGATGTGGGTGACTTACACATTCTTCTATCCTTCACCTCTTTTACAGATATTCTTCACTCTTCCTTGACTGACTGTCTTCTTGCAATTCAGTCATGGATGTCCTCTCACTATCTCCATCTTAACGCCTCTACAACAGAGGTTCTTTACTTCCCTGCTCCTACCATTTTCCCCACACCTTGCTCTGTTTCCTTTCCATGTCTCTGTCAGCCTGTAATCTTGGCATCATTCTTGTTTCCTCACTTTCCTTCTCCACTCATATTTCTTCAATTTCCCATTCCTGCCGCTATCAGCTGTTCAATATCCAAAAAGCACGTTGGTTCCTTACCTTCTCTTCTACCAAACTACTCATCTCCTCTCTAGTTTTCTCCAGACTATTCTATTGGTCCTCTCCGCTCGTTGGTCTCCCAGAATCTCACCTTGCTCCCCTTCATTCAATCTATCATTCATCAATCCGGGTACTGGAAACAGTTTTGGCAGGACTCTCTGCTTGTAACACGTGCTGTGAGGTGCTCTGCGAAGTTTGGCAACAATCCGGTGCGAGGCAACACTGTGTACCTAAGGACTACTGGGTGTCCTTCCTCGCTCTCTAAAACTACTGAAGAGCGTCATCAAAAAAGAGGCGGAGGTGAGCGCTTATAAAGCCCCTTCTGGGGTGAAGTGCTGCAAAGTGCTGAAAGGGCAGTTGTGGCAGTTGCGGCCGGTAGGCAAACAACAGCACAAAGGTTGTGGTAAGGTTTATGTTGAGATCATGCCTTCTTAAGACCCGCACAGAAAAGCTAGCCCCAAAACTGTAAACAACTACTTGGTGGCTCGAGTGGCGGAGGATGAGGCACCCTCTGTAGCAGTTCAGTTTCTGCTCCAAAGCTGGTTCGTAGTAAATCCCTTTTAGCAGCTTATGAAGTCCGAGAGAGTTGCAAATTATGAGATAAAAATATGAGGGCAGGAATGCTTCTAGATGGTTGCAACTTATGGAAATATGGGATCTAAGCTGTATGAATGTAGTTTACGCCGGAGATTCTGGGTTGGATCCCACTTGGAAATCAAATATTGCTGCTTTCCCTCTGCTTTATTCTTTTTTTCTTGCTCCTGGTCGAGCTTTGTCGTGGATTTAGGGTGTTTAACACTGTAAGCATTGATCACTAGCTAATAGGAAGTGCCTTTTCATTGGGTCGGCAGATAAGGTCTTACACTGTGGCCTCAAATGTGTATGTCATAAATGTAGGCAATTGTTGATTATGGAAACGGAGAGCTGTTAAATTATTTAATGAGGTTCTACAGACTGCTGTGATGGGTCTGTCTGATGATTCATTGAAGATCTTCACCTCCAAAGCAAGTGTCTATTGTTTTTTAAAGTTGGAATTTTTAAATGTAAGCTCAGTTTTCCCACACTGAGGTAGTGCTGTGAATTTTAGGCCCAAAAAGTTTGATGTAGCCATTCAGAAAAAGAAACAATACCCTGAAGAGGTTTACGTTCGCCAAAAAAAGCTGAACTACCATAGTGTGTGCTATTTGCTAAGGTAAAGGTACTAAAGTAGCGCTTTAAGAATTGGCCAGAAGATCATAACATGAGAATCTCTCGGAGTGAAGGAGAGTTGATGCTGTCCATATTAACTGCAATGGATCCAAGAGTTTTCTGGAAATTATTAAATGGTGATCCTGCGTTCCAGGAATCTGCTCAAGTAAATTCTATCTCTGAGAGTTAATGGATTAGCTATTTGACTCATATGTTTATATCTCTAGTGTCTACAGAAGTGGTGGCCAGACAGTGGTCAGCTCTGTGGATACTGGAATTGATATAGATGATTTAGAGAAACTGATTAGGAAAGCCAAGCCTTCTAGAGCTGCTTGCCCAGATGGGGGATCCAACCTTGTCTTCAAAGCGGACCCTCCCCCGTGGGCTAACATCCTGGATTTATTATTTAAGAATAGACTTGCTAGTAAGATCATTCCAGAATCTTGCAGGACTGCTATCTTGGTTCCTATTTACAAGAAGGGCGATAGGCTACCACCAAATAATGATCAAATAATTATCAGCCTATCCACCTTCCTGATAGTAATAGTGAGTAATGTGCTTCTGTGGTGTTGAAAGACTTGAGTGAGTGGGCTGCTGAGTACATGAAATATGGCGAGTGGGAATCTGGTTTTATGAGAGGTCTGGGGACCCATGTCAATGGCTTCATTGTTATGATGCTTATAAAGGAAATGAAGTTAAAAAGGAAACCGTTGTACTTGGTGTTCATTGATCTGTCCTCTGCCTTTGATGGGGTAAGAAGAGATATTCTTTGGGGCATATTAATTACTGGACATTCTGATTGCTCTCCACGCAGACTCGGGAGTAAGGGTCAGATTAGATGGTGAAGGTACCCCATCTGGTCCGGATAATACCGGGCGTGGGGTTCGGCAGCGGTCTGTATAGCACCCTCTCTAATAATGTCTTTATCTGGCAGTTCTGGCGGGCTGGCTACGACCTGAACATGCCTTTCCCCCGCAAATGGGCTCCATGGTTTGACAATATCTTGCTTATATGGATGACTTGATCATATGTGATCAAATTCCTGCAGGTCTTCAGTGGTCACTGAATGCTTTAAATGCTTTAATGATCAACTATGGTTTGAATATTAACATCTCGAAGACTAAGGTTATGATCCGTGGCCCAAATAAGATGAGGCATTCCTTTGTATGGAAAATTAACAACAACAAGCTGGATATCATAACCAATATATGTGTCTTGGGTTTACAATTTATAGCACCCAAAAACGACTGGCGCATTGGCATTTTTTATTGGTGAGAAGTGCATTATATAGTTCTCAAATGAGAAGGATTCTTACAAGGTATGGAACGTTTTCAGTAGCCCTGGCCATTTCCTTCCTGCCCTCCACGAATATAACATCAGAGCTAGAGGAATCTCAGTGTAATCATCTGGAGGGGCGAATTTGGCAGAATGTTCTAGGCTTACCTCAATGAGTGGCTATTCCAGTAAACCGAAGGGAATGAGTTTTACCTTCTATTGCTGCTTGGTTGAAGTGGAAATCAATTTCCTTTCTGAGAAGTATCAGACTTCCACGGTCGAATTCCTGTCTGAGTCAACATAATAAGATTATGGTGTCGAACAATTGTACTTTGTTGTCCAGTAGGGTTCGAGAAAAATCTGCTGTTGGCTGAATTGGGTAGATCTAAGGATGTGTTCGATCAAGATCCTCTGACCGTATTGCATCTGAATTAGCTCAATCTTTTAGAGATCTGGGCTTTAATCAAATGGTTCAAGTCCCTACTCACAATCTAGGTCATACCCTAGACTGGGTATCTGCCATCAATGCGCCCTATCACGATGTGCGGGTAGTGCCTTGCCCCTGGTCTGATGACGGTTTTGTCCACTTTTCTATCACAGTGCCCTACGTCACCAAAGCCAAGTCACACTATACCCAAACTATTTCATTTCGAAATAGTAAACTCCTGACTCAAGAAAGAATCGAAGCCCTGACACCACAGGCTCTGCCGATCCTGGAGAGGGATGACACCGGCACCATAGCCAAGAAAATCAAATCCACTCTGGACTTGGTGGTTAACACCCTAGCACTTCCTAAAAGAAAGAAAATACTGCAGAGCCTAAAAGGACCAATTCCTGGTTCTCTACTGAACTTCAAACTCTCAAATTTGACTTAAGCTATTTTATGCCTGGAAAAAAAATCAATCCCAGTCAGCATTACTAAACTATAAAAAAAAGGCATCCAATACTTACAAAATAGCTATAACTGAAGCTAAGAAGTTGTACCAGAATACTAGAATTTCTCAGGCATCCTCCAACTCGAGGGAATTATTCAAAATCTTAAGAGCAGGAGGTTACACCTTCACTCATAGGCTCTACGATTACTAAAGACGATAACTGGTATCTTGATATCCAGAATGCCATGACAAAGAAACTAGAAGGAATCCGGAAGGCATAGCTACCAAAAAGAGTGCTTCTGACACCGCGGTACTCTTAGAGATGGCAATATATTCTTCAGAACCACGGATATCCCCACTTTTGACTTCACCCCCATCTCTGAGGAGGAATAAGCCTCTATTATCACTAAACTTAAGGCCACCAATTGTACAGGAGACCCTTGTGCATCCACTATTATTAAAGCCTGCCCTCCCTCACTGGTGCATGCCATCTGCAAATTTGCCAGCTCCTCCTTTTCCGATTGTATTGTTCCAGACGAGATTAAGCAAGCCTGGGTAACACCTCTTTTGAAAAATCCTACCCTGGAACAGAGTGTCCCCACTAATTACAGGCCAATAACGAATACCCCATTTCTGCTGAAAATACTGGATCGGGTTGCATACTCCCAATTAGCTCAACATCTCAATCTGCACCCCAGACCCCCTGCTCAGACACCAGGTAAGCATGCACCAACATGTGTTACCCCCTCTGTCCCCACAGGCCATCCCCAACCCCTCTGGTCCCCCTGTGATGTTCCCTTGTGCCCCCCCTTCTCGCACACACGTGTTGCCTTTTTTACTTGATTCTTCTACCCTGCTCCCCCTCAACCTCCTCCAGCCTACTTCTGCAGGAGTCTGTCCTGATACATTCTGGTTTTACCATCACCGTCTTGTGGCCAATGCTGGATTTGACTTTTATGGACTTCATTCATTCATGGTGCGTCACACTTTCTCAATTGTCATGCTGGATTCCTTTGCATCTTGTACTCATGGTGGCCCTGAAACATGCTGTTCCCATCTTCATCTTGTATCCTGGCTTGCAACATTATGTGTGACTACTGACTTCTGCAATTGTATTCAGTCTCCCCTTGCTTCTCCACTCTTTTTGACTGCTTACTCTGTTCTCTCCTCCTTTCCCTTCTCCCTTTTCCTATCTCCTCCCCTTACTTTCTTCTATGCACTTACTCTATCAGACGGTCCCTGGACCTAATATGATAGCAACCTCGTCTGTTTCCTCCACCCTCCCATTACTGTGTTTTTCCTACCCCCCCCCTCTGGCACTATCTGAAATGTCGTCAGGCCTAGTATGATAGTCGCTTGTTTTGTTCCTCCCCTCCCTTCTGCACCCCTCTCCCTCACCTTTTGTTTTCTCCGGCTCTACCAGAATTGTCATCAGGCCTAGTACAGTAGTCGCCTGTTTGTTTCCATTTACTACCCACTCTACCCCTCCCTTCCTTATCTATGTCTTAGCTCTTGCACTATCTGAAATCTCGTCAGGCCGAGTATGATAGTTAATTTCACATCCTTCCTGTTCATGGCCTGTAAGAATGTCATTGTATTTTCCCTTGTTCCCTCCCTTGCCTTGAAGCGCTTTGAAACGCATTGTGTATAGGCGCTATATAAATAAACTATCATATCATATAATAAGGGTCAACGGAGTGCTGTATTATAATTACTGGATTACAACTGCAGAATTAAAAAGGAGGTATCACTTATTTTATGAAATTCTTATGTCCCCTGTAGAGGAAGACGTTTATGAGACTCCAGCTGAACCGCCTTCCAACATTAGAAGTTGAAGCTGCTAGCTCCGGTACGGAAAGAGCCAAGAGAAATTGCAGACGCTGTGTTGACAGGGTATCTTTTGAGACATTTGAACATATTCTTATAGTCTGCCCACACAATCTTTCCCAGCAATGAAAATAGTTCATGAAATCTTTGTATGATAGAAGATTTTATAATCTGATTGTTTTTTGGAATTAAATAATGTTTGGGGATAAAGTACCCTTGGTTGTTGCAGCTATTAGATGTCTTGATGAAATGTTAGATTTGTCTTAATTGGTACTTAGCTTTTAACTTCATGATTGCTGTTTGTTCGTTTTAAAGGGAATAATGATGTACAATTCTTAATTGACAAACTGATGCTTATTTGTTATTTTGTTACAATTGGGCTAATTGATGAATAGTTATTTGTTATTCTGTAATAATTTGTATTTTTTTGAGTAAGGCTTATTTTTTAGCCATGTGGGCAATACATTTCTGTTTTTTAATAAAAGCAATCCGGCTACTCAACACTCTTTGCCCCCGTGAATCTATCACTTTCGCTCTGCATTCTCTACATTGGCTCTCGTCTGAAACTCATTTACTCTTCAATTTCCTTTGTATTTTCTTGAAGTGTCTCTATGGTCTTGTCCCTCCATATCTTTCTTCATTCCATGAATCTCTTTCTACCCTGTAACCAGTTCTCTCCATTATCAATCCCTTTTTCTCTTAACTGTGCTGTCCCCCTGTGCACCATCCTGTTTCCACTCTTTTGCTGTGCTTGCGACCAAAAATCGAAACATTCTCCCTCTTTTTACGTTCTATATCCTCTTTTCCTCTTTTTAAGACCTACCTTAAAACGTACCTTCCCTCTCACTGATCTGTTGGTCTTGCTTTGTTGGCATGTTCATTTTATTGTACCGTTGTTTAATCTGTTCAGCGCTTAGGCGTCAAGCTCTATGAAAAATGAATTAAATACAAATATGAACAAAGATTTGGTCAAACAATATGTATTGCCGGTAGCTCAGAGTGCAGCCTAAGGGCCTCATTACACGGTAGGCGGTAAGGGATTACTGGCACTGGTAAGGGCACCGGTGCCGGTAATCCCTTACCGCCCTACTACGAGGTCCCTTAGCGGGTCCCGTCCCCTGGTTTTACCAGGCGTTATGGAAGGGACCCGTTAAGGGACTTCAGAGCTAATAACGGCCCCCCTATGGGGGCTCAAATGGGAATGGGGAATGGTTCCCAGAATGGGACTTACCGGGTCCTCCAAGGTCGGAATGACCCGGTAAATCCTTATTCCGTGAACACGGACCCGGAATGCGGTAAGGGGGTAGCCATGGGCTAATAGCGCCATGGCTACCCCCTACCGTTTAATGAGGCCCTATGTCATGCAATGGCTCTGAGGTTGCCATTGCTGGAGAGGGCCCGGTTACCCCACTCTCTGAGGGTGGAGTGGCAAAATCTCGCCCCCCACGCAGTGAATGCCAGCAGATATGGGTCCACTTATTCCAATGTGATTTCTTTAGGTACGCCTTCCTTCCGGGTCCTCAGAGTCTTCGTTAAGGCACGTCTCAGATTGAGGACAATCCATGCCCCCCCCCCCCCCCCAGCTTTGCTTTGCAGCTCATTTAAAGTGCAAGCTGTAGGGCGACGCTGGTGCGAGTTAATGAGTTGCAGAAACAGGACAAGAAATGAGACCGGATCTTCATACACAACACTTGTTTATTGTTGATATGACTTGTAGGATGATGTAACTGGATATACATTATGTTGGCCATAAGACAGTGCAGCGTAAATGTATGAGCACATAATTAAGCAAGGATACGCAGTGTCAAAGCTTCCAGCATGGCAGTGCATAGAGAAAATCAATTATCTATATTCCCTGAGAGGGAGGCGTGGACCAATCAACCATTTCAGAAACCATTTTCAAAGTATCCGTGGATATTGCATTACTGCACTTTGCATTTTTGATTTCGATTTGAATCATTTCTGTGTTGTTTCCTCTCCTAATAGATGTCTTTGTAACTTTTTTGGTGTATTATCCTTTTTGACAAATTTGTATTTCTTACTTCCCTCTCTCTGAAACCTACCCTGAACAATCCCAAGCATAGAGGGTACCCAGGCAGTGTCCTGATACAAGTGGCAGGCGCGCTAAAATGGGCTCCCCTGTCTACCGTTGTAGCACTGGCCGCCCTGACTTCATGTGCCAGGACTACATATTTTATATGAAAACGATCTGTATGCACATGTTGTTGAATATGGCAGTGTGCACACATAGTCATCAAATAGGACGCCTAAGCAGTGTCAGAGATTTCACCCACGCTGCAGCGTGCCCCGCCACTGCGCCCCTACCCCTCTGTTACCCTGTGCCCTACTTGCAAACCCTTTGGTCCGCCCCCTTTGTACAGCACTATGTTGCTTCCCAGCTAAGTTCAAACTTTATTAATCCCTAAATACATACAATGGCAGTGCCGGCAGCACAATGATGGATGTGCCCTGAGGAAGTGAGGTAGACAGTAGATAGTCAGAAACCAGTCCAGCATTTTGGAAAACTTATCTCTTTTTTTCACTTCTGCCTGCTAATTCTGTTAAAAAGAATATATGCATTAGTTTGAGATAGATTTTGAGCAGCATTGTGATTTTGTGTATATTTTATACTACTATGTTTTGTGCAGACCAGAATAATATCTTTAAGGTCCAAAACCAAATGGACATTTCAGGACTTAAGACACAGACAAAAAAAATGGCAAACTGCAGTTTATGGTATATGGTGGAACTGAAAAAAGTATATTCAGAAATAATAGTAAAAAAAATTGAAGGGGAAAAAAATAAACAAAATTTAAAAGTGTTGTAAGCAAAACACTTTGAAGGTCATAAAGCGTGGACAAAAGGCAGGAAAATATCATTTTAGCATTTTCATATTGTGTAATTCGGCAAAGCATATTTCTAATTATAAGCAGACCTAGAACCAGTTATCTGCAACGTAGAAGGCAACCTCCACTATTTAGCCTTCTTTTGTAGTTTACTTTTTGCCAATTGCTTCAGTCTCTCCAGATCCTGGCCCGGTGCCAAAGCCACGTCAATCACTTTGATTCTCGTGGGATTTGAAACGCAGTCTTCCTCTAAGCCGCTCTTTACCATCCCACATCCAGGGGGCACCCACGCAGTGTCGTATTTGCTGTGCCAAGATTTCTGAAGTGGGTGCCCCTGCCTGTCTATCTTCTTGACTCTGCCGACATTGACTCGGAGCTTCAGGACCACATTTCGACCCTCCATGCCAATGGGATATCTTCTCGCTTTCTCGATGGACCGGCTGACATAGACCCCGGGTCCCAGCATTCCATCAGAAGAGCGGCTGAATCCATTTCTGATGATTTCTTCTGCGCCCTGGACCGTGGTCCCGTGGTACATCACGTAGAGTTTCCCCTCAATAGGCTCATCGTAGTTCTGCAGCGAGACATCACCAAAGTAGAGGAAGTCTTCCTCGGCCCAGAGGTCTGCCTCATATGATAGGCCGAAACTCATGGTGCAATCTAGAAAAAAGAGCAAAATGCAGAGCGTTATGGTAGATTGACAACTATGCTGTCCACATTCTGCTGTGCAGTTTTCAAAAATCATTTCTTCTCCTGATTATTATAATTACATTTGGTTATTTATAACGCACTTAATACCGAAGAGGTTTCTAAGAGCAGACCCGGGATTCGAACCTGTGTTGCTCTGCATCGTCTTAGCACGTTTCCACTGAGATATACTGCCCGTGTCAATCCACTTGATCTATACAATTGTTTGTAAATAAGTCCATGATTACATTTATAGCAATCAAAATAGCATCCTATGATAAGTATAATAGTTTTAAATCATTAGGTCCACCAAAATCCTTTGTTAAAGAATAACTAATTGTGGAAAGCTTAAAATCACTGTCTTGGGGGTCTGCTTTTAGACATTTTGATGCCCATCAGAGGTCAAATGAAGCATTTATAGTTGTAAAAATGTATGTTAAATGTACAGCCTCTCACTTTTCATTTGGGCTACTTGCCTTATCTATCAGTCGGAACACCCCAAAGTACAAGCCCATTGCAGACAGCTGCAGACTGAGCTCAGATGAGAAGGCCACTAAATGTGGGTGATGAAAAAAGAGTCAAAGGGCCCAATGTTTAAAATAAATAAATAATGAGCATAGTGTAGGGAAGATTACTATTTAATTGCCATTAAATTTACTGAAGCATTGATCGCGGTGAAGGTGATGGTCTGCTTCTGTGTACGACTTGCTTTAGTGCACAGTTATGTGCAGAATTGCCTGTTAATGGTTCAGGTGGACCCAACTATAGATGCGAATAAAGGGGCAATGCGAAGGTTGCATTGCATCTGGCCATGCCATAGGAACTTTGCTTTTCAGAGCATTGTGCCTACTCTGTGGGTTGTCAATTCCATTAGGCCTTGTAGCACTGGGGCCATGAAAGAAAGGGCAGCCATCAAATGGGAGTGAAAAAACCCCCATCAACTGGGAGATTTGCTAATTGTTCTCCGACTTCTTAGGGACAACCCCCAAAGCCAAAAGCCATGAGGCTGCCTTGAAGCTGGCACAGTGGCAGGAGGAAGGGAAACAACCCATGTAGCTTGTGTAGTATTGTCACTCTTTTCTGTACTCTACTTTTTCTATACCCTGAATCCTTTATGTAGGTTAGTAGAACACCCGCCTACACTAGATCTGAAAAGCAGGGGAGCGCGGTACATAAGGCGAATGGAGTTCATGATACACCAGTGAACAACAGGAAGGCTGTTGATGGGCCACATACCATTATAAAATAGACGAGATGGCATTTAGGGATGAGCGAGGGCTGAGCTTCAGAGGTGGGGGGACAATAAGAACATGACATGTACCCAAGTGAGGACCTCTGGTGCCAGCTTTCCTTAAACAGATGGTTCTTCAGCTCCTTGCCAATTTGGAAAAACATGGCGGCAGATCTGATATTGTTTGGACTGCGGGGGTATTATCCTGGGGCAAAGTCAACATTAAAGGATAGTTCCGGGACTTTTTTTTTATTGTTCCTATGGTTCGGCCATGTGTTTTTAAGCATAAATCGGTAGATCGTAGAAAACTTTCCTATGGACCTTACCCGACTTTTCGTCCATTAACGCACTCGAAAACATCCGCCATTTTATGATAATCCTATCATTTCTCCCCATCGCCCTGGCTCACCTGCTTTTGCGGCACTAAATCAAATCCCCCGCCCCTGAGCCTGACATCAGCAGACGCGTACCGCCCATTTCCCGTTTCGTGTCAACAATCGCTGCGCCTCAGCTAATGAAGTGTCGCCATGGAAATGGCAGGACGCCTCTTTCCTCAATAAGTATAAACAGACCGTTTCACAACACACAGCAGCAGATTTTCGAATCCATTCCTCTCTCTGTGTTACTTTGAGTATTCTGTGACTCGTTTCTGTGCTCTGGTCAGCTACCTTCGTTGATTGTAGCCCGTGTGAACAGATACCAGTACCACCGCTATAAATTATTTTACTTTCTTTACCACATAATGGAAAGGCAAGCACGCGAAAACGATGGGGATTCGGACGGCAGTTGGGAGGACCAGTCAACGGATGAAGAGCCTGGACCATGTCGCATGGACGGCGTCTCCACCTGGTGCACGTGCAATGGGTGCGAGCTAATGCCAACTGAGGAGGAGAACTGCTGC
Organism: Ambystoma mexicanum; assembly: GCF_040938575.1. NCBI lineage: Eukaryota > Metazoa > Chordata > Amphibia > Caudata > Ambystomatidae > Ambystoma > Ambystoma mexicanum. Next base: position 128,684,755 of record NC_090931.1, read on the forward strand.
TGCCGAGAAAACTCGGGATGCCTGGCCTACATTTCGGAAGGCGAGCCAAGTCCGCAATGCATCACTGAGCTGCCAGAGTTCAGGGAAGCCTGCCTCTCACGGACCGTGTTGAGGATGATGATGGTGCTTATGCACGAACTTCGCGGCACTGTTCGTCCGCGTAATCCGAGTAACGAGTAAGTATACTCTGGTTGTGATGTCAGTGATGCCACTACTATGTCATGGTCGTCTCCCACATATAAAATTACATCTACATATCATTCGAATGCATGTAAATTGGTTCCATATTGTGCATTTTCTAGATAGAATTTTTTTCAAAGCAGAATGACATTTTTTACCTGAATCGACAGTGATAAGAAAGTTTTGTCATTTTAATACAGTTTGCATCTTTCATTTTCACAGGTGGTACAGGCTGGTGGCCTATCGTTGCTTCACTTGGTGGCTTCACGGGAGGCTCGGACACCGCGTTCGGAGAGTAATACCTGCCTGTGCGGTACTTGCCATTAGACAACATTTCCCCAGCGACAGTGGACAATACCGCGGATTTTCCCTGGATGTGCTGCAACCGCAAATTTACAATGTGTAATGTTTATTATTTATGTTCAATTGAAATTAAGATCCAAAATAAAACCCAATATATATTTTAACAATGGTTGTTTTGATTTGTTCAAGCGTTGGCAATAAAAGGAAGGCCGTTGTATTTTATTGATACAAAACATGGTTATAGGTAAATATGGTTGATCATAATAAATCATCCTTTTGGGCACCGGGTACAGAGATGACCACCTCTGGCCCGTGCCGCCTTGCCACCACAGGCCAGCCTGCTGCTGACTAACTGCCTAGGCATCCAGGGTCTCCAGGGTGAACTGCACCCATATATTCTCCTGGGAGGGTGAGGTATTTATAAACTCACCCCCCTGCCTTCCATGTACTAGATCCTGCAGCCAGCCTCTTACATGCAGTTAGATGGCCTCTCCTTGGTGAGGCCCTGCGGCAAACAAGTCTTGTCTGCACCACCACCGCCCCAATCCACCCCCCGCCCTATCAAAGGCAGTTCGCACCGGGGTACTTGTGCTGGCAACTGGAGCAGTCAGGGAGCGATAAAGGCCAAGAGGTGCCAAAGACCATGTACACTTCAAAGTGGTCTATAGAGCATGGGTTGTTGTTCCCATGTCTACCTCCAGACCCTGTGTCTCCTGCCAAGCATACCCCCTCACGCTGGACGGCCCCCTGCAATCCAAATAAGTGTGTCTCCATTCACGAGTCTTCCTGTGTCTTGTCTGCACGACCACTGCCCCAATCCACCCCCCGCCCAATCAAAGGCAGTTCGCACCGGGGTACTTGTGCTGGCAACTGGAGCAGTCAGGGAGCGATAAAGGCCAAGAGGTGCCAAAGACCATGTACACTTCAAAGTGGTCTATAGAGCATGGGTTGTTGTTCCCATGTCTACCTCCAGACCCCGTGTCTCCTGCCAAGCATCCCCCCTCACGCTGGACGGCCCCCTGCAATCCGCATAAGTGTGTCTCCATTCACGAGTCTTCCTGTGTCTTGTCTGCACGACCACCGCCCCAATCCACCCCCCGCCCTATCAAAGGCAGTTCGCACCGGGGTACTTGTGCTGGCAACTGGAGCAGTCATGGAGCGATAAAGGCCAAGAGGTGCCAAAGACCATGTACACTTCAAAGTGGTCTATAGAGCATGGGTTGTTGTTCCCATGTCTACCTCCAGACCCCGTGTCTCCTGCCAAGCATCCCCCCTCACGCTGGACGGCCCCCTGCAATCCACATAAGTGTGTCTCCATTCACGAGTCTTCCTGTGTCTTGTCTGCACGACCACCGCCCCAATCCACCCCCCGCCCTATCAAAGGCAGTTCGCACCGGGGTACTTGTGCTGGCAACTGGAGCAGTCAGGGAGCGATAAAGGCCAAGAGTTGCCAAAGACCATGTACACTTCAAAGTGGTCTATAGAGCATGGGTTGTTGTTCCCATGTCTACCTCCAGACCCCGTGTCTCCTGCCAAGCATCCCCCCTCACGCTGGACGGCCCCCTGCAATCCACATAATGCCACGACATATACACGTCATTCATTCACAAACACACCCCTGTTTCGAATTCTTTATAACCCACTTCATATTTCTAATGAGCACTTCTTTGCGCTTTGCTAGTCAACCCGTGAAGGTGCTGGTTATCTGCTCTTCGTCTCTGTGAACTTCCGTGACCACTTCGAGGAAACTCGTCAGTTTGCAACCTGTGAACTGCTCCCTGTTCTACGACAAGAAACTACTCTGATCCCTGCATCTAACTGTTTGTTCGTCAAGGTAAGGCCATGTACCATAATCATTTTGCGTCCAATTTCTTTTCGTTCAAGACAGAACCTGCAAGGAACTAGTCACATGTTCTGAGTTTACATTGGTATTCATAGAGAATTGTTGATCTTTACTTTTCAGAACTTTCCACAATGCCTGCCTGTTCCATTGGCGGTTGCCCTTCGAAGACCCATAATAAATCTGAAGGTACTATAATGCATGTTTTCCCTAAGACAATAGATCAGATAAGAGAATGGGTCCGATATTGCGGATATCCACCGTCTGAGCTTGAAAGTAGAGTCCTAGAGGTCTTTGCGGACAAGAGGGGTGATCGATACCGCATCTGCAGCAGGCACTTTACCTCTGACATGTACTCCACATCATTGCTAATAAAGAAGAACACACCGCGAGCGAGGCGAAAATTGCTCTCAACCGCTATTCCCACTCTATTCGTCCACATCCCTACACTGGTGAGTCAAGTTTACGTATTTATCTCTTGGCCTTGCGGTAGTGTGTAGCATTAGCTAACAATAATTTCCCATTTATGTATCCACTCAATATGAAGGCGGAAGATTCTCCATCCGTGTCGTTATTGCAGTCATCAGCCACTTCAAGCGCCTATCGAGTAATCTTACTTGGCTATTCTGCCACTGACTTGTTTTAGGCATGTAAATCAATAGTTTTAATTTATCGTGTAATTATGTTACCTAATGGTACACCCTTGTACTCGTCCTCTAGTCTTTGTTTTCAGTTATAATTATTGTTATCCAAAATAATGCAAGTACTGTCTTTCAGGGAGATGCTGAGGAGTCCAACGTATTGACGACTACCGTTGATGTCACTCAGATGCTCGAGGTACGTTTCAGGACAGTTCCGTCGCCCTCCTATGTGTCTTCTTTTTTCAATTTTGTGTTCATTACTAATGAAAGTCCTATGTTTCAGGGAGTCGATGGAGCATTAGTCCAAGAAGAAGGGGGAGCATGCAGTTACGGGTCGGCGCAACAGCTTGCAGAAGTGTGCACCGCAGTTACATCGTCCCTTGATGTTCTTATGCATTTCGAGGTATGGATACTGACAGTTCGATCAAGCGAAATCATATGACGTGATTACATCCGCTATACTTCCTTCTTTATTAACGCAAGTACTATGTTTCAGGGAGATGACGGAGCTTCTTCTACAAGAACATCACCCCTAGTAGTTGATGCAGATCTCTGGGTGGTGACACTTCCAACGATCAAGCAAATCGAATCATATTTACATATCCATTATTTATTTTAGACAACTGATCATTTGTGCAGGTCTATTTAGATGAGCCGTTCACGCCTGCACAAAGTTTCTGTTCTTTTTATCAAAATAGAAAACCATACTAATGCAATTACTGTGTTTCAGGGAGTCACTGAAGCATCATCTTCAATAATATCATCAATGGAAGTCTATGAGGAGCCCGAGGTATGGATCTTGACAGTTCCATCTAACTAGATCAACAATGCGTGAATAATTGTCGTTTGAATGTTCTACACAAAGCGTTCATTCGTGTTTTGCTATTGAGATGTACGTGGGTATTGGTCCCCAAGTACATTTTGTGTTTTCGATATTATTATACATACTAATGAAAGTTCTATGTTTCAGGGAGTCGATGGAGCGTTAGTGCGTGATGGATGTGCTTATCATGAAAATGTAGTCGTTGCAGCGCAAGAGGAAGTAGAGACATGCACACACGAGTCTGAGAAACAGCGTCCTGATGTTGAAGTTCGAGGCAAGAAAGTTTCAAAGAAAAGAAAGCAAAAGAAGGTTAGTGTCCTGGTCACTATATTATGTTGTTTTTCACTGTTAATAGTTCAATACTGTAAGTTGTGTTTAAACTGAACATCCCTTTTCCAATCTGTCCTCTAGTTGCGAGTGGGTGTACGAACTAGATCTACACAGACAGTGAAGCGAACGAGAGATGTTGCTTGTCAAACCTTTTGGCAGGGACTTGAGACTGGAGATGCATCGTGCCAATGGGAAGAATATGAAGTGATTGACAACGGAGCTATACCACCACCAGCCATTGATAGTGAATGTCCTCCTGGTAGTTCGGATGCAGTTGGAGATAAATTCACAGAATCCACACCCGCAAAAACTAAGACCGCGAGAAAGTTGAAGAAATTGTCCTATTCACCCATTGCCGGAGAAGGAACAGATGTTGCAATGGAAGAGAATGAAGTGGACTACAATGAAACACCTTCAATATCACTGAACATAGCGGAAGACGATATCAGAGATTCTACCTTTCATGTGAGTGACATGTCCTCAACGTTACAGGCCGAACCAGCTGGGATGCAGAGTGACAGTATAAGGAAAGAGGCCAAATTCATTGTATTTGATAGTTGTTTGATTGATATTATTATTCGGTTGAAATGTGGGCATTCGGTAGGTGGGGAAGTATGTGGGGAGCCATTGATTAATGTGACTCGTGCAATTCGAGGCACTAACCTTAAAATACATGCCACCTGTACAAAATATCATCCTTTCTCATGGTCTGCACAACCCACGCTGGGACAACTGCCAGCAGGCAATCTACTTTGTGCAGCGGCTGCACTTTTTAGTGGTTCAAGTTTTAAAAAATTAGAGTCTTTCTTTCAGTTTGTGGGAATCCGTTTCATTGCGAAAACTCAGTTCTACAAATACCAAACCGATTATCTATTTCCAGCCATTAGCTAAGCTTGGAGAATGGAAAAAATGTCTATTGATAGTACATTCGCGGGCAAACGGTTCAGGCTAGCCGGTGATGGACAGTGCGACAGCCCAGGATTTTCAGCCAAGTACTGCACCTACCACTTTCAGGACATGGAAAGTAAGAAAATTGCGAGTTCGGTGGTTGTGCAGGTGTCACAAAGTACATCCTCAGTGGCCATGGAGAAAGTTGGCTTTGTAGCATCATTGCAAGAACTACAATCGCGAGGAATGGTGATCGACCTGATAGCCACGGACAGACACGTTTCAATTGCCAAGACAATGAGAGAAGAGTACAAAAATATAAATCACCAATTTGACGTTTGGCATCTTGCAAAAACAATCAATAAAAAATTGTCGGCTGCAGGTAAAAAAAAGATATGCAAGGTATTTCACAGTGGTCCAAGTCAATCAGCAACCATCTTTGGTGGAGCTCAAAAACATGTGGAAGGTCGTTGGAAATTCTACTGGAAAAATGGCGGTCAGTAATGCTACACTGTACAAACGTGCACAGCTGGAACACGAACCAACATTTCCACAATTGTGAACATGGCCATTTGTCCACAGAGGAGGCACGGAAGAAGAAGTGGTTGATTCCTTCATCACCCACTCACAAAGCCATTGAAAAGATTGTATTTGATAAAACTATAACAAAAGCTTTGAGGGGACTCACGGAATTCTGCCACACAGGAGATTTGGAGGTGTTCCACAATATGTGCCTAAAGTACAGGCCAAAACGATTGCATTTTGGCATGGAGGGCATGATAAATCGGACTCTTTTAGCGGTCTTGGCACATAACCATAATGTCGGCCGTCAACAAAGTAGGACGACCGGAACTTTAGGGACGCTTCGCTACAATAAGGCCTTCACTAAAAGAAGTAAACAATGAGTGATCAAACCAGTGTTTGAGGATATGCAATATGAGTTTATTGAGAGACTTATTGTTGACGTCCTAGATAGGCACATAAATGGAGTTGTGAACGAACCTGTGCAGGTGACAACTGCATTGCCACCCAACATTGCCTCTGTTCCATGTCCACCTAAAGAAGAGCTCATTGAGAAATACACATCACGGTTTAAATGATTGTAATTTGATTGTCTGTTCTCTCGAGTCTCCTCATGTCGCAGGCCCATTGAATATGTTTATATATCCAACCTTGTTCATTTGCGCATTAAATTAAACCAAACAGTAATATAAATGATTTTTCCAAAAATATAGAATGTCTCCGTATTTATGGTTCTGTGGGGCAGCAAAGCACGCAGACAAAATGCAAAGATGGAGTGTAAATTTCAAGTCCTGTAAGACGGCCTTACACTGAATGTAGCTAACTAGGAATGTGTGGTCGTTCAAAGTGAAGGTCAGCTGCTTTGATTTTTTCTCGGGTGCCAGAATGGCCCACGACTCAGTATAAGGTTCTATTGTTATTTGACCTTGACAGGCCGGGACCACGTAAGAAACGATAATGAATATAATTTCAGAAACGAAAGCCATTTCATGTTCGTTCATTAGAAGAAATAAAACGTCGGCATAGAAGGAGTGGTATTTCGGGGCTGCCCTACGCACAGACACAATGGAAAATGCAAATATAATGTAAGTAACTCTTTAGATGAGTTTATACCGCAATTTAATTACTATACAGTAGCTTTAAAGACGGGTTAAGTTGTACTTGTTCATTCTATGTGGCATATTGTTTTGTACCGCGCACTATCTTGGGGAGAACCGTCTCCTTTTACGGAAGCACCTCCAAACCTTCCTCTTTGCTTCTGCTTTCTCTCTCCCTCTCCCCTGCTACAACTTGTCCACTGTCTGCAACCTCGGTCCTGGGCCCTTCCACTCTCCACCTGCACTCCCTGTCAACCCCTGCACTGGGGGACTGTCTCAGTATCCTACAGCCCCCCTTGACGTATAAAACCCAGTTGCACTGTCCTAGCTATGAAATAATTTCCAGACCTAATATATAAAATGAATAATTTTAATAAAGATCTGATGGTGAGACTAATTTCCTTTTTTTATGTTTTTCAAATAGATACATCGTCCATTATTGTCTGTGTCACGAGTACCAGACACCGGCGGATGGCTTCTATATTCGCCAGTTGCTTCTCCGCGTGAACAGCGTTAGCACCCTGACCATTTTGTGGGACGATCGCCAAGTACAAGTATGCCCTTACGCGGTACTAACGGCTAGATGCAACATACAGACCGTTGTGGTGCCCTAGTGCCTCGTTGTTGGAATAGCCATGCGATTATCAGTGCGACCGAAGAGCTTATTTTATCGTAAACCAACACCCTGTCTACTGCACACGAACATCGCTTCCCTCAAGACGAAATATTTTGGATCGAGAGCAAATAAAAATTAATTTATCTAAGACCTTGTGTACAGCAAAGGAACATCGTGTGCCTCGAAACGAACTTTTCGGAACGTGAACAAATAAAAATGCAAATCGCTGAATAATCTCAAAACATTTGATGTCAAATAAATGTACTTTGCCAAATGTACAATCTTGCCGTTTGCTTTTAAACCACTGTTTCATATTCCGAATTGTGGCGCTGTATTGTGAGATGATCTAAGACCCTGTGTACAGCAAAGGAACATCGTGTGCCTCGAAACGAACTTTTTGGAACGTGAGCAAATAAAAATGCTAATCGCTGAATATTCTCAAAACATTTGATGTCAAATAAATGTACTTTACCAAATTTACAATCTTGCGGTTTAATTTAAAAGTACAGTTTCATATTCCCAATTGTGGCGCGCTGTGTTGTTTGAGCTCATCTGTGTTGATTTCCTGGTTCTGTGTGGAGTCGCGTAGAAGACGCCTGGGCGCGTTTGCCTACGCAGCTCAGTCACGTCACGGATAGAGGCGGGGAATATGAATGTTTTGATCAAGTCTGTTTCAGGGGCAGGGGATTTGATTTAGTGCCGCAAAAGCAGGTGAGCCAGGGCGATGCGGCAAGTGAGAGGATTATCATAAAATGGCGGATGTTTTCGAGTGCGTTAATGGACGAAAAGTCGGGTAAGGTCCATAGGAAAGTTTTCTACGATCTACCGATTTATGCTTAAAAACACATGGCCGAACCATAGGAACAATAAAAAAAAAGTCCCGGAACTATCCTTTAATCTTCATGTGTTTTTCTGCATTCATTGCATTATGTGAACCCTGCAAAATGAGGCTCTGGGGTGCTTCCTGTTTGCAAACCTGCTGTCATGGTCTCATAAGGAATCGGCATCTGTTGTTGTATGGCTCACTAGAGATTGTGAGATTCTCAGCTTGGGAGGTACATCTGAGTATACCCGCCCCACAAGCGATAGAAGTGTACCAAAAAAGTAGTGGAACTGTGGCTCCGGCGGGGGACAGAGTAGGAAGGAGCAACGTGCAACACATTTGTCAAGAGTTGCAGCCATGCTGGTTGACAGCCAATTGAGTTGAAATAGATATCAGTTAAGCTGTAACTGATATCCGGTGGTATAGTGTGGAACTGTGCTTTAACTTCACAAGGAGCAGTTCCAGAATGGTGAAAATGGTTGCAAAAAGCAGTGGAGCTGTTAATAGTAAAAAATAAAAGTAGTGGAACACCACTCCTGACCGTTCCCGTTCACTTCGACCACTGCGTCCCACTCGGCAAAACCTTAGCAAAACTGAAGAGCAATAGCTGGAAGATTTTGAATTAATCATAACCACTCTCATTACTCTGGGCAACCTCCAGACCATTGTTTTGTATTGTGTCGCGCCACTACAGAAAGGGAAACACCATAAGCAAAGCAGGGTTGGCCAGTGTCGACGTACTTCAGAAGTGCAGCAGGTATGCCCACACACTCCTTATGGCGGCATGAGGATCCTCAACGAGCATGTGTACCGTTCAATGCCTGTTTCCAAAGTCCGGTAGGGGCGCGGGGGTGTTCTATATTTGCTACCCCTTGTTCGACGAACATTCCACTGCTTGATTGCCTTTGTGCATGCTTCTGCAATGCATGCAAGCAGACATGGGAGCCCCCCTAGCCAGGTGCAGAGAGGCAATGCAGTTTCTGAATATGTGGGTGCAAACCCCCCTCTTTGCATGTAGTGTTACTCGGGTGGCTTCGCCCTGGACATTTCACATGATGTTGCTGGGAATGTGCTGCATTCCTTGGCATGAAAAGCACAAGAATGGCTACTGCACTTCAATGTCCCCAAGAATAACAACTCTTATTTATTTATTTGTTTATTTATATAGCGCACCTAACCCGGAAGTATCTGGGCGCATTGCTTAGACATACAGTACAGATACAAGATAGTTTACAAGCGCATAGAAGAACATGACATTGAAAGTATGTTACAAGTACAACATTTGCAGTTGTCTTGTAAGACATGACACATTCCATGAGCCAGTGTGCACAAAACATTACAGTACTAGGGACACTGACAAAATGTCAGAAATATCCTCATGTAATTTGCAGCCCTCGCCTTCACTTCACTTCTTTTTAAAATTAATGTGCAGTCATTACCCTCAAAGAAAAGAAGCACCAATGAGTTTGCATATTGGCTGTGACGCCTTGATCTGATGAAAAAAGGATGAGATTATTATTCTCAAAGCCATTGAGGCCAATCACTCTCTGTATCGTCTTGCGCTACTTTGCTCTTGCTCTGCTGCTCTCCCCAGAGGCTTCTAGGCCTCATTGGATGTATCTAGTGACGTCACATGGCTGTATATTCCTCATCTTCTAAAGAGGAGGAGATGAAAAATTGACACCTTGGCATTGGTGGGCAAGGGCAGATAGGACCATTATCCCTCTTAAAATACTGATCTCCACGATGCTGTTCCTCTTGCCCGTGTTTGCCCTCTTCTCCCAGAAGCCTCTAGTGCAGCGGTATTCAAACTGTGGGGCGCCACCCCCCAGGGGTCTGCGGGTGCATCCCTGGGGGGCCCTGAGAGCTCAGCATGAAATATATGAAAAAAGAATATGTATTTATTTATTTATTTAGATTGGAAGAAATGGGCCGGGCTCACATGGTCGGGCTGAAGCATGAAACTGTCTCAGGCAACAATAAAAAAGTGACCCGCAGCTGTAAATAGATCGCCATTCCTTTAGTCACAGACTGGGCCTCATTACAACTATGGCGGTACGGTAATAACGGTGCCGGTAAGCTACCGGCATTGTTGCTACCATACCGCCATAGTAAGAGTTGTGCTCGCGGGTGCCTGACAGCGTGCCAGGTCTGACCTGGCAGGCCGTGCGGCACCCGCGAGCACAGCTCGTCGGATGTGCCGGCACCGTTAGTAAAGGTCCCGGTGCACCCGAGCTCCCCATTCCCATTTGAGCCCTACCGGTACCGGCACCCGCGAAAGGGCAATTATCAGGTCCGCCTAACTCGGCATGACCCGGTAATTTCCCATTCGCGGGTGCCAGACCCGGATGTAACTCCGGCGGCAGCTGTGCCGGTTTTACCGGCACAGCTACCTCCACGGTTGTAATGAGGCCCACTGTTTCAATAGTACCCAAGGGCGTGCTTTGTGTTAAAATGTAAGTAAATTGTGATATATTCAGCAACAATGATCAAAATTACTAACTGCATGGTTAAGTAACTCATCAAACTGGTCCACATTGGCCAAAATGGTGGCCCATTTTGACTGGCCCACACTAGCATTTTACATTTTTGATACAGGCACTGCCCTATAGGCCAGTCAGAGCCTGGCGCCTCATCCGTAATGGCGAGGAGGGGCGCCCACCCAGTGGCCCCTCACCCATTATGGAGGGGCTAAAGAGCCAGCCCAGTGAAACAGTGAGCACTCCCTCAGCTGCTTTTTCCAGATGAGGGAGTGTTCCTGGGCTGGCTGAACTGTCAAGGGGAAACAATGTTTCCCTTTGACAGTTCAGTTTAGTTCCCCAGCTGCACATGCTCATTGAGCCATGCAAGTGCTGGGGTGTTTTGCTTCACCAGCATTGCATAGCTCATTGGAAATGCTGGCTGGGGCACTGCATGTCTGTATGTCCGAGGGGGAGCTCCTGCACCTCCTCGCACATACGGACAGAGCAGCCTGGAGTAGGGCGTTTCAGCACCCACACGCAGGCCAATGCAGATGGTACGTTTATGCTAATTGTTTTTATTTAAACATGTGTATGGATGCGTGTATGCTTATGTTATGAGTGAGTGTATGGGGATGGATGCTCGTGTGAATGATAGAGTGATTGCCGTATGAATGTGCAGCGCCTTGCATACACACATAATCATGTTGATTGTGTTAGGCCCAGTGGGGCCCCGGGGACAGTCATGGTATCTTTCTACTGGACATCTATCATAGATGTCCAGTAAAAAATGTCATGCTTACCCCCTGGGCCCCCCAGCACCAATTGCAAACTGTTTGGCTATTTCCCCATTTTTTTGTTAAAAGTATGCTCTACCATTATTTAAAAAAAATTCACAGGGGGAATCCCCCCCCGAACCTCTCTTTATTGGTTCGGGCTCCCTCACTATGCTCGGTCGCTATGGTATTTTTGGGGGGAATAGTTATGCCCCTCCACTTAAAAAAATCACCAGCTGCCACTGGCCCTCAGACTGTGTTGGGAACGGGATGGGGGAACCCAGGGACTATGGTGGGAGCACAATGGGCGGGAACCATGGGATAGTGGTGGGAGCAGAGTGGGGAGAGCCCAGGGTCTGAGATGGGGTACTGGGTAGGAGTGGGATGAGGGAGCCCAGCGACTGTGATGGGAGCAGGTGACGATGCGCAATATATACTGTCCATTTGGCATTTCTGGGGGGTCCCGACCTGCCCAAATCTTGCTCAGGGGAGCCCTGGCCAAAAATGTTTGAAGACCACTGCTCTAGTGATACATTAAGAAACAGGCATCTGGCACTTGCATCAAATAACACACAAGTGGGGAAGCCCCTCTGCCGAAAACGAATATCAATCTGTAGGTTTTGTCTTTTAAAATTTGGGATTTCACCCTAAGTCACTAAGGGTAGTCCAGATGTGGACCCCTTGCTCACTTTGCTTAGAAAGCCACAGCTTCACCTCACTTGATGAGGCCCGACTAGGCCGAAACACGTGCCTGGGGTTGCTGCTGCAACTCTTGTTCAGAGGTGAATTGCCTGGCATTTCAGTGCTCAACTGCCCTTGTGGATGGGACCAGTCTGATAAGCAAATTCAAATGTCTGCTCTGTGAAAGGTGCAATGAGAGGAACTTTGGTTGCAGACCCTCCCGAGTGGGATAAATTCCAAGGAGCAGGTTATTTGAACCACGTTCATTCTCAGTAGAGGGGCTCCCACACGTTTGTATATTTCCAAAAAAGCAAGAACGAGACTGAGACTTGTAGATGGGTTGGACCGGCCCTCAGGCCTCTTTGCCACACCCCCAAATTTCTAGATTAAGGGTGAAAAAAATGTTCTTAAGGTTTTTGTAGGGGGCATAAAACAGTCCTGTAATATGATGCGAGAGTTTAATGCGACTTTAGACTCAATGGTTGCAGGGGACTCCATTGTATGACTCATAAAGCTTCATAGACCTTGCCTGAAAGTGTTAGGGACCCTGAGAGTGAGTCAAGGCTGAGCACAGGAAGGACATGTAACAAGGTTTATGGTGCCATTACATCCAGCAAGGTCCGAGGTAGGATCTATAAAGCTGTTATAACCCATGTTGCTCGTTCAAGTGATAAAAAGAGTCAAATCAAAAGGAAAATGGTGGATGCAAATATTGCCTTCATATGTCTATCTAACAGGCAGAGTAGTGTTCTATACTTCTTCAGGGTAATGCCCACCCCACTTTTGGTATCAACATTAACATGGGCAGGGGAGGGCCTATTGTTACATTTTAAATCTGCCTGAGCAGTTGTGAGGAAGTGGCTCTAGGAACATAAGCGGTACAGAAACCCACCTCCGTGTCACAGAGAATTGGCTGCCGGTTCACTGGTATCCAGTGAAAATGTTGCTAGCAAAAATAAAGTCATTGAAAAGGTTGGGGCGAAAATATCTCTGCAGTGAAAAAGTTGCCAAGCAAAAAGTAGTCCAAAAATGCAGCTGAAAAGTAGCCAAAAATGTAATGCTGCTAGGGTAATTTTTAGGGTTACGGTTTTGTGGTCTTGTGAAGGCACAATTTAGGGTTAGGATGGGGATTAGGGTAAGGTTAGGGTTAGAGTAAAGATTTTCGTTAGAATTAGAGTAGGGTTTAGGGTCAGGGTCGTTGCTGCATGGATAGTGATGTTGGGGTCTGGTTAGTCGCGTCTGGGTAAGTGTTATGGCAGGAGTTATAGTAAGGCTACGGCTAATTGAGTAATGGTTTTGGTACGTTTTAAAGAAAGGGCTAGAGGAGTTGAGGGAGGACTGGTGATGTTGGTGTAGGATAGCGTTTAGGATAAACCTAGTGTTGGGAGCAAAGTAAGCCTTGCTGCGCTCGGGCCTTTAACTCATTTTTCTCAGCCCACAAAAGCCTGGTACGGCCATCAGGCTAAGTCTATAAGGCTTAATTTGCACCCGGGAAAGGCCATTAGCCAAACAGGTGGTTGGAACAGTGGGTGAGAATATACATTCTGCGCCCGCTGTGCCAGCCAGCCGAGGCCCTTACCAGGGTGGCGCAATTTTTTAGGCTATTAGTGCACCCATCATTGTTTAAATTAACAAAGAAAAAAAAATATGACCTTCACCTTTTGATCAAAAGCCTGAAAATGTTCAGTTAGATCTTTAAAAAAATGACTGAAGATCTAATTGAACTGTTTTTGGCTTTTGACCAGTAGGTGGAGACGTTAGATTTTTTAAAGCACCTGATGCTAAGGAACCAGAATACGTTCAGCAGCACATGCTAATGAGCATGTATGTGCTATGGGAGGAGTGGGTAGGGCTTCCTTCACAGCCGGGTCGTGCTTGTCGGGTGTGGCCTGGCAAAGTAATGGAGCGACAGTCCTTGGGCAGTGACGGGGAAGAGAACAGGCCACATCTTGTAAGTGTAGTTTAGCAAAGATTTCGGCGACTGGAGGGCAGGGCCAATACCCCGGCGAATGGAGGGCAGGCCCAATATCCTCCAAGGTAAGGAGGAGAGTGAGGGTTTGAGGGTTGGAGGTGGGGTTTACAATTGCCCGGGCCGCAGGAATGGTGTCAGGAGGAGAGTGGTAGTGGCCATAGGGCGGCTCTCAGTGCGTCACTTCCGTGCAGAAAGGGAGCCTGCAGCTTCATGAGCGGCGCTCCCGTGATGAGAGGGACACCGCGCCGAGAGCTCTGCCCGAGCCTCCCTTTGCAGTCGCAGGGACGCTTGGCTAAACTGCGAGCTATGCAAGTTCTTCTAGCCTGCGGGCTATATAATCCCCATCATGCTTTTGGCCCAAGGGGGCACCAATGAAGAAAACGATACCACACCTTAACTGCCAGAAATTAATATATCCAATACAAAAAGCAAGAGGTAAAATGCTTGTGCCACAAAACGGCATGCAAGTCATTAGCTTGATCTCCATAGTAATTGAAAATAAAACTCAGTAGATTTTTAATCATAGTTCTTTTTATAGAGCAAAATCTGGCTTTGAGAGTCCTGGCATAGCAGCTTGGTTTTGGAGACGACCGCCATTTTGTTTGCATTTTGTGCCGATTGAAGTTTAATCAGGCATATGTTGTACATGCACACAGATGTAGAGAAGAGCACACTATAAGTATGTGACATCACGGTCCTCATCACAAACTCGTGACATCACACCCAAACACAAAAACTAACACACATATAGAGACATCACCATCTCTAGTATTCTACCGCAAATATGGACGGACCACCATCTCATATGCTTTACAGCCAGCATCGAGCCGCCCAAACTTAATAGGAATAAAATAGCACCTCCCATTCCAACGAGAAGCAAAAAAGAAATCACGGCTGAAAAATTACTCCCATTACTCCTACCAGCTCTCACCACCAGCTCCATTCAATCCAACCCTAGCGAGTTAGTTGAGTCATTTAACAATTCTATGACCAAAGCGCTAGACTTGATTGCCTCTATCAAACTTCATAAAAGTAAACGCGAAGCTCACCTCAACTCCTGGTTCACTCCCCAACTCAAAAAAATGCGCATCCAAAAACGCAAACTCCAAGCTATCTGGAGGCATACCCCCTCTGTCGACAACAAAACTACACTTGCCAACTTTGCCAAAAGTTACAAGAAGGAAATAATTCAAACGAAAAAAGATTCATTCAATGAGAGAATCCGTAAAGCCAACTCGAATACCAAAGAGCTCTTCACTATTCTCCGAGAATTGGAAAATCCAATTGCCCCTATAGATAATGTCCCCAAGGACAAATCCTGGTGCACGAGCATCCAAAATGCCCAGGCAAATAAAATTACAACCCTTCAATCCAAAATCGCTAAGAAAAAAGCCTCCCTGAGCCATAGCGAAAATCATACCACCCAACGGAAAGAAATACCGGGCGCATCCACCCAAACCAACTGTGAACCCTTCAGATTTACTAATATCTCCATATTGGAAACTGAAAAGGTCATTCTATCCCTTAAACCATCAAACTGCCAAGGCGACATCTGTCCTGCGCAAATCATCAAGGACGCTGCCAGAGATTTAGCACCCTTCATCTCGAAACTTATCAACGCCTCCTTCAATACGAGCACGGTACCCACCAACCTTAAAGAATCGTGGGTACTGCCCCTACTCAAAAAACAGACACTTGACCCAGCTATCCCCACTAATTATAGGCCCATTACTACGGTCCCATTTCTCCTTAAAATCATCGATAGAGTAGCCTACCTCCAAATCCAAAATTACTTGGAGACACACCAACTATTAGGATCACGGCAATCTGGCTTCAGACCACTTCACGGTACTGAAACGGCCCTTATCGACCTCAAGACACAAATCGACGAGTTGAAGGACAAAGGTACTACAGCTATGCTCCTCCTCCTTGACCTATCAGCGGCCTTTGACCTGGTGGATCATGCAGTATTATGCAACCACTTAGTGTCTGCCGCCCACTTCTCAAGTGAAGCTATAGCATGGGTACAGTCCTTCCTAGCTAACCGTACGGTGAGAGTGTTCTCCCCCGTAGCGGCAGCAGACCCAATCCATATCACTTGTGGCGTCCCACAAGCCTCATGTGTCTCCCCGACATTGTATAATATATTTACTAAGCCACTCTTCGACAAACACGACAGATTAGGGGTAACCTACACTAATTATGCGGACGATACACAGATTCTCATACCACTATCTGGCAACTTTGTCGAAGACACAGCTCTAGTAAACAAAATTTACCTCCTCATTCAGGTATGGATGGCCTCCCACGACCTCTGTCTAAATGACGACAAAACAGAGATACTGATCTTGGGCTCCGACTCCAACCTAAAAAAACTGAGTCCCAATTACAGCAACTTCAACATAGATGGCAACATAATCAAGGTGGCATCTGAGGTAAAAACTCTAGGCTTTTACCTTGATTCCACTCTATCCCTCAAAAAACAAGTTAATTCCTTGGCATCGTCTACAGCGTACACCTGTAAATTAATCAGGACCTACAGACCGTACCTTTCCAAAACTAACCGCATCACACTAGCTAACACATTAGTAATGTCCAAGCTGGACTATTGCAATGTCCTCTATGTAGGAGCCAATAAAACTATAATAAATAAAATACAAATCCTCTTAGGGCAGCCCTTGACATACCCCGCAGAGAACATATATCCAACATCAGGAAAGACCACCACTGGCTCAAAATCAGCGACAGAATCCTCCTCAAGACACTGTCACTCACCCACAAAGGGCTCAACAACTCAGCACCCCCCTACATTTCGGCCAAACTGACCAGAAAATCGTCCAGACACCACACTAGGGCTACTAACCACCTCCTGCTAGAAACCCCTAGATTTAGACGATCCAAAGCGGGCAGAGTTAGCTTCCCGGTCAGAGCTGCCCAGGCATGGAACGCATTGCCTACTGCGTTATGGGATATACTACCCTATACCAACTTCCAATGTAAGGTAAAAAACTGGCTCTGGTCCAACGACAACTAACACGGCCATGATACTCCTGAATCCTTGCCCATGACTTTTTCTGCGCTTACCCTCTTACCTTTTTGTATACTCCTCTTACACTGTAATATGCTAGCTTCTTCATCTCCAACTGCATTGACATGTACGTACTGTATTGTTATGCTCTTTTACTTTTATTCCCTGTATGCAACCTAAGCTTAAGTAACCTTGTACCTGCTGCGCCCGGCTACCCCTGGGTCTTTGTGCGCATTATCAAATAATAAACAAATACAAATACAAAGGGTATATTGCCTGATTGGGTAAATTATTACACAGAGTGCAAACTAGTTTACGTGGGCTGTAAGCAACAAGATATGGATAGAAATTACCTTGTCTGTATGACCCAAAATGGTGCCCTTGCCAGCCGCTCGCCAATCAAAGGAGGAAGGCTTCTTGGGTGTTTTACGATAATCCTGGTTAAGAATTCTTTCGTGAGGGTACTTGATAAACTGAGAAAAAAAACACATAAGCATGTCAGCCAAAGGGTATAGCATTGCACATGTATTCACCACAATCCCAGTCACCTCTGTTTTATATAGCATGGGGCACCCTACACATACTCCACTCCCCACCTGGTACCAGATCATGTGGACTGTTGGCTTGGCATACCCCAGGCCTTTTCTTGGTAGACGGGCACCTAAAACAGTGTGTCTCACTGATATGAATGTGCTAAATATCTATTGACATTGTTGAGCTGTATCGTCCCCATTGCCTCTCCCTGTTTCTCCAGCTGCTTCCTCTACAATCATGGTGTGTGCCGCTGGCATCCGATCAGGTGCTTATTTACCGTCTCCATGCATTCTGACCAAGAAGCTTTTCTGAATGAAATGCTCAAGAAAAAAAAGAATTCCAAAGATAGATTAGAATTCTCAAACCCAACCGTGATCACTTGATCACTTTATTGCAAAGATGGCTGCACGTGCCACCCACAGGGCCTACTGGGCATATGGCCAGAAACCATACCCAGTGGCTGCTTTGACATGTTCCAGACACAGCGGAGCCATCATGCCCAATGGCTGCTTTGATCAACACAAGGTCTTCAGCCCCACCGGGGGAAACCTGAAGAATCTGGGGGGGTGGGGGCAATGGGCATGGCCACAGTGGACAGTTTGTCTGGGGCAGTGCTTTCGTCAATGATATAAGCACGCCTCCGTCACCTGTAGTGTGCACTAGCCATGTACGGCTGTCACTTTGGATGGGTTATGGCCTTCACTCATGCCAGGCCGACCTAAGCGATCCAAATTGCCATCTGGATACGGCCTGCAGCCATGGCCTGTGATCGCTCTCCAGTCCAAAGTGAGCTGTCCCAGGACTTGCTCAAGTGACCCATAGAGTCCACTGACCATGGCCTGTGGCTATAACCAGTTTCCCACCAGCCCATGAGGTACCTAGTGTCCTCCATGTGCCAGGCCCAAGATGTTAACCAACAGAAGTCCAGGAGCAGCGGTCCTGTCCAGGGATATCGATGTGGACATCATTTAACTACACGGTGGTCCTGCATCTTATATGTTTGCGTTTATAATTAACATAAAAACCTATGTCTATTGAGTTTCCCCAAATGTCTATTGCTAACCTTTGACTTGCTGGACGGGTTTTGATGAAACTTTCCAGAAGATTTGTCTGGCACAGATCCCCCCAAAATGAAAGGTTTGGGGAAAACTGATCAAATGGTTCAAAACCTGCTAAGAAAACCAAAAAAAGTGTTTTTTCGGCATACCTCGATTCATTTTCTCATTGAGAAAAAAGGTGCATGCATTGAACAGCTGTAACGTGAAAACCGCTAGATGGATTTGCACCAAATCAGAACACATTGGAGATATTTCTTTTTTGGTTTGGTGCAAATCCATCCAGTAGTTTTTTAAAAATGTGATGGAGAAAGTGGTGCCCTGGACCCAAAAACCTTTATATTTCTCCCGTGGTGTGTTGCAGCACGGAGTCTTTTCACAAATGAAAAGCCGCCATTCCTTATTTTTTGCCTGTTGCAAGCGATTACCACAGGATTGCCACAGAAAGTCGCAACAGGCAGTAATAAAATAAAAATTGTTGCGGGAACAGGTGACTGAAAGGGAATAAGAGGAGAGCAACCGGTCCAAAGAGAAGGTGAAATAGCTTTTCAGCTTCCTAGCTGGGCTCAGGAAATATGGAGGGAAGTGGGAGCAGGGCTGGCTGAAGATGTGTCAGGGCTGGTGGGGGCCCATTTCTTTTTCCCTCAGTGGGGAGACCACCAGTGCAATGGGTTTATTGGCCCCGCATTAGTCCCACTCAAAACTGTGATCCATCCCCTGCCGGGCTGACCAACGGAGCCGTGGCCAGACGCAACAGGACAACACGTTAAACAGTGCCTGGGTTTCGCAGTTAAGAAATGCCCTGCAATTACTAACATAAAACATTTCATTGTTAGCACCTGCATTCACATGCATACATATTTAGGTAATTGTGATGGGGGAGTGGGGGGTGTAGGGGAGCTGGATCTCAGCTAGGACAGCTGCCAAGTGGCCCCATGTCATGTGGCACACTGGACGCCTTCAGTTGGTCCTGTGACTTGAACCCAGCTGGAACAGCTGCCAAGTGGCCCCATATAATGTAAAACACCTTCTACCAGTCTAGGGTCTTGATACCAGCTAAGGCATCTGCCAAGTGAACCCATGTCATGAGGGACACCTTCAGCCAGTATACAGGCTGGTCACCAGCTGCGACAACTGCCAGGTGTCCCCATGTCCTGGGTGACACCATCAATTAATATACAGGCTGGATACCAGCTAGGACAGCTGTGAAGTGGCCCCATGTCATGAGGGACACCTTCAGCCAGTATACAGGCTGGATACCAGCTAGCTGCCGCGTGACCCCATGTCATGTGGCAAACTGGAAACCTTCCGCTGGTCCTGGGACTTGAACCCAGCTAGAGCAGCCGCCAAGTGTCCCCATATAATGGCAAACAACTTCTACCATTGTAGGGGCTTGATCCCAGCTAAGGCATCTGCCAAGTGGCCCCATGTCACGAGGGACACCTTCAATCAGTATACGGGCTGGTCACCAGCTACGACAACTGCCAGGCGTCCCCATGTCCTGGGTGACCTGCAGCCAGTATACAGGCTGGATAACAGTTGGGACAACTGCTAAGTGTCCCCATGTCATGCCAAGTGTCCCCATGTCCTGGGTGACACCTTCTGCCAGTATACAGGCTATATACCAGCTAGGAGAGCTGCCAAGTGTTCCCATGTCCTGGGTGACACTTTCTGCCAGTATACAGGCTGTATACCAGCTAGGAGAGCTGCCAAGTGTTCCCATGTCCTGGGTGACCTGTAGCTAGTATACAGGCTGTATAGCAGCTAGGAGAGCTGCCAAGTGTTCCCATGTCCTGGGTGACACCTTTGGTCAGTATACAGGATGGATACCAACTAGGACATCTGCCAAGTGGCCACATATCATGGGCACACTGGACACCTTCAGTTGGTCCTGGGACTTGAGCCCAGCCGAGCAGCAGCCAAGTGTCCCCATATAATGGGGAACAACTTCTAGCAGTCTAGGGGCTTGATCCCAGCTAAGATGTCTGCCAAGAGGCCCCACCATGTCATGAGGGACACCTTCAGGCAGTATACAGGCTTGACACCAGCTAGGACAACTGCCAAGTGTCCCCATGTACTGGGTCACACCTGCAGTCAGTATACAGGCTGGATACCAGCTAAGACAACTGCCAAGTGTCGCCATGTCCTGGATGACACCTGCAGCCAGTATACAGGCTGGTTACCATCTAGGGCAGCTGCCAAGTGTCCCCATGTCATGAGGGACGCTTTCAGCCAGTATACAGGCTTGCCACCAGCTAGGACAACTGCCAAGTGTCGCCATGTCCTGGGTGACACCTTTGGCCATTATACAGGCTGGATACCAGGTAGTACAGCTGCCAAGTGTCTCCATGTCCTGGATGACACCTTTGGCCATTATACAGGCTGAATACTAGCTAGGACAGCTGTCAAGTGTCTACATGCCCTTGGTGACACCTGCAGCCAGTATACAAGCTGGATACCAGGTAGTACAGTTGTCAAGTGCTCCCATATCCTTGGTGGCACCTTCAGTCAGTATACAGGCTGGATACCCGGTAGTACAGCTGGTGTCTCCATCTCCTGGGTGACACCTTTGGCCATTATACAGGCTGGATACTAGCTAGGACAGCTGTCAAACGTCCCTATGCCCTGGGTGACACCTTTAGCCATTATACAGGCTGCATACTAGCTAGGACAGCTGCCGAGTGTCTCCATGCCCTGAGTGACAACTTTGGCCATTATACAGGCTGGATACTAGCTAGGACAGCTGCCAATTGTCTCCATGACCTGGGTGACACCTTCAGTCAGTATACAGGTTGGATACCAGCTAGGACAGCTGTCAAAAGTCCCCATGTCCTGGGTGACAGCTTCAGCCAGTCCTGGTCAGGATTACATCAGCGCTTTATGGCAGTGCAAAATCGCTGAATTGTGAAGATTCTGGAACAAAACATAAGCCTGATCCCAGCAAGAACAGTCGAACATAACTGTGCTATACAGCGCACATTCCCAAATCCTTCCACTGTAGTGGAGCAAATATTGTTCCAGAGAAAAATATTTTTATGTATCGAGCGCGTAACCTTTTCACCGATAGCAATTTCAGAATGCTGCAAGTCTTAGCCAACGACCAACATGTAAAGTGATGTTTGCTCAAAAACTACTAGGGCGGCTTATGCCTTTCTTTTTACTGAGATGAACCTCAGTAAACTATGTGAATATGTCCCTTCTGAAATGATACATTCTTTATTTTTCCTTCGAAATGGAGGGTGGGGCATGTTACGTCTTTAGAGTAAAGATGCGCATGCGTCAGCCTCGTTCTGGGCGCGCATGGTGTATAAAGACGATCCATGCGGCAGTTTCTGCCGGGACCTAACAAGCATAAGAAATGTGTCAGTGTGTTCTTGTGTGAATGCTTGCATGCGCGCGAGTGGGGCAGCCCGAGGCATGGGTCAATACATCACTTTGGCGACGAGGAGGGACCCGACGAAGGAAGCGCTTGACATGCACGAGTGTGTCAATCACAGGCATTTTCTTCCGACGTATCCGGGAGCCGATACAAGTGATGGCGGCCATTTTGTTTCAGCGCGTGAGGCAGTAGCGGCCCGCGAGGGTGCTCGTGCACTGCCCAAGTGTTGAGGAAACTACAAACCTCAATTTTTGGAACCCCTCTGGTCATCCAGCCCGGAGGACTGCATTTCTAGCCTGTAATAACAGGCTCTTCGCAGCAAGGAGGTAGAGAGGCTACCCAGGCCCAGACTGTCAACGAGGAACCGGTGCCAGAGCTGATACTCACCACAGCGTCACAGTCCACACACACAGGTACGCCGATGTCTGTTTAAGTCAGGTTTGCGGCCTCTATTACAAAACAGAGGTGCCTGTGCGACCTGTGAAAATGGCGGACAGCGATGGTGAAGCGCCCACGCCAGCAAGAGTGGCGCGAAGACAACATGGATCACTACAGCCCATGCAGGAGTTCGACACCTCCGGCCCGCCCTCGAAACTGGGCCCCAAATGGCTCCTGTGGATAAAGAAATTAGACATGTTTTTCACAGCGACTGGCGAAACCGATGATGATGCGAAGGTGACAACACTACTCTACTCGGCAGGTACAGAAGTTCTGCGGATTTATGAATCATTGAACATAGTGACTTATGCGGCGGTCAAAACGGCACTCTACAATCATTTTATTCTGTTGTCAAATGTGGATTTTGACAGGTTTGTCGTGTGCGGGGAAAAGCAGCACGATGATGAATCTCTGGACCAATTTTGTGCACGTCTGCAGTAGCTAACAAGTTACCTGCAGGTGGGACAAAGAGGAGGAAATGGTTCGCAACCAATTGATCCAAGGCTGTAGCCCCAGCAAACTGCGAAGGCAGATTCTGAGGGAGCCTGGCATGACTCTAACGCAAATATTGGACAACGGCAGGGTGTATGAACTTGTTGAGTGCAGAGGGGCGAAAATGGATGCTGCTGTGCGCCTGGGCAAAAGTGAAGAGGCGTTTGCAGTGGGGAGACAAGCCCTGTCAAAATCTTGCTGGAGCCAGAAGCGCCAAGAAGCAGCTCCCACGCACGGTGCCCCAGCTGTGTGCCAATACTGTGGATATGACTTGCCGCACTCGGAGGACTGTCCAGCGAAGACGAGAGCCTGTGGGAGATGCAACACGCCAGGACATTATGCCAGGATGTGTCGCGCAGCTGCCCCAGTAACCACGCAAACATGGCCAGCGAGAGCAGGTGGAGGCGGTTTCAGGAGACAACGTAGCATCGCCACGCTAGAGCAGGACACCCAAAGGCTCAACATTGCGGAAGAAGAGGAGGAGGATGAAGACATTTTCTTTATCTCGAATCTGGCTACGGGGGCAACGAAAAGGAGGCAGCCCACATGTCATAGACATCCAAGGTGCTCCTACACAAGTACTGATCGACACAGGGGCCTCGGTGTGTGTGCTGGCCACAGAGCACTACAAAGCCATCCCGGGCCCGCCACTGCTAGACAAATCAAATAAAAAGCCAAAATATTCACATTTGGGGGCAACACACCCCTGCCAATTCAGGGTGTGTTTGTGGCACCTGTGTCCCGTGGGACCAAAGTCATCAAAGCAAGATTCTTCGTCACTGACGTCAGCCCGCACTCACTGCTAAACTGCGCCGCATCGTAGGTTTTAGACATTGTGCACTTCGCAATGGAGGTGTACTAGGTGGACATCGACCAACATCTGGACAAGTTCTCCAGCATTTTTCAGGGAATAGGCAATTGAAGGCAGCACCAGTGCGCTTGCACATCGATGAGACAATTCGGCCCACAGCACTAAAACATCGTAGAATACCCTTCCACCTCTGGTCACAAGTCGAGAAGGAGCTCCAGTCACTCATCGAGATGGACATTTTTATCGAAAGAGTCGAGGGGCCAACTCCATGGGTCTCACCCACTGTTGTGCCGCCTAAACCGAAACAGCCCGGTAACATCCGCATTTTCGTGGATAGGCGACTCCCAAACGCTGCCATCAAGCGGGAATGCCATATAACACCCATGCTGGACGACGTTGTAGGTGAACTGCAGGGAGCCAAGGTTTTCTCCAAGCTGGATCTGAGGTCAGGGTATCACCAGCTAGAACTTCACCCAGACTCGAGGTACATAACAACCTTTACCACTCACGAGGGCCTCTACCAGTTCAAACGTCTCAGTTTCGGTGTATCCTCCGCTGCGGAAGTTTTTCAAAATACCATAAGAGATGCGCTAGCTGGCCTAAAAGGGGTGCTCAATATGAGCAACAATATTTTAGTATTCGCTGCGTCCCAGGCTGAACACATGAAGCATTTGGAATCAACCTTGCAGAGACTGAAAGAACTAGGCCTTACCCTGCACCGGGGGAAGTGCAAATTCTTTAAGGACCGCATGGGATTCTTCGGGTTCATTTTTCACGCGAGTGGGGTATCGCCAGACCCAGAGAAGATCAAGGACATCCGCGAGGCCGCGGCGCCCCAATCCCCCACAGAGGTACGCAGTTTTCTGGGGATGGTCAATTACTGTGGACGATTCATAAAAGGTCTGGCATCCCTATCTGAACCACTCCGGGCCCTGACAAAGAACGATACCACATGGGTTTGGGACAAGAAAGAACAGGAGGCATTCCTGGAAATCAAGAGGGCACTCTCTGACCAAGACACAATGGCGTATTTTGACCCCACAGCGGAGTCAGAGATTGTTGTGGATGCCAGCCCAGTGGGTCTGGGAGCTGTTCTCATGCAATCGGATGCCAGAGGCGACATGCGCCCCATTGCCTACGTGAGTAAGGCCCTCACAGAGACCGAAAGACGCTACTCACAGATCGAGAGGGAGGCGTTGGCGATCCTGCAGGGTTGCAGGCATTTTCGCCTATATATCCTCGGAAAACCGGTGACAGTTGTGACGGACCACAAACCACTTCTGCCAATCCTAGCAGGAGTATCATCGAAGCCCCCACCTCGGATTGAGCGCTGGATGCTTGCTCTCATTGAGTATGGAGTCAAACTGATGTACAGGCCCGGAACAAACAATCCAGCCGATTATCTGTCCCGACACCCGAACTACGAAAGAGGGCAATGTCCTGGTGAGCTGGTGGGGTGTCAAGAGTTCGTCCACAACATCATTGAAAGTGCAATGCTGGTAGCACTGAAGAGGGAAGTCGTGGCCAAAGAGTCGACGACCGATGAAGTTTTCAAGATTATACAGGCCGCGATACGTAGCGGGGAGTGGAAAGAGGTGCTACAGAACAACACCAGGTGAGAGGACAGGGCTCGGAGAGACCTTCAAGCTCTTTGGAAAGTCTGAGATGAACTCTCGATTTCGGATGATGGGTTACTACTACGAGGGCGACAGATCGTCATCCCTCAAGCGCTGAGAGCCCGGGTCCTGGAACTAGCACACACTGGTCACCAGGGGGTCACAAAGACAAAGGCGCGATTGCGACCAAATGTTTGGTTTCTGGACTTGGAAAACCTGGTGGAGACATACGTGCGGAGGTGCCTGCCATGCCAAGCGGCGAGCCTGCTGCAAAGAGCTCCGCCCATCAACTCCATGGTGAAAGTCCCTGGGGCACGGTCCAGCCGGCTTCGGGTCAACCGGGAGAGGCATGTACTTCTTGGCCGTAGTCGACCAGTGGTCAAGGTATCCGAAGGTGGAGCTAGTGGATTCAACAGCAAGTGACCACATGATCCTGGCCCTAGAAAAGATGTCTGCAACTCATGGCTTCCCAGAAGTCCTATGTTCCGACAACAGGCCACTGTTCACGGGGAACCAGTTCGCTCAGTACATGAATGAGAGGGGGATCCAACATAGAAAGGTATCACCACCCTGGCCCCGTGCAAATGGAGAAGCTGAAAGACTCTTGAGGACGCTGAACAAAGTCTTCCGGATATCGGCAAACGGCGGAGGAGAACTGAAGAAGAACCTCTTTGAGTTCCTCTGAGAATACAAAACAACACCCCGCCAGTCGACAGGAGTCGCCCCGGCCGAAGCATTGTTTGGGCGCTGCCCGAGGGGACTCATCCTGGAAGTGAAGGGCCGAGAGCCGGGGGTCATCGACAATGACAAAGTACGACAGGAGAGAACAGCCCACAACGAGAAAGAGAGTGGGAGGAGAGGCCTACAAGAGAAGGAGGTAACCATAGGGGATTCGGTACTGGTCCGGAACCGCCGACCCGAAGGGAAGTTGTCACTCCCGTACGAGCCACAACCATGGACAGTCACCCATGTAAAAGGGACCATGGTAACGGCTGCCAGTGAAAGAGGGACCGTCACCCGCAACAGGTCCTTCTTCAAGAAGTTAGAGACACAACCCCGAGAGGCTGAGCCGGCGGGAATTCCCCCACCAGAGGAAAGCGCAGAGACCCCCAAAGCCGACATGCCCATGGACCTGACACCTTGTGATGGGACACGGCTGGCGACCCCAGGGAGTAGCAGTCGGTAATCTGTGCGACAGAGTCGCAAACCACCTGTCCGGTTTAAGGATTATGTCCCGGACTCAGGAGACTGAGCGGGAGACCGGTCCAGGTCCGCAACCCACGTTGGGTGCGTTTAAGTTCTTTGTTGATATGTTGTTTCTGTTTAAAGAAAAGGAGGGATGTTACGTCTTTAGAGTAAAGATGCGCATGCGTGAGCCTCATTCTGGGCGCGCCTGGTGAATAAAGACGGTCCGTGCGGCAGTTGCTGCCGGGACCTCACAAGCATAAGACGTGTGTCAGTGTGTTCTTGTGTGAATGCTTGCCTTGCATGCGCGCGAGTGGGTAGCCCGAGGCACGGGTCAATACATCACAGGGCATGTCTGCGTTCTTGCCAGAGCGGTTCAACATTGTGTTAGATGCATGCAATGAAAGGAGCGAACTTCAGTCTGAGTCCAGGGCATGCGGGGGAGGTGTCATTTCACCCCCGTCCCTCGCACCTCTTCTCCTGTTGCTGTTCGAAGCTGCTTATGGGCGATCAAGCGCTAAATATGCAATCTACCGACCTTCCTTCCTTTCTACCCTTCCAGTGTCCGGTCACACTGACATTCCTTTCTGTGTATAACAACAACAGTTATATCATTTCAGACATTTATTTGTAAACCTCCCGCCACCAATGGAACCCCCTCTAGGCGCTGTGATTCGGTGTATATTTACTAACCAACTGAACAAAGGAAGTCACGTTGTCAGCCACGTAAGGATGGAAGTCTAAGCCGGCCATGCCAGGATTCAAACCTGTGACCGAAAAAGTCAACGTCGCGTGTGTCTCGAGAAGGCTCCTCAAACCACTGAGCTAGCCTAGCAAAATGAAGACCTCATTCTATAGCTCCTGTAGATTTTAAGATGTACGGAAACCTCACTGGTAGGAAATAGTAAAGTTGTCGAGTTCATTTATTTAAAAAAAAGTAGTCCGCGGTGTGGAAACGAGCGTGTTTTGGGATTTATCTCTAAAAAAAAACAATAGCAAACGCTCCCCCCTCTATTCGCGGCTCCAAACTATCAGTGGAAACTAATTATAACACAACGAACAAACAAACACCAACCTCTACTTGAAAAGAAATGACCTTGGTAAAGATCAGAACTTACCTCGGGGTCGGTGTGCAGGTTGTGTCTCTACACATCAGCCCACTCGGAGTTTTATAGAATTACAGCTGCACTTTCAGTTTCTATTTCTCGAAACACTGGAAAGAAATGACACACATGCATATAGAGGCAACTTCCTACCTCTGAACCAGATGTATCCGGACTGGGGCCAGCAGATAACACTCTCCGCCAAGTTACTGGTTGCCAGCTGTTGAAGGCCAGCTTTCCTGGCGCGGAGGAGTGTTGGAAGAGCAAGGCCCTGCAGGGCACGGAATTGT
This sequence comes from Ambystoma mexicanum, assembly GCF_040938575.1. Classification (NCBI taxonomy): domain Eukaryota; kingdom Metazoa; phylum Chordata; class Amphibia; order Caudata; family Ambystomatidae; genus Ambystoma; species Ambystoma mexicanum. The sequence continues at coordinate 128,712,637 of NC_090931.1, forward strand.
GTTCTGCATACCTATGGCAGTGTTTTTTCAGTTTACATGCTAACGACTGGGGCAAGAGGTTTTTGCAATATGTTGAAACCTGGAAAGTTTAAAGAGAATATTCTTTGAATTGGCGGTGGCGTCGTATGCCTTCGCTGCACCTTTTTACTGCTCAGTGAAACTCTCCACAGAGTTCAGGACCCATTCGAGCACAGGTGGAACTCATCCCTGATGCGACTAAAAGATTGCAAGAATTAAAATAGCGCACACGAGTCTACAGCAAGCAAGTACTCCCAGGCACGACCACAGCACCGCAAGAAAGTACTCTGTGAAAAAACAGAGACCTTGTACAACCACATATAGGCGTAGACGCACCATTATACCAATATCAGCTTTCAACTGGACTATTACAAGCGGCAAAGCTTTGCAAAAACATCTCTATGTGTGACAGAATGCCAATCTGGTACAGGAGGGATAGCCCACGCATTTTAAAATGTTATGAATATAAAATGATGCAGGTAAATTCCGTTTCTGAAAGAGAGGTCTGGTAATCAGACTCTCTTTCAGAAATGCTCCATGCCAACATTATAGTGTACCCATATGCCTTTGCTAAAACAGCCTTCTGGCACCCTCATCACTGGCCCAGCATTGGCACAGGGCAGGTTCGAAGGTAACATCTAAATTCCTGACAGCTGCTAGAATACAAAGTGCCTGCAGGCAGAGGTGGCTTTTTAATCGTCGCTGCCTGTTTCCACACCTAATAATTGTATGTCTTAGTCAGCCTGGTGCACACACATCTTTAAATATCAGCCGTGCCTGGTTGGGCTGGATACCAGCTAGGACAGCTGCCAAGTGTCCCCATGCCCTGTGTGACTCCTTCAGCCACTATACAGGCTGGATACCTACCTATCAAGTACAGCTGCAGGGTGTCCCCATGTCTTGGGTGACACCTACAGCCAGTATACAGGCTTGATACCAGCTAGGACAGCTGCCAAGTGTCTCCATGTCCCGTGTGACACCTAAAGCCACAGGCTGCATACCAGCTAGGACAGCTGCCATGTGTACCCATGTTGTGGATGACACATGCAGCCAGTATATAGGCTGGATACCAGCTAGGAACAATGGCCAGGAAGCTGCCTCTTTGATTCACGTGCAGTATTGACAAAACCTTTGTTCCAGGTCAAAGGAACTCTTCCCAGGAAACCTCCTTGGAACTTGTGAGTCAAAGGCAACACTGCCATAACAAATGCACTCCCACACCAGGGTGCTGCCCACTGGAGGTCCTTTGATGTCAGCAGGCGTGGTCTGAGTGAGTGTAGCCAAAAGGGAGAGGTGGATTGAGAGAGGGGTGCCACCATCTTGGTTTCTGTTGGGACCCTCTTCCGGTCCCCCCCATTTCTGGCGGGCAAGGCATTCTGAATGTCATGTCATGAAGCAAAGAAGCATGTTACAACAAAAGGGCATTCGACCCCTTACAACAGGCCTGCTTAGACCAATCCCCTGTGACATGTTGGCTTCAGAAGGCGGGTTGCACCCCCCTCATTCCATGATTCATCCTTGGACTCTTACATGGACAAGAAGGATTCACTGCACCTGTGTTGGGACTATCACCTGCTCCAAAATCCTCTGCCATAGAGGTGAAGAAAAAACAGACCCTCCAGAATATTGTGGCATGGAATTGAACACTTTGCAGCATAGAAAAGCACATTTTGCATCACAGAATTGTGCTTATTGCAGTGTTTTTGGGGGACATTTTTATTGACTGGATGCTGCTAGAGAGCCATGGTGTCACAGAGACAGGTTGCTAGAATGAAGTGTGTGAGAGGCTGCAAGAGGTCCTGCCTGTCATTATTTGTACCTTTTGCATGTTGTATGCTGTCTCTGCTATCAATTTAATAGAACGAGTACGAGATGTCCTGGGCTTGACAAAACAGTGTTTGGTTTGTTCTTTTTTTGGTTTAATGAGCATGCCAAGTTAATATTATAAATTGTATTGATCATTATCAGTTGTAATGGTGGAAAACATCCCTCATATGTTGTCCAATCCCACCAAGCACCCCAGCCCTCACTCACCAACACCCTCACACTCCCTAATTCTCCATCACTCCCAAAACTCTCACTCTGCCAGTCATGCACATACCCATTTTCTCTGTCACACGGCCAAGTTACAACTCACACACCTCAGTCCCAGCCACACTCCCAATTCACACCTTACGCTTCCCATCTCCTCCTGTGGTTTACAGCCCTTCATTCTTTCTCACCTCTTCTGCATCCCGCATCTCTTCTCCAATTCTGTTGTGCTTTTCCCACATATTTTCTCCCAACCTGCAGCTGGCTCCCTCTTTCTGGCAAGCTGCTCCACTCAGCTTTCTTGGCCCACAGCTCCCACTCTGGCCCACTCTCCTTCTCTGCTCTCTTGTCCACCACTCCCACTCTGCTTTCTTGCTCACCTCTCCCCCTCTGGCCTCCTACTCGCTTTCTAGCCCACCAGTCCCTCCTTGTTTTCTTTCCCTTTGATCCCCATCTGGCCCATCGTTTGCTCTCTACATTCTTGACCACCGCTCCGTCTTTGGCTCAATGCTCCCTCACTTCTTTTTAATACCCATTGCTCCCCCTCTGGCACACACCGCCCCCTCTCTCTCTCCTGCTTCCCACTCATATTGCCAAAGTTTATAAATTTAAAAAAATTCTGATTTTGTGGTTGTTTGTAAATTTGTTTGCAAACATGGCCGATTCTGTTTTTTCTTTTCAAACGCCCCCTTTGCAGTAATTTTAGCGATTGCTGGAGGGTCTGGAAGAAGGCACTTAAAACACAGGAGATTGCTGTCCCATAACCATACCCAGGGAACATTGTGTGAACTGCTGTCGACCAAGGCCTCTTTTCTGGCTACAATGGAACCAGGACCCTGTTTATGCAGGTAAATGATCCCCTGCAGGTGTCAGCCAAGCACCCTGGAGTGGGAATGCAAGCAGAAGGACTCACCTTGCCTGGATCCCCTGGATTGGGACTCCCAGCAACACAGCACTTTAGTAGCAGTTGGGGCTGGCTGTTGGATAATAACCATAGATAATGTTCTTGTTAGCAGGGCGGCAAGCAAGGAGAATGTTCATGATAGCAGAGGAAGAAAACGCACGGAGAACACTCATGATAGCATAGGGGGAACAAGCATGGAGAACACTCATGATAGCATAGGGAAAACAAGCATAGAGAACATTCATGAGTGCAGAGGGAGAACAGCCGTGGAGAACATTCATGAGTGCAGAGGGAGAACAAGCATGGAAAGCATTCATGAGTGCAGTGGGAGAACAAGCATGGAGAACATTCATGAGTGCAGTGGGAGAGCAGCCGTGGAGAACATTCATGAGTGCAGAGGGAGAACAAGCATGGAAAGCATTCATGAGTGCAGTGGGAGAACAAGCGTGGAGAACATTCATGAGTGCAGAGGGAGAACAGGTGTGGAGAACATTCATGAGTGCAGTGGGAGAACAAGCATGGAGAACAATCATGAGTGCAGTGGGAGAAAAAGCATGGAGAACATTCATGAGTGCGGTGGGAGAACAAGCATGGAGAACATTCATGAGTGCAGAGGTAGAACAAGCATGGAGAACATTCATAAGTGCAGTGGGAGAACAAGCATGGAGAACATTCATGAGTGCAGAGGGAGAACAGGTGTGGAGAACATTCATGAGTGCAGTGGGAGAACAAGCATGGAGAACAATCATGAGTGCAGTGAGAGAAAAAGCATGGAGAACATTCATGAGTGCGGTGGGAGAACAAGCATGGAGAACATTCATGAGTGCAGAGGTAGAACAAGCATGGAGTACATTCATGAGTGCAGAGGGAGAACAAGCATGGAGAACATTCATGAGCGCAGTGGGAGAACAAGCATCGAGAACATTCATGAATGCAGTGGGAGAACAAGCGTGGAGAACATTCATGAGTACAGAGGGAGAACACGGGTAGAGAAAATTCATGAGTGCAGAGGGAGAACAAGCATGGAGAACATTAATGAGTGCAGTGGGAGAAAAAGCATGGAGAACATTCATGAGTGCAGTGGGAGAACAAGCATGGAGAACATTCATGAGTGCAGAGGGAGAACAAGCATGGAGAACATTCATGAGTGCAGAGGGAGAACAGGCGTGGAGAACATTCAAGAGTGCAGTGGGAGAACAAGCATGGAGAATATTCATGCGTGCAGTGGGAGAACAGCCATGGAGAACATTCATGAGTGCAGAGGGAGAACAAGCGTGGAAAGCATTCATGAGTGCAGTGGGAGAACAAGCGTGGAGAACATTCATGAGTGCAGAGGGAGAGCAGGTGTGGAGAACATTCATGAGTGCAGTGGGAGAACAAGCATGGAGAACAATCATGAGTGAAGTGGGAGAAAAAGCGTGGAGAACATTCATGAGTGCGGTGGGAGAACAAGCATGGAGAACATTCCTGAGTGCAGTGGTAGAACAAGCATGGAGAACATTCATAAGTGCAGTGGGAGAACAAGCATGGAGTACATTCATGAGTGCAGAGGGAGAACAAGCATGGAGAACATTCATGAGTGCAGTGGGAGAACAAGCATGGAGAACATTCATGAGTGCAGTGGGAGGACAATGAATAAGAACATTCATGAGTGCAGTGGGAGAACAAGCATGGAGAACATTCATGAGTGCAGAGGGAGAACAGGCGTGGAGAACATTCATGAGTGCAGTGGGAGAACAAGCATGGAGAACATTCATGAGTGCAGTGGGAGAACAGCAGTGGAGAACATTCATGAGCGCAGAGGGAGAACAAGCGTGGAAAGCATTCATGAGTGCAGTGGGAGAACAAGCGTGGAGAACATTCATGAGTGCAGAGGGAGAACAGGTGTGGAGAACATTCATGAGTGCAGTGGGAGAACAAGCATGGAGAACATTCATGAGTGCGGTTGGAGAACAAGCATGGAGAACATTCATGAGTGCAGTGGTAGAACAAGCATGGAGAATATTCAGAAGTGCAGTGGAAGAACAAGCATGGAGTACATTAATGAGTGCAGTGGGAGAAAAAGCATGGAGAACATTCATGAGTGCAGTGGTAGAACAAGCATGGAGAACATTCATGAATGCAGTGGGAGAACAGGTGTGGAGAACATTCATGAGTGCAGTGGGAGAACAAGCATGGAGAACATTCATGAGTGCGGTGGGAGAACAAGCATGTAGAACATTCATGAGTGCAGTGGTAGAACAAGCATGGAAAATATTCAGAAGTGCAGTGGAAGAACAAGCATGGAGAACATTAATGAGTGCAGTGGGAGAAAAAGCATGGAGAACATTCATGAGTGCAGTGGGAGAACAGGCGTAGAGAACACCTATGATAGCAGAGGAGGAACAGACAAGGAAAACATTCAAAATAGCAGGGCGGACACGCAAGATGAACGTTCACGGTAGCGAGGGAACAGGCAAGGAGAACTATCACAATAGCAGGGGGACAAACATGATAGCAGAGGCAGAACAAGCATGGAGAACACTCATGATAGAAGAGGGACAATGAGCATAAAGAACATTCAAGATAACGGAGGGAGAACAAGTGCGGAGAGCATTCATGATAGCAAAGAGGACAAGCAAGGGGAACGTTCATGATAGCAGAGGCAGAGCAAGCATGTACAACATTCAAGATCACAAAGGTAGAACACACATAGATCATGTTCATGATAGAAGGGGACATGCAAGGCGCATGACCGTGATAGTTGAGGAAGAACAAGTGCAGAGAACACTCATTATAGCATAGGGAGAAAATGCATGGAGGACATTCATTAGAGCAGTGGGAGAACAAAAATGGATAACACTAATAATTGCACAGAGAGAACAACTATGGAGCATGTTAGTAGGGGCTCAAGCAAAGCAAAGTGAACATTCATACTGGTAGAGAGAGAACAAGCATGGAGAACATTAAAGAGAGCAGTGGGAAAACAACTCTGGAGAACATGCATGAGTGTAGGTGAGATAAGCAAGGAGAATGTGAATGATAGCAGAAGGAGAACCAGCACGGAGAACATTCATGTTAGCAGAGGGAGATCAAGCAAGGAGGACATTCATGATAGCAGTGGGAGAAGAATCCTAGAGAACCTTCCTGTTAGCAGAGTCAAGACAAACACAGATAACACCCATGATAGTAGGGGGAGAACACGCATGGAGAACACCTATGATAGCAGAAGAAGAAGCTAGGAGAACATTCACAAATACAGAGGGGAAAGGCAAGGGGAACATTTATGATAGCATGGAGAGAACAAGCATGGAGAACATTCATGATAGCAGGGGGGACTAGCACGGAGAATATTCCTGATAGAAGAGGGAGAACAGAAATAAAAAAGAGATTTCAATATAGTCCAAATAGCAAGTGAGACTGTGGCCAGACAGGGCTTGATCTCTCCACTCCACAATCATAGATATCCAATTGGGCTCCACAGATCTCAGTTATGCTGACTCATGGTGTCGGCATAGGCGCGTCACCCTTTCCACCACTGCCAGCTTTCCTAATTTGATCAGCCACTCTTGTATGTAAAGCTTTATGTTAGGACTTCCACTGTCACAGATCAGTTGTCTGCCCTCCTCTATGCTTTTCTTTATCTACAGTTTATTCCTCTTGCCAAGTTCCAGAGAAGGCCATAGAGAGTTGTAAAGTTTCAGGCATGAGTCCAAGTGAGGTGTATGCCAAGGAAGACATGGGATAAAACTCTGATCAACTTCCGACGATCAGTGTTAAGGTCTGAAAGGGGCCCACCAAATGCCATGCAAGTAGTGCATGTATTGCATGTATTGCTGGCAGGAACAGTGGATGAACATGCTTTCTGCCTGACGAGAGGAGCCAGGTCACAGAAGCCACACGGCCACGGAACCAGTGAAGGACCACTTGTCCCACAGAACACATAGCACCCACATACAAACATTCAAGAGAATGGGAGCACTTTTATGCTCGTCATGTTTCTACCTCTCAAAAAACATTACACAAATGCTCCTAACATATATATACTCTATCGATTATTCTAGTAGCCAAGAAATTCCTGCAGAGAAGCAAGGCAATGATATAAACATTATTTTATTATCAGTAACAAATTCTAAAAGTGTTGGTGCTCAACATACATTTAAAAACATTGACATACATTCATCAACTACAACAATACAATCAATCTAACAACACCGTAACCTCAATTTATTTCCGACCTAATTGACCTCTAATGAGGCATCATTCATCTATCCCCATCTCTAACTCTGTCCCTAAGTTAAAGTGCAAAGTTTTGAAAATATGAATGCCAAGCAGTGTTAGGCACAATTGCATGCAAAAGTCCTAGAAATCCAGCAAAGTTGCCGAGGGTCTCAAAAGGTAAGGGAAATTAGCACATTTCTGAGAATTCTCCCTAACACTCGTCCCCACCAGACTAAGGGACAGGAGGATTTAATCCACTCCTGGATGAATCCCCTCACTCCTGTCGGTCAAACATCCTGGAGAGACCATCAGCATTTTGGTGGTGACACCCAAACCTGTGTTCAATGGAAAAATCAAACCCTTGCAGGCTGATTGACCATCTCAATAGTTTAGGGTTTTCCCCTTTCATTTGCATCAACCATCTCAAGGGTTGGTGGTCAGTCTGAATCACAAAAGTAGATCCATACAAGTATGGCCTAAACTTCTTCAGTGACCATACAATAGCAACACATTCTCTTTCAATGGTTGCCCACCTTGTTTCAGGTTCCTTCAGCTTCCTGCTGATGAAGTAAATGGAGTGCTCCCTACCTTTCTCATCCAGCTCACTCAGACAAATACCTATACCTGTATTGGAAGCATCTGTTTGCACAATGAAGGTTTGGTTGTAGCCAGGAGCTCTTAAGACTGGAGCTTGACAAAGGGCTTTCTTCAGTCCTTCAAATGCTTGAGTGCACTCCTCATTCCACCTGACCTTTTTGGGAAATGTGGGTGAGGAGATCACATTCAAGTGAGAAGCTATGGTTCCTTAGTTCTCTATGAAGTTCCTATAGTAACCAGTTAGGCCTAAGAAGGCTCTCACTTGGGGTTGAGTAGTAGGGGTGGCCCAGTTTTGTACAGCTCTCACCTTGCTAGGCAATGGCCTGATTTCACCTCCTCCTACCTCATGTCCAAGGTAGACCACTTTACTCTGACCAATTTGACACTTACTTGCCTTTATGGTCAGATGGGCCTGCAAAACATATCCTGAGTGGTCAACATGTTCTTTCCAAGTAGGGATGAACACTGTAATGTCATCCAAGTATGCCATGCAGAAGTCCTCCATCCCATTCAGAACTTGATTAACCATCATTTGGAATGTTGCAGGTACATTCTTTAGTCCAAAAGGCAATAGCTTAAACTGGTAGAGGCCTGCTGGGGTGGAGAATGCAATGTTCTCCTTAGCATGGTCTGCCAGTGCTATTTGCCAATAGCATGAAGTGAGATCAAATGTACTGAGGTACTTGGCTGAACCAAGTTTGTCCACCAGTTCATCTGTTCTTGGTAAAGGATGGGCATCAATCTTTGTGACTGCATTAAGAGCTCTATAGTCCACACAGAATGTCAACTCCTTGGATCCTGCCTTTGTCTCTAGTACACTTGGACTAGGCCATGGACTGGTAGATGGCTCTATTATCCCGAGATCAAACATCTTGTTGACCTCTTCCTTTATGTGGGTTCTTACATGATCTGACATCTTGTAACCTCTGCTTTTAACAGGTAAACAGTCACCAGTAAGAATGTCATGCTGGCCCCAAGGGGTCAAGTGTGGTGATAGTGAAAACAGGGAGGCAAACTGATTTAACAGAAACTTGCACTCCTCCTGTTGTTCCAGTGTCAGATTAGAATAGGGATTGACTCCCTATTCTAGAGGTTCACTCTCCTCCTCCCCTTGAGCTGAAGCAAGAAGCAAAGCTCCTACTTCTGGTCTTGAGACATAAGCTTTTAGACGGTTGGTGTGAAAGAATCTGGAAGCCTCCTTAGGATTGCCTAAGTCCACCAGATAGTTGACCTCTCCAAGTTCTCCCACAACCTTGAAGGGTCCTATCCATTTGTCATGTAAGGCCCTCTGCCTTGTAGGTACCATAACTAAAACTTGCTGGTCTTGAGTAAACTCAACCATGTTGGCCTTCTGGTCATGCCAATGCTTCACTACAGCCTGACCTGCTTTTAAGTTATCTGATGCTTCTGCCATCATGTGTGACATTCTCCTCGGAGACCTATCACATAGTCAGTGACTCTCACTGGCTTGGGGGAAGGAGCACTCTCCAACCCCTCCTTAATTAGGGCCAATGGACCTCTAACTGGATGGCCATAGAGAAGCTCAAAGGGACTAAATCCAACTCCCTCCTGAGGGACTTCTCTATAAGCAAATAGAAGGCATGGCAGTAGAAGGTTCCACTTTCTTCTAAGGGGTTCCTCTAAAGCACCTATCATGCTCTTCATTGTTCTGTTAAACCTCTCTACCAATCAATTTGTCTGTGGATGGTAGGCAGTTGAGAACTTGTAAGTCACTCCACAGTTCTTCCAAATGGCCTGCATGTAGTGGGACATAAAATTGGATCCCCTGTCAGAGATGACTTCCTTAGGAAAACCTACCCTGGTAAAAAAATACCAAGTAGGGCCTTAGCAACAGCCTGAGCTGTAACAGTCCTCATAGGTATTGCTTCAGGATACCTAGTAGCATGATCTACTACAACCAGGATAAACCGGTTGCCTGAAGAGGTTGTAGGGTCTAAGGGACCAACAATGTTGATTCCTACCCTCTCAAAAGGGACTTGCACCACTGGCAGAGGCACCAAGGGTGCCACATTCTTGGCTCCGCTCTTGCCAGATGTCTGACAAGTGTGACAGCTCCTACAGAATTTATCTACATCAGACCCCAATTTAGGCCTGCAGAAATACAGAGAAAGCCTTTCCTTAGTCTTCTAGAAACTCAAGTGGCCAGCCAAAGGAATCTCATGCGCTAACTGTAGAAACTGTTGTCTGCTTTCTAGAGGCACTACAAGTTTTCTGTAGTCCCCTGGAATAGACTCAGTAGAAGAGGCCATCTTCCCAGTATAACCTATGCTTCCCTGGCTCTTGCCCTTCCAGCTGGGAAGCTGCCTGTTGGCGAAGACCTTCAAGAGTAGAACACTCCCTTTGACCTCTGCTGAAGTCTGCCCTACAGGATCCACCTTCTGCCAGTAAAGACTGCAGCTCAGGATGGTCTGCAGGATCCAGATCTCAAACAGTGGAAAGGTCTTCTTCCAGCACTGATTCCTCAGCAGCTGATTCAACCATACCAGGTTGTTTCTGACACTCAGCCTCAGCTGGTGGAGGAGTCACAGGTGTGGCTTTGGAGAGTCCACTCGGGGATGTCCTTGTAGGTAGCACAGGAGTGCTGGCTGGCTTCTTCGTTGAGGTTACAGGTTTCCCCTTTTCCTCCGTTTTCTAAGAAATTGCAATCAGTAAGTCCTGTGCACTGGGAGTTTTAGGTTCCTCTATAATTTCCCGTTGGGAGCCTCTTAAGGTACTCTCTCTGGCTTTCCTTGTGTGCTCCTGTTTCCTTTTGCTGGAAGGCCTGGCGGTGCTTGATACAACTCCAAGAGTTTTTAAGTAATTCCCCAACAGGACTCTCCCAGGTACTTCACTCTGCACACTAACAGCTATCTTGACAGTCATGTCATTGCATTGGATGAGAGCTGGTAACTGTGGATGCATTTGGACAGGGCCTCCAGCAAGCTTAGTAAGGTATTTGGGTGCCATAGCAACATCCTCTACCTTGAAAAAAGATTCATCCACTACAGTAATGCTGGCCCCAGTGTCTCTGATGGCAGGGTTCTCTTGACTATTCACAAGAACACTGTCTTTGTAATACTCTTTAGTATTGTCTGGGATGGAATTATAGACATCTAAGTTCTGTTGTTCCCACAGACCCAGGGACACTAAAGAAACACTGGGTGAGACTTTCATGGGTTCCTCAGCCAGTAAGTCAACGTTTCCACTTGCCATTTGTACTTCTTCCTCTGGGGAGAAGTCTAAGGAGACAGTGTGGATCCCTGAATGTTTACCCTTACATCTGGGAGCCCCTTTCACATGGTCAGTTGACCCACACGCATAACATATCCCAAATGTCTTTATGAATGGGGGTTTGGTCTAACCTCTCTCTGGCACCAGAGGTTTCCCTAGCCAGATTCGGTTTCCTAGGTGGCTTACCCTTATGTTTGTGGCCCTCTTTTGGATTGGAGGTATTGGGATTCTCTTTGTTATCTTTCTTGTGCTGTCCCTCATCCTTCTTCTCAGTAGCCCCAGAATCCTTCTCAGTAGCCCTCTCAGCAACCCACAAGTCAGCAGCCTTTGCTAACTTCTTTGAATCCGTTTGCTTAGAGTCAGGCAAGTGTTGTCTCCGCTCAAGAGAGCAGGCATCATAGATAGATTCTAACATGAACACATTTCTCATACCTTCATAAGTGTTAACTCTGTAACCCTTAACCGAACCATCTAAGTGTTTCAAACATTCACACACCCAGGTAGCCCAAAGACTACCATCATGCTTTCTGAGGGTTCTAAACCTCTTAGGATACTGGGAAGGAGTTTTCCCAAACCTAGCTATCAAAGCTAGCTGCACACTTTCATACTCCAACCTGTCTTCTTCTCCCATCTCCATTACAGCATCAGTTGCAACCTGGGGTAGCCTAGACAAAAGCCAAGGAATCAGCTGATTCCCTGGAATTTCCTGAATCCGATGGTTATATTCAAAAGCAGCCACCCAATCCAAAATATCAAGTTTAACCTCATACATACTTACTGCATCTTTGGGCATGCGAGGCCTCCTAGGACTGGAAGACCTAGAAGACTCTGGGAGAGAACCATTCTCAAGAGACAATTTCTTCATTTCAAGAGCATGTGGTTATTCTATTTCCCTTAGTTTAAGTTATTGATGTTTACTTTCAGTTTGGGTTTGAAGCCTTTTGAATTCTAACTCTAGTCTTATCCTCTCAAGAGAGACAAACTCTGGACTCAGTACTGGACCTGTGGCTAATGGTTGAGGCCTAAGAGCAGGTAGAAGTACAGTAGGGGCTTCATCTTGAGACTCTTCCATCCCTTCTAACTCATCAATAACATTTGAGTTGTACTCTGAAACATTATCGCCGTCATCATCATTATCCACATTTGCTGAAGGAGTAGGTCTAGCAGACCTACTTCTAAGACTTTGAAACTCCAGCAACTTTTCTATCAATTCATTCCTTTTGCCTTTAACGGTGAGGTTCATAGCTTTACACATTTCTCTTAGTTGATCGATTGTTAAAGTGACTAGGGTCTCCTGTCTGTAGCTATCCATATCAGGCATGATAAAACAATTGCTTCCCTAGTGGTGCTTAGCCTTGTGAAGGTTATTTGAAGAAAAGTAAGAGCAGCACTCTAAATGTAACAACTATACTTCATCCTTACCACTTTCCACCAGTGTTAGGTGGAATTACATGCAGTACCCTTTGGGAACACTACACACAACTAAGACTACAGGTGTAAGCACAATCTGTGGGCTACATTGACCCACTGAACAGAATTTCTCCATAACCAAGCTGCACTTCAGCACAAACAGCAAAATGGCTGTGCAGGCTCCAGTGAGCACCATTGCACCACAATTGCATTTTGCAGCAACAAAAAGATGGCTGCACTGTTTTGCCAAGCGCCATGGGGCAAGATGGAACAGGAAGCACCCTGAGAAAGGCTACTAGGGTGTGTTTTTGTTTGTCGTAAAGAAATGGACTGAAAAAGCAGCGCTGTTTTGCTGCAGGCCCAAAATTCCCATTGACAAAGGGAATATATGTCACCTCTAAAATGATGCCGCTGTGATGCTATTTTTCACTGTTTTCACCAAACTGCTTTTAGAAAAAAGACCCTGTCACGCCCAGCCATATTCACATTGTGCTCCATCAGAAAAGAGCATTATTCCTGAATGACAAGCTGTGCCAGCCAAACCTGAGAAAATCAACAAAAGCTTTCCTTCAGTTACACGGGAAACGATTACATTGTGCTACAAAATGTCAAAAATCACTGCTTGAAAAGAAAATCAGAGCTTTCTGTGCACTTGTCAGTTCCAGGAGAACCTTGCCTGGTACAGACCATTGTGTACAACAAACTAACTATGGCTGCAAAACAATGTGGGAAACTAGAGAGAAAAAACGAATTTGTAAGAAAAATGCAACTTTCAGTCACCACATGTTAAATGTCCTTTTGCAAAATAAAGGAAAATATCAGTTTTAAAAGGGCATGTGGGATAAGGCCCTGCCCTTATCTAGCAATCTAGCAATGTGAAGGGGATTGTGATGTGAAAATACATGTACGAGATGGTTCTATTCAGCAGGTTTTCTTCCAATTCAGAGAAAAAATCGATACAATTCAATCATACTACAATGGCTGCCTGGGGGGAAGTCAGCCCAAAAATAGGTTTCTGCAGTGGCTACATGGGGGGAGAACCAGCCAAATAGGTCTGCTGGGAGGATGCTAGCAACATAAGGACCCCCACAGTAAATTCCTTGAACACACAAATGATAATTGCTAGGTTGGACAGACTGTTGTCTGTGCTCCAGCCTCGTACAATAAAATTCTAGGACACTAAAGTGCAAAGCGAAAATTCATACATCCTCGTGATTTCCACCAGAAGCTTCAAAGGAAATCTCTGTGACAACCTGCGGTGAGGGGTAGCCTTGGAAAGGCATGCCCATATATGGAGAACAATACTGACATTTGTTTCCAAAGACTATTTATTAATAAAAAAGACTTTTATCTCTGCAGCAGGACTTTGCAAAAATGTGAAAATGTCACTGTTTAAATGTGAATTTGTGGTTTATAATTTAAGACATTGTAGCATTCACTGACCCCTTGGGAATAGAAATGGCAGAGAATTGGGTATTATGAAGAAAGTATCTATGATGCCATTGCAAATTTTAACACTGGTATGCCTTACAATAATCTATACACATGTGTAAAGTTATAGAATTTTAAGTAATATAATTCTTTCTGAATAGCGCGAAAAACTGGTAGAAGGGCAAAACAAGGTCCCACAATCGTGAGGATTGGACTGCTATGCTCTACATACAATATGTAATATGCCTGTGTGATTTGTTAAAATGTGCCAATTGTATAAATGTGTAAATTAGGTTATGACTGATTTTGGGCAAAAAGGACTGTGGGATGGCTTTTTAATGCAATGCAAAGTCATAAACTGGGACTCCTCCCAGAGAAGGCAACCAACATTGATTGTTGTTATGAAAGATTACATTTTATATGTAATTTTCACTCCAGTTGTACACTCCCACACTTTTTGCTGCTGTTTAAACGGTATCAGGTAATAATATCGCCATATATATGGTCGCCGTAAATAATATCGCCGGGAAAATGTTGTGGCGATATTATTTGGGTGACCATATATATGGGGACAGGGGCACACAAAAAAATTAAGCAAAAGCCCAGAGGAGTGCAGCAGAAGGCTGTGCTCCCCTGGCAAAGTCAGACTAATCTGTTTAAACGGTTCCATGCAATAATGTCGCCACAAAAAACTGCCATTTTTCGGCGATATTTTTGCATGGGGAGATTTTTGTGGCGACATTATTACATGGAACCGTTTAAACACCTTAGTCTGACTTTGCCAGGGGAGCACAGCCTTCTGCTGCACTCCTCTGGGCTTTTGCTCACTTTTTATGGGGAAACTGACATGCGCTTAAGTCTTTCAGTACTGGGAGACCTTGTTTCCCTTAGTCCTTTTCCAATGTTGAAACTCTTCTGTAACATGCAACAAGTACACAATGCACCTTACAGTACAGTGCACTTGGGTCTCATAGCCATTTCCAAAGACCCTAGATACTCTTGTAGGACTTTTTGGGAGATGTGCAGATGTGTCATGGACAGGGCTGGTGGCAGCTTATCTTTTCATGTAATTTTAACACTTTCCTGCCATTTTAACCGCGCTTACCGCGTTTGGCATGAATGGGTGGCCTGGCTCCAAAATGGCCATGCCACGAGGTTCTTTGTCCTGTCCTTTGGCCATCTTGCCCCTTTGCCTTCCCCAGATCGAGTCAACCCAGATCAGTCCTTATTTGGTCATGCAGTTTCCCGCGAAACGGCAAGCTTTTGCGGGCTTCTGTATGCCTTGTGTGTGTGCCTCCAGCATGTGGGCTGGGGTGTCTGTCCTCAATACACACCCTTGGTGCCAGAGAGTCTGGAGTGCTGTGAATGACTGGGTCCACCGTGGACCATGATTGGTCCACGTCTGGAGTGTGTGTTTGTGAGCAGATTTCCCATCCTCGTTACAAACCAAGTTCATCGAAAGGGGATACAACAGAGGTTTGATTGCAGAGGTGAAAGAAAAAGTTAATACTATTGAAAGGAAAACTCTCTTGACACCTAAACCAACCAAAGGCCACCAAAAGCTGGTATACTTGACCACACATTCAACCGAGAGCAAAAGGATAAAAAGAATTATTCAGAAACATTGGCCCATGTTGCAAATGGATCCAAGATTGCAACAACTTTTTCCCGAAATCCAGACATTTGCATACAGGAACAACAAGTCACTACGTAACAGCTTAATTAGAGCAGATATAACAACCACAGGAATCGGAACACCTGCGCATAAAGGAACTATACCGTGCCTGAATTGTCAGCATTGCAGCAACATAATAAAAGGGAACACTATTAGACACCCGCACACAGGGAAAACCATCCCCCTAAAGCACTCCTGTACATGCGACTCATCCAATGTCATCTATGGTCTTAAATGCTCATGTGGCCTATTCTATGTAGGCATGACCACTAGAAAGGCAAAAAGACACAGGGCAGAGCATAAATCAAACATCAGGGTGAAGAGTCAAAAGTTGCCAGTTGCAATGCACTTCTCAGAAGCTAGACACTTAGTAGCGCAACTCAAATGGGTTATACTGGAGCAGGTGAAACTGAGCCCTAGAGGCGGTGATATAGTGAGGAAATTACATCAGAGAGAGATTATGTGGATTGATCTACTTGACTGTCTTAGCCCTAGAGGCATGAATGTCGACTTTGATTTGATGTGTTATGTCTGAATCCTATGCCAGGGTTGTACATTGAGACAACAGAGACTCAGATTGTGAACGTTGTTCAGTATCTTGGAATCCAACGACGGCAGGACCATGTATAAAATGGAGAGGGTGAATAGACTGGTTCTTACACCCGGTACTGACATCTGAAAAGGGGAATGAGATAGAGGTTGATGTAACAATACAGCCTTTGTGTTTTAGGAAGAAAAAAGTGTGGATGTACATTCCACTACGTATACAGTGTGAGTTCACGTTCTGTTTCATGGAGAATGCGATCTTGGAGGCCTGAGGATCCGAGCAGTCTGCGTCATCCCCACTCTCCCGGACGACGACCCATGAATAGTAACCCTAGTTATGAAGAGTGGCCTATTATGCACAAGTAGAAAGGATACAAGCTGTATATGGTCGGCAGGACTTACTATATATAGCTTGGGTAGTGATGAGAACCCATTTACTCTTGTTTCCTTGTAAGTGCTATAACTCAAGATACATTTTCCTCATATCAAGAGGTATAAATTGATATCAATAACACCTGGGTAACACGTGACTTCACTGGATACATGCATTTCAACTTTGGATAGCTCCTCTATATATGTAGATTAGTTATTCACTCTTAGCTAAAGAATCTGATCCTTCTTTGGCTGTCCTCTGTACGACCACCTGTAGGTACATAAAGATCAGCATATTTTTCACGAATGGCTAACAAATATGCAGAACAATGCTGCAGAAACTAGATACACATGCACGGAGGAGTATCATCCCCCTGCTACACATGGGAGTACGCTACAGACACCATATACGCATGCGCAGAGGAGCACCGGTCCCACTCCACAATGGGACTGTGTCGCTTACTTTGCGCGGGTGCAGAATTGATTAGAACGAAATAATAACATTTGGGTTAGAGCGCAATACACTCACGCCAGACGTCGGAAACCTCACTTGTCTACCGACAAGAGGTAAGCGAAAATACCCTCTGTCATACATGCCTTACGAGCCCTTGCAGCTTGTAAGGTTAGTTTTCTCTAGAAGCTACGTCTTTTATGAGATAAGAATTTAAGGCATGACTGCATCGAATGCACTTTACTAACGCAGCCGATTTTTTAGCTTCCGACATTAACTCACAGGACACTCCTCCACTCGGGCGTATACACAACTCGGCTTATCTCTTCGTACACTGAACCATCTTTATTGAACACAGGTGATCCGCCCAGCACGGTTAGGTGGGGCTCGTAGGAATTTCAAGATATTCAACAAACAGAGCACACACACACTGCGGGTGTATACACTCACGTGCCTGTGAGTTCGTTAAATTTGTAACCACTCTACACTTATTTTTGCCTCTATTCTAGAGTCTTGTTTCTGAATTCACCGGTCTGAGGTATAAATTGCCACAAACAAGTGTGAATGTGCGCAGTCACATTTCAACAAGAGAGTGTGGCCAAAAACTGAAGTTATAGATCCCATCATTAGAATCACCAGGTGGGTGATGATTAAATTTTGTTTGAACTGATTGAGTTTAGCTACAAAACAGTGATAATAGCCAACCCTTCTCTACATTTTCCAACAGGAATTGAAGGTGTGGATACACCTATGTTTTGGAACCAGTAGCATTCTTGGCCCTGAAGCCCTGACTCTTGTATAGTCAAAACGCGTTGGCAGTACAGTGAATAATTGGTGCTATTTGGGATTGGTGACTTTCAACCTAAATACCCCTTTTTTTTATGACTATAAGTGGACACTGTGAATATAGGCCAAGGCGACTTTTACAATTGTGCCTACAAAAAGCTTTTGATGATAAGGCTTTATTAACAGTAGTGCTTCACGTTGTTGGTTCGCCAGGTCAAGGTGACTTTTATGTTGTACAAAGAGAAATGAAAAATATGTTATGTGGAGACATTTTTGTTTAGAAATTTTTGCTTCAAGATTTGTAATGTATTAAGAATTATGTGAGGTTTTCTTTCCTCCTTTTTTTCTGAAAAAACAAAAACTTGGTGTTTGAAGTAAAAATACAGAGTGTATTCGAAAAAAAGTTTGTTTCTTGAAATTGTTTCCTTTAAACATTGGGTAAAATTGTGTTATATGAAAACGTCTGAAATTCTGAATTTGCAGAACACGAAACAGGTTTAGTTAATCAACTACCACATCTGGGTGAAGACATTTACCTCCCCGGACCTACTATACCCATCTTTTGAAGAGAGACCAATAATAAATAGAACACACATAAATGAATTGCAGGCATTAGAGTCCAACTTAGACTTTTTTTAACCTGCCACACAGACAATTGGTATTTATTTCCCTTTGGAGTGCACTGGCGGCTGACGTGTCGCGATACACGTTTTTTGTTTTTTTCAGATCTCTCATTGGGTCCACTGCGTTTTGGTGCAAAGGGAACTTTGGATAAGAGGAGGCCAAAAACCCCCATACCATGTCGATCTCTGGAGTTCTCACTGAACGAAGGATAGGATCCGAGTATCCTGAAACTAAGAAGCCGAGTCGAGAAACCGCAGGTGAACCGCTAGAAGTTTTGGCACCCTGAGCCCGCTGTCGTCCCGTGGGACCCCTCTGCATCTGGTTGTCCTAGAAGGTCTGCGAAGACGCTTTGACCCATTAGAATAGTGGGACCAACTATTCTTGGCACCTTCAACAAAACCTGCAAGTAAGCCTTCTCGGAAGTGTCCATGGGCCAACCAGTGGACTGACCAGTTTACGCAGGACCTTTGCTCTGTCTCCGCCATCGTTTCGAGGAGGCCCTCGAAACTTGGTATACTGCTAGCTCTATGTCCCCGGCACCCTCACACCAAATTTTTAATACTTGACATTCCCAGGTCTGAAGTGAGACGAGTGCGCCAGGACAGGAGTAAATGCAGTTACTGTGTTGCCCAGCCGAGGCAACAATCTTTACAGGTGTACTGCATTTGTGACCCTTTTGCCCCTGAAGCCTGCTTAAGTGAATCTGGCCTGATCCATCCATTAGGGGCGGAGAAATCGCCACTGTCCCGTTTGGGAATCACCACTGTATCACCGGAACTGAAAGCCGCAGAGACGTCCTGGGGCCGGTGAGTAACCCTAACCTTAACCGGTGGCCCCTAGCACCTCTATCTGTTTTTACGCACAAGTGGCTCCTGGGGCTCCCTCCCCTTTCCACTGCTAGTGCGAACTAGCGACCTATTCCTAAACCTTGGAAACACCTCTGCCTTTAAGTGGAGGCCCTCCTCGAATAGTGGGAATCTATTCTTCATCGCTTCACCCACTTTCCTGAGCTGCTAGAGACCCCTGAAGAGACCCCGTTTTGCCCATTGGAACAACCGCGTGCGCCTGCACTACATGTACTATTGAGCATAAGGCTCCTCTCCTCTTAGGGTTTGGACTGCCTCTTTGTTAGGTGTGTCTTTGATGTTGAAGGACGCTAAAGACTATCTGCACTGCCTATTTTCCTTCCTCTCTAGGTTGTGAATATATTTTGTGCTTTTAACCCTTTAGACCCCAATGGTCTTGTATATATCTTGTATTGATTGTGTTGTGTTGGTTTCGTAGGATTGCTGTGATTCTTTTACTGTGTGATGAGTTACAAAGGCCTTGTAATAAATGTGTTTATATTTTTGATAGAGACACCTGTCTGGGAGTAGTTTGGAAGTGTCCTTGCTCTGTGTGCTCATTGAGGTCTTTCAGTCACCCTCACCACTCCTGAGATTTAGTCTTGACCGCTTACCATAGCTACCTTGATTGATCTGGTATCTTAACTTGGGTGCTATCTATCCTCATCCAGAAAGTGTTCCTATTCCCTTGTGCTTTGTATATGTTCCAGGAGAAGGTTAAGCAAGTGCATTGCTTTCATTTTCATTGTAAATATCACCCCATTGGTGATTGCTGCCCCATATTAAAAATTGTATGATTTCTTTTGAACTTTAAAAATAAATAAATATTGTATTTTCACCAAACGGCCTGGTTCATGGTCCATTGTGACCTGGGGTATTTGAAAAAGGAGGTGTGATACGAGTTGTGTACCATCTCAAATTGAATTCGCATAAAATAAAGAGAAAGGCATATCAATTGAGCGCTACATCCTGGGCTGAGACCAAGGTGTGTATCGCCTGATTGAAATCCTTAACAAATCTCACCTTTGGTACAAGCCTGTACTACACAGTTATGTGGTAGCAGTGGCTGAGTAGCCAGACTTATCTCAAGAGGGATGTGAGCAGAACAAGATGTTACACAAAGGACTTGCAATCACAGTCGTTCAAACAAACACTTACTCAACGTTTCTTGGTAAAGGAATATACATTTATTTACACATTTAGTTAGAAAACATTCCACTAGTAATAAGCAGCTCAATATCACACACCAATACACTAGAGTGCTCAACCAATACGTTTCTGAACAAGATAGGCTCCCCTGAAGTGGGAGCAAAATGGCACTTCAGTAACTTTCAAAAGGGGTAGAAAGACAAAGGTTATAAGAATCAAAACACAGTTACTTTCATAGGCAGGGCACATAGTTTCAGTTCACTACAAGAGGCAATTCAATTCAATAGGCCTGGGCCAAAGTCAATGGTTCAGTGTCTTGGATAGGATAGCACAGTTCTGGTAGGAAACGGTTAAGTCTTTGGCAATGTTCTTGGAAGTAGATTGTAAGGAAAAGAGTTATATGTCGGATTAGGAGAAAACAAGACTCCAAAGTTAGGAAAGTTTCACAAACTTTCACCACGGCAAAGAGCATTTCTCTACCACATGTGTACGGTACCTTATGGATGACGAAAAGCTGTAGCTGAGGCAGTTGCTCCTGGCAGTTCCTGCAGATCTCGCTGTTCCTGAGCCTCAGTCAGGGGACAAGAGGGAGGACATAGAGAGGTTCCTGCACTGTGCAGGGAAGAAGCCACCAGCTTGGCAAAATGTCGGTTTATGGTATGAGTGCCTTAAAGTCCACAATCTGGTATCCTTATCACTGGCTATCTGGTTTTCAACAGCACTCTGATGAAAATTCGACCAGTATGGAGATGGTTTCCAGGTGGCTTGCGAGTTGGTTGTTCCCGCTAGCTCAAGGGAAGAAGTCGTCCTTGAAAGCATTCTCTGTTGAGGGAGTTTCAGGCAATTCGGACCTGCAGCACGGCTTCACCGAGCAAAGCAATGGTCCAGGAGTTGCAGCAGTCGTCTTCCTTCAGCTCGTCTTCCGTTCTTTCGTTCCAGTGGTTGACTCTGCCTTCCAAGTCCCAGAGACCTGCTTTTTAAACAGTTTTCTCCCATTCATTCCAGCCTAGCTGTCACTCACCCAGCAGGATGGCTGTCCTTGCCGGACAGTCAGCCAGCCAATCACGCCAGAGTGTATTCAGGTCTCCTAGGACACTAAGCACAGGGAGTTTCGGGCACCTCCCTCACATCCTGTCCACCCCAGACACTCAGGCGCCAGAGGAGGGCTTCAGCACTGAAGCCCGCCAAAGGCCAACAAACAAAGGGACCAAACCTGGTTTGTCACGCAGAGACAAACACTAGAAGGACCTTTCCAAAAAGAAATGGCAAAAAAAGTCAATCAGAACATGTTTTTTCAGAGGTGGCTCAGACACCATCTTGAAAAACATGGCTGCGGTGGATTTCACCTACCGGAGCGCTTAAAAGTGTCGCGGTCGGGAAAACCATGGTAATACCACTGCCACCAGCCATTCTAAGAGGAAAGGGTAGCTTTTGAGGGCTACATGAGTTTTCTAAGCATAGGGAATACTAGTTATTCCCTCCAGCACTCTGCTGTAAGGCAGGGTCTGCTGGGTCTAGCAATTTAAAAAGACTAGTAAAGTCAATGTAACTTTACATTCACTGGGAGACAGTAGTCAGTGCCCAGAGGAGGTATTTAAACCATGGGAAGTCTGAAAGACATCCCTGTGCCACTGCACTGAGGGTGCCGTGTGACACACAAGAAAAAGATGATGCCTATGGAGTTGTCTAAAACTCCATATCCAAAGAACACAAAAGTAAAACACACATCAAAATACATGAAAGAGTGGGAAAAAAAGGCTCCATGAACATGAGTGTGAAGCACTACTGGACCCCTCGTGGAGGTATCTACACAAAGGGGAGCAGAGACATTCCTTGCATTGGCGCTTCGGCAGATGTCTCTTTCACAACTGCATCCCTCAGGACAGGACATCATTGTAAACCCTGCAAGCAAATACATAGATATGACTAATTACCTCTGAGGTATGCTATGCTTACTCCCATTCTTTGCTCGAACTGCCAACATTGGTCTTCTAAACCGAAACTGACCTTATCAGTGAAAAATCCAGGTTATCCTAACACTGCATACTTGGCACGTTTGTGAAGAGTGAAGCCGAGTGCCCCGTAGGGAAGTCACTTACAAAATAAACTTGCCACACCCGTTGTGGTCCCACCTCACGACAGCCATAAGTGGAAACCGGTTGCAGCAAGACACAGCATTGGCATCAACCACTGTCCATTTTAGGCCCGGCAACACAACATTCTATGGTCAATGTCTATATTAAGCTGAATGGAACAGGTCCAAGGGCCACACTCGACGTTATGGGCACAGCCAGGGCGTTTAACACCTTACAAGGGCAGTTAACACCCTGTACAGCCCAAGGCACAGGTCTATAAAGCTATTATTAGCTCACACTCTTTCAAATGGCAGACAAAATAGTTTTCAATGTGAGAAGGGAAACACAATGGAGAGCTGGATGCATTAAAAGGAAAGATATTTTTAAGTTACAAAAACAATATCGCCATTTGGTGACTCTGTGAGTGTTAGATTAGAATCCCCATAATAAAGGAAAGTCTGGGTCTCCATGGCAATTATTCTCTTACAGCCAATTCGGTGGGGTAAAGGAGTTTGGGGGTTTCATATAGAGTTCTGCTACTAGGGTGGCTGGAGTATTGTTAAGGGACACACTGTTTTCATGTGTGGCCCCTGAACAGGGGACTGTGACAGGATGCACATGGAAGATGAGCAGGGTCGGACTGGTGCATAAGATTGTCTCGGGCACCAACGCAAATGTGGCCCACCGATGCAAATGGGAATTCATTCCTTTTGTGACGCTGTTTGAATAGCATCCAATGGGGAGGTTTTTGATACATTGTGATGCAAATTGTACATTTTACAGAATATTTATTCAGCATGACTCGTCAAAACGATTAGCCACATAGTCATCAGACTGGCCCACTTTGACCCCAAAAATTGTCCCACACAAGCATTTTGCGTTTTTGGTTCGGCCATGGGCCTAATGCCCTATAAGCCAGTCTGAGCCTGAAGATGAGGCATTGACCAATCTGCAGGCGCCATAACAGCCGTATAGCCCGCCGTTTGTCCAATTAGAGCACGTTATGGATGCTCCAACTGTTCTACTAAAGCGTATTAATCACTCTGCAATGATGTAGTCTCTGGTGATTTATAAAATGAACATGATGGGTTTTCACCGAGCTCTCGGTTAAGTCTGCATGACTGCTGAAATGATCTTCCCATGCCTCGAAAACTGCACCCTCCTCACTGCTGAATTCCCCCAGGCACTCAATAAAGTAGCGTGAACAGCTTTTAGTCATTGGGCAGCCTTTCATTTTCTAGTTAAATTGGACTAGGACATTAAAATTATTGCCTATCTGGAAATAAAAACAGCTTGGAGCTGTGAACATTATCGGAGTTAGATAGTTGCGCTGACAGATCATTGGTGAGTACATTCGGACTGGAAAGCCTCGCTTTAGTTGCCGTTACCTGTAAATGGGCAAAAGGGGAACTCAGCATCTTGTCAGAATCAATGCACACAGATATTTCTTCATTCTTTTTCACCCACCGCAACTGAATCTCGTCACTGCTAACTGGTGCCGCTGTGTCTGCAAGTGGCATTGTATCCTGTGGTACAATATGTGCATACAGACAGGTGCCGCTGTGTCTGCAAGTGGCATTGTATCCTGTGGTACAAAATGTGCATTCAGACAGGTGTCGCTGTGTCTGCAAGTGACATTGTATCCTGTGGTACAATATGTGCAAACAGACATTTCTTAATTGTTCACACCCACTGCAACTGGATCTGTCACTGATAACAGGTGCCGCTGTGTCTGCAAGTAACATTGTATCCTGTGGTACAATATGTGCAAACAGACATTTCTTAATTGTTCACACCCACTGCAACGGAATCTCGCGACTGCTAACAGGTGCCGCTGTGTCTACAAGTGACATTGTATCCTGTGATACAATATGTGCATACAGACATTTTTTAATTGTTCACACCCACTGCAACTGGATCTGTCACTGCTAACAGGTGCCGCTGTGTCTGCAAGTGGCATTGTATCCTGTGGTACAATATGTGCATACAGACAGGTGCCGCTGTGTCTGCAAGTGACATTGTATCCTGTGGTACAATATGTGCATACAGACATTTCTTAATTGTTCACACCCGCTGCAACGGAATCTCGCGACTGCTAACAGGTGCCGCTGTGTCTGCAAGTGACATTGTATCCTGTGGTACAATATGTGCATACAGACATTTCTTAATTCTTCACACCTGCTGCAACGGAATCTCGCGACTGCTAACAGGTGCCGCTGTGTCTGCAAGTGACATTGCATCCTCCTTTTGGCTGCCTTTACCTGTAAATGGGTGAAAGGGAGCTCAACGTTTTGTTAGAATCTATGCACACAGACATTTCTTTATACTACTCACCCACTGCAACTGTATCATGTCACTACTAAAGGGATCTGTTGTGTTTGCCAATAACGTTGTATCCTGTGGCTGAAACTGTGAACCGCGTAATTTATGTTTTCTTAAAAAGTGCAGACAACAAGGGGATCAGGTATCACTTGTACAACACACACTGGGATTCTGGTGGAAGGCACACACTAGAAAGACAAAATGGAGCTACAGTCAGGAAAAAAAGTGAGGTTCAGAGAGTGGATGTCCTACAGCAAACAGTGCCCAGATGGCATTCAGTA
This sequence comes from Ambystoma mexicanum, assembly GCF_040938575.1. Lineage (NCBI taxonomy): Eukaryota > Metazoa > Chordata > Amphibia > Caudata > Ambystomatidae > Ambystoma > Ambystoma mexicanum. Next base: position 128,737,585 of record NC_090931.1, read on the forward strand.
TCTGGGGAGTAGAGAAAGCTTAATTCTCAGATTGTGACTTGGGGTAAGAAACGGGATGGACGGGGGCCGATCGCAGTTCCAAAAGTGGGCGGAGTTTAGATCATCCGGGTGTTTGTTTCAGGTTTCACGCTTTTTGGAATCAGAAGTGAAATCCTGGGCAGACTATGCTCGGCTCTTGTTTTGCCCGGATGTTTGATTTTATTGTCTTGCTTCTGCCTTGTTTTGATCCTAACCATGGGTGGATGTTCTTCAGGTTGGAATTGGGGGAGATGTGTTGTCGGAAGGCCCGTCTTTACAGTGGGGGGAAAGCAGAGGTTCTAAGCCTGTGTTCACAGGCAACCTTTATAAACACAAGATACGGGGACCCACCACCCAATGATGAGACGAGGTTTATCGGCACTGGTAATTGTAATTGTAATTATTTGTAAAGCGCTTATACAGAGGTGAAGTGCTTCAAAGCACTTCTAGTACCAGCTGGAGGTACACGATTGTGGAAGCTTTCTTTGACATTGCAGGTACAGTCTCTTGGGAGCATATGTACATTTTCTTACATGCTAAAACATGTAGCACAGTGTTAAGAACATTGCATGCAATTGGGAAAGATGTGTAAGGCAGTGAGGAAGACAGCGGACAGCATTGATCACACGGGAACATGGCTGCCTTCTTGTGAAAATGAAACATCTTCCAGGGTTTCGTTGTAGCAACAAGTGTGTTAAGTTATGATATGTATTATGGAAGCACCGGATAATGCAAACGCCACACAGTGTGTTCGGTCACAAAAGCACAAGTGGAAATTGACAACCAAAGCAAATTCTAAGAGCATACAACTGCATAAAAAAAGCTCTACGAAGTTTCTCCACTCTTTGAATTTAGAAAGCAATTCAGTATAATTTTACCAGGCAAAGAGTTTTAAGGCCCAGAAGAAATGGGTAAGAAGGAAATGAAATGCCTAAGGAAAAAAAGAACATAGGGGCAAAAAGGTAAAGTCATACCAAATTCAGACTCACGGCCTCATCACGAGTTGGGCGGTAGCCCTTTAATGCGGCGGTAACGCTATAACCGCCCCATTTAAGGGTCCGTCCAAACATGAGTTGGCAGCATTTACCCCCAGCTATAAACTGGGGGTAAATGGGCCAGCAAAATGCCAATTTATGGCGCAATTACTGCGCTGTAATACCGCCGGTGGTAATTGCACCGAAAATTGACCCAATGGGGAATACCTATTACTGCCCAACCCTTGATCCGGCGCTAATAGCACCTGATCGGTTGGCGGTAACGCTATTAGCGCGGGCGATACCGCCCAACTGGTGATGAGGCCCTCAGTGTCTAAAGATCAAAGTGTATCACCACATCTTCTGACATTGAAATTCTCAAAGCAACAACTAAAAACCCCATTTCACAAGTGTAATAACACCTCCCCTAAGGACCTACAAATTGTTGAAGAGGATAGCTCTCTTGTGGAGAATTCTGAATGTGAGGTGCTCATCCTGAACACTACACAAGGCGCAAAGGGCCTCATCACGAGTTGGGCAGTATCGGATACCGCCCATGTTAATAGCATTACCGCCAACCGGTCCGGCGCTATTAGCACCAGATCAAGGGTTGGGCAGTAATGGGTCCACCCAATGGGGAATATTTGGCACAATTACTGCCAGCCGTATTACCGCACAGTAATTGCACGGAAAATCAGCATTTTTCGGGCGCATTTTCAGCTTAGAGCTGTGGGTAAATGCTGCCAACTTAAGGGTGGAGCCTTAAATGCGATGGTAATAGCTTTACCACCGCTTTTAAGGGATACCGCCCAACTCCTGATGAGGCCGATAGACCCTATTGATAGATACAGCAATCCACAGGCAGCTCTGTTCCGGGATGTAATAGGTACCAGGCCACAACTTATTGGTGGGTCAGCCTCGGGTAAAATCAACTACCCTTTGATCCAGAATAAAGATATAATGCCAAAGTTGAACACATCTAATTACCAACAAATAGGTATGGAACTTTTATTTAATGATCCTCGAGCTTCACCTCTCAATCGAGCATCGATATTAGTCCTATTGGTCCAAATTCCTCCTCTTCATTTATTAAGTACTAAGGACATAGCCCAGGTGGAATTTACAAATCCACGAAGAAATGATGTGGTTGTTGTCGACCTGTATTCTAGAATGATTTTCAATCTCATATTAAAAGAGATGGAATCTTTCTTGAGCCTCTGTGTAAATCAGAGGCTTCGCTAGGTAGGGAATGAGGGGGCTGTAGCCCCGGATATTTTGGTTGTAACCCCGGATAGAAACTCAGGGGCTACAACCAAAAGACTAGCTAGCCTCGAGTCATGACAGTCACGACATTAGCGTAGCCTCTGACCTTTTACAAACCTAGCAACACCCCTGGTGTAAATGTCTTTTCCTATGAGTACCAAGTCGGTGCAAATGGTGCCAAGGACCCCATTGGACAACGACCGCTGACCACACCTGATTCCTTAGGAAATAGGTCTTATAAGGCTAAGGATGATCTGTTGTGTGCTACAATACGAGAGTATAGAAATAGGAAAGTGCATTTTCAAAATAAAAAAAGATTCTGTGGCATAGATGAATGGTCCTGGTTTTCCTCAGCCTTGTGTGGGATTAAAACCTCCACTATTGGAATGAATTGTCTTAAGTAGTATTGAGCTACAAGTCCTTTCAGGGAACTCTAGAGGGAATTCCAGCTTTTTACATACCAAGGGGAAATACCCAAACCTAATGGGCTATATGACTAATCCCATGGTATTGTCACTGCTTCCATGGATGAATCCCCTTCCTATGAGACCAGGGAGGTGAGGCTGCTACCCGATAGTCCTCCTGGGGGTGGTACTCAGTGGGTGTATCTCTTGGGGAGAGATATCCTCCATGGGACCAGTGACGATCACCTTGGCAGAACACAGTATTCCCCTCCTTCCTTTCTCTCCCCTCCTTTGTTTCACCCCACTCAGTGCCCTGTGGTCCCCCAAACGTCCATCTATCTTTGTAGAGTTGAGGAAATCAAGTAATCTAAAAATACTGAGATGAGGAAGAGTGATATTGAACTCTATGGTGATCATCGGTACACTACTGAGACGAGGAGGAAGACTGGAGTAATGAGGGATACTTGTAGTAACCAAAACATACAGTCTAGCTGTGGGAGGCTGCCTATTGGGTACCTGCATTACAAGTTACAGGAAGGACTAGATTATTTGTCAAGCCTGCCCCTGAGGAACCAAGAGCAAAGTTTGAATGCTGGAGACCCGACTCGCATAAACCGAAGCAGGGATGCAGACAACAGCGGGCGCTGGGAGAAGCGGTCCAGAAGGTTGCGCAGTGAGATGGGAGAGCCCGAGCGGGATACAATACAGAGGGAACCCAAAGGCAAAGTGCAGGTGCTGCCTGGGTCCATCAGAGGGACTAGGAACAGAAAGAGGGCAATCTAAGGAGTGTCTGGGACCCAAGTAAATGGGCTGATGAAACGTGGGTCAAGGACCCTAACAAAAATATAAGGACACATATATATATACTGCATCCATAGATATTTGGTAGGAGAGTAACCCAAGTGGCCCAAGATACCAATAGCACAGGGTCTGAGACCTGAGGCGAATTGTGGCTGATAACAAACGGGTGAATCACCCTAAGAGAAAGATAAGGACACACATATATAGTGCATCAATAGACACTTGGCAGGAGATTAAACCAAGTGTCCCGGAAGGTCAATACAAAGGGGGTTGGGACCCAACGTGAACAGAGGATAATAAAACCTGGTTAAAGGACCCTAAGCGAAATATAAGAACAACAATACATGCCAAACGAGTAGACACTGAGTAAAGACTGATACAAAGGGATCTGGGACCGAAGCAAACCACAGAGAGAAAGCCAGAATAAGCGTGTTAAAGACCAACAAAAAGTAAAAGCACAAAACAAACACATGAGGATCTGGAACCCAGAGAATATCAAAAGGTGAGAGAACTCAGCATATGCTCGGCAGGGGCCAGTATCCCGGGAGAAGTAAAGGGATAACAAACATATCAGAAAAGCTGTAACAAATATTATAACACATCCAATGTGGAACAGTACCTTGCAGGAGAGTACACCAGATCTGTTGACTTGGATATTGAGTGGAGAAGTCATTGGAGATTGAGTCAGAAAACCACCAGGGTCTGGGCCCCATATGAATCTGGGGGAGGCCCACAAAAGCAAAGCGCACGGGTCTGGGTCACAAACAATAGTGAAAAAACATATAATCAAAGGGCTGAGGCCCAGAGCAAGTCAGAGAGAGTCAAGAGGGGTCTGGGATCTATGTGAAAGAGAAAGACAATGGTAAAAAGCTGTAACCAAGGGTCAAGGACCCATTGCCAAAGAAAGAGACATTTTCAAATTGCGACAGCCATGCCTGGCAGGATAGTGTACCAGACTTGGCTCTACAGTTTAGAATTAGAGGAAGAAATCAGGGGAAGAGCCTCCCCACTTTTTTGATACTTGAGAACTGTATTTAAAGAAACATACTTTCTGTTTTCATACTACGAACTGAACTTTGAAGTTTCATATCCAGACCGAGAGAAGCCTCCGTTTGGATCAAGAAGACACACAGTTTTGTCTTAGTTAGTTCAGTGTAAAGGATGGAAATAGGTTTGGACACAGGATGCTGGACTATATAAGTTACAAGACATCCTGACAGAGTCCTTAGTGTTTTTGCTGATGCAGGGCAACCCCTAATGGAAAAGGGGCATTGTAGGTTTTATCCTTTTCTTTAACATATAACAAAAGTCTTTGCCAACAAGCTTGCCACCACTGTGCCAGACTCATACTTCTGCACGGTAACAGCTATGATATATTATTTCTACAGGAGGTATGCCTGAGGGAATCTCCCTTCTCACATAGCTATTCAGCAATACCATTGTGTGAAGCAGGGCCTGCTCAATTGTTTCTTTTTTAGTTTTGGGTATTAGGTGACGCTGAAACGCTACCTTTAAGCTGAAACTACTGTCATTAAAATAAGAGCTTTAAAATGAGTTATTCTAATAGTGGCTTTGAATGAGGGTATGTAATGCTTTTCAATGGAGATGACATATGATGATGGATCCATAGGCTTTTTCGTGTTGTTTGACTATTTGTCCACCCATTTAACGCCCATCTCTAAGCCAAATCTCCCTGCATTTGCATTGTGTGCTGAATTTGGCACCCATTTTTACTTCCAGAATGGTGACCAGCATATGTTAATGTTTCTAAAAAGTTATTTGACTTGTTTGATGCTTTAAAAAATATGTATAGAGCGTTTCACTTATGTAGTATATTTGTATTTATTTTTTTATTAAAAATAAACAAGTTACTGTTATGGATACGTTGTGTTGCAAAATGTCCTTGAAAATGTCCATCTACCTATTTGTGGGTGTTTTTCTAGTGTGTTCTGATGCAAGAAGTACCGGATTGGATCTGCAGTTTTGGGGTGTAAGTAGGATGTGATTGGGTGTACATTTTGTGCTTTTTTCCGCAAGGCAGACATTTTCTTTCATCGAATCATGCACGCGAGATATGTGCTTGTGCTGAGGCGAGCTGTTCCCCTGCGTTGGCTTCACTCTAGCTCTGGCCATCAAGAAAGAGCTGTGATATGTAGGCACAGTATCGGCTAACGAGGCACTGTAAGGTGATCGCCCACGTGGGTTGGGATCCTCTCCAAGAAAGTCCAAGTAACTCATTCCATAAATGTGCAGAGACAAGTCATCCGGGACAGCGGGTGCCACATTTGATGTGCGCCACAAGTGCACACCCAATGTGTGGGCCGCCCCCCCCCCCCTCCCAAACCTCATAGCTGCAGCGCCGGCATGGGCAACCTCGAGGCTGCACTGACATTTCAGATGCTGCCCAAGGCCTCGTTTCAGCTTACGGGCACCGTGTGTCACCTGATGCAGGCCCAGGACTCATTGTAGCTTGCAGGCCCTATGGGTGGTGCACCTGTGGCAGTTTGTGTAACTGAGCCAGTGAAAAGCAGAGCTAGCTGTTAGGGCAGTGAATTCCCAAGAACAGACACCACTTAAAAGGGGTGGGCAGAAAAGGGCAGAGAACAAGCCGAGACAGACCGAGCAGACATGATTCATGAATCACACCAGGTCCACTGTGGTTGGCCTTCTGCCTGCTTTTTCCTGCCATGCACACCGATCCTACAGCTGGCATGCTCTGTCTCTTCAGTCAATCTTATCACTGCGGGCCCCTTGGGGTGCTGTACTTCCCCACTGACTCCCGTCGTTTCCATGTTGTTCACCTGCATCCCACTGCAATGGACCTGTTGTGTGTTCATGACATGAGCGATGTGCCAGTCTTTATATTAACTTTATATCACAGCCTGCGCGGCGATGCTATGGAGCTGAGCAAAAACATGCCACTGCTGGGACATTATGGAAAAAAAGTACCACACATTATTTGACGCATTGTGGTAACATTTGCTAACGGAACCATAATGTAAACCGGTAGTATTTACATGCAAGGACATTATTGCTGCATTCACAGCAGCCCATGCATGGGCTGTGTTACACACATCCAATACACATAACTACATGTGTTAAGTGTATCTGCGTTGTACACATTATTAACAACCAGAGGACACTCTGTTTACTCAAGACATTGCCCAAACACAATCCACAGATAAGGGCTGCAAGATGTATTTGTTTTTACTTGTGTTCTGCACACAGTTCACCATCAATGGCCATGAAGTGTGTACCTGTTTAGTATATCATACTGGTACACACAAAGTGTCACAAAGCACAACACACATGCACTAAGCACCGCCCACACTGTTTTTTTCATACATCTGTTTATAAGGTCATTCTCTACATACAGCCATCAAAACAATCACCAGGAAACAAAACAATTTCCAACGGTTTTATTTTTGTCACCCCAGAAGACAAGCTGCCTCTATTATTCCTATTGGATATCGGTAGTGCCTGGCAGTGAGAGGAACGGGTGGGTGTTGTGAAACGAATTAAGAAGGAAAGGAAAGTTGTGTCCGGAAAACCAAAGTGTAAGATGGGACGACTCGCCCGGAGTCAAGGTCAAAAGGTCTTTACAATTCAGCAACTAAAGCCACCCCGCGTAGCCAAGCAAACTACTCCCACCGTGCTGCAGATTGGTACTGGTGGGTACCACCCACAGGCCACAATGATGAGACAGTGGCGCTCATCGTGGATAAAATGCAATAGAAAACATGCTCTTGCCTCTTCACCTGTCAAGGGGAGACTTACCTCCCACCTCCTCCCCTTTAGAGCGCACCCCCTAAAGGACGATCTCTGCCTCCTCCCGATACACTGGAAAGAGGCGTGTGCCCACATAAGTCACCTTTAGTTTTGCGTGTGCCATACGTGTGCCACGACTGTGGGATTAGATATGGATTTCCGTGGCTACAACATCTTGTGCCATATGTTCATTGAAAGAACACCCATGTCAGTGAAGAGAAGTATCCACTGACGCAAGTGCAGATTGAGGAGATAGAGGAAGCCATGAGCTGATTACATTTCTCTCACATGCATACACACAAACTCACACACACCACACTTCCTCCTCCACACTGCCACTGATCACCACAGCCCTCACAAGCGCACGCACATCCACACACATTGACCATCCCACACATACTGCTCACACACAATGCCCTCACATCCTTACATACACACACACACACACACACACACACACACGCTACACATGCACCCACTTCCCACACACACACAAATACTGTCCCCCACACACTAAAACTGCCTCCAAACTCAATGCCCACTCACACACACTGCCACCCACATGCACCAGGCCCTTCACACATACACACACACACACACACACACACACTGGCTACACACGCAACCCTCCAAACACAATGCCCACTCACACACACTGCCACCCAGATGCACCAGGCCCTTCACACACACACACACACAATGCCTTCCAAATACTGTCCTTTTCCACACCAACACACACTGCTCCCGATACTGCTTGGACAAATGCCCAGACACCAATGTTATATCACTCTGTTGTGTACTTACATTTCTCACTTTCATATTTGTAAAACCATGCTTTGAAGTTCCTGCTGACCCTCCTTGTGCATATTTGCTACAATCCCAACCAGCACTTCAACCTGTACCCACGACCAGATGTTTTTGTTTCCATTCAAGCCTATCCCAATTTCAAAATACTTGACCACATAGCTGGTCCCTGTTGTCCATGCCCACTTTAACCCCTCGTGGTCATGGCCAGTCGCCAGATTTTCCAGGTCATGACCTTATGCCATGACCCGGATAATCTGGCCACTGCCCATGGCCACGGGCTATACCTCAGTCACCAAAGGTATATCACAAATTGTATACCTACATTATGACACTTTTCAAAAAATAAAACACTGGAACATTTGCAAAACCAGGCTTTCAGGTCCTTGCCAATGCTCCTTACACGAATTTGCTGCAAATTCGCCCATGTTTTATTTTTACACAAGTGTCAACATGTAAGTACATACAATAGTCATATACCTTAGCCCCCACTTGACAAAATCCTTTCAGAGTTTGCACAAACATTTAAGATTGGGTCTATAATCTTTATGGAAAAGTTTTGTCCACAGTAGTCAAACATCAACAAAGATATAAGCCATCTAGAAATGTGAAGACCCCCCTCTAATTTTGCCCCCTCTTGACAAAATCCCACCAGACCTTGTAAAAACATTCATATCTAGGTCTACAATCTGTTTTTAAACTGATGTGCAGATCTGTCAAATGGGACCACACTTATAAGCCTTTAAATTATTTTGCCCCCCCCCCCTCTAATTGTGTTCCCTCTTGACAAAACAGCACCACACTTTGAACGAGTCATTCAGAGTCAGGTCTGGAATTAATTTCCAAAGTTTCATGCAGTTTCATTGTGTGGCGCCAAAGTTATAAGCCATGCAAAAACTTATTTTCACCAACCCTGTAACGGAGAAAAAGGCGCAGATGCCCCTGAAAATCTCAGATGTTCGTGAACATCACAGGACTGCCCCGGACATCCGGACTGTTCGCGGACATTGAAGTTGAAAAAACACCCAGTTTGGGGGCTTTTTAAGGCCATATCCCATCCCATCCTCATCACCCCACACCTCCATAGAGATAATTTCATTAGTTTGACAAGTGCAATGTTGTGTTTGTTTATATTTTTTTACAGCGATGTTCACGGACAACAGCCACTGTCCGTGAATCCAACATGGCAGGTGTTTCCGAAAATCTGACGCACCTCACGCTTTTCACCATCTAATCAGCGGGCATGTACGATGTCCGCAGACATTACGTCGCCCTCTGGACCAATCAGATGCCTGTCCGTGGACCAAACATGGAAATGATTCAGTGGACAGAACCGAGATATCACTAATTTATTTACCTATGTTTTGTCTGTTTTAAAATAAATTACTGGATGGATTTACACCAAATTTACAAAAGCACACTTTCAGGAACATGCCGCTGCTCTGACCATAAATTTGGTGATAATCCATCCAGCGGTTTGGGCTGTAGGCATGAGCAACATTTGTTTTCCACTACGTCTATGGGAAAACCACACATTTTGGGACCCCCCTTTAACTTTGCCCCCCTTAACGAAACCTCACCAAACTTTTCACAATCAATCTGACTGCCCATATACTTCTTTTGCAAAGTTTTGTGAGGATTCATCCTGGGGAGGGGGGACAAAGTTATAAGCTACCCAGTAAGGGCTCTTACTATGGTTTGAGCAACTTAACCAGAACTACAGGCCCGCTACCACAGGCCCTGTTATATATGCACACACCTCTTTCATTGTTAGCTTTATCTTACAAGTTCACTCTGTTCTTTCTGTCTCCCCATGTCAGTGCAGTTTCTTTGTCACTATATTCAGGTATTTTCTCTCCCTAGCTACTGACTTCTCTTGGTGTCTCTCTCTTTCTCTCCCACTCTGGTTCTTTCTCTACCTCTATCTCTTCCTCCCTCTCCCTCTGTCTTCCTCTGTTTCTTCATCCCTCTCTCACACTCTCTATCTTTATCTCCCCTGTTGTATGTGTGTGTGTGTGTGTTTGTGTGTCACACTCTCCTTCTGACCCTATCTCTCCCTCTGGGAGTGTGTATATATATATGTTGTCTCTATAGAAGTCTATGGAAATGCTGGTCAGATAGCACAGCAAGTAGAGCGCTTGTCTCCGATATCTGTACACAGCCTGCTGTGAAGGGTTCGAATCTGCATTCCTGGCAAGGACAACTCAGCCTTTCACATTCCATAGAGGATAGTGCTGCACTGCTGGACTGCTCCACTTTGGCTGCCTGGTTAGTCCTGCTGCCAGCTAGGCTTCCTTATCAGTGGCAAGGCTACTGGCTCGGAGTCGGCAATGGCTTTCTTTCTGCTCCTATTTTCGAGGGACAGTCGTGGAGGCGGATGGAGTCTACAATGTGGTGCCGGACAGGTAATATAAAGGAAAAGACAGTGCAGGACGAAACTGCCAAACCTTTTAATTGTTCTTTACTATCCCGAACAGTAAACACTAATTGAAAGGTTGTGTAGTTTCGCCCGCTCTGTCATTTCCTTTACATTGCCCAGCCGCATCGGCATCATAGCCTGAGAGAATGTCATGAAGCCTGCAAACGTTGCAATTTATTTTATTGTTTAAAGGGCAAGCCTAGCTTAAGAGCAGCAGAGTGCTTTACAACAGGATTGTGCCATAATTAGGCTTGGCATTCTATACAGTAATGCAGTACCGTTGGTGGAGGGAGAGAGGGATATGTATTCGTCTGGCAGGTATTGTTGAAAGAGACAAGTTATTGGTGTTTTGCTGGACTGGCGCATGGTAGGGGAATGTCGAGCCTCTACCTGGATTGAGTTCAAGATGGTCTAGGCGTGGCAGGAGAAGGGCTGCTTGTGAGTCTTCTTTGTGGGCTACCTTTGACTCCAACCTTTTGGCGCTTTCATTGCAATGGCGTAGCAAAGGCACAGCAGTCCTCGTAAAGTGTAGTTTGTGTTCCATTTAAAAGTACATAATAAAATGCCTGTTTCCGGCTAGTTAGAGCCTCCCATGTAGATGTGTGTAACGTGTACACCGTGTACATCAGCATAATCTAAGTAGCACACCTCAGCCAGCACCACTGACAAAACCTCGCCCTGGGCAAGGCTGGCAGAGATCCAGTGAAAATGAGAACAAGCCAAGGATAGGCAAAGCAGCTGTATACCTGAGGCAAATGAGCCGGCACTGCCAGAGCACTCAAAACACAGGGGAGAAGAGGCCCAGTTTACACCAGAGCGCCCCCCACCAGCACCTGTAAGGTGAGCACTGCTGATTCACCCTTGCAAGGCAGGATTCACCTGGCAACGCCTAGATAGCAGGCATCCAGTCCTGAGGCAGGGTGCCACCGGTTAAGTGAGCATCCAGTCCCCCCAAGCACTGCTGAGCCAACCCAACCCCCCGAAAACGCAGTTCCATCCAGGCCACTATCCGAATCTACATGTTCGAATTCATCACAGTCACACTTTTCATGCACCGACTGTTCGATGATAAATATCACGGCATGCGCGTAACGCAAAGAATCATAACAGTGACCAAGCGGCACCAGCCGGATATAAGAACTGAAGTGTTAACACAATATAAAATCCTGCTTCATAAAATAGATCTACAAAGAGTATTGTGGCACTGGAGTGATGGACACAATATCAGACCATGTCGGATGGATCGTTGTTGCCGACTTGCCATGTGGTAGCGGGGGTCCACAAGTCTACACCTAACGCACTTGAATGTTAGATAACACGTTCCATATAATTCATCAAACATATTGGAAATCAATATGCTGTGTTAATTTGACTCAAAATAACTGTTTGAAATATGGTGTTATGGCGTCTTCAGAGAGGACTGCACATGTAGATCAGAGCAGATGTTGCAAAATGTGTAAGATATATCTTACACATTTTGCAACATCTGTCATACACCAAAATATAACAAATCATACACCAAAATATCCAGCTTGCAGAAGAATTCCATATCTTCCCTGAGATTGGGCCATCCTCTCCCCCATTTCTTCCCCATGTTGCTTGTAGATCCCTTGCTGCCAAATTGCCCTCCCATTGTTAGCCCCCTGCTCCCTTGCATTGATCCCTTGGGATCTGTTCCTTAGCTGTGTACTTCCTTCTCCCTGTGACATGCAAACTTCTTCTACTACTTCCTGGAGCTTGGTATGTGCTTAATAAATACCCTACAGTGTTCTCATTGCTGGGAGCTATGTAGCTCCTGGATAGGCCCTAGAAGGGCCAGGTTAACTTGACACCAACAGCTACCAGGAGCTACATTTGGGCGCCCATGCCAACTGATGCCATGCGAATATACCTATCTGACATTAACTATTTGTATGAGAATTTGCTTAACATGTTTAATATTAACCCACTAGAAGACATGTAAAGCATGAATGGTCACATGTTCTGGACACAGTTATAATTGCACCTCATTTGGAAGTTAGATTTGTTGCATACTACGTATAAGCACCTTGTGCAGCAGAGTGAAAGAATGAGAAAGTTTGCATCACAGAAAAAGAGGTGGCGCTGACAGCAGAGAGCACTGTTGTGGCGGTAAAGAGGAAGTAACAGATATAAATGCAGAAGTGGATGTAGTGCAATTTATGAAATAGCGCCAAAGGCAAGTGAAGACTTAATGAGGTAACTCCAAGACGCAAGATCTGACAGAAAAGAAATGTAAAATAAATTGGAAAGCAATTTTAAAAGAATTTAAAAAATGAAGATAGGCAAAACAACCTGGCAAGAGTCAGACGATTCAACAGAAACAGTTGTCAGCAATAGAGTACGGCACATAGCAACTCACCAATAGAATGAGGGGTTCAAGGAATGCATATTGTTGGGTGCATGTCCCAAAATGCAAGTTCTGGCATCTTTCAGGGAATCCATTTATGAGGTTGATCTTCAATAGCTCCTTGTTCCCGATTATTAACTCCTGACACCCAGGAGCTACTTTTTGCTCCCTGCCTAACAATAATCAAATGTTTCACCAACCGTTTCATCTGACCTTTTATTGTTGTTCAATTGGCTCCTTTAAATTGCAGTAGTTCAGCCAAAATAATTAATATGGTGTGGTGGTGCACAAATGATTCTTCCATTCTGATAGTTTGTTTTGATGCTCGCGTGAGCATCAGAATTTTCAAGTGGGATTGAGCCCAAGACTAAAAGTGCTTCATTTACAACAAGAAAAGTATTCTTTGTGTGAACTGTAATGACACATTAAAGGCCCAGATTTGAAAAAGGCGCAGGTTGTATGCCGAAACACGTGTCATCCAAGAGGGGCTGAAAATTCAAATTAAAAAACTTTATCAAATACAACAGAACTTTTGGATTTGTCATTCATAGCAAAAGGAAATACACCAGTAATTTATCTTGCCGCAAATAAGTGCAGACACAGTTGCAACTTTTCCTACAGTTTACAAACAGAGTAGAGGAACTCAGTGTCTCTGTAGTGACCTACACTCATGCGACAAAGAACCAACCACAAAAGACAAAAACTCTGAAAAGGCTAATAATCACCAAGTAACCCCGATTTGGTCGCGAAGGTACAGGCCTATGATATCTCAAAAAAGTTCATCAATGTTAGAAAACTGTTTAAACTTAAATATGTCTTTGGGGTTAAAGAGATGCATGAAACCTGGGAGGTAAGCTAATGGTCGTTTGCAGGCCCATTCTGCATACCCTTTTGCTTACCTTCTGTAACAAAACCCAGGCGTGTTTGTCACAAGCTGTCTTATCTGCCAGATAATGTATACTTCCTTTTAACATTCAGGCTTTTCAAACTTCTGTGAGCTATCATTCACTACCATTGTTCATGTAGCGTTATTACCTTTGCTAGGTAGTAAACACGCTTGTGAAATTTTGCATGCTCACTATTATATACATATATATGCATCTTCATATTTGTCGACTATTATTTGATATTCAGCGAAGTGGTGTCACAAAGAAAAGAGACAAACAAAACAAACAAGTGAGGAGGACATTCATCATTTGCTTGAATAATAGCTTCTGATTTAGCAGTGCCAAACGTAAGAAAACGTCAAATGTACGAGAAAACACAATGATCCAAAACAGAGGTGGATACTTGATCTATTTACTCAAAATTAGAGTACAGCTGGCTCTGCTACTGGCTCTGACCCAAGTAAGTGAAAGAGGTTGTCTTCTGATGATGCCTCTAGTGGCAGTTTAAGCACCACTGTACATGTTGTCCAACCATCGGCCAGCACATTAACTCTTCATGGCAGCAGAGCTCCTTCTTCAGGTGCAGACATTGCATCAACATCTACATGGGCTGACACTGGTCCAAGATCTTCATGTGCTGACACTTTACCTATGTTGTCCCGAGTTAACATTGGTGCTCCTCCTTCCTTGGCTGACAATGCATCTACTTCATCTGAAGCGGACACTGAAGACTTGTGTTCACGTGTAGACATTGGTGTAATGGTTTCACGTGATTCTGGCCTAAATAATATTTCTTCTTTCTCAGATAATGCTGAATGTTCTTTCCATTCTGACATTGAGGATTTTTCTTCCCATGTTGGCAATTTGACAATTCCTCTCCTGTTGCTTGTGTTGTCAACACTGCCTCACTCGAGGAGATCACAGACACCTCTTTGTGGCGGAGTGATGACATTATGTAGATGCCTCAAGATGAGCAGGGCATTCAGAGAAGATCTGTGACTCCCAATTTGGATGACAGTCTGGTGACTGATCTGTCACCAAATCAAAACTGTGATCCTGTTCTGCCAAAACATCTAAGATACCCTGTTATTCAGTCTCTTAAGTTGAAAGTTTTAAGCTGCCGCTTTCGAGGTCTGCAACTTCTCAAGGCTGATTTTTGGCTGATTAGGGTGCATTCTCCCGAACAAGTCTTGGGTCATCTCAACGTCACATGCCACTCCCTTCACAGATGGGGCTTCTCCCTCAGTTACAAGAAGTCCCATATAATACCAACTCAAAAGCTCTAATTCATCGGGCCGTGCTGGATACATCTTTGGGAAAGAGCTTGCCATCCAAGGTGAGGGGTCAAGACATTCTGCAGATGGTCACCAAATTTCCGAGTGCCCAGCATCTCCCGGCCTTCGACTTTTTGAGGTTGATCGGCCTCATGGCATCCTGCATTCGTCTGGTGCCAGAGGCTCGCCCAAGAATGAGATCCCTTCAATGGGCTCTCAGGACTCAATGGTCCCATTTCTCAGGCAGGATGTCAGACCTCCTTCAGGTTCCGAGCAGAGTCACACAGGACCTTTTGTGGTGGGCACGCAAGGACCATATTTTGAAGGGAGAACCTTTTTGGTAACCATAGCCGGAGATGATACTAGTGATGGATGCATTACTCATGGGGTGGAGAGCCCACGCCAACAAGCTGACAATCAACAGTCGTTGGTCTCCATCTGAGCCCAAACTACACATCAACCTTGTGGAGCTGAGGGCAATCAGACTAGCGCTGAAGGGCTTTCTGCCCTCTGTGCGGGGAAAGAATGTCCTGACGGACAACACAGTGGCCATGTACTACCTCAACAAGAGATGAGGTGTAGGGTCACTACCACTGTGCAGAGAAGCAATGCAGCTCTTGTTCTGGGCAATTCAAGCAGAAATCCCTCTATAGGCAGTTCACCTAGCCGGAGAGCAGAACACAGCGGCGGACGCTCTGAGCAGGCAGAGCACAGTCTCCCACCGGTGGGAACTAGCTCAGGATGTCCTTCAAGAGATGGTCACCCTTTGGGGAACCCCTCAAATGGATCTGTTCACGACCAGTGTCAACCGGAAGTGCAAGCTGTTCTGCTCCAGGGAATTTCCTCCAAGAGGAGCTCTAGGAGACGCGTTCATAATGGACTGGGATTTTCCACTCCTGTACATGTTTCCTCCAGTCCCCGTCATTCCTCACGTGATCAGAAGGTTGAGAATATTTGGGAAACCCATGATCCTAATTGCCCCAGATTGGGCCAGGAGGACATGGTACCCAGACCTTCTGGACATGTCCATCCACCCTCCAATGCGTCTTCCACAAAAAGAGGACCTTCTCTCATGAGAGGAGGGTTGGGTTTTCCATCCAGAGGTCAAGATACTCAACCTTCACACATGGTTTCTGAGAAGCTGAGATACAAGGATTGGGACCTCTCAGATAATGTAATGGAGATCTTGCTTTCGGCCGAAGGCCTGCAACGATATGTGTGTACCACTGTCATTGGGACACATTCAGCAGCAGGGATAAGAATGTGGATCCCTTTCTATGTGACACATCTATGGTGCTTTTTTGTTTTTTACATTTGGCAAATCTGGGGCTCCAGATTGGAACAATTAGAGGTTACCTGGCAGCGCTATTTATTAACAAGCGTTCTTCAGAGGAGGATTTATATTTTAAAATCCCTCTGATTGTTCAATTCCTAAAGGGTCTTACTAATGTATTTCCACCAGTTCCATTCAATGTCCCTGTATGGGATCTCAAACTGGTGTTAGGATTTCTAACATGCATTCCTTTTGAGCCTTTAAATTCATGCCCATTAAGACTGTTAACCTTCAAAACTGTTTTGCTAATTGCAATAACGTAAGCCTGCAGGTAAAGTTGCAGGCTCTTTCCTGTAAACCTCCACATACGGTTTTCTATAAAGACAAGGTTGTTCTCAAGGTGAAACCTTCTTTTCTACCTAAGGTAGTCTCTGACTTCTACTTGTCGTAAAATAATAATTTTGCCAATTGTCTATCCATCTCCCCATCTGGGTAAGGAGGAGGAAAGATTACATAGACTGAGCCCAAAAAGGGCTCTCAGTTTTTACATATCTAGAATGGCTAGATTTCGTCAAAATTACCAATTATTCATTGGCTATACTGGCCACAAGGGGGATGGCAACCTCTGCTGCTCTTCAAAGAGGTGTCCCAATCAAAGACATTTGTTGAGCGGCCACTTGGTCCCCTGTTCACACTTTTGTGAGACATTACTTCCTGGATTCATCTTCCAATCCCAATCATGAAGGACAATTGCAAAAGCAGTCCTTCATTCGGCCCATGAGTAAAAAAAAATATAATTTGTATTCCCACCACCAAATTATTACTGCTTTGGGAGTCTATCATAAGATGAGGAATACGTGGGAGGACACAATCCATTCGAAGAACAAGTTACTTACCCACGGTAAAGTTCTTTCAATTGGATGGTCCTCCCATGTATTCTTCATCGCCCCTCCCAGCCTAGCCCGCCATAGAATTGATGTGTTCTTACACTTTACTCTTTCTTGGAGCCTACGGCCTATGGTACGCCTGGTTATTCCTCTTCAGGGGGGAGAAAAACAGAACTGAAGCCAACGTGCGATGTGTGCGCTACTTATACTAATGATGATGTCAACAGTGGAATGCAGGCCCTCGAAGGACATTGACTCTACGAGACGGCACACAGCGCCCCCTGTCGAAAAGGAAATTCCGAAGCAGCTGAAGCTGAACATTGATTGACATTGGTTTCTGTAAATGGGAAAAGAAACACACAGGGCCTCATTACGACCCAGGCGAAATGGGTTTAACGGTAAAGATCCGGTGCCGTTAAACCCATTCCGCCCTATTATGAGGTTCCCTTGCGGGACCCGCTCTGGACGGCTAGTCAGACCAGACGTCCTTTGTGGGTCCCGCGAGGGGACCAGGGAGCAAACAACGGGCCCGTTATTAACAGACCCTTTGTTAGCTCCCTCCCCATTCCCATTGAGCCCTATTGGGGCTCGAATGGGAATGGGGATGGGTACATTGAATGAGGAATTACCGGCTCCTCCAATGTTGGAATGGCCTGGTAATTTCTCATTCAAAGAACCAGAACTCGTAATGAGGCCCACAGAGTCTGAAAGGCATACATCTTTGGTTGTTGCTTAGTCAGACTTTAAGCCTGTACAACAGACTACAGGCCCTCAGAAGTCCATTGCTTCCAGGCTAGTAAGGGGTGCAGAGTTTGAAGAGAATCATCAACCTGTGCAGCAGTTAAAATGGTTGTGTGTCCCTTGGATCATCAAGGGTTTGCATTCTGAGCCACAGACGAATCACAAGATTCCCACAATAAGGGAAACTTCATTGAAATATTAGATATGATTTCCAATAATAATAAACGTCTTATAGTCAAAATGGCTATAAAATATGGGCACTACACATCTCTCTGAGTATCAAAATGACATGATCTCAAATGTGGTAAATCTTGTACGTGAGAATATTGTTAGGAAAGTGACATTTGCAGGGTAAGTTGATGAAACAAAAGACATTTCACATAAAGATCAGCTGAGCTTTGTGCTCCGGTTTGTAGACAGAGATGGGAACATTCCAGAAAAAGCCATGGGATGTTACCACATGGAGAAGTTGGATGCCTCCAGTTTAGCTGCATCCATTGACGATTCTGTACGCAAAGCTGGCCTGGACTGGAAGAACTGTGTGGTAGAATGCTATGATGGAGCACCAGTGGCTGTTTCAATGCACTGCAAGCCAAAATAAAATAAATAGCTCCACAGGCTATTGATATTCACTGCCATGTATATCGTCTAAACCTTGTGTCTCTGCAAACTATCACTAACATACAAACAGTAAAAGATGTTTTCTCAACTCTGTAGGCTGTTAATGTAGTCCAAAAGTAGGATGTTCTCTAGTTTGTAAATTAATAAAGGGTCATTAGGATTTTGGTGGTATCCTGCCGGTAAATCTGTCGGGATATCACCAAATGGTATTACTGTTGCTGCTGCCTGATATCCTGGTATTACCAGGATATTACAGGTGGTGGGAAGGGTGGCAAATCCTCATCCCAAGAGGACTTCATGGAGAGGATTGCCGGAATTACTGGCACTGGTAATACCAGCTGTTTTTTGCCTGTGGGGGCTAAAGGTAAATCAAGTAAGTCACATCGGCAAACTTGTTCTCTGCCGGCCTGGAAAAGTGTTGGTATACGGAAATACCGGCACTTTTTTCCGAAGTGGCAGAGATGCAATGACCCCCATAATGTTTGCATGCATCGCATAACTTTTAATACTAATTGAGATCATGTGAATTTGGAAAACTATTTGCCCAAGTCATTCCATAAAGCCGTATTGCCTTGAATTTAATTTGATGGTCCACAATTCTTTCACCCTGGCATTTCGGGAGATGTACAGACTGAGAGCCACCCAGAGCAGTACATCTCTAGGCTCCATGTGGAGGAGCAGTAGTTTGTGCAGACCCCCGGCACCGGGGCTTCTCCATCTCCCTGCTCCTACATGCCTTTTCCCAATTTGCTCTAGCCACCCCAGATGTTGTTCACAGCAGCGTGGCCAAAGAAAACAAGCACAGATAGCTTGAAGACAGAGGCTGTGTTCTTATGGGTCAAAGTAAACTGAGAGCACCAAAGGTGGGGAACAACCTTGTGTTTGGACACATACATTGTCATCACCTGTGTCATGCAGGAATGTTGCTATCATAGAAAAAACAGATAATCGGTTTCAATGTCAGTGTCACCCTTCCCAAGAAAGAAGAACATTATGGGAGACAACATCGTGTTTATTCTTTGCAAAAGAAGCTATTTAACAAGGGACATTATTTAATCAGGCTAACATTGTGAAGGGTCTTTTCTTTTTAAAACGTTCAATATTATTTTCTAATGATTACGTCCATTACATGTTGTACCCAAATTTAGTGCATTTCACTTGCCTTACTCAGCAAAGCACATTATTAAAACCTACAAAAAACATATCAATTATTTCCTATTGTACTCTTTTGAAATGTCAGGTGGCAAATACACCATTGAGGATTACTGATTGCAGCATAAAAGGAGAGAGCATTATTTGGCAAATATGTCTCTGATTTAAGGGTTCTACTCGTAATCACTAAGTACATAATGCACACCGTGGTTGGTGCACATTTCACGTTTCACACAACACTCCCTGTAACATTAAAGTGTGTATAACCATGAACCATATGTACTCATTCAGACAACCTCAGTATTTGGATGTGACATCAGTCACTTCGAGGGCCTTCTTCCTGTAACCTCCCCGACAGACAGGGGCAGCTGGATGCACAAACAATCTCAGAGAATTATATATACGGGATAGGATTGAACACAATCTCTAGAAAAGTTCAGCAAATTGCTTACAGCTCTATGAAAACTCTAATCTACCCCCTGGTGCTCAGAAAAGTCAACTACTGATCCTGCCTACTCCTTCCATCCTCTAGACTAAGTCCTCAACTTTGCTACCCATACTCTCTACATCCTACTCAGACTTCCCCCGTCCCCCACACATCTACTTACTGAGGCCGAAAAATCAAACTCGACTCTCAGTGAGGTTGGTTCAGGTAGTATTTAATTGCAACTCTGCAGGAGGGACACAGGACACATCAAAAAGACACCTCAACAACTCCAATCCTCCATTACCCCCACCCACAAAGTGGCATCTGTTATAGGTTTTCGAATGTCCAGCAGTCAATGCATTAGGCAAAGAAAATCATGACTTCATTAAGGAGGTTTGCACGTTTTCCAACTAATACAATGACTTTCTATGCAGAAGCCTGGGACTCTAGACCAGTGGTCTCCAACCTGATGCTGGTGTTTGTGCTATTTTGGAAATGTTGCCTGCTATCTGAATGAACTGTGCTCGAAACCCTGCCTCCTGGGATTTGAAATACTTAGAAAACGCACGAAGAGCGCGCGAAGTGTACAGACAAGTGTGACTGCAGTCCGGCAGTCCATGGTCGGCAAAGGCTGTTGTGGGAGGTCCGCTCCGTTTTGTGAGTAATGAATAACGAGGCATTTGTGCTAGTGTTTAAAGAACGTAGCTTCCAATGTATAATCTCAGAATCAAGTCTGTTCCAGACAACTGTTTGTTAGCTTTAGTGTCCGTTAATTTAGCAACTAACACTTCTCCACCTGATGAAGCTTGGAATAATGACTCCGCTGGTCCGAGCAGGCATAAAGAATTAGCGACAATGGCAGCCCCATCAAAAACTCCTGTGACTAAAATTGGTCCGTCACTAGCTGCTGACACGATCTCTGTGTGAACTGATGTATCCATTGACCTCTAAGGTTCACGTTCAGATATAGGCAAGGATAGTTTAATGTGCAAATTAATTTAACAACAAAAAATCCTTAAAATCAATTCTCCACCCAAAAGAAGATGAACGATTTTTTTTTACTTCTGCTGCAACCAGCACACAAGCACGCCAAAACCTCATATCTATGACGAGCTTGCAAGAAGAGAGTAACTTTATTAATGACAGGAGCATTTTAGAACTGGATCTTTTAGACGAACAGGTCCACCAAGTTAAATCCCCGTCAAATGACGCAATACTTAAAGGAAGTGTTATTGGCGATGGCAATGAATCATTAGATGTGGAAGACGTGCCATACTTTATGACTGAGCACCATACCAGCCTTGATACTTACTCACTCTTATCTGGCAGCCCATTATCTCATCAAGGGCTGCACTACACTTTGCATTACCTTGAAAATAAAGTGAAATTGACAGCTCCCTCAATTTCACCACTGAATAGGGTCCTTAAATATTTTGTTTCGTTATACGATAACATCAAATTGGAATTGTCGACTCATATCATACGATACAATAGAGCGATATAAAACTAGCCCTTCACTCAGTGCAAGGGTGTCTTCAAGATCAAAGAAACAATGATTTTAGTGCCAGTGCCACAGAATGTAGAACAGTGCTGCCAATGCCATCTAATGTGTCGTCCTTACCATCTAATGAGGTTGGTTGTGTTCCAGATGGCCAAATAAAGAAAATCAATCAAATACCACAAAAGTCGACTAAAAAGTCAAAAAAATTGCTGGAAATATAATAAAAACAGGCAAAGCTCAAGAAAATTCATACGCAATCTTCGAGTATCTGAAGAAGTGGGAGTGAGTCATACGACATCGCGATAAGACAAATTTGCAAGCCGGTTACGAGTAAGAATTCCCCAGACAATAATCTTTATGCTGATTTGGACATAACTATAAAATCGGAGAAGAGTGCAGTAACTACTAAAATAACAGGGAGACAGAATTACTGTGTATTAATAGAGCCGCTGGGCTAGTATCCTCTTCTGCCTCTAACAACCATAAAGAAACGTTTGAGTTAGCCTCTGCAGTAATAGAGCTTGTGGGGTCAGTGCCATCCTCTTCTTCCTCTAAAAACCTTAACGAAATAAGGAAAGGTTTGAGTTAGCTAAGACAAATAAGGAAACTCAAACACCAGGATGGATGTTTGGAGTGGAAACTCAAACTATACAAGTAGTGAGATGTCATTCCCCTTCCACTGCACCCTCTCATTGGGTCCCTGACAATCAGTTGCTTAATTATACAGATCTGCACATCAGTCCTGCGAGCAGGGTTTCTCAAGAGGAGGACATCCCGAATATATGGAGATTAGAACTCATTGTTCATGCGGATGTTGATGTGGTTTTGAATAGATGGAATGTTCTCAGGTTATTCTGTGAAATTCCTTGTCTACGACTCTTGATATCGAGAGACATAGACTCTGTCTATTTCTTTGAAGATTCAAGAACGGATACTATAGAGCTTTATATAACCTCTACATTTGTAGTAAAGATGTTGCTGGCTGAGGTCAAAACTATCCGACAGATGGGGTATGATATTCTACCGTGTCTAGCTAATAATAATATTAGAGGTAACAGACATTGAACACAGTTTTTCTTGGGTCGAGTAAATTGCAAGGAGAAACCCGAAACATTACCTGTCGAAGCAGCGATTCTATGGTTCACACTTTACAACTAAAAAATCCTCCTAAAAATAATTCACAAGTAATTGTGACCGTTGTATTTATGGCTACCTAAATGTCTTTTTGGTGACTTTAGGAAATTGGGAGACAGAAGAACAGTTCTTTAACAGTAATGTGCCTTTAGATAAGTGGGCATTCTTGATCTGGAACCCAAGGGGCTATAACGGTTTCTTGAATTATGCCGAAATGAAAAAGACCTTTGGTCAACAAAGTATCATACTTTTGCAAGAAGTGTGGCTAACTGCTCAAATCATCATTGTTGGTTATAGAACAATCCAGCAGTTAGCTATTTTCCCTAGACGTGGGCGCCCATCTGGAGTCCTCCTAATTGCCACAAAATCCACAATTTGGGATACATTTGAATTGCTGTCAAATAAAAATGTTGGCACATTAGCAGTAAAGAATATCTTAAAAGGTGCATCTACAGCTAATCCATTTTTGTTCATGAATATTTATTTGAATCCTTCAGGTTCCAAATGAGAAGAGTTTATGGGCCTCATTACACGGATGGCGGAGAACCATGGTGCTATTAGCGCCATGGTTCATGCCGGTAAAATACCGGCACCGCCTTGGCAGAAAGGGGAATTACCGCCCCATTCCAAGGTTGGCGGGGCGGTAATTCCCCCTTCCACCATTGCCCTTCCCCATTCCCATTTTTGGCCCATAGGGCATAATGGGAATGGGGAAGGCGCTAATTACGGTACCGCAAATTGCGGTACCGTAATTAGCTCCCTGGGTCCCTTTGCGGGTTGGTTTTTAACGCCTGCAAAAAGCAGGCGTTAAATCCCCCAACCCGCAAAGGGACCTCGTAGTAAGGTGGTAAGGATTTACCGGTACCAGTATTTTACCGGTACCAGTAAATCCTTACCGCCATCCGTGTAATGAGGCCCTATGACTCTAATGAAAACATGGATCGAGGAGTATATGAGTGATATTAATGGCAAGGATCTCATTTTAGAAGGGGATTTTAACTCTGATTGTAAAATTAGTAGCAGAGGAAAAGACAATCAGGCAGTATGACATAAATATGAAAAAATGGAGGGAATTTTTTTATATTTGAGATCTTAAGCTAGTTAATGGGAATATTAAGGGAGATTTGATGGGTAATCACACGTGGAAAAATTGTACTTTGCCTTCATCTATTGACTATTTAGTTTTGTCTTCTGCCTTATTTGATATATGTATGTCACGTAGAGTTGAAGACAAAAGTCTGAGTGGCCACAACATTTTAATCGCTGAACTCAATCTAGATGTGGAGGCAGGACTCACTTCTGAATATTGGAATTTGATGCTACATCAAAAAGGACACAGAGTAACAATGCAATTTCCTCATGTGAAGGGCCTCAATAATCATATGAAACAATTGCTTCAGAACTCTACATTAAAGACAAAAATAGGGGTCATCACATCATCTAACTTCATGTGTTTCCTCTGGCCAAATGATAAGTGTTTGGGGCAATTTACAACTTCACTGAGCAAAGTGAAAAATCAGCATAGATACTATTTTGATTCGGTGATGCAAGCCAAGAATAAATAATTAAGATGTGACTTAAGCTTGTTAAGTAAACACAATGATTCAGAGGGAATTATATTGGTAAAGCTAGGATACTTTACCAATATACAAAAGTATAAAAATGGGCATAAGGCATATCACTATATTTTAACACAGAAAGAAGATGAATGCATGTGAATGCACATTGCAATCTAGTATCAGATGGCTCTTGGGAGTCACATCTTCAAAACTTGTATAAGCTACCAGATCGAAAAATCATTATGTTTGGTAGCGACGTTGACTGGCATCTGAATTTCGATAAACAGGATATTTAACAATTTATTCCAAAACATCTAAGCTTAGGGCTCCTAGCTCTAATGGTATGAGTAACTATGTTTTTAGGCTTGAGGTCTCACTTTGGGCAAATATTTTATATTTATTATTTACTAGCAAAAGTACCCATTCTTCGAAAGGGTTCTGTAGACAGACATGATAACACTCTCATCAATTGTTGAAAATCAACGATCCTGTAGGCCATTGTTCCGATTCGCTTATCTCTTTATGTGCTTTGCACACTGAAGGAAACTGCACTGAGAATGGGCACATGTGGCTGACTGACATACTCCGAAGCAGATGTTGGGGAAGGCGAGAGCTGGTTTTCTGCTGCATACTGGGACCTTCCTTGCTCTCTCCCACCTATTGCCTCACCTTGGCATGGTGCAGTTTGTTGTGGTGGATTGCTGTGCAAATGTCCCTGAAACCATGCATTCTAGGGTTGAGGACCATGCCTTCTATGACCACATTGATGTTTTGCTGATTTTAGGCAACCATCTCATGTGTGAAGGTGCTGAAATCTGGGGACTGGGGCGGGGTGTCCAAATGCTATGTAGCCAGTAATGTCCGGAGGGTCCTAACAGGTGACTATGGAAAATGTGGTGCAGATTGGTGCAATGGTGTGGAATAGTTCAAGGAACAATGCTTCACCAAGCCACAAACCCACAAACAAATGTCAATATTTGCTGAAATATGGGGAACAGGGTGCAGTGGTCAAATGTCTTGTAAACAGTGTAGTCTAGATACACTAACAGGTAACTAAGCAAACTTTGGTGAAGATTGGTTGAACAGTGTGGAATTGTATAAGGAAAAACGCTTTACCATGCCACAAATAAACCCACAAATGTTCTCTTTTATAAATGTAGAAGGTAGACCTTCTTGCCACCAAACACGCTCTGCATTCTTGGAAATTGTCTGCTATCATCCTCATCCATAAGAAGGGCTATCGGTCTAATTCTTTTAATTATAGACCGATCACCCTTCTTGATGCAGATAGCAACATTTTTCCATCAATGGTGTTAAAAGAATTAGAAACATGGAATTCTACAATTAGTAGATTTCAAAAATATAAGACAGGACTTAGAAAAGGCATGGGCACAGTACTTAACGGATATATTGTGAGCTGCTTCCAAGAGAAGCCCCTGTGTAAAGATTCATCACCTTTGTATGTTCCCACTATTGAATTTTCCCGAGCTTTCGATGCAGAGAATTGAGACTTATTATAGACCAAGTTGAATGAGTGGGAGGTTCCAGATTATCTATTGACGATTGTAATATATCTGCATGAGAACACATTTCTTCAGGTTAGGTTGAACAGGCAGGGTGACTTGACAAAAGAATTTCATTCCCATAAAGGACTTAATTAGGGTTGTATTCTCGCTCCCTGCCTGTTCATCCTTTATCTTTCATATCTGGGGGATCACTTTTTTGCGGCAGCATTTGATAGGCCTAGAATCCATGCCTTGACAGTGTCTTGACTGACATATGTGGACGATGTTTTCCTAGCAGACCACACTCAATTGGGACTGCAGGGCCTCATTATTGACACTGTAGCTCCTGCTGCTGCCAATGAATTGCTAATAAACGGGAATAAAACAAACGTGCTTCATATTAATAGGAATACAAAAAAAATCATATGACTATTCATGGAGAATAAGTGAAACAATTCTTATTACTGTAACAAACATACTTTAAACCAAATATTCATCCTAATGTGATCTGCCAAACAACCTCTTGGAAAATGTGTCTGGGAAAAAGCAAATAAACCCTAAGACAAAAACACATAGTTCTTACTAGTGCTTTTATTCTGGTTAAGAATGTTTAATAAATAGATCTACTAAGCCATATACAAAATATCACAAACAATGTGCAACATGATAACGGTACAGTACCCAAACCTATAAATTGCATGTGTACAATAACCTATAAAGTGCATGTGTACAATAACAAACAAACACTTGTTTTCATCCATTGGCGAACAAGAACACATCTTATCCTTGGTTAGAGTATAGCACCAATCCAAAGAAAACAATACAGTCCTATGTTGACGAATAAGTAAATATTCTTATAGCTGTCGTCTATCAATGTAGACTCGTGTTGGACTGAATAATCGCTGTCTACCCTGGCCCTCGATGTTTCAATCCACTATTTCGGTGTCAGGATTTTCTTTAGGGGCTGTTATATTGTGAGTTGTGCATGGTACCTCTATCCAGTAGGAATCCTCAAGACTACTAATTAGTATCAGCTTGAATTTAAAAAATATGAAATTGTTGTCACTTACTTCCTGTAACACACATAACCTATCTTGGATTTGAATTAAATGCAACACCTAACAAAAATGTATTACTAATATAATAAAAAAAACAGGGCCGACTAATTTGCAATACAAATGAAGAGAATTAATAATAAATATTGCAGGTTCTTCATTTTGCTACTGATTGAATTTTATAAATTGAAAGCAGTGCCTAATATTTGATGTGGATTAGAGGCCTCTCACTTAGTGAAGGAATTTGATTGGGATCGTATTGAAGGCTGCATCTGGAAAAAGGCACTTAACCTACCGACCGGTTTACCTATAACAGCTTGAAAGTTCAAATTGAGTGTAGTGTCATTGGAAGGGTGGGACAGCCGCAAGGTTATTTCTTTGTACTGTAAAATGCCAGACCCCCTGAGGTTTAAATGTTTGTGGACCTCAAAGATGTAGGCCTTCATCACGGGGTTTCCAGTAAAACCCACTGGTCGGTGTCAGGTTCCGGGAACCCCATAACACAGTTTCAACTGCCTGACATCCCGGTGCCACAGGGATATCATGGCAGGTGGTGGAACAGTAAATCCTCATTCACACTCCACGGGAACGGGGTCACTGAAGAACCGGCACCGGTAAAAGAGATTATCCAACATCCTTTACTAGTACTTCAGTCCCAGCATGTATATGGAGCACATAACTATCGAAAGAGACTTGTTGATGAGAACGTATATCGACTGGGTAAAATTTGCCAATTATGAAAGTCTGTGCAAGTTGATAAAAATCTTTCTCCACTCTAAGTCCTCCAGAACCCTCCCCTAGTACATTTCACATTGAGATTTCTGGTATTACCCACAGCTGCTGTTTAACTTTGTATACAATGTAGCTGCTCCTATTTTATCTTAATTTTAGCTTCTAGTATTGCTGTTGATTCTTTGCAGTGCGTCCACATTCACCACTCTCATAAATTGACGAGCGCACATGTCCATCCATCTTTGATTAATATACAAAACAAAGACGCCACACTATTCCACGATGGGCAATTGAGTAGATTATTGTTCACTTCTTTGTTCGACAGCTGTAGCGTTAGACATTCTTTGGCCCTAACATGACATATCATTCTGAAGATACCCAGATATCATCACAAAATCTTCAGAATTCTGCATGGGGTTGCCCAAGCCCGGCACAAAATCCAAGCATCCACAGCAGAATTAACAGACAGAGGTAAAGTGGCTACCGTCTGCTCCTCAATTAAAAGCTATTGAAGTCTTCGACAAAAGCCATCATTGTACCGTGTTTTAGTGTGGAAAGGCTCCTTCTATCTAGAAAACTCTAGGAACTGTACACTAGTGCATGCTGAAAGGTCCAATGGCTCACTTTCCACCATAAGAGTTCACCAATGACCTGGAATTACAGAAATGTATCCATTACTGAATGTAAGTGTGAATGATAAGTGAAGTGAGTGTGCTGTCTTAAAATATGAAACTGAGCAGCTTCATCACCCAACCCTTGAAGACTCTAGTGATGCACATCTACTCCTCCTTACTCCAGCCCTAGATGTCTGATGCATTAGGTGATCTATGGGTGAATCGGGGTCCTACGCTGTCCACTGGGGCCTCAGCACTCTGCCACAGCAACAATGGATATGGTTTAACGACAACAAATATTCTGCAGTACAACGATGGCCATATCCTGCAGTACACGAATGCCACTGTACAGTAGTACATAAAACCATCTGATCTGTGGTGCAATTATGTAACAGGCTGTATGGAAACCTCAGCAGTTCTCTCATATCGGCCATTATTAGCACTTAAAGAGAAAAAAGCGAAAAGTGAGGGCGGCATTTATTCTGGCTCTTGACAATAAATTGTACGGTTCTGCCCTAATCCCGATCATTAAATTATGCAAGCAGAAATGTATTCCAGCCGTAACATATGGTTTGGAGATACTAACTTTGGGAATTGAGAAAACTTTAGAAAATATAGGAGGCAATTTCTGGAGGACTTGCCTCCATTTCTTTAATTCATATTGAATTTGAGTTGATTTTGCTTAGTTCGATGGTTAAATTTCGCTCTGCTTTATGCTATACGTATGTTAAAAATGACTATAGAAAAAGGTATTTCAGGGCAGCTAACAGCATTTTGGCTACTGAGTGGATCATTCCTTAAATCTATTGACTTTGACAATAACCATGAATTATCCGTACAAGGAAATATTCAAATTTTGAAAAATGTGGCTGATGTGGATTGGCTCAAAAACTGGGCAGCGATACATAATAATGCTAGGCTTTATGATCATTACCTGTATCAAGCCAGATCTGGTACTATTCTGAAACATATTAGTTTTGCACCCATAGAAGGGAGTTCAGGCAATCAGGTGGCTTGAAGAGCGGGCGATAATACAGTGTGTACCGTCCGCTCTTTATAGTCACACGAGGCCCTTCCCCGAGTGGTGCCAACTTGATTGTGGTGAGGCAACAGGGAACCTCTCCCTGTTGCCTCTGCAACTTCTCCATCCCCCCACAAATGACATTAGCCATTAACACCCCGACCCACTTATCTGCTGGACCAGAGCTTTGTGCTCCGGACAAGGAGTCCTTCTCACCCATAGCCGCCATGGAGATGGAAAGTCCATTTCACAATGGCGGTGGCCATCTTTTCTTTTCTCAGGAGATTGGTTTCGCGCAATAGTACAGAGCCCATCTCCAGAGGAAAGAACACCTAGTTACACCCTGGGCAAATACCAGGATGCCACTAGCAATCACACCCCTGTTACGGGGTGAACAGGCTAGTAACAGCCTGTAGCCGTTGCTGAGGCCCTCGCTCCACTCGGGCCTGCCTTGGCTTGGGCTGCTGACCCGTTACCACCATGTACGCCCTCTAGCTCGGTGTTATTACTATATTCTTTCCTAATAGACCTCTGTGTAACATTCTTATACATTTTACACTACATTAATTAGAAACTTTGGACATTGTAATGACCCAGAAGAGAAATGCAAAGGCCACAGCAGTTATATCGACTATGTAAGTCCACAAATGGACTGGAGTCTCTTAAACATCTATTTATATTGTGTCCACCAGTCAGGGAATGTGGCATACATTTAAAAAAAAAAAGGTTTGTGCATGACGAAATTGCCATTTGGACCAAAGATTTCTGGGCACGATGCTTATATGACTTCTGGATCTACTGTTTGAACACCAATTGCACGTCGGTCCACAATGACCTTTATCAAATTCGGTTGAATATTAAAATATATATTGAGAAGGAGTATTAATAACACACTTGGAAGGCACATCCAATCTTATTAAAAATGAGAGGCTATGAATTTTTAAGAATGTTTAAGAATTTTTTCTATGAATCTCAAGAGAGTGCATGACTTTTTATATTTTATGGTACTTTAAAATTGTAGTCCTTTACATGAAGTGCAAATTGACTGTTTAATTGGTTCTCAGGTATGTTTCATTGAAACGGTAAATGAAATTTGATAATTTAGTAGTTTCAGGAATATCACAAAAAATGTTTTAGTGTTTTAGAAAGTGGTGGCTTTGGAGTACATGAAAAATGTTCTAATATATGAGTATATGTTCCATATGTTTATAGGTGTTCTATCTGTGTAAAAGTATACAATGTATTTGTAAATACAAAAATATGTAAAAGTTATATGAACTAAAATGTGTAAATAAATAAATATATGGCAATCAGTTAAGCCTTTCAATATGCATCGCACGTAATTGGCAGTATATACTGACCAGATTAAATCAAATGGACACAGGATATTTATTGTAACTATGCTGTTAGTGTCGAATGATTTAATTATCCAGATCTTACAAAGGTCGGCTTGACTGTGATCTTGTTTTAGTCTGTAGATATATTGAGTAGTAATATTTATTCATCTTTCTTCCTTTGGTTTTTCTTCTATTTTGTGTGGATAAATATATGTTATTTTGATGAATTTAATATACTGTCATTTGTATTATATGCGAGTATAAAAGGTTTAATAATAACCAAAATACACTCAATAAATACATTTTAAAAAGATAATATTCTGTTACATAATTATGGTGAAAGCATATTATGTGATGGGCTGGTTACCATACAGTGGTGCAATTATGGCCATATTTTGTAGCAGAATAATTCCTTATTGTGTGGTGCAAAAAGCCCATAGGTTGTCCTTCACTGCCATATCACTCAACAATCAAACACTTTCCTTCCCCTCAACTCTAAACCCAACATCCCTACTCGTCACACTACCATATATTACAAGACTAACTCTATTTCTAATCTATTGCTTCTATTAATGGTTACATCCCTACACATGTCATACTGCTAGGCCTGACTAGAGGGAGTAGCAGTAGTCAAATGTATTTATTAAGCATAGACTCCACTGGCAAGCCAATATCAAAGCACTGGACAAGGCAAACATAAATAACAGAGAGCATTAAATATCAATACAACAACACACACAAATTCATATCAAGAACTAACATACATTTTTTTAAAAAACTAACAGTGCCTGTACAGTTGCATTTTCAAGGTCCCCATCAGTCCTCTTTCATACATGTCAATAATAAGGGTTCATCATGACAAAATCATTAATTAATACACAATGTTATCTGAATCTAATTCTTTTAGAGCCACATAAAATATGTGAGAGTTCTACACCTTATGAATGTGCAAGCTTACCTTAATAAAGTGAGAGGGGGAAGGGGCCCACCTTGTATAGGATTGGACCATCACAGGATCCATAATGCTCCTTACTCATAGGTCCAATGTTTGAGACATGTATGTATTCCAGGTGAGGAACACAGTATCAATGCGGCAAGAACAATAAACTTGTGAACAATTACCTAGCCCTGGTGTAATGTCCCTCGGTCGTAGAAACCCTTAAATGGGCTTCCAGTAAGTTGGGTCTGGGTTGTTCACCTCATTGAGGAACAAAGATCCAAGGTCATGACTGTAATCATGAAGCAAACCCAAGCCAACAAAGACGCTTGTTTATGCTGGACCACTTCCCTATGAGTGTACCTTGGTGACTCGGCCACACTAAAATTAGAGCTCATTGTGTATCTATCATTATCTAAAATGGAGCGAGAGTTTCAGAAATGGGAAAGATCTTGAAAATGGCAAACTAGGCCCCCACCTGGATGAAAAAGACAGAGGGTGTACAGACAAACAGCATGTGTTGAAATTGACCTGGCACCATGTATAGCGATGCACGTAAAGAGGAATGTATGAAGAAGAACTAACTAAATCTATTCCTTAGTTTGGACGTAAGTCTTGCTCCCTGTTCTGTGTTCTATTTGCCCAAATCAGTGTTCTTTTGGCTTTTTATCTTTACTTTTATCTTTATCTTTTATTATTATTATTTTTTGTATTTTAGCTATTCATGATGCTGCTTTTGCTTGTATTTGTGTGATTTGTTAGACGTATTCATTGTTTCTTCTTTTAAAAGGTTTGAATTAACCAAAAAAAAGAAAAAGAGTAATGTCTGCATGTTATGAGCCATCAACAACAGAAGAAAGCATTGCATGGAAGGGTTGCTCCTACCTTAAAACAAAGGTACCCGTTGCTTTCATTGCTGAACTCCATGTAGCTCTTACTATCAATGTTGCCATTACATATTACAGACACTCCCTTATGTGGAATGATATGATAGGTTATTTATAACGCCCTTAATCCCCACAGTTTTCTAAGGGCGGACCCGGGGATCGAACCTGTGTTGCTTTGTGTTGCCTTGCTTCCAAGGCAAGCGTGTTGCCCCTGAGCTATCCTCCAGAGGCTATTGTGTTATCATGTTGATACATGAAGCCTCTGTTGAAGAAAATGCACAGTTTGTAATCCATCAGTATTGTTATGAGTAGATTTGTGTCCAGGTGTATGTTACTCAACAAATTAGGGTACTTGGTAGAGACCCTGATCTTCCAGGCATCAAATTCAGCAAAATATAAATACGTGATCAGGGCCCGCAGTTAAGATAGACCTGGGTACTGTAATTAAATTATATAAGACCTATATCACAAAGTACCAATAAATAAATGTTCATTTTATTAAATTGAGATAAATAAAAAACACTTAATCATATATATATATTGCACATAGTCTCAAAACATATCTAAAAGGACACCATAATAGACATAAATCCAACATTAGACGAACAACAATGTGCCTACAGAGGAAAAGCTAAACTACATTTACATAAGTTTGCATGAAGCCTGTTGGGGAGCAGGGGCGAAAGTCACAGGCCCCACTGCGATTTAGAATGAGGCGATTGTAGAACGAGATGTAGGGAAGTTAGGAGAATGCAGGGGGAAGGGGGTACCCGCAGACGCTGGATGGTAGCAGAAATGTAGTGAATTTTGGTATAAGTATCAGGTGTGCAATGAAACTCCATTTTAGAAGTTAGGCGCCATCTTCAAATTGATGCCTAGCATCATAGGTATGCCAGTATGCCAGAGTGGCGCAGCGACCCTGCAGCAGCGCCAGTTACGCCCCCAAGAACGCCCTCGCGCAAGGAAAAGGCATCAAAATCCCCAATCCAGCGCAAAGGTCTGCGCCAACCCAAAACCAGTTTACCAGACTGCCAAACAGCAAACGCCAAGCGGGGAACGTGTATTACGGGTTTCGTGGTAACTTCCACACGCGAAAGGGCCTGTGCGAGCGGGGTACATGTATGACTGGGGTTCATGGGAAGTTTCACACGCGATTGGCCTGGGTACGTGTTTTCCTGGGGTGCGCGGGAATTTTCACACGCGAATGGGCTGGGTATGTGTATTTCAGGGGTGCGCGGGAAGTTTCACACGCGAATGGGCTGGGTACGTGTATTCCAGGGGTGTGCGGGAAGTTTCACACGCGAATGGGCTGGGTACGTGTATTTCAGGGGTGCGCGGGAAGTATCACACGCGATAGGCCCTGTGCGAGTGGTGTACGTGTATTGCTGGGGTTCGTGTGAAGTTTCACACGCGAATGGGCTGGGTACGTGTATTTCAAGGGTGCGCGGGAAGTTTTACATGCAAATGGGCTGGGTACGTGTATTTCAGGGGTGCGCGGGAAGTTTCACACGCGAATGGGCTGGGTACGTATATTACATGGGTGTGCGGGAAGTCTCACACGCAAATGGGCGGGGTACGTGTATTTCAGGGTGCGCAGGAAGTTTCACACGCGATTGGCCTGGTTTCGTGTATTTCAGGGGTGCGCAGGAAGTTTCATATGCGATTGGCCTGGGTACGTGTATTTCAGGGGTGCGCGGGAAGTTGCACTCGCGAATGGGCTGGGTACGTGTATTTCAGGGGTGCGCGGGAAGTCTCACACCCGAATGGGCTCGGTACGTGTATTTCAGGGGTGCGCGGGAAGTTTCACATGCGATTGGCCTGGGTACGTGTATTTCAGGGGTGCGCGGGAAGTTTCACATGCGATTGGCCTGGGTACGTGTATTTCAGGGGTGCGCGGGAAGTTTCACATGCGAATGGGCTGGGTACGTGTATTTCTGGGGTGCGTGGGAAGTTTCACATGCGAATGGGCTGGGTACATGTATTTTAGGGGTGCGCGGGAAGTCTCACACGCGAATTGGCTGGGTACGTGTATTTCAGGGGTGTGCGGGAAGTCTCACACACGAATGGGCTGGGTATGTGTATTTCAGGGGTACGCGGGAAGTTTCACACGCGATTGCCCTGGGTAGGTGTATTTCAGGGGTGCGCGGGACGTTTCTCATGCGAATGGGCTGGATACGTGTATTACGGGGGTGCCGGGGAGTCCTACACGTGAATTGGCAGTGTGGGTCCTCCCAGGTGTTCCCTCTACACCCTCCACGGTCCCTGCAGGCAGCCCACACCACAGGGGACTACCCTGCACCCCTGGTCAGGTCCCGCAGGCAGCCCATCCACCATGGGCATGCCCCCCAGCAAAGCCACATGTCACCTTGCACTACTGGTCATCAACTCATGTCCCCCTGGACCCCCACCACCCAGCAGTGCGGGGCACCTGCCAGCAGGCCCCCACTCATGTCCCCCTGCACCCCCACCCCCCAGCAGTGTGGGGCACCTGCCAGCATGCCCCCACTCATGTCCCCCTGCACCCCCACCCCCCAGCAGTGCGGGGCACCTGCCAGAAGGCCCCCACTCATGTCCCACTCATGTCCACCTGCACCCCCACCCCCCAGCAGTGCGAGCCACCTGCCAACAGGCCCCTACTCATGTCCCGCTCATGTCCCCCTGCACCCCCACCCCCAGCAGTCAGGGGCACCTGCCAGCAGGCACCCACTCATGTCACCCTGCACCCCCACCCCCAGCAGTCAGGGGCACCTGCCAGCAGGCCCCCACACATGTCCCACTCATGTCCCCCTGCACACTACCCCCAGCAGTCAGGGGCACCTGCCAGCAGGCCCCCACACATGTCCAACTCATGTCCCCCTGGACCCCCACCACCCAGCAGTGTGGGGCACCTGCCAGCAGGCCCCCACTCATGTCCCCCTGCACCCCCACCCCCCAGCAGTGTGGGGCACCTGCCAGCATGCCCCCACTCATGTCCCCCTGCACCCCCACCCCCCAGCAGTGCCGGGCACCTGCCAGAAGGCCCCCACTCATGTCCCACTCATGTCCACCTGTACCCCCACCCCCCAGCAGTGCGAGCCACCTGCCAACAGGCCCCTACTCATGTCCCGCTCATGTCCCCCTGCACCCCCACCCCCAGCAGTCAGGGGCACCTGCCAGCAGGCACCCACTCATGTCACCCTGCACCCCCACCCCCAGCAGTCAGGGGCACCTGCCAGCAGGCCCCCACACATGTCCCACTCATGTCCCCCTGCACACTACCCCCAGCAGTCAGGGGCACCTGCCAGCAGGCCCCCACACATGTCCCACTCATGTCCCCCTGCACCCCCACCCCCAGCAGTCAGGGGCACCTGCCAGCAGGCCCCCACTCATGTCCCACTCATGTCCCCCTGCACACCAACCCCCCAGCAGTGAGGGGCACCTGCCAGCAGGCGCCCACTCATGTCCCACTCATGTCCCCCTGCACCCCCACCCCCCAGGCAGTGAGGGGCACCTGCCAGCAGGCCCCCACTCATGTCCCACTCATGTCCCCCTGCATCCCCCCAGCAGTCAGGGGCACCTGCCAGCAGGCCCCCACACATGTCCCCCAAACACCACGCCATGACTATACAGACCCATGGCCCTAATGCCAACCCAAATCCCAACCCTCCACCCCCCAGTGCAAACACCCAACGATCCACTGCACCCACCCCCTAGTAAATCACCCATTCCATGATAGTCTGAAAAGAACCAGCATGCCCATCAGCAAATGTCCTACAGAGCCACACAGTTGCAACACATGACTGTGCCAATGCTCATGGAGACATGCGCCAAACCATCACTGTACACCACACCAATAATGTAGAATAAATAAATGTATTAAAAAGTACAACAAATGTCAAAATGAAAAGCACACATGCAAAAGAAGAAATCATTTTTGAAATAAGAAAAATAAAGTCAAATCCAAGCAAGAAAAGAAATCCAAAAAATTAAAAGATATAAGTGGTGCATCCCCAAAGTCCATAGAACGAAATCCAAAGATGAAAAGCATAAAAAAACATTACTCCATGTGAATATGACTAAAAGAAAGTATATACATGTCCTGAAAATTGAAAAAGAAAGTCTGAAGGGTCCATTATCCCAAAAGCAAATGAAACCTAACAAAAACCCTATCTAAAATACAACTATATACAAACAGTGGAGCAAAGTCCGTGGACTCCAAATCATAATAATAAAGAAATGAAACCTAAACCTAAATAACTATATACAAAGGCGGTGGGCTAGTCCGACGGCTCACTGGTTGATGTCATGGGCCAGGGCATCATCGAACTCCTGTTCAATGGCTTGGAGGCGGGCATGTTCACTGTCCTCGAGGTCTCGCAGGGATAATGCAGTGTCCAGCTCCAACTCCCTGCGAATACCCTCGAGGCACTCAGCCTGCCTCAGTGCCCTCCGCATGGAGTTCTCCGCCCTGACCATTGTGAGCCGTTCCTCCTCCGCCCACCGCCGCTCTGCACCTATCTGCTGGTCCAACCGCTCCCACACGGAAGACACTCCCATTCCAGGGTTCTCCTGCCCTCCGGCCGATGCCTGCCCCTCTGATGTTGATGGCCCCGAGCCATGATGCCTCCCGGTCGAGCCTGCCGCTGCCTCCGACGCAACTGCCTCTGCCAGCACGACAGCATCCAGGCTGATGGAATCCACCGACGCCGTCGTGCACGTGCCCTGCCCGATGATGCCGTCACATCCTCCATCTGCTGGGGTCCAGTTGCTGTAGGCAGGGATGGGATCCCCACCGAGCTGGCTGCGTTGGTCGGGGCAGGTCCACAGGGGGCCCTGGTGGCATGTGGGCCAGAAGACGGCATGGAGAACGACTGGCGCATAGCCTCCACAGAGAAGGAGAGGGTCGCCAGAGTGCCCGACACATGTAGGAAACCCCCGACCATGGTCGCTCCCAACTGGGCCACGTTGGCACGGTGCTCTTCGTGATGACGTGCGTGCTCCCCCCGGAAAGCACGCACCTCATCACGAATGAAACCTGTGCGCAACAAGACACCAATCAGGACCTTCTCCATACGGCCAGGGGTCCCCTTGTCTGCAGGTAGAGGAGTGTCGGATGACATGGACATCCCCCCTACCTGCGGACGGGCCTGGAATGGGGCATCCCTGCTGGTGCATGGTGGTACAGTCACAGTGTCAGGGACAGTGACATGCACAGGCCCCTCCACGGCGACCTGTGCTGCCTCCTGCCCCTGCCCCTGGACTGCACCACTTGCACCAGCCGGGATGCCCCCACCAGGCCCCATGTGCGGCTCAGTAGCGGCCTCCTCCTCCTCTGTGGAAACCACCAACCTGGATGGCTCCACACCGTCTTCCACCGTTTTAAGCCTCTGTGGGGGCTCACCCACCCCTTCCGCTGCAGCCGTGGGGGCATCCCTGCCGCTTTGCTCCACAGCAC
Organism: Ambystoma mexicanum; assembly: GCF_040938575.1. Taxonomy (NCBI): domain Eukaryota; kingdom Metazoa; phylum Chordata; class Amphibia; order Caudata; family Ambystomatidae; genus Ambystoma; species Ambystoma mexicanum. The sequence continues at coordinate 128,775,382 of NC_090931.1, forward strand.
CGTCTCCGTCCTCTTCTTCACTTGGCGCTGTGTAGAGGGAGACATAGAACACAAGCATCAGGGTACTGTACAATGGTCCCCTAGACAGGAAACAATAGCAGATGAGTGGCACTGTCAAAAATCACTTCCATCATGTCCCTCCACAACACATGGGTCAGTGCTGGCAAAACACATGCAGTAACTGGCATGGCGCATGCCATGGACATTAGCATACATGTCCAAGGGACTCTTGAAACATACAATGTTGGTTTGAAACTCACATGCATCATGGGTCATGCCTATCACATGCACACACCTCACTGTAGTTTCATCCATCTGGACTCGTACACCCCAGACACAGTGGATACAAGGATGACTAGGCTGAATCAGTGAATCCAAATATTGTCACAGACATGTGTCATGCATCCATGGCATTTACAAGTCACAGACATGCAGGTCAGACACACAGACATGGACACCATACATGTACATGGCATCAGTACCCATCCCTCAACCCCACCCATGTCCAGGAACAGAGACTGGCATGCTTTCATGTGTCCATTCCGCATAGAGCTCCCCATGTTGCATTTCAACACATGCACCAACCATGTGGTTCACACATTACTGGTCCCACATGCATGACCATGATGTCCCTGCACACACACATAAGTACATGGCCTATGTCACACATACAGGCAAGCATCAGACAACCAGCACACTGCAACATGCCCTGTCTCACACGGCAATGCTTGGCCACTTACCGCTCAACTCCAGACGGGTCTGACTCTCAAGGATCTGGGCGTGGAGCGCTGGTCATACCCGTTCCAGGACCCTCAGCTGGATGGTACCCGTGGTGCCCTGGCCCCCCTCCACAAGGCGCCGGGCCTTCATGAGGGTCCTGGACCTCAAGTCGTCCCAGCGCTTCCACACTTGCTTGATGTTGCGGGTTGCCACCCCCTCCACGTTGATGGCAACCACAAAGTCGTCCCAGATCCTGTCCCGTCCTTCCTTGTTGGCGCGTGATGATCCGAAGAGGGCATCATAATGCCCCAGGATAAGCTCCACCAGGACACCAACTTCGGTGGCAGTGAAGCTGGTGCCCCTCTGCCTCTCTGGCTGGGGGTTGCCAGTGCTGCCAGATGGCGGTGTGCCTGACATGGCAACCCCAGACGCAGGCGTGGGTGGGCAACTGGGTCCTGGGGCTGGGCTGTGGAGCGATGGTATCCCAGTCGGGAGTCTTCAGTTCCAGCAGGGGTGGACACAGCAACTGGACCCCTGCAGATGGCTGATTGTAACGCTCACCTGATTCCCACAGAGGCGCTGGTCTTGGCAGGGTGGTAACTGTATCTTGAAAAGTGAAGTGCAGGGCTCGATTGGCTTCCGGGGCTGGGCCTCTTCGCACTGTGTGTCTAACTCGAAGAGTAAGATGTCTGCAGGTGAAAGAATATGGGGTTAATGACCTGGGATTGTCGGGTGTCTCTCTCTCTCCCCCTCTCACTTTTCCGTGGAGCCCCAAGGTCAACGTGCTCACCTTAGATAGGCGAATGCTGGACTCTCCATCTGCGTCTGGTGCAGGGTGCCGTTACCAGTTCCTTCACTGGGTTGAAACGTAGGCCTCTTGACTTCAGAGGATTGCTAACCGTCGTTAACTGCACGAACGGTGAGTTTCCGGGCCCCTTTAATGTCCTTACAGTCTTTAGGTGCGTGGGCACGTTAGTATGGAATAGGGCTCTGTATAATGTTCTTTTCAAATGGTGCCTTTTGTCTTGCAGGGCTCTTGAGGTGGAAGATGGTGGTTTGAAGAGAGCCGGAGTTCGAGCCAGCGCATAGGAATGAAACGCTTGGGAGTGCGTAAGGAAGTGCCTGTTGCCTGCTTTCGAAATGCACTCCAACTGTCTCTTTTCTTTTGCAGGTATGAGTTCGGATGCTGAAGAGACTCTGGAAAACGCTGGAGTATTTGCAGGCTCCTAATTGTGGAGGGCGCGATGGCGCGTGAGTAAATAGCCTGCCTAATGTCTCTCCTTTTCTCTTTCAGGTGCAGGAATGCAGCGTTGAAGAAAACCGGAATTCGAGGAGTGCCGGTAAGTAAATTCCCCACAGGAATAATTATGCTTTTGTCTTCACAGGCTTTTATAATGGCGGAGGAGCAGCGCGAAGAGTTGGTAACTGCCGATGGATCAGGTGAGGAAAGCGCTGTGAGTGAAGGTTGCTGTGCTAACCTGTTGTTTCTTTGTCTTTGCAGGTGCTTCTGAAGGCTGGATACAAGAAAGGTAAGCTTTTGTTCTCACAGGTTCAGGGTCGGAAGAAAAAAGACTGGAACCGACACGGTGAGCGTTCTGCTGCAGATGCAGAATAACCCGAAACACATTGCATCAATCGGGTGTGGTTTAAATAGCCTCGGAGTGATGAGGCGTCTTCCTCCACTGCCTCGCCCAGGAAAGAAAAGAGTTCCTGTTCTAGAAGAGTTCCAGTGTTGTATCCAGGGAGTGGAGCCTGTCCCACCCAGGTAAGAAACTAGTCCCGGCTCGTAGAGGATTCCCATATGGCTGGTAAGTAAGCAGCATGGTCTGCTGCAGGTAAGTCCACCCAAGCATCTTTATACATGTTATGAGCCCGGCGCTTCCAGTGCCGGGACCAGTGATTTTGATGAGCCTGGTGCCACCGGCGCCAGGACAAGGTACAAAAGGTCCCAATGGGGACCGGCTCGTGCCTAGGACGAAGGTTAGAGGCCTGCTTCCAAGGACGTTGGGCTGGTCCTAGCCCCTTGGAAGCAGTGATCATGACAGCACCCCCCCTCAAGGCCCCTCCCAAGCGCGTCTTCTCCGGGGGTTTTGACTTGTCGGGGTGATTTAGATGGAATTTCTTGACCAGACGAGGTGCATGGACATGTTCTGAGGGTTCCCAAGACCTTTCCTGGGGGCCGTATCCTTTCCAATCAACCAGGTAGTATAACTTAGATTTGGAGATTTTGGAGTCTAGGATGTTTTTTACTTCGAACTCAAGTTCTCCATCCTCTAGAACAGGTTCTGGGAGTTTGGTCAATCGGGTTTCTGGTTGTACTGGTTTTAGTAGGGAGACATGGAATACTGGATGTATTTTCATATGAGAAGGCAATTCCAATTTGACAGCCACCGGATTAATTATGGCAGAGATGAGATAGGGTCCTAGGTATCTCGGGATGAAAGTGCGGGGTCCTTTTAGAGGCAGGTGCTTAGTGGATAACCAGACCTGATCTCCCACAGAGTAGTGAGGGGCCTCTTTACAGTGTAGATCCGCTCCTTTTTTGTATAGGGCTTTAGCTCTTTGCAGATGGGCAGTGGCTTCTTTAAAAGCATGAGTGATCACCGAGTGCAAGTGATCCACAGCAGGTGTTTCGAGTTTTTGGGGAGGATCCAGGTTAGAGGTCCTAGGATGGGTTCCGTATAACAGGAAGAAGGGAATCTTCCCGGTTCCAGAATGGATCGAATTGTTATAAGCATATTCAGCGATCCAAAGGATATCCTTCCAAGGGTTTTCAGTTTGTTGGAGCATGCAACGTAAATATTGCTCCAGAGTTTGATTTGTCCTCTCGGTTTGTCCGTCAGTTTGGGGATGGTGACTAGTTGAAAGTCTCACATCAATCTGGCTAAGCGACAGCAACTTCGCCAAAAGTGGGAGATGAATTGACTTCCTCTATCGGAGACCAAAACCGAGGGAAAACCGTGTAACGGAACAATGTTTTCTAGGAATTCTCGGGCTAACACTGAAGCTGAAGGTAGGCCCTTTAGGGGAATGAAGTGAGCCATCTTGGAGAATAGATCCACGACTACTAAAATGGTATTATACCCTGAGCACGGAGGTAAGTCAGTGATGAAATCCATGGACAGGGTATGCCATGGACAGGGAGGGATGTCAAGCGGGTGTAAGAGGCCGGCTGGTTTCTCCTTCATTACGACCCTGGCGGAAATCGCGGTGCAAAATGCACCATGGAGCACGGCGGAAAGCTGCCGATAGCGCCATGGGGGTTGGCGGATTTTCCGCCCCATTCCGACCTTGGCGGGGCGGTAAATCCCCATCCCCCATTTTACCCTTCCCCATTCCCATTTTTGCCCCATAGGGTATAATGGGAGTGGGGAAGGCGTTAATTACGCCACCGTAAAATACGGTGGCGTAATTAACAACAAGGTCCCGTAGCGCCATGGATTTCTCCGCCCGGAAAAACCAGGCGGAAAACGCTCCATGGCGCTACGGGAACTCGTAGTAGGGCGGACGGGTCCGCCGCGAATAACGCTGGCGTAAACCCACTCCGCCAGGGTCGTGATGAGGCCCAAAGTCTTTAATGTCCTTCTTCCATGATGGCCACCAGAAATGTCTTTTGACCTTTTCCATGGTTTTGGTAATGCCAGGGTGGCCCTCCATTAATGAGTCATGATAACAGGAGATTACCTGTTTTTGTATTTTCTCACAGGGCAAGTACAATCGTCCTCGGAAATATGGTAGGTCTTGATCCACTGAGAAGTCCTTCCCCTTGAGTTGCCAGTCCTGTGATTCTGCCGGAGTTAGGAGTGATTTGACCGTTGTCTCGATGTCTTCAAGGGATTGAGCGCTGACCAAACCCAAAACTCTTTGTTCAGGGATTATGGGTATTGGTTCAGGATTGGTCAAGTGTTCATCTATTCCCATCCGGGAGAGGGCATCTGCTTTTCCGTTTTTACTGCCTGGTCGATAAGTAATTATAAAGTCAAACTTAGCCAAAAACAGAGCCCAGCGGAGCTGCCTGGAAGACTGAGCTTTGGCCGTCTTCAGATATTGTAAGTTGCGGTGATCTGTCATTACTGTGACTGTGTGTCTGGCTCCCAAAAGGTAATGCCGCCAGGCCTTAAAGGCCGATCTGATAGCTAGAAGTTCCTTGTCTGTAATAGTATAGTTGATCTCGGGAGCCGAGAATTTGCGGGACCAAAAGGCTACAGGATGTAATTGGTGTGTAACTGGATCCCTTTGTGATAAAACTGCCCCCATAGCAAGAATAGAAGCATCTGTTTCAACGATGTAGGGGAGTTCTGGGCGGGGATGTTTCAGAACAGGTGCAGAGATGAATTTAGCTTTTAAGTCTTGGAAAGCTTGTTCCGCCTCTGTAGACCACTCAAAACGTTTTTTTTCTTTAACAGAGTGGTGATGGGCTGGACTATTCGAGAGAATTCGGGAATGAACTGTCTTGTGTTGAGAGTCGTGAAGATATAGAAGACCTCTGTCCCCAAGTGCCGCGCAGGGAGAATCACTAAATCACTCCCTACGCAACCTTTGCGGCCACAGGTGGAGATAATCCGAAGCCGGAATCGAAGTAATAGGAACCCCAAGGCAGCTGTGGAAAAAGGCAATGATTAGATACCAAGCAGTCAGGACACTACATACAATAATCCGAATACAGTCAGAGTCTTACCGGGGATCTGATGAAAGGGATGGAAAACCTGAACGGGAGGATGGTTCCGGGACTCACGTAGGCCAAAGACCCACCCTGCGGATAGGTCTAGATGTACCTCGCCAGTCTCCACCTGGAGAGTGTGATTCCCCGTGTAGAGGTGCAATCAGGGAGGCCCAACAGAGATCCGTTGCAGACGATGGTCTGAAGCCAGGAAGAGCAGTCTACACCAAAGGGATAAACAAGAACGAGATCCAGAGGAAGTCCGTAGTCCAGTCCGGGGTCAGGAGCCGTGATGAGCAGAAAAGCCGATGTAGCCAAATCCAAACGTGATCCACAAGAAGTCCAGTAAACATAAGCCAAGTCCAAGGAAGCCAGGTAAGCAATACAGGTAAGGAAGTCAAACAGAGTACTCCTGGTAAACCAGCTGTGAAGCGTAGGATACCGGCACTGCACTGCTTAAATATCGTCCACTTCCTGGTCACATGATGTCAACCGGAGTCACGTGACCGCGAAACCGGGGCACGTGACCGTTTCCTCGGGTCACGTGATCGGGCCACAACAGCACGAGCGAGTGTGTTACTGCTCGAGCGGTGGCCTAATCTCCAAGGCAACTGCCAATGGAGGAACGGCCGCAATCGTGACTGCAGGGTGTATGGCGTTTGTTTGGCCAGCGCGCGAGCCAAACGGGGTTGCCTACGTGAGCCCCGGGAGACAGGTGAATGGGAGGGGTAGGACACTGGACTGGGTGTCGGGACAAGGTCGCAGGAACTACCCGAGGACATGACATGAACCTGCGGTAAAAGTTAGCGAAGCCTAACATGCTTTGAACTCCTTTTACAGAGGTTGGTGAAGGCCACTTGATGATTGCATCGACCTTTTTTGAATCCATATGGACTCCGTTAGGCGACAGTATGAATCCCAGGAATTCAACTTCAGTTACGTTGAAAACGCATTTTTCAAGCTTAGCAAAAAGGTTATGTTGACGCAATCTCTCGAGGACCTCTTTAACGTGTTTCCGATGTTCCTCTTCAGATGGTGAATAGACGAGGATGTCGTCAATATAGACAACTACACACACATCTATGAGTTCTCTGAGGACGTCATTCATAAAATACTGGAAGGCGGCCGGAGCGTTGCATAGTCCAAAGGGCATAACTTGATATTCAAACAGCCCATACTTGGCTCGGAAGGCCGTCTTCCATTCATCGCCCTCTTTTACTCGTACCAAATGGTAGGCTCCTCTGAGATCCAACTTTGTATATATACATGCGTTTTTGACTTGGTCCAGGAGTTCAGGGATCAAAGGCAACGGGTATCTGTTTTTAACGGTGATTTGGTTCAGGGCGCGGTAATCTATACAAGTTCTAAGGTCTCCTTCCCTTTTCGGAACGAAGAACAAAGCCGAAGAAGCTGGGGATCTTGAAGGACGGATAAACCCGTTAGCTAGGTATTGGTCCAGATATTGTCTGAGGTGGAGATTCTCTGGCTCGGTGAGGGCATAAATCCTACTGCAAGGAGGAGTAGATCCGGGTATCAGGTCTATTTGACAGTCGTAAGACCTATGAGGAGGCAGGGAGTTAGCTTGGTCCTTCTGAAAGACGTCTTGGAATTCCTGGTATTCAGGAGGTAGTTGGGGAACCTCAGAAGAGATTGCTGCCAGTGAAACGTCGGGCCGAGGATAACAAGTGGGGATACATTCAGGAAACTGAACCGACTTTGCTCGCCAATCGATCTGAGGATTGTGCTTCTCTAACCAAGGAATTCCTAGAATGATCTGGAACTGAGGGGCCTTGATCACATCGAACACAATTTTCTCCCGGTGTCCATCTTGGCTCACTAACATCACTTCCTGGGTGGTGTGAGTTACTGGTCCGGAGGCTATCTCCGTGCCATCCACTGTAGTAATGACGTCTTTTACTGCCTTAGGACAAAGAGGTAGATTCATCCTTGATACCATTTCACGGTCCACATAATTGCCGATTGCTCCGCTGTCGATGTAAGCTTCAATTGCATGCAAACGATCCGGACGTTCAGGGCTAATGAGGACCATAGGCACCACGAAATGCGAGGTCACGGAACAGATTTTAACGCTCGGCAAGAGGACCTCTACACTTGTCGGGCTAGGTCGTTTCCCTGCTCAGAATTTGTGGTACAGGTAACTGCAGCTCCTACAGCCTTCTTAGCTGGTTTCACTGGACAGTCTCAAAGAAATTGCCCTGAGTTTCCGCAATAGAGGCATAATTGCAGCTGTCTTGTCCTTTCTCGCTCTTTTTGGGTTAATGGTCCTTTCATGCCCCCTATTTGCATGGGTTCCACGGTGTCAACTCCCCTAGCTAAGGTCTGCGGTTTGGAAAACACTTGGGTATCAAATTTGGAACGATCAGCCTTCCTGTTCTGTAATCTGTGGTCCAATTGAACAACTAGGTCAATATAGTCTGAGCAGTCTTGTGGAGGATTCACAACTTGAGCTAACACATCCTTGAGCTCTCCACGCAGGCCTCTGTAGAAAAGCGTAATTCTCTTATCCTCAGGCCATTGAGTTTCCACTATAAGTCTGTTGAATGATGCGATGTAAGTCAAAAGGTCTTGATTACCCTGTCGTAACGAAAGGAGTTCATTGTCCAAGGCCTGCCCTTGTGAATGTCTTGCGAACAGTTTCTCCATGCTGGACTGGAAAGCCTGGAAATTATGAAGAACCGGATCATCCTGAGTGACTAAAGGGATCGACCAATCTGCGGCACTGCCACTGAGATAAGAAAGCACGAAGGCCACCTTGGCCTGATCTGTTGGGAAGGCTGCTGGCCTACATAAGAAGTGTAAGCGGCACTGGTTAATGAACACTGCAAATCTCTTTGGGTCACCAGAAAAGCGTTCGGGCGGAGCCAAGGGCACATTACCGGGTAGATTGATTTGCACTGGGTTGTGGAGGATGCTGAAGGATAGTTTCCTCCTGAAGCGGGCAGAGGTGTTTGTCCTGCCTGCGTTTGTAGCAATTGCCTAGCGAGGTCATCTGTTCGCTCCTTGGATATAATCAGCTCTCTTCTTAGAGCGTTCGTTTCCTGACGAGCTGCATGTACTTCTGCTTTTAGTTGCCCAAGTAACTGGGCCAATTGATCGGTATCTGAGGTTTCCATTGCGCCTGGGTAGGAGTTTTGCGGTGGGCTTCGCGTTCTGTAACGCTCACCTGATTCCCACGGAGGCGCTGGTTTTGGCAGGGTGGTAACTGTATCTTGAAAAGTGAAGTGCAGGACTCAATTGGCTTCCGGGGCTGGGCCTCTTCGCACTGTGTGTCTAACTCGAAGAGTAAGATGTCTGCAGGTGAAAGAATATGGGGTTAATGACCTGGGATTGTCGGGTGTCTCTCTCTCTCCCCCTCTCACTTTTCCGTGGAGCCCCAAGGTCAACGTGCTCACCTTAGATAGGTGAATGCTGGACTCTCCATCTGCGTCTGGTGCAGGGTGCCGTTACCAGTTCCTTCTCTGGGTTGAAACGTAGGCCTCTTGACTTCAGAGGATTGCTAACCGTCGTTAACTGCACGAACGGTGAGTTTCCGGGCCCCTTTAATGTCCTTACAGTCTTTAGGTGCATGGGCACGTTAGTATGGAATAGGGCTCTGTATAATGTTCTTTTCAAATGGTGCCTTTTGTCTTGCAGGGCTCCTGAGGCGGAAGATGGTGGTTTGAAGAGAGCCGGAGTTCGAGCCAGCGCATAGGAATGAAGCGCTTGGGAGTGCGTAAGTAAGTGCCTGTTGCCTGCTTTCGAAATGCACTCCAACTGTCTCTTTTCTTTTGCAGGTATGAGTTCGGATGCTGAAGAGACTCTGGAAAACGCCGGAGTATTTGCAGGCGCCTAATTGTGGAGGGCGCGATGGCGCGTGAGTAAATAGCCTGCCTAATGTCTCTCCTTTTCTCTTCCAGGTGCAGGAATGCAGCGTTGAAGAAAACCGGAATTCGAGGGGTGCCGGTAAGTAAATTCCCCACAGGAATAATTATGCTTTTGTCTTCACAGGCTTTTATAATGGCGGAGGAGCAGCGCAAAGAGTTGGTAACTGCCGATGGATCAGGTGAGGAAAGCGCTGCGAATGAAGGTTGCTGTGCTAACCTGTTGTTTCTTTGTCTTTGCAGGTGCTTCTGAAGGCTGGATACAAGAAAGGTAAGCTTTTGTTCTCACAGGTTCAGGATCGGAAGAAAGAAGACTGGAACCGACACGGTGAGCGTTCTGCTGCAGATGCAGAATAACGTGAAGCACGTTGCATCAATCGGGTGTGGTTTAAATAGCCTTGGAGTGATGAGGCATCTTCCTCCACTGCCTCGCCCAGGAAAGAAAAGAGTTCCTGTTCTAGAAGAGTTCCAGTGTTGTATCCAGGGAGTGGAGCCTGCCCCACCCATGTAAGAAACTAGTTCCGGCTCGTAGAGGATTCCCATATGGCTGGTAAGTAAGCAGCATGGTCTGCTGCAGGTAAGTCCACCCAAGCATCTTTATACATGTTATGAGCCCGGCGCTTCCAGTGCCGGGACCAGTGATTTTGATGAGCCTGGTGCCACCGCACCAGGACAAGGTCCAAAAGGTCCCAATGGGGACCGGCTGGTGCCTAGGATGAAGGTTAGAGGCCTGCTTCCAAGGATGTTGGGCTGGTCCTAGCCCCTTGGAAGCAGTGATCATGACACTGATGTGCAGGCACCAAATAGTAGGGCACGTGGCCAGCAGGCAGTCAGGCAGCAGCTGGTGGGAGGCTGCTCGGGGTTCTGGGGGGCAGTGATTCAGCCTTTTGGGCAGGAGCGTGGTCTTCCGTGTGTTTTCGTGTGGTCAGCTTGATACGGAGTGGCGTGGCACGTGAAAAAATTGCACGTCAGCGTGTCATTCGAGGAAAGGCCCTTAGCGCGTCTGTGCCGTACTGTGCACGGGCGATGCCCTTTTGCATGTAGAACTTCCCGCGAACCCCGTAATCACATACCCTGCAGAAATCGCAGGTGAAACTTCCCGCGAACCCCACTAATACACGTACCCCGCTCGCTCGCATAGGCCCAATATTCCTGGGGGTATGTGTATTCCTGTGGTTCGCGTGAAGTTTTACACGTGAAAGGGCCCTGTTGGAGCGGGGTACGTGTATTCCTGTGGTTCGCGTGAAGTTTTACACGTGAAAGGGCCCTGTTGGAGCAGGTTACGTGTATTCCTGTGGTCCGCGTGAAGTTTTACACGCAAAAGGCCCTGTTGGAGCGGGGTACGTGTATTCCTGTGGTTCGCGGGAAGTTTCACACGCGAAAAGGCCCTGTTGGAGCAGCGTGAAGTTTCACACGTGAAAGGGCCCTGTTGGAGCGGGGTTCGTGTATTCCTGGGGTGCGCGTGAAGTTTCATACGCGAAAGGGCCCTGTTGGAGCGGGGTACATGTATTCCTGGGGTGCGCGTGAAGTTCCACATGCAATTTCAGCAGGGTACGTGTATAACTGGGGTTCGCGGGAAGTTTCACCCGCGATTGATGCAGGGTACGTGTATTACGGGGGTGCCGGGGAGTCCTACACGTGATTCGGCAGTGTGGGTCCTCCCAGGTGTTCCCTCTACACTCTCCACGGCCCCTGCAGGCAGCCCACACCACAGGGGACTACCCTGCACCCCTGGTCATGTCCCGCAGGCAGCCCATCCACCATGGGCATGCCCCCCAGCAAAGCCACATGTCACCTTGCACTACTGATCACCAACTCATGTCCCCCTGCACCCCCACCCCCCAGCAGTGAGGGGCACCTGCCAGCAGGCCCCCACTCATGTCCCACTCATGTCCTCCTGCACCCCCACCCCCCAGCAGTGCGGGGCACCTGCCAGCAGGCCCCCACTCATGTCCCCCTGCACCCCCACCCTCCAGCAGTGCGGGACACCTGCCAGCAGGCCCCCACTCATGTCCCACTCATGTCCCCCTGCACCCCCACCCCCCAGCAGGCCCCCACTCATGTCCCACTCATGTCCCCCTGAACCCCCCCCAGCAGTGCGGGGCACCTGCCAGCAGGCCCCCACTCATGTCCCACTCATGTCCCCCTACACCCCCACCCCCCAGCAGTGTGGGGCACCTGCCAGCAGGCCCCCACTCATGTCCCACTCATGTCCCCCTGACCCCTCCCCCCCAGCAGTGCGGCCCCTTCTCATGTCCCCTTGCCCCCAGGTCATGACGATCCGAAATCATGGCCCTTATGGCCAGCCTACCCAGCACAAAGACCCAACCAAGTATTGCATCCACCCACATCGAAAAGGCAATTACATGATACAACCCCAATGGCAAGTATGTAAATGAACACCTGTCCGTCACACACACACAATGGGTGCAAGTGAATCTCAAAACACAAATCATGACATGCATGGAACCAATGAGATAATACCACAAATGGAAGTATTAAAAAACATATATTGAAGAGAACATGAACGTAAATCAAATCACACACACAACAATGGGAATAACAAAAGAAATGGTCCATGTCCGGTAGATAATGAAAAACAAGAAATAATAAGCCAAAGAAATCCAAATAGGAATGGTGTCCAAAGTCACAGTCCAAATAATAAAATGCAAGGTTTAAAACAAAGTAAAAACCATTGCTCCATGGTGAACACAAAAAAAATATAAAAAAAGATGAATCCAATGTAGAACTATGTACAATCGAAGAATCCAGGGTCCATGATCCCAACTCAATAAATGAAACCTACAAAATACTACTACCTAATAAAAATAACTATATACAAAAATGTGGTTCAGTGTTCAAGCGTCCAAAATTAAGAAAAAATGAAAGGAAACCTAACACTAACTAACTTCCTATTTACAAGGGCAGCGGGCAAGTCCAACGGCTCACTGGTTGATGTCCCGGGCCAGGGCATCATCGAACTCCTGCTCAATGTCCTGGAGGCGGTCCTCTTCCATGGCCCTCAGGGTTCGCAGGGACGATGACATCTGGATCTCCAGGTCCCTGCGAATGGCCTTGAGGCACTCGGTCCGCCTTAGGGCCCTCCGCATGGAGTTCTCCGCCCTGACCATCGTGAGCCATGCCTCTTCCGCCCGCTGCCGCTCCGCATCTATGGCATGGCCCAACCGCTGCCACACAGAACACACTTCCCGCCCAGGGTCCTCCTGCCCTCCGGCCGATGCCTGCCCCTCCGATGATGAAGGCCCCGAGCCATCATGGCTCCCTCCCTGTTGCTGCTGCTGCTGTGCCGCTGCCTGTGCCCTGGCTCTTGCTGCCTGCACATCCTCCTCCGGCTGGGGTGCAGTTGTTGATGTGGCCACTCCTGCTGGACGTACGACTCCCGACTGTGGCAGAGATGTGTCCTCCACCAGCCTAGCCGCAGGGTCACAGGCAGCTCCACAGGGTACCCAGGTGATACATGGGTGGGAAGATGGCATGGAGGACGACTGGGGCATAGGGGGTTCAGTTGAGGGGGGGTCGGAACAAGGTCCAGAAAACAGAGGAATCCGGCCCTGGTGAGCTGGCCCAGTGGGTCAACGCGGTCAATGAGCCATGCGAGAAGACGTGCAGTCTCCTCATGAAAAGACTGCAGGTCAGCAACGCCACCCCACCCAGGACAGGCTCAACCCGGTGCCGGACAGCCACATCAGCAGGGAGAGGAAGGCCAGTTGGTGTAAGCCAATCCCCTCCCTGGGAACGGGTCTGGACGTAGGAATCCCTGCTGGTGCAAGATGATGCAGTGACAGGATCAGGGACAGGATTGCACACAGGCACCTCTGCGGCGGCCTGTGCTGCCTCCTGTCCCTGCCCCTGCACTGCACCACTAGCACCAGTGGAATCCCCACCTCCATACCCCGTCTCTGTCCCTTGCACGGCCTCCTCCTCCACCAAACCCCCCACCAACCTGGATGACTCTGTGCCATCTTCCTCCGTCAGACCCTGTGGGGTCTCAGCTGCCCCTTTTGCTGCCGAGGAGTCCAACTCCGACCTCTGCCTCTTGGACCTCCCCTCGGCAGCTGCGGCCTGGGATGCGGCACCGGACTCCTCACTCCCCGACGAGATGACAACCTGGGAGGGGAGCCGGGCCTTGTGTCTCCGGCTGGCGGTGCGATCCCTGCCGCTGTGCCCCACAGCACCCTCTCCGCCCTCTTCATCAGTTGACGCTGCAGACAGGGAGAGATAGGAGACAGGCATCAGGGCACTGTACAATGGACTCATACACACATGACAGTTGCACACGAGTGTCATTGTCAAACTTCAGACATGGCATCACAATCCCCGTCACACATGTCATTTAAACTCACACACATGAGCTATTCCACAGCCATATTGCAACAGCCAGCACCATCCATAAACATACAACAGCATGAACAGCCAAAGGTGAGCCTGACATCACATTAAACACAAGGCATGCACTAGACACGCACACACGCCACCACACTCACATGCATGTGTACACCTCCTACGACTGTCGCAGTGATGAGATTTGCACCCATGTGACATCTGGCAATCAGTCTTCTACACATCAGTGTCCCAGGCCTCCATGTTGCATCACTGTTGCACCCTTGTCAAATACACACACATGCACATGCACACGGTGCAGACACATGCAGCTGGAACCGACATCCATGTGTGACACCACAACCATCCCAACTTACATACACAGTCATCCAAACATGTGTGCCCACACATCAGCATTTTGCATGCAAGCTCACACACACATGCACCATCCATGTGTCACACATGAGAGGCCTCGCATGTGTCAGTCTCACGGCCCTGTACATACATGGCCCGACAAAAACACATGTGCAACCTGCACACTACTGGCACACCACCACACGCACAGCATACAATCAGTATGCATGTACACTTACCGCTCGACTCCAGACGGGTCTGCCTCCCAAGGACCTGGACGTGGAGCGCTGGGGATATGCGTTCCAGGACCCTCATCTGATCTTCCGACAGGTGGCCCCGGCACCCCTTAGCATCCGCTGCCTTCAAGAGGCGCCGGGCCTTGCTGAGGGTCCTGGACCTGAAGTCCTCCCAGCGTTTCTTGACATGATGGAATAGGCGGACTGCCACCCCCTCCATGTTGATGGCAGTCACGATGTCCGTCCAGATCCGGGTCCGTCCTTCCTTGTCGGCGCGAGGACTTGCTCCACCAGGACACCAACTTCGGTGGCAGTGAAGCTGGTGGCCCTCTGCCTCTCTGGCTGGGGGTTGCCAGTGGTGCCAGATGGTGTAGTGCCCGACATGGCAACCCCAGAGGCAGGAGTGGGTGGGCAACTGGGTCCTGGGGCTGGGCTGTGGAGCGAGATGGTACTCCAGTCGGGAGTCGGGAGTCTTCGGTTCCAGCAGGGGTGGTCCAAAAACTGCACCCCTGGCTGATGTGCAGGCAGCAAATAGCAGGGCACGTGGGCAGCAGGCAGGCAGGCAGCAGCAGATGGCGGGTGGCAGCGTGCTCGGGGCTCTGGGAGGCAGTAATTCGGCCTTCTGGGCAGGAGCGTGGTCTTCCGTGTGCTTACGCGTGGCCAGCTTGATACGGAGTGATTTGGCACATGAAAATCTTGCACGTCAGCGTGTAATTCGAGGGAAGGCCCTTAGCACGTAAGCGCGTCTGTGACATGCGTGCGCAGGTGTTTCCCTGCGCACGGGTGCATGTTACACGTCCATGTTACACGTCCAAGAACTGCACGTCCGAGTGTCAGCTCGTGTAATCGGAGGATAGGATATACGCGGAAGTGACGTGGGACGTGTGGGCCGGTTCAAAAGGCACGTGTAGGACGTCATTTCCTTGTACGTGCTTTTCGTGGAGAGCGAGTGGGTGAATTCTGTACTTCTTGTCGATTCACAGGCGATTTACTTCACAGCGTTTCTAGTTCGTACTCCCTGTTACCTCTGACAGCTTTTTTCTGATTTTCTGTTGGGCCTGTCTCCTCAAACAGTGTACAATTCTTCTTTTGGCGGGGGTGTTCCCAACGCGCACACGCGTGTATTTTTCACGCTCATTTTCCAGGCAGACGGTGAGTCGCACACGTATTTACCAACTGTGCTTGCCCTGTGTGTCGCGTACCCCTTCAGAGGTCATTGTGGGCTGCGTGTAACACACGTACGTTCATTTTTATGTTTCTGGGTGCCACAGCGTAGGGCGGGTTCATTTTTCCACGCACGTGGTCTACGAGGGGTTGCGTGCACATTATATTCTGTTTTTGGGGTGCCTGTGCGTTGCGTGACCCGTCATCTTTCCCCAGGGGTCACATACAGCCTTGCTAGAGCACTAGGGTACGAATTCCATCTAGTACCCTACCCCTTTGACACCCAATTGCACAGGACAATAGTTTACTGTAACTCCCATACGCACAACAACATCAGTGCCATGGTTGGGAGGCGACCAAGCGGTAAGGGTGGCAAATGTGGCCGAGCCTCAAGAGGTGGCCGTGGTGGGCGCAGTAGGGGACGTGGCCGGGATTTGCAGGGTACCCCTAGCCCCCCATGTGTGGAGGACCAGTCAGGGATACCCATGCCCCCCCCCATAGTTGAGGGAAACGTGGCTGACACCATCTCTGATCAGCCCTTGTTGGACTGGCCCATTGTGGCACCTGACCTGGCAGAGGGTGACTCCCAGGCTGACTTCCAGGTCGGCAAGTCTAGGCCACGTGTGGCGGTGCAAGGTGGTGTCACCAGGCCACGTGGATCAGGGGCAGCTATGTCATCTGCTGCCCCGAGTAGGCAGGGTGGGGAGTCTGCAGGGGCAGCTGCAGCTCCATCCACCCCAGCTCTGACTCTCCCAGCCAGGGCAGTGTTGCTCCCAGTCCATCTTGCTAACATTCTCCCTGACTACGTAACACTTCAGCCAATGCCTGCACCAAGTCCCATGCTCAGTGTGCATTCCCACACTCCAACTACCCAGTCCACCGGTGCTCCTGCCCCTAGTCCCACTCAGGATCCCCACCACCTTCCAAAAAAAAGAGGAAGAGTGCTCGTCCACTACAGTCTGATACCCCAGACACGGCTACGCAGTACAGCACGCAAAGGAAGCCTAGCTTCAATGATGCCGAACGTGATGCACTTGTGCAGTATGTGTCCGCACACGACAGCGAAATGTTGATCACTTCAGGTTGCAAGACCACACCTGCCCGACGTCAGGCACACTGGCAGACCGTCGCGGACATCATAAGTGCCCTTGGATCAGTGAGGCGCACAGCTGGTGAGTCCTACAAGCGCTGGAATGACCTTAAGCGCATGGCAAAGAAAAAGCTGGCCTCAAGTCATGCCGCTACTCTGGTGACTGGAGGTGGGTCTCCACAAGAGGACATTGAACTCACTGTACATGAGTCTGTTGCTGGGACCTACGTCACAGAGGAACAGATCCAAGGTGTGGGAGATCTGCCAGATTACGAGGCATTGTCCGGTGAGTGCACATGCATGTGTGTGTGATCCATGTGTATGTTGTGTGTGTGAGGGGTTCTGATTGAGTGCCAGGTGAGGGTGTGTGTGCCTGAGTGGTTTGGGTCACCCATGTGCTTCATCCAAAACATTCTGCGCCCCTGGATTTGGGTATTACAGTATCCCTTCTGCCCACAGTAGACTTTTTGTGCAACATCACGCCAGTTGCCCTTGAAGTGGCATCTTGCAACAACATTGTTCCGTATTTCTGATTGTTCATTCAGGCTGATTGTTTCGATCCCCCCACTTTCACTACGCATATCTGAGCCCTATTGTCAAACGATATGTGACATGCCTATGGTACATGCCATCTGTGTGATGGCATGGTCATGTATGTGGATTGGACATGCCACTGACAAGCCAATGTGTGATGGCTCTGCTAGCCAGCATGCAGCTAATGTGTTGCTCTTCCATCTTGGTGTCATCAGTGTCTGACATTTTCCTCCCCTTCAAACTCAGTGACAGTGCATGCATGGGAGGGTTATAGTCATGTGGGACATGTGTCAATCAAGTACTGGTTCTGTACCTCGTGAGGCCTAATTGTGTGCCATGGTGCTAATACCTGTTTCCATTTTTGTCTTTCATGTTTCTGCAGGGGATGACGCACTTGATGCTGTTGAGGATGAGGAGATGGTGCGGACCCAGGAGGGATCTCAGGCACGACCGGGCACCAGTGGGGGACAGGGGTGTGGTGGTGGGTGAGAACCCACTCTTGCTGCAGACCATTCTCTCCAGGGGTGTCTCTGGGTGCACCTCACCAGACCTCTTTTCGGGTGTTGATTCGGATGATGAGACCTATGTGGCTTCACAGGTAGGTGTTTCTGGGAGGGAGTCTGTTCTGTCCGACCCACCTGCACCAGGGGTACAGCCCACTATGGGGATGTCAGTGTTGGTAGGTCCGCCTTTGGTGGTTACGGATGCAGGGCCACACTCCGCAACATCTGATCCTGTTCCTGGGCCAGCAGATCAGAGGGGGAATGCAGTCCTGCAGCCTCAGGCAGTGCCGACAGAGCAAGGTACAGTTCGCCTTGCCCCAGACAGGTGTGGTGGCCGCCAACGCGGTGGCCATACGCCATCAGGCAATACTGCATGGGAGAGATCCATATACGGTATGGCAAACCAACAGGCAGCAGCATCTGAGATGATGGCTCAAGCTATGGAGAGGGTGGCCACTTCCATTGTCCCCCCAGAGAGGCAGATGGAGTAACTACAGCAGGCAACAGACTCCATTTGCCAATCACTCAGGGACGACATGTTGGCGTCCAACAGGGACAGACGGGCAGCCCTGGACACTCTGCGGGAAGCCATTTCTTTAGAGTCCCAGGGCCAGAGGGAAGCCCTGAGGGTAGAAGTCCGTCACCTCAGGCAGACTCTTGTGGAGCTTGAGGCTTCCACTGTCACGAGGACAGAACAGCTGCTGGAGCGTGTCACACGTACGCTCTCAGCAGAGATGCAGGCAACTCAGGAGGAGGTCCGGGCATCACGTCAGGTGGTGCATGGGGATCTCCGCACCATAATCCTCCAGAACGAGACCTTCCACACCCGCATGCTTGCTGCCATGGAGGACCAGACTAGGGCTTTGCGTGGGCTGCCTCCCATAGCACCACCACCTCCTGTGGTGGCAGCAGCACAGGGTGATGAGAGCGACCACAGCGATTCAGAATCTCTCACATTAGCGTAGCCGTGCAGGCCATGAGCCCATGGAGGTGTTTTTTTTTCGCAACACCAACACAGGTGGCTGTTGGTGTGCACCTTGTCCTCGGACCTCCTGGGTGGCCTCCCCCACCCCACCTGGCCCCCACATGGCCATTTTTGATTTTTGATTTTTTGATTTTGGTTTTTGATTTTTGATTTTTGATTTTTTGTTACAGTGTGTTGCCTTGTGTGGCTCCCTTGGGCATCCACTGTATTGCGGCTGGGCACATGCAGGCTTGTCCTGAATTTGGGTTAGGTGCTTGGGTTTGTGAGACACACACCCCTCCTGCTTCCCGTTACCATGGGCTTGCAAAGGGTGTGCCTTACACAGTGACGTTGGACTCCCATGACATGTGTGGGCAGTCTGTAGTCAATACTGTGTATACATTCCTAGTGCATATTGTTGTAGTATTGTACACTGCATGGTGTATTGATGTGTGCTTGTGCATTCATGTCTCCCTCCTAATTTGCAGGTTCATTCCACATGTCTTCACAAGGCCGTCTACATTGGAGATGGAGTTCATGCTGTAAGCAGTGCACTTCCAGATTTGCGTGGCACCAACACTGTACAGTTGGGGGTGGTCGATGTGCTAGCATCACCAGGTTGTAAGTCTACGTATCCTTTAACTTAGTACTGTCATGTGAATGCTATGTTTGGGGTGGCTAGCTGCATTGTATTGTGGTAAGTCTTTGGTCATGTGTGTTGTCAGTTCTACATTAATGGGAGCACATTGTGTGTGGCCATTTTCCCATCGGGACACTGTACTTTGTGACACTTGTGTCATGTTTTGGGGATTCCTTTGTTTGCTCTCACATAGCATGACATGCCATGGTGTGTTGGGGGGCGGGGCTGGGGAGGTGTTGGGTGACATGGCACTGTTGTCATGTTGTATCTTGCAAGGGGGTAATGATTTTAGCAGCATAGAAGTGTGTCTTTTGATGACACAGCATTGGTGGTGTTTGTGTAGGTAGGGATGCACACAATGGAACACTACCAGGTGAACAATCTCAGGCTGGTATGGTTGTGACAGTTGACTGTCAGTTGACTCATCATCATTGATAGTCAGCTGGTATGTGCCAGGGCTGTGTGCACTCCACAGGGGTGTGATTTTAGGTGAAGTAATTATCCACCAGCTGCGTACGGGCTGCCTCACCCCGTGCCCTCTCCCCTCCCATGCGCAGCGGGCGTGCATGTGGTTGGGGATGTGGGGGCACCACCATGTCCACCGGCAGGCCCCTGCGTGTTGCAACGTTGTGCAGGACACATGCTGCCACTATGATCCTGCACACTACTGGGGGAGCTTATAGCAGCTGCCCACCAGAGCGGTCAAGGGAGCGAAAGCGTGACTTGAGCACTCCGAATGGGCGCTCCACTATGCCCCGGGTTGCAATATGGGCTGTGTTGTATCTTACCTCGGGTGGCGTGGTGAGGTTCCGAATTGGCGCCATCATGTGGGTGCTCAGAGGGTAGGCACTGTCCCCTGGGGAGGTGGTGATGGGTATCATTAGTGGGGTTGTGACATTACTCAGTATCTGACATGCATGCATGTGCTGTGGCATTTATACTCACCAACAGCCATGTATCGCCATGCCGACCAGCTTCTAGGTCCCGGTTCAGGGTTGACATTCTGTAAATGAAACTGTCGTAGGTGGACCCTGGATTGTTGGCATATACTGAGGTGATGATTCCCTTGGCATCACATACTACCTGTACGTTGATGGAATGCCAGTGCTTGCAGTTTCTATAGATGTGCTCAGTTGCCCTGGGGGGACGTAGAGCCACATGGGTGCAGTCAATGGCACCTAACACTTTGGGGAAGTGTGCCACCCCGTAAAAATCCTGGACGACAGCCTGCCTTTCTGCAGGTGTTCTGGGCAGGTATATGTGCCTGCGGACTGATGGGTGTGCAGTCATGATGGCCAAGACCTGGTGTAGGCAGAGTGACTGCGTGGCCTGTGACACCCCCTTCACTATGGCACTTGTCCGCTGAAATGAACCAGTAGCCAAGAAGTGCAGTACATTGAGGACCTTCTCCAGGGGGCTGAGTGCTTGGGAGCACAGGGTGGGTGATGTGAGGTCATCCTCCCACTCACTGACCAGGTCGAGCATTATGTGAGGTGGAAACCTATACCTCCCATTAACGTGGTCATCAGGCATCCCAAAAAGGCTGGTTCTGGGTGTAAAAATTCTGGCCCTGGCTATCCTCCTCCTCCTTCGGTATCCCACGGCCACTGCTGTTAGGAACGGTATATACATCCTGGCGTCTGAGCTTGTTTGTTGTTTGCGCGCACCTTTATGCTGCGCGGGTCGACGTACGCCTGCTTCCTGCTTGCGTACGTGTTTCCAGATTAGCGCGACTTTTTTTGCGTGTGCGTGTGGGCGTTCCGCGCATTTGCCTCCTGTACTTCCACGCCCACCACAGTGATACACGTACCCCGCTCGGCCAATCGCGTGTGAAACTTCACGCGAGCCCCTGAAGTACACGTACCCCGCTCGCCCAGGCCCAATCGCGGGTGAAACTTCCCGCGAGCCCCTGAAGTACACGTACCCCGCTCGCCCAGGCCCAATCACGTGTGAAACTTCCCGCGAGCCCATGAAGTACACGTACCCCGCTCGGCCAGCCCCAATCGCGTGTGAAACTTCCCGCGAGCCCCTGAAGTACACGTACCCTGCTCGCCCAGGCCCAATCGTGTGTGAAACTTCCCGCGAGCACCCGAAATACACGCTATTTTTGACACAGCGGGTGTCCGTGTTTGTTGCGTACCCCTTTGCACGTCATTTGTCCTAGAGGGCCACAGTATGGGACATTCATCGAGCTGTATATATGGCTTTTCGTTAGCGCAAATTTTTTTAATGCGCAGGGACGCTACCGCCTGCCTTCATGTGGCGGACATGTGTTGATGTACATAGTTGACTTTTGGTTTGTGTCGTGGGATCGCCATTTCACTGCTGGGGGGTGGGTGTGCAAGGGGACATGAGTGGAGCCTGCTGGCAGGTGCACCGCACTGGTGGGGGGTGGGTGTGCAGGGGGACATGAGTGGGGGCCTGCTGGCAGGTGCACCGCACTGGTGGGAGGTGGGGGTGCAGGGGGACATGAGTGGGGGCCTGCTTGCAGGTGCCCCACACTGGTGGGGGGTGAGGGTGCAGGGGGACATGAGTGGGGGCCTGCTGGCAGGTGCCCCGCACTGGTGGGGGGTGGGTGTTCAAGGGGACATGAGTGGGGGCCTGCTGGCAGGTGCCCCGCACTGGTGAGGGGTGGGGGTGCAAGCGGACATGAGTTGGGGCCTGCTGGCAGGTGCCCCGCACTGGTGGGGGTGGGGGTGCAGGGGGACATTAGTGGGACATGAGTGGGGGCCTGCTGGCAGGTGCACCGCACTGGTGGGGGGTGGATGTGCAGAGGGACATGAGTGGGACATGAGTGGGGGCCTGCTGGCAGGTACCCTGCACTGGTGGGGGGTGAGGGTGCAAGGGGACATGAGTGGGGGCCTGCTGGCAGGTGCCCCGCACTGGTGGGGGGTGGGGTGCAAGGGGACATGAGTGGGGACTGCTGGCAGGTGCCCCGCACTGCTGGGGGGTGGGGGTGCAGGGGGACATGAGTGGAGCCTGTTGGCAGGTGCCCCGCACTGCTGGGGGGTGGGGGTGCAGGGGGACATGAGTGGGACATGAGTGGGGGCCTGCTGGCAGGTGCCCCGCACTGCTGGGGGGTGGGGGTGCAGGGGGACATGAGTGGGACATGAGTGGGGGCCTGCTGGCAGGTGCCCCGCACTGCTGGGGGGTGGGGGTGCAAGGGGACATGAGTGGGGGCCTGCTGGCAGGTGCCCCGCACTGCTGGGGGGTGGGTGTGCAAGGGGACATGAGTGGGGGCCTGCTGGCAGGTGCCCCGCACTGGTGGGGGGTGGGTGTGCGAGGGGACATGAGTGGGACATGAGTGGGGGCCTGCTGGCAGGTGCCCCACACTGGTGGGGGGGTGGGGGTGCAAGGGGACATGAGTGGGGGCCTGCTGGCAGGTGCCCCGCACTGCTGGGGGGTAGGGGTGCAGGGGGACATGAGTGGGACATGAGTGGGGGCCTGCTGGCAGGTGCCCCACACTGCTGGGGGGTGGGTGTGCAAGGGGACATGAGTGGGGGCCTGCTGGCAGGTGCCCCGCACTGCTGGGGGGTGGGGGTGCAAGGGGACATGAGTGGGGGCCTGCTGGAAGGTGCCCCGCACTGCTGGGGGTGGGTGTGTAAGGGGAAATGAGTGGGGGCCTGCTGGCAGGTGCCCCGCAATGCTGGGGGGTGGGGGTGCAAGGGGACATGAGTGGGGGCCTGCTGGCAGGTGCCCCGCACTGCTGGGGGGTGGGTGTGTAAGGGGACATGAGTGGGGGCCTGCTGGCAGGTGCCCCGCACTGGTGGGGGGTGGGTGTGCAAGGGGACATGAGTGGGACATGAGTGGGGGCCTGCTGGCAGGTGCCCCGCACTGGTGGGGGGTGGGTGTGCAAGGGGCCATGAGTGGGACATGAGTGGGGGGCTTCTGGCAGGTGCCCCGCACTGGTGGGGGGTGGGGGTGCAAGGGGACATGAGTGGGGGCCTGCTGGCAGGTGCCCCGCACTGCTGGGGGGTGGGGGTGCAAGGGGACATGAGTGGGGGCCTGCTGGAAGGTGCCCCGCACTGCTGGGGGGTGGGTGTGTAAGGGGAAATGAGTGGGGGCCTGCTGGCAGGTGCCCCGCACTGCTGGGGGGTGGGGGTGCAAGGGGACATGAGTGGGGGCCTGCTGGCAGGTGCCCCGCACTGCTGGGGGGTGGGTGTGTAAGGGGACATGAGTGGGGGCCTGCTGGCAGGTGCCCCGCACTGGTGGGGGGTGGGTGTGCAAGGGGACATGAGTGGGACATGAGTGGGGCCTGCTGGCAGGTGCCCCGCACTGGTGGGGGGTGGGTGTGCAAGGGGCCATGAGTGGGGGCCTGCTGGCAGGTGCCCCGCACTGGTGGGGGGTGGGTGTGCAAGGGGCCATGAGTGGGACATGAGTGGGGGGCTGCTGGCAGGTGCCCCGCACTGGTGCGGGGTGGGGGTGCAAGGGGACATGAGTGGGGGCCTGCTGGCAGGTGCCCCACACTGGTGGGGGGTGGGTGTGCAAGGGGACATGAGTGGGACATGAGTGGGGGCCTGCTGGCAGGTGCCCCGCACTGGTGGGGGGTGGGTGTGCAAGGGGACATGAGTGGGGGCCTGCTGGCAGGTGCCCCGCACTGGTGGGGGGTGGGTGTGCAAGGGGCCATGAGTGGGACATGAGTGGGGGGCTGCTGGCAGGTGCCCCGCACTGGTGGGGGGTGGGGGTGCAAGGGGACATGAGTGGGGGCCTGCTGGCAGGTGCCCCGCACTGGTGGGGGGTGGGTGTGCAAGGGGCCATGAGTGGGACATGAGTGGGGGGCTGCTGGCAGGTGCCCCGCACTGGTGGGGGGTGGGGGTGCAAGGGGAAATGAGTGGGGGCCTGCTGGCAGGTGCCCCGCACTGCTGGGGGTGCAAGGGGACATGAGTGGGGGCCTGCTGGAAGGTGCCCCGCACTGCTGGGGGGTGGGGGTGCAAGGGGACATGAGTGGGGGCCTGCTGGCAGGTGCCCCGCACTGCTGGGGGGTGGGTGTGTAAGGGGACATGAGTGGGGGCCTGCTGGCAGGTGCCCCGCACTGCTGGGGGGTGGGGGTGCAAGGGGACATGAGTGGGGGCCTGCTGGCAGGTGCCCCGCACTGCTGGGGGGTGGGTGTGTAAGGGGACATGAGTGGGGGCCTGCTGGCAGGTGCCCCGCACTGGTGGGGGGTGGGTGTGCAAGGGGACATGAGTGGGACATGAGTGGAGGCCTGCTGGCAGGTGCCCCGCACTGGTGGGGGGTGGGTGTGCAAGGGGACATGAGTGGGGGCCTGCTGGCAGGTGCCCCGCACTGGTGGGGGGTGGGTGTGCAAGGGGCCATGAGTGGGACATGAGTGGGGGGCTGCTGGCAGGTGCCCCGCACTGGTGGGGGGTGGGGGTGCAAGGGGACATGAGTGGGGGCCTGCTGGCAGGTGCCCCACACTGGTGGGGGGTGGGGGTGCAGGGGGACATGAGTGGGACATGAGTGGGGGCCTGCGGGCAGGTGCCCCGCACTGCTGGGGGGTGGGGGTGCAAGGGGACATGAGTGGGGGCCTGCTGGCAGGTGCCCCACACTGCTGGGGGGTGGGTGTGCAAGGGGACATGAGTGGGGGCCTGCTGGCAGGTGCCCCGCACTGGTGGGGGGTGGGGGTGCAAGGGGACATGAGTGGGGGCCTGCTGGCAGGTGCCCCGCACTGGTGGGGGGTGGGGGTGCAGGGGGACATGAGTGGGACATGAGTGGGGGCCTGCTGGCAGGTGCCCCGCACTGCTGGGGGGTGGGGGTGCAGGGGGTCATGCGTTGGTGATCAGTAGTAGTAGTGGTGCAAGCTGACATGTGGCTTGCCTGGGGGGTATGCCCATGGTGGATGGGCTGCCTGCGGAACATGAAGTCCCTTGTGGTGTGGGCTGCCTGCAGGGGCCGTGGAGGGTGTAGAGGGAACACCTGGGAGGACCCACACTTCCAATTCACGTGTAGGACTCCCCTGCACCCCAGATATACACGTACTCCACTCGCACAGGGCCTGTCACGTGTGATTATTCAAGCGCACCACCGAAATACACGTTCCCTGCTCGACCAAGGCCAATTGCGTGTGAAACTTCCCGCGCACCCCATATTTACATGTACCCAGCCCAATCGCGTGTGGAACTTCACGCAAACCCCAGGAATACACGCACCCCACTCGCACAGGGCCTATCGCATTTGAAACTTCCCGCGAACCCCTGGAATACACGTATCCCGCTTCCCCAGGCACGATCGCGTGTGGAACTTCACGCGCACCCCTAAAATACACGTACCCTGCTCCTCCATGCCCGATCGCGTGTGAAACTTCACGCGCACACACGAAATACACGCATAAGCTAATTTTTCACACAGCGGATGTCGCTGTTTGTTGCGTACACCTTTGCACGTCATTTGTCCTAGGGGGCCACAATATGGGACATTCATCAGAGCTGTTTATTCATGCTTTTTGTTAGCGCACATTTTGGCGCACATTTTTTTGCTACGCAGGGACGCTACCGCCTGCCTTCCTCTGGCGGATGGGTTTGGGTCACTACGCGTCTTTGCCCGTGTGCTGGTTTGCCCTATTCGATTCCATGAATACGTGTTGTAGGCGAGCGTGTGGGCGTTCCACGCACTTGCCTCCGGTACTTCCCCCGTGACGCCCACATTTTCATGAGTTTTTCCCCATTCCGAGTGTTCCGCCCCGTGTTCCGCCTACATTTGTTATGTGCGCCGCGCTATGTGCGCATTCGCTGTGGCCTTGGCGCACGCCTTTAGATGACCTGTGCGCCGGCGTGCGCTGCACACTTTTTCAGCGCACATCCCTGATTTTACTCGCGCACGGACTTCCATGAATAGATGTGCGATGGTTTCCCTGCGATATTCGCACTTGCACTGCGATTTTTGCTCTTTCACTGCGAATCGCACGTTTTCACACGCTTGCGCCGGCGCACATTGATTCCATGAATCGGCCTATAAGTTTTAGCAGTACGGGACCCCGAGCTCCGCACACAAACATTTGAGTGCACTGACCAGTCCAAGACCTCTGCTCATAAAACTGTAGAGTGGCCAATCGATCAGGAAGATCAGAGTGCAGGGCCAGGTTGCCCCCACCATTGGTACATGTGATTTGTGTTGCGAGGTGCTAGGGGAGAAGGTAACACATTTAAGCTAAGAGTGGGAAAGTTGTGGAGGCGCCGGCATGTATGGGATTTGAGCAGGGGTTCATGTAGTTCTGAGAAGCTATCATGACCTCGAAATATCTGCCTCACTCATGTCCTTGGTACAAGGTGTACCTTAGAGCTATGAAATAATGAATTGTGTAACTAAATTACCAATTAGAGTCTCTGTACTCAATGAAAGAAGAAGACCTGTATGTCAAAGGAGATGGACAGAAGATGTTGGGACCAAGCACCTGGCATTGCGTATGGAGCCGGCTATATGTGTATAGGGTCGCACCAACCAGCTACCTGAATTTGTAACCTATGTGATGTACGTCACTTGTAATGCTGTGTACCTTTAATACCCATTGCTGTTTTTGTCAGAGCGCTTCATGGCAGCAGAGTTCTTTGCTTGCACGTACTTGTATTTTTGTGAGAATAAACCTTCTTTCTCCTTGCAAGAGATGTGCTGGGCCTTTTTTCCCTTGTGGGTTGCATTTTTTATCAAGGCAGAGACTTTATTTCGATACAGAGTCTATCGTTTAAGGGGTAGAGTTGAGTTGATTCTGATACAGTCTCCTCCTTCAATGGGGTGAGTTAATTCTGAAACAGTGTCTCACCCTTCAATGGGGAGAGTTTCTTCTATTACAAAGTCACCCCTATAAAGTGGGAACGTTTATTCTGATACAGACTCTGCCCATCAAGGGGGAGATTTGATTTGGCTACAAAGTCTCCCCTTCAAAATGGAGAGTTTATTCTGCTACCGGGTCTCCTTCTTTAAAGGGGAGAGATCATTCCAATGCAGAGTCTGCCCTTCAAGAGAGACAGATTATTCTGGCACATAATCTCCCCCATCAAGGTGGAGAGTTTATTCTGCTACATAGTTTCCCCTTAAAGGGGTTGAGTTGATTCAGATACAGAGTCTTCCCCTTCAAGGAGGAGAGTATATTCTAATACAGTCACCCCTATCAAGGGGGAAATGTATTCTGATAGACACTGTGTCCCATCAAGGGGGAGAGTGTATTCTGCTACAGAGTCTCTGCTTTAAGGGGGAGAGTTTATAACGATACATAGTCTACCCTTCAAGAGGGAGAATTTTTCTGACACAGAATCTCCCCCATCAAGGGGAAGAGTTTATTCTGTTATAGAGTTTCCCCTTCAAGGGGGAGAGTTAATTCGGATATAGAGTATCCCCCTATCAAGGGGGATATTTTATTCTGATACAGACCCTACTCCATCAAGGGGGGGAGCTTATTTTGCTACAAAGTCTCCCCTTCAAGGTGGAGAGTTTATTCTGCTACAGTCTCCCCCATCAAGCGGAAGATTGAATTCTGATACAGAGCTTTGCCTTCAAGGGGGAGAATATATTCTTATACAGATTATCCTCATCAAGGGGGAGAGTTAATTCTGATACGGAGTCTCCCCCACCAAGGGGGAGAGTTTATTCAGATGCAGAGTCTCCCCTTCAAGGAGGAGAGCTTATTCTGAGACAGTGTCTCCCCATCAAAGCAGAGGAGTTATTCTTAAAGGGTAGAGTTGATTCTGGTACAGAGTCTCCCCCTTCAAGTGGGAGAGTGTATTCTGATACAGAGTCTCCCCTTCAAGGGAGTAAGCGTATTGTGATACAGTGTCTCCCCATCAAAGGAGAGTATGTATTCTGTGATGGAGTTTACCTTTCAAGGAGGATAGTTTATTCTGATATGCAGAATCCCATTCTTCAAGGGGATAGTTTACTCAGATATACAGTCTCCTCTACAAGGGGGAGAATTTATTCTGACAGAGATTCCCCCATCAAAGGGGAAAGTTGTTCCTGCTGCAGTGTCTCCCTTTCAATTAGGAGAGTTTATTCAGATATAGAGACTCCACGTGAAGGGGGAGAGTTTATTATGATACAGAATCTCCCCCATCAAGGTGGAGAGTTTATTCTGCTACAGAGTTTCCCCTTAAAGAGGTTGAGTTGATTCTGATACAGAGTCTTCCCCTTCAAGGAGGAGAGTGTATTCTAATTCAGTCACCCCTATTAAGGGGAGGTTTATTCTGCTACAGACTCTCTGCTTTAGGGGGGAGAGTTTATTCTGAAAGTCTCCCCCTAAAGGGGTAGAGTTGAGTTGATTATGATACAGTCTCCTCCTTCAAGAAGAGAAAATTCATTTGGAAACAGAGTCTCCGTCTTCAATGGGGGAACGTTTATTCTGATACAGACTCTGCTCCATCAAGGGGGAGAGTTTATTCTGCTACAGTCTCCCCCATCAAGGGGAAGAGGGAATTCTAATACAAAGCTTGGCTTTCAAGGGGGAGAATATATTATGATACAGATTCTCCCCATCAAGGGGGAGAGTTTATTCTGATACTGAGTTTCCCCTTCAAGGGGGAGAGCTTATTCTGATACAATGTCTCCCCATCAAAGGAGAGGATTTATTCTTAAAGGGTACAGTTGATTTTGGTACAGAGTCTCCCCCTTCAAGTGGGAGAGTGTATTCTGATACAGAGTCTCCCCTTGAAGGGGGATAGCTTATTGTGATACAGTGTCTCCCCATCAAAGGAGAGTATGTATTCTGTGATGGAGTTTACCTTTCAAGGAGGATAGTTTATTCTGATATGCAGAATCTCATTCTTCAAGGGGGAGAGTTTATTCAGCTATAGAGTCTCCTCTACAAGGGGGAGCATTTATTCTGATACAGAGTTTCCCCATCAAAGGGGAGAGTTTTTCCTGCTGCAGTGTCTCCCTATCAATTAGGAGAGTTTATTCTGATATAGTCTTCACCTTCAAGGGGGAGAGTTTATTCTTCTACAGAGACTCCCCTTGAAGGGGGAGAGTTTATTATGATACAGAATCTCCCCCATCAAGGTGGAGAGTCTATTCTGCTACAGAGTATCCCCTTAAAGAGGTTGAGTTGATTCTATTACAGAGTCTTCCCCTTCAAGGAGGAGAGTATATTCTAATTCAGTCACCCCTATCAAGGGGGAAGTTTATTCTGCTACAGACTATCTGCTTTAAGGGGGAGAGTTTATTCTGATAGTCTCCCCCGAAAGGGGTAGAGTTGAGTTGATTCTGATAAGTCTTTTCCTTCAATGTGGGGAGTTAATCCAGATACAGAATCTCCCCTATCAAGGGGGAACGTTTATTATGATACAAACTCTGCTCCATCAAGGGGGAGAGTTTATTTGTGTTAAGATGGAAATCACGGGAATGCTGCGTACCTGTATTTCTGGATGATCTCGACGGGGCAGCCAGACTGACGGGAAGACTTGGTAACACAAGCAACCAGCCCTTCCTCCACCCTGAATGGGAACTGGGTGGAAGATGAACCGATTCCCAATGCCACAACCAGGTTGCAGAGATGGCAGTTCTGCACGGCGTTGACCGAAGAAGTGGTAGGAGGGAATCCTTGAGGTGAAGTTAGAGTCCCAAGGTGTGGAAGGCCACACTCACAGCTGGCAATGGATGATGAGAAGCAAAGTCCAAAGGTGTGGGAGGCCACACCCGTAACAGGCAATGGGTGCCGAGAAGCAAAGTCCAAGGTGTGGGAGGCCACACCCGTAGCAGGCAATGGGTGCTGAGAAGCAAAGTCCAAGGTGTGGGAGGCCACACCCGTAGCAGGCAATGGGTGCCGAGAAGCAAAGTCCAAGGTGTGGGAGGCCACACCCGTAGCAGGCAATGGGTGCTGAGGAGCAAAGTCCAAGGTGTGGGAGGCCACACCCGTAGCAGGCAATGGGTGCTGAGGAGCAAAGTCCAAGGTGTGGGAGGCCACACCCGTAGCAGGCAGGGGAAGCTGGGAGGATGAGAATCCAAAGAATGGCACAGGAGAACCCAGAATAGCCAGGCAAAAGATAGGGAGGAAGAGGGCTGAGAACCAGGGCTGAATAGGGAGGAACCCAGGAGGAGAGAAACTGGACCAGAGAGAGGGGCCAGGAGAACCCCGGCAGCAGGAGGGAGAGGACCGGCAGGGAAGGAGGTAAGGACTGAGAAGCAGGGAAAAAACAAGACTGGAGCTAACTGGTAGCGCGGGGAAAGGCGAGGACACGATCCGGAACAGAACGCGTTGAGACGCGATCTGTTCCCGACCGCGCCCTCCCCTTTATGGGCCGCCGGCGCCTGCGAGGCCTGGAGCGCAAGCCCGATGGTTGCCAGGCGCCGGCGGCCTCAGAATGAGGCTTGAGCAGCAAGCTGCTCCAGGCTTCGGCGGCCGCCCCCACGGCGCATGCGCGGGGCCGTAATTGCGGTCCCCGACGTAAGCGCCGTGGAGCTGCCGCCCCTGTCCCTGGAGCTCTCCCCCCTGCGCCTCCCCAAACGCGGAAGCGTGGGTAGAGGCGCCAGGGAGGGGGAGCGCGAACGGTGAACCCCGGTCTCCTGGTAAGCGTGACACTATACCCCCTCCTAGGAAGATCCGGAGCCCCAGGCTTCCAGGGAAACCGCCGATAGAACTCACGCACAAGGCGCGGAGCGTGCACATGCCGAGAGGGTTCCCAAGTGCGATCACAGGCCGGGTACCCCTTCCAATCCACCAGGAAATGGAGCACCCCCCTGCGATAGCGGGCATCACAGATCTCCTGAACCTCAAATTCCGGAACCCCCTGTACTAGAACTGGGGCTGGACAAACACTGGAACGACCATAAGGATCCGCCACATAGGGTTTCAGGAGGGAAACATGAAAAACAGGATGGATGTGCCATGAACGAGGTAGTTGGAGACGAAAAGCCACAGAGGATAGGCGTTTGATAATCCTAAATGGGCCAAAGTATCGGGGAGCCAACTTAACAGGTAGATTGCGGAGAGGCAGATTCCTAGAGGACAGCCAAACCCTATCACCAACCTGGAAATCGGGTTCCATCCGCCTCCCTCGGTCAGCCTGAACCTTCATGCGGTCACGAGCGGCCGTCAAAGAGGCACGCGCCAATTCATGCTGTTGTTGGATGGAGGAGACCAAGGCGTCAGCGGAAGGAACCGTACTGGTTGGTACAGGGTGGAAGGGAATCAACTTAGGATGTTGTCCCATAGAACAATGAAAGGGACTGGTTCCGATGGACGAATGTAAAGAATTATTGTAGGAGACCTCAGCTAAGTCTAAATAGGTACTCCAATTGGTCTGTGTGGCATTAGCAAAACTACGGAGATAGGCTTCCAAGGTCTGATTAGTTCTCTCCGTGAGCCCATTGGTTTGTGGATGATATCCCGAGCTTAAAGCTCTATGAATGCCGAGATGACCACAAACCTTACCCCAAAAGGAAGAGAGAAACTGAGATCCTCGATCTGAGATGATCTTCTCAGGAAGACCATGTAAACGGTAGATTTCGTGAAGAAAAGCAGTGGCCATCTGGACTGCAGTGGGAATCTTTTTAAAAGGAATGAAATGGGCTAATTTCGTAAAACAGTCCACTACGACCATAATACAAGTATGTCCTGCAGAAGGGGGAAGGTCGACAATAAAGTCGGTAGCAATCGTGTGCCAGGGGTACGGTGGCAATTCAGTGGGAGAGAGCAGCCCTAAAGGATGTTGTCTGGGAACCTTGGATTGGGCACAGATGGGACAGGCCTGTACATACTTCCGAACCTCCTCAGCCCAGCCAGGCCACCAAAACTGTCGGGATAGTGACTCTTGTGTTGCACGAATCCCACGATGACCTCCAATAGGGGAATCATGAACACCATGCAGAATGCCATCGCGAATGTCCCCTTTAGGGATGTATAGTCTCTTCCGAAAGAACAAAAGGCCTTGATTTTCAGATATAGAGGGCCGTTGAAGCAAGACCAACCTCCAAGAATCAGACCGGGTGGCATCAGATATCGACTGTAAGAGTGGCGATACCGTAGACAGAAAACGATGAGAAGGGATCAGTGGTTGAATCTGGCTGGAGGTCTCTTCGTTCTTCTCTCTCTCCAAGGACCGAGACAAGGCATCTGCTCTTACATTCAAGGATCCGGAGATGTAGGTAATATGGAACACAAACGGAGAAAAGAAGAAGGCCCACCGAGCCTGTCTGGGTGTCCGACATTGTAAAGAGCGTAAATACTGTAGGTTTCGATGATCTGTACGGACCTCAACCGAAAAACGGGCTCCCAACAGATGGTGTCTCCATTCCTCGAAAGCTATCTTGATGGCCAATAGCTCCTTCTCAATAACTGCGTAGTTCCTCTCACTAGGATTCAGTTTGCGAGAGAAGTACGCTACGGGATGTTCGATTGACGTAGCAGAATCTTTTTGTAACAGGACAGCTCCAACAGCAAAGTCCGAAGCGTCTGCTTCAACGATGAAGGGCAATTCATCCTGTGGATGGCGTAAGATCGGGGCAGCCATAAAGGCTGATTTCAGAGCATTAAAGGCTTGCGAAGCAGAATCATCCCACAGAAAAGTTATCTTGCTGCTTGTCAATCTCGTAAGAGGTGCTGAGATTTCAGAGAAGCGTGGAATGAATTGCCTATAGAAATTGGCAAACCCTAAAAAGCGTTGCAGAGATCTTACGTCATGGGGTTGCTGCCATTCTTGAATTGCCTTTACCTTCTTGGAATCCATCTCAATGCCGGACTGACTTATTACAAACCCTAAGAATTCGATCCTGGGTTGATGGAAAGAACACTTTTCCGCCTTGACAAACAGATGATTATGAAGCAGCCGATCAAGAACCTCCCGTACATGACTTATGTGTTCCTCTTTAGATCGGGAAAAGATCAAGATGTCATCCAGATAGATCCAGACAGAGATTCCAATTATGTCCCCAAAGATATGATCCATGAGCCGTTGGAAAATCGCCGGGGCATTGCACAGACCAAAGGGCATAACCCTATATTCGAAATGCCCAAAAGGAGTCTTAAATGCTGTCTTCCATTCGTCTCCACACTTAATTCGGACCAGATGATATGCCCCTCGAAGATCTAGTTTAGTGAAAATCTGAGCCTGATGTAGGGTCTCTAGAATACTTCGAATCAGCGGTAGTGGGTACCGATCCTTGATGGTGATATCATTTAAGAGCCGATAATCCACACAGGGTCTTAAGGAACCTTCCTTCTTCTTTACGAAAAATAGAGGAAACCCAGCAGGGGACTTGGATGGTACAATGTACCCCTTACTCAAGCAGTCTGATAAATAATCCTGTAATACTCGTCTCTCCTCTCGAGACAATGCATACAGCTTGCCATGCGGAATCTCAGCTCCTGGAGATAGTTCTATGGCACAATCGAACGACCGATGAGGTG
The DNA here is from genome assembly GCF_040938575.1 of Ambystoma mexicanum. Taxonomy (NCBI): domain Eukaryota; kingdom Metazoa; phylum Chordata; class Amphibia; order Caudata; family Ambystomatidae; genus Ambystoma; species Ambystoma mexicanum. Next base: position 128,808,795 of record NC_090931.1, read on the forward strand.
GCAGAGGTATATTACTTGGTTCGGCAAACGCTTGTTCGAAGTCAGCATACTCAGGAGGAATCAGCAATGCAGAACAAAGGTGAGTCCCCTTGTCTCGGAGTTCCAGCTTAGTTGAAGAAGCCTGAGTCTGGACAGGCAAACTGCATCTCGAGGTACAAGAGGTAGAAGAGAAGGTCAGAGTATGAGTCCTCCAATTAACAACAGGATTATGATACTGGAGCCAAGGTAGCCCCAAGACCAACTTGTAGGTAGGTGACCTGATAACGTCAAAAGCAAGCCTCTCCACATGATCGGCGATCCTAAATCTTAGTCCGATAGTATGCAGACGAACTGGTCCAGAGGACAAAGGAGTACCATCAATAACCTCCACAGGAAGGACTGAATGTCTGGGTAAAAGAGGGATCTTATGAGTGCTAGCGAAATCCTCATCAATGTAATTGCCCGATGCTCCACTATCCAACAATCCAAACACTTCAAGCGTCCGGCCGGGCAGTTGAATCTGAATCTTCAAGGTCAATAAAACAGCTGGTTGCATGGGAAGAAGAATCGAGCAAAAGGCGGAAAGGTCTGAAAAAGGGGTGAGACCTGTCGTTGCCTCTCCTTCATACGACAGGTCCTCTAGTTTCCCGACTTCTTCTTCTGAGGCCGTAAAGGACACATTCCCAAAAAGTGTCCGGCGGCTCCACAATACAGACATAATCGTAATGTTCTTCTTCTCCTTCTTTCTTCCTCTGATAAAGGCCCTCTCACGGCACCCAACTGCATAGGTTCTGGTCCAGAGTCTGTTGAACCAAAAGCGCCGGCGGGAAGACTGGCCGTTCTGGGAGTGACTCTCTCTAGTCGACGTCTCTCGGTCTTTCGTTCAGTTAGTCTCTGGTCTATGCGAAGCACCTGGTTTATTAAGAGTTGGAGACTTTCAGGTTCTGGGATGTGAAGTAGTTCGTCCTTATATTCTTCCCTCAGCCCTCGGCGAAACAGGATCTTTTGCGTTACTTCGGGCCATTGCGAATCCGTAGCCAGCAGGCGAAAGCGACTAATATATGTTATTATGTCTGAGCTGCCCTGTTTGATGTCCATTAACTGATTCTGCGCAGCGGCAGCCAAGTTAGGTGTCTGAAAGACCTCCAGAAATGCCTTCTCGAAAGCAGCAAAGTCGTTAAGGATGGGACTGTTGGTGGCCACAAAAGGTGTTGCCCAGGCTAGGGCGTTTCCCGTTAAGTTTCCCAAGATATAACCGATCTTGGCCTTATCATTATTGAAATAGGTTGGCCTGAAAAGGAAATGGATACGGCAGTGGTTACAAAATTCTGCTACTCGACGCGGGTCTCCATCGAACCTGATTGGGGCAGTATGGGCCAATGAACCTTCGGCCTGTGGAGCACCTCCTGTCCCCTGAGTTACCATCTGTCGTAGAACTTGATTTTCTTGATGAAGAGCAGACATCTCTGCCCTGAGGGCTTGCAACTCACTTCGCAGGTCCTGTGTGTCCTCCATATCCAAATCGGAAGGAAGGCGTCTCAATCTGTTAAGATGGAAATCACGGGAATGCTGCGTACCTGTATTTCTGGATGATCTCGACGGGGCAGCCAGACTGACGGGAAGACTTGGTAACACAAGCAACCAGCCCTTCCTCCACCCTGAATGGGAACTGGGTGGAAGATGAACCGATTCCCAATGCCACAACCAGGTTGCAGAGATGGCAGTTCTGCACGGCGTTGACCGAAGAAGTGGTAGGAGGGAATCCTTGAGGTGAAGTTAGAGTCCCAAGGTGTGGAAGGCCACACTCACAGCTGGCAATGGATGATGAGAAGCAAAGTCCAAAGGTGTGGGAGGCCACACCCGTAACAGGCAATGGGTGCCGAGAAGCAAAGTCCAAGGTGTGGGAGGCCACACCCGTAGCAGGCAATGGGTGCTGAGAAGCAAAGTCCAAGGTGTGGGAGGCCACACCCGTAGCAGGCAATGGGTGCCGAGAAGCAAAGTCCAAGGTGTGGGAGGCCACACCCGTAGCAGGCAATGGGTGCTGAGGAGCAAAGTCCAAGGTGTGGGAGGCCACACCCGTAGCAGGCAATGGGTGCTGAGGAGCAAAGTCCAAGGTGTGGGAGGCCACACCCGTAGCAGGCAGGGGAAGCTGGGAGGATGAGAATCCAAAGAATGGCACAGGAGAACCCAGAATAGCCAGGCAAAAGATAGGGAGGAAGAGGGCTGAGAACCAGGGCTGAATAGGGAGGAACCCAGGAGGAGAGAAACTGGACCAGAGAGAGGGGCCAGGAGAACCCCGGCAGCAGGAGGGAGAGGACCGGCAGGGAAGGAGGTAAGGACTGAGAAGCAGGGAAAAAACAAGACTGGAGCTAACTGGTAGCGCGGGGAAAGGCGAGGACACGATCCGGAACAGAACGCGTTGAGACGCGATCTGTTCCCGACCGCGCCCTCCCCTTTATGGGCCGCCGGCGCCTGCGAGGCCTGGAGCGCAAGCCCGATGGTTGCCAGGCGCCGGCGGCCTCAGAATGAGGCTTGAGCAGCAAGCTGCTCCAGGCTTCGGCGGCCGCCCCCACGGCGCATGCGCGGGGCCGTAATTGCGGTCCCCGACGTAAGCGCCGTGGAGCTGCCGCCCCTGTCCCTGGAGCTCTCCCCCCTGCGCCTCCCCAAACGCGGAAGCGTGGGTAGAGGCGCCAGGGGGGGGGAGCGCGAACGGTGAACCCCGGTCTCCTGGTAAGCGTGACAATTTGCTACAGTCTCCCCCATCAAGGGGAAGAGTGAATTCTAATACAAAGCTTGGCTTTCAAGGGGGAGAATATATTATGATACAGATTCTCCCCATCAAGGGGGAGAGTTTATTCTGATACAGAGTCTCCCCCACCAAGGGGGAGAGTTTATTCTGATACTGAGTTTCCCCTTCAAGGAGGAGAGCTTATTCTGATACAGTGTCTCCCCATCAAATGAGAGGATTTATTCTTAAAGGGTACAGTTGATTCTGGTACAGAGTCTCCCCCTTCAAGTGGGAGAGTGTATTCTGATACAGAGTCTCCCCTTCAAGGGGGATAGCTTATTGTGATACAGTGTCTCCCCATCAAAGGAGAGGATGTATTCTGTGATGGAGTTTACCTTTCAAGGAGGATAGTTTATTCTGATATGCAGAATCTCATTCTTCAAGGGGGAGAGTTTATTCAGCTATAGAGTCTCCTCTACAAGGGGGAGCATGTATTCTGATACAGAGTTTCCCCCATCAAAGGGGGGAGTTTTTCCTGCTGCAGTGTCTCCCTTTCAATTAGGAGAGTTTATTCTGATATAGAGACTCCACGTGAAGGTGGAGAGTTTATTCTGCTACAGAGTTTCCCCTTCAAGGAGGAGAGTATATTCTAATTCAGTCACCCCTATCAAGGGGAGGTTTATTCTGAGACAGACTCTCTGCTTTATGGGGGAGAGTTTATTCTGATAGTGTCCCCTTAAAGGGGTAGAGGTGAGTTGATTCTGATACAGTCTCCTCCTTCAAGGGGGAAAGTTAATTCGGATACAGAGTCTCCCCCTTCAAGTGGGAGAGTTTATTCTAATACAGAGTCACCCCAATCAAGCGGGAAAGTTTTATTCTGATACATACTCTGCTCCATCAAGGGGGAGAGTTTATTCTGCTACAGTCTCCCCCATCAAGGGAAAGAGTGAATTATAATATGGAGCTTGGCCTTCAAGGGGGAGAATATATTCTGATACAGATTCTCCCCATCAAGGGAGAGAGTTTATTCTGCTACAGAGTCTCCACTTTAAGGGTCAAGTTGATTCTGGTACAGAGTCTCTCCTTTTAAGAGGGAGAGTTTATTTGATACAGAGTCTCCCCCACCAAGGGGAAGAGCTTATTCTGATACAGTGTCTCCCCATCAAAGGAGAGGATGTATTCCGTGACAGAGTTTACCTTTCAAGGAGGATAGTTTATTCTGATATGCAGAATCTCACTCTTCAATGGGGAGGGTTTATTCAGCTGTAGCGTCTCCTCTACAAGGGGGAGCATTTATTCTGATACAGAGTTTTCCCCATCAAAGGGGAGAGTTGTTCCTGCTATAGTGTCTCCCTTTCAATTAGGAGAGTTTATTCTGATATAGAGTCTTCACCTTCAAGGGGGAGAGTTTATTCTGCTACAGAGACACCCCTTGAAGGGGGAGAGTTTATTATGATACAGAATCTCCCCCATCAAGGGGGAGAGTTTATGCTGATACAGAGTCTCTCGCCATCAAGGTGAAGGCTCAACAATATTTCAAAACAGAGACTTCTCTCACCTGACTGTACTTTTTCAAAACCCTCCCTAGAAGAGTAGAGACTCGGTTTTGAAAAATGCCAGATGCAGGGTTCAAAATGAGAGGAAATTAATGTCTTGTCATGAGGAAGAAAGTTTTTCATAGGGAGAGATTCCGTTTTAGAATAAAGTCTCCCGGTGCAGACTTTGTTACGGGGAGGTGTTATATTTTGACACCAGCAGCCTATGCCAAAGTCAAACACTAAACAGTGCTTTAGAATTGGGCAAGAGGACTTCAGGACAGGAGATATATTTGCTACAATTATTTATCAATGAAGATTTCATTATCAGTAATAATATAGGCTGGCACTGATCTAGAGCTTTCGCCCACCCTATGCACTCTCGGTTTCTCTATTCTCTCTGGGGGTGGGGGCTGAGTTGTCAGGTGCAAGTTTGCCTGAGTCATTCCAGCCACTGCTGTCATCTGCCCAAATAGAGGGCACCAAAAGATCACTTGGGGGTAGGCAGCTGGGTTGCTTTTTGGTTTTTGCAAAAGGGTATTATTTTGTTGTACTAATAATATAAACTTTTTTTAAAGCTGGTCGATATTCATTTCTTTTGATCACTTCTAGTGTATATCTTAGTCAAAACAAGAATGTTACACTGAGCAAACAACATTATCACAATCTGGCTCAAAATACAATTTTTTTCCTGATGGAAGGTTATCATTCCAAGAAGAACAGCCTGGTACACTCCTAGTGTACCCTTTTGAAATATCCCTATGAGAAAGGGGACACATACCACCAGTGAGGGATCCAGCCTGCTTCGCATGACATCAAAGAGCATTTTGGGAACATAATAAAAACCAATGCTCTTTAGATTTGGCCAATATGCCTGTGCTAAAAGCATTGTATGCGTGACTCACTGAGTACATAATGCACACTGGGCTTGGTGCTCACTTTATTTTTCACATTCACCCCAACATTACATTCTTTGTAACCATGATCTATATATACTTATTCAGACACCCTCACTTTCTGGTTGTGATTGTAGAACTTCTGTGACACCAGTCAGCATATTGCAGGGGTTTGCAACCTTTGGCTCGTTGCATGCTTAATACTACAACACCCATCAACCATAGCCAGCACAGTCAATGATGATAGATCATGGGAGATGTAGTCCAAAACATCTGTAGAGCTACATGTTGCAGATCCTGTTCTATTGGGTCCCAAAGTGCGAAGGAGTGCCCTGAGATAAAGTTTCCTTTCCCCCCACAGAATAAGAATTGTTCTGGATCTCGGGGTAAACATGGATGTGCACATGCTCGCTCAGTTCCCAATGCACTGACATCCTTAGATAATTATATACACACATTTATATATTCAGTGAAAAACCTTTAGTTGAAGGGATGTTAAGGAGAACATTTTACGGAACAAAACCCTTAAAATGTGGCAGACAATTTAGGTACCCCTTGCTCGCAGAGTATGACCACAATGATGATATCAGAGATTACATCACTGGTGACACCACTAATAACGCCATGTATGGCATCACTGACAACTTCAATGATGACATCAGACATGAGATTACTCATTAGATGTGCCTTTTCGCAATTTACTCATAGACCAGACCGCATAACAACACCATCAGTAAACAACACGGTTGTATACAAATTGACCTTTTCACAATTGACCTCGGGAGAATTGACCTAATTTAGAAGGTCAATTAGGACATATATGCGGGGGAAACCCCCTGCAACCGCCCACCCAATCCAAAGTCAATCGTAAGAGGTCAATTTGGGTAATACCAACAACACAACTAATATCTTTCTTGTAGACCTTAATCTGGCCGGGATCCAAGCCACCAAGGAAATGGGAATGCGAGAGAGAGAGAGAGAGAGAGACTACTCCAATTGCTTGATACCATGAACATCAATCAACCCGAAACAGAACCAACCCTCAACAAAGCGGCACATGCAACCTGGTATTCACCACCTATCCTGCCATCATGTGCCTTGCTACCCTAATGGTGGACGTGACAAACACGCAGCAAAGCCCATCTTACTGCACCACACACCTCTCTCACATCGGGGTCTAAGCCCAATTGACTGTGACACCCCATTGCTTTTCAAGAACTTTCAAATGGATGCACTGGAAGGAAACCTCATCACCTTTGCCTCCGACCCTTGGAGAAGTTGAACATCCAGCTAAGCACACTAAGCCACAACCTAACTGAGACCACAACACACATGCACCACTGAAACTTCGACTCCAAACACACGACAGACATCCCCCTCATGCAGCCCATAGCATATCAAGATGTTATGAATTCAGGATAACTTCTCCAGCAGACCTGTACAACACTTTTGCAACTGTAAACCCAACAAGCACAAAGAAGATGTTCTCCACTCCTCCATTGTGACGGTCTTCATGTGTGAAGCACTCACACCACTGCTTCATGTTATCAACACATCCAACTCACAAGCCACCTCCCCAGATGCCCCGAAAACAGGACAGATCCTCCCCATGCTGAATAAATCCACAATTGGCCCAGATGAACTGGCCAACTATCGCCCCATCATGCTTTGACCCCTTCTTGGGAAAGTAATTGAGAAGACTGTCACCATACATTTACTTGAATGGATCACTCTGCGCAATCCACTGCAGGACTACCTACCCGGAGTCTGACCAGGATACAGCACAGACACTGCCACCATGTATGACACGCCACACATTGTGGACAAAGGGGATCGCTGCTTGCTCATCCTCCATAACCTCTTTGCCTCCTTTGATACCTTGGACCCTGAAGCCCTCCTTAACACCCTTACTATGTGCACAAGCTTCAATGGAACAGTCCTGCAGCGGTTGACCTCATAACTCTCCAACAGAGACCAACTCATCCATGTGGGCCCAAAAGGATCCCAGCACCACCCAATAACCTGAACAGTGCACAAGGCTTCAATTGGGCCTCTGCTGCCTTCAGCATCTAGTCGGAACCTGTAGGAAAACTCCCTAACGCCGCTGATATTGAAATACACAGATGTGTGGATGACACACACCTTTACCTAAGAATCAATTGCACAGAGAACATCCATCGACTCAGGCTGTGTCTGTCCCTCATCAAAGCCTGGGTGTCAAGCACCTCCCTGAAGCTGAACCCTACAAAGACTGAATTAATTATCCTATGAAATCTCACTGAGCATGCCCAAGTCCAAAATTGCCTCACTGACACGAACCTCAGCAAATGCATGCCTCAACTCACCCAATGCAAAATATCTCAGCTTCACTATGAACTCTGACCTGTCATTCAAAACACACAAGCAGCATGGTACCAGCTTGTGTTCTTCCGCAAAGGAAAGCCTTTTCGCCCAGAGTTTCAGAACAGTTGTTCAAGACCTGGTCCCCTCTTGTCTGACCACCTGCAACGCCCTACTGGCCAGAGTCCCGGATGCCATCGTTAGCGCCTCTGACGAGAGTAAGAATTGGCCAATATCACTCCCATTATCAAGGCTCTGCACTGGCTACCCCTTCAAGCAGTGATCATGGTCAAGGCTGCCTACATCACCTACAAAGTAGTCACAACCAAAACACCACTCTAATTGGTCGAGAAACCCACCATCTCTGGAGGCCAGCACGCTTGGGTGTGTCCACTTTGCACAGCACTCTGCTGGGTCCCAGCGAGGTTTGCACCTTATAAATCGCATGCATACATTCACACATGCATACTTGCTTCATTAATGCAACAGGCCACTAGAGCGCGGTCTTTTTATTGCTTTATTATAAATCTCTCTTTTCAGACAGCAGTCCCAAATAAGAATTGCCTTTGTAATTGTTTTACAATGGGAACAAAATAGAAAATGTAATTTCCGGAGGCAGTAGGGTGTGGCTATTTTGGTCACATGTTTTTTCAATGGATTCATTAGATTGTTATGGGCTTGTATAGGACGCAGTATTTTACCAACATGGTCCTGTTGTGGAGCATGCGCGGTGCCGGAGAGAGATGAAAGGGATGGCTTTGGAAAGAGAAATGAAGGAATGGGATGGTCACATCTCAGGACCTTTAGGCTGACTGGCAGGGCAGGCATGTTTAAAGCCTGAGCAGGTTGGGGCCCACATTGAGGGGCCCTGCGAACGCAGGGTTCGATCACCAAAATGTTTGTATGTGTTGGTGGATGAACAGCAACTTTGGGGGGGGGGCTGACATTAGGGGTCCAATCGACAGGTAGTGGGGAAAACCTCGGGTAGGAAGCCATCGTCCTGGGCATCACATCATAGGCTCTGTGGCCCAGGTATAGAATTCTGAAGTCTTATATGAGGCCAAAAAGTAATCTAACCTCCCAGTTTATAGCATGACCCAGGGGTGTGATTGGAGTAGGGTGTGGTTTGTAGTCTGAGCAGATGAGCTTAGATGCTTGCCTTGGAATAGTACGTGTTCACAGAGCAAGGAAGTAGGGCTCTGCATACGTGTGGAATGTTCCCAGAGGAGGACAGTGCATAGTAATGCATCTCTTGCAATGCGTAGTCATAGAGGAAGGACTATCTTTCCCCGTGCATACATAGAACTGATAGCTATTCTTTTGAATAATAGTAAACCCCATTGGTTAGGAATCAGGAGACAATTTCGTTCAATATATCTACACTATATGAATGGCCTACACGAAGCGAAGAGCGCCTTCCTTGGGGGCACGTAGGAAAGCGGTTGAGAAATTCTACAATTGGCTCGTAGTTTGTCTCTTTGGTTTAATGCACGTGCAAATAACATCCAGGTGATACGGGCAAACGTCCTAGGTAGATGAAATGAGTACCAGCGAGCATGTTAATATCTGCAACTGTAATCAATGGTGCGGACTTTGTTCGATAATTGAAGGATTGCATTTTGGTTACCAGGTATCACAAAAATACCAAAAGGCGCAACCGTGGGATATGAATTGAGCATTCTAAATGTTTGGCACATTTATGAATTTAAACTTGCAAGTTTCTGGCAGATCCCCTGGATCACTGTATTCCTTTAAAACCAAATCAACAGTGCACGTGTTGCGTTCCTCATGAAGCGACAGGTAGCTTTGTGGGAAAAACGCTGATTCAAACTTGTAATCTTGATTGTTCGCAGAAAAGGCGGTTTTGTAGAAAATAATGTTGCTTTTTGTACCCTTGATTGTTGGTGGAATATCTGCAGGCTGAAAGAGAAGAAGGACATAGAGAGGCGAGGGTTAATCCATGTGCATTGTATTCTTGTGCTCTAGCACCTTGAAGCATCTTCTTTGTGCTAGATGGGATTACCAATAATTATCACAGACCAAGTAATCAGACAGACCAAAGGAAGTTGGTAAAATACTGCTTTAATCTCAATGAAAGAAAGCGGGGAAATTCCGCTATCAAAGTAGATGCTCGATATTCACACCAAAGTTTGCTTGCACACAGTTTATGTACTTTTACATATGTCATTCAAGACGTCATCCTACGTCGCATTTTATAACAACCTAACGCCGGGAGGGATTGGATTAGGTGAACATACCTACTTATAGAATATTATAAGTGTTAATATATCATTGGCTGCCCCTTGTCTGTAGGACACGCCCTGAGCTACTTCTATGTATCCTTACCTAAAATGCCTTACTTTTTCTACTGTATATGGTCTTTCTTAGCTGGCTCTTGCTATCCCTACTCATAATACCTTACTTTTTCTTCTATATATTTTCTCTCTTAGCTGGCTCTTGCTATCCCTACCTATAAAGCCTTACCTTTGCTTAAATGTATATATTTTCTCTGTTAGCTGGCCCTTGCTATACCCACCTATATTGTCTCCTTTTTTCTTCTGTATATGTTCTCTCTTAGCTGGCTCTTGCTATCCCTACGTATAATGTCTTACTGTTTCTTCTGTATATTTCTCTCTTAGCTGGCTCTTGCTATCTCTACGTATAATGCCTTACTTTTTATTCTATATATGTTCTCTTTTAGCTGGCTCTTACTATCCCTACCTATAAGGCCTTACTTTCTCTTCGGTATATGTTCTCTCTTAGCTGGCCCTTGCTATACCCAGCTATATTGTCTCACTTTTTTTTGCATATGTTCTCTCTTAGCTGGCCCTTGATATACCCACCTCTAATAACCTATTTTTCTTCTATATATGTTCTCTCTTAGCTGGCTCTTGCTATCCCTACCTATAAGCCCTTACTTTTTCTTCTACGTATTTTCTCGCTTACTAGGCTCTTGCTGTCTAACTATAATATATCGGTTTCTCTTCTGTGTATTTTGTCTCTCTCTTAGCTGATTCTTGCTCTGCCGACCTATAATGTCTTATGTTTTCTTCTATATATGTTCCCTCTAAGCTAGCTCTCTCTGTCCCCACCTATAATGTCTCAGTACGCTTTCTTCTGTACACGTTGTCACTCTTGCTATGCAAACCTATATGTCTCTGTTTCTCGTCTGTATATTTATATCTTTCTGCTGACGCACCCTGTAGATAGCTGGCACCATATTTCATGGTTCTAATCCTGGATTCACCATAGTTCATCTTTACTTGGCATTCATAGAATGCCGTTCTTGGAATGTCCAACTAGGCTGTCTCCTCTAGGAACACTGACTCGTGCTTTCATAGAGTCCCCTGCACCACACTGGGTAGAGACAGGGATTCCTCTCCCAGGAAACAGTTCACCAGGGTTCTCCTGAAGGTTATCAGCTCAACAAGCTTTGCTTTGTGAAGTGGACACATTTCAACTTCCAATAAACACTTAGTTTCTGGTTCATCAGTCTCCGCCTTTCTCGTCACTGCCCATGCTGAGCTGTTCACTTTTCTTCTCTTGAGGCCTTTCCGTGCCACGCACTTTGCCTGATAGCTCAGAGAACCACTGCTCCCAATAGACACCACTTTGTTTTGGTATCCCTCAGCCTCTTTCCCTGGACCGCTTGTGCCAAGCTTTTGACTTTGATTTTTCTTGGGGGCTTTGAGTGCCACAGGATATTCCTGGTGAGCCAGAACTGTTCTAATAAACACATTCTTAGTGCACCTTTTGCTGTTTATTCTCTTTGTCTCTTGTTTTCCATTGAGGAGTGATGTACTGCAACGCCCAGCACAGCATTCTTAGTCAATCAATCTCTTAGCACACCTGACACTTTCCTCTTTCTCTGGGCTTCTTCTGCTCCATTCAGAGCGTCTGGCTTACAGCTCCCAACCATAGACTACATCAGTCCTGCTCTTAGCCCTCTGAGCACTTTCCTCTCTCTGTCTGTGCTTCTTGTTTTTAGTGTTTTTGCAGGGTATAGCAGGTGCTTAGGGTGCTTTATCCCTTTGCCTTGAGGGCTGTGTGCCACTATTTGGCTCTTGACAATGGTCAGTTTCCTGGGATGTGAGGTACTCCTACTGAAGCATTCTTCCTTCAGACCAGGGTTGTCCAAGTCTGGGCCTCTAGGCCAGGAATCCTGATTGGTTTTGAGGATATCCCTAATTAATATTCACGAGGGAAACTGTGCATACATTTAGAATCATGGTATGCAAATATATATGATGAATATTAATGAGGGGGTATCCTAAAAACCCAGCATGGATCCAGCCCTCGAGGCCTGGAGTTCGACAACCCTGCTTTAGACAGTGGTTGTTATAACTACCCCATGTATCTTGGGGTGCAGATGTACTGGAAGGTAGTCAGGTGATGTTTTGGCTCACGTTGAAGGGTATGTTGGCTCGGATGATAGCTTGTGTGCATGGGGTCTCCTCTTCCTGGTGTAGTCGTATCTCTCTCTCCTGCTAGTGCCTTCTATGTGTGTTCCTTCTGATGTTTCCTCAAGGAGTTCTATTCTTCCTATCTCCCTTGAATGCTGTTCGGGATCCCTGCCTGCATGGATGAGGTCATGAGGGTTCTTGGCTTGAGTGCTGTGTGAGTGAGCGGCTGACTGTTCCATGTCTCACAATTGGTGAAAGGCTAGCTTAGAGAGAGGCTGTGCAGGTGAACGCCCCTTGACCCCTACCTGTCTACTGAGGCCTAACCTCTGCCATGTTACTATCATAAAACGTTCCTTTTATAGTGGTCTATTCTGGAGTTCATTGCCCTTGGATGGCCATAACAGTAGACACAAAAAACAGCTTTAATGGACTAGGTACAGTGCAGCCTGCAGAGAGAAAAGTGTGGCTCTGTTAGCAGCAGAAATAACGTTGCTCCTACCGTAAAACGAAGAAGCCCATTCACTTCCTTGCTGATCATCATGTAACTCGTCCCATTAATGTTCACATTGAACGATACAGACACTCCTTCATGACGAGCTGTGTTCTGATAGGCCGTGACATTGAACGCCACCTGCTCTGTTGAAGAAAGCGCACAGGTTGCAGCCCATCAGTTATGTCCAAGAGCACTGTCATGCACACGTTTGTATATAGGTGCATACATTTTGTTTAGGCGTATATATGTTGCGTCCTCTTATTAAGAATATAGAGAGTCTTCTTCTGTGACTAAGCCTTTCTCTCTTGCAAAGGAGGAATGAAATGACAGGGAGGCAGGGAAAGAACCCCCCTCTATTGGGCAGCAATCTAGCAACATACATGGGCTTGTCCCACCCATTCTTCAAAGACCTAAGGGGAGTGGTTTGGCATGTGGAGATGCCCCCATTTCTGGGAAAATGTTGTAACTATGGCGGGCTGCGTAGGTTCTCTCCATCTTTCTCTTTAGACTTTAGCCGTTCCCTAGGTTGACATTCTCTTTGGCATTTGCTTTTGAGTTTCTAGTGCCATGTTCTTTGGTTAAGCTGTGTGAACTGTTTCTTTCAAAGCCTGGTTAAACAGCCCTTTAAATCTCTTATACAAGAAACCTTTTTTTGTACAGTAGCATAACTCATCACAAGTTTGCCGGTACACAGTAAAATTGCCGGTAAAAACGTTTACCAGCACTTTTACTGGACCGGCCAACTACAACTTTCCTGGTGGAGGTGAAGGATTTAGTTCCAGCTAAGAGCTGGAGATAAATGGTATACAGTGTTATATCGAATATTGTACATCGAATCCCACATATACCTAAACGTATATCTTTAAAACCTTAATAGCGAATATATTTAGGGTGGGGTAAAGGGTTACTTTTTTGGGAAACGGTCGGGATTGATTTTTAGGGGTCGGAGACATGGGTTTGGGGGGACCCCCAATTAAAACAAATAAAATGCATTCAATATTGACGTTTTCGAGATATATGTTTCGCTATATGGGCATTCGGTATACAATATCTTGGTATAAATACACGTAACCGAGGTAAATCTGACCTCCACCAGCAAAAAACTGCCTGCATTACCAGCACAGCAGTACTGTTGCCAGTAATGGCGGCAAACTCCCCACCCCCCATGGAGTCCTAATGGACTACATGGAATGGGGATTTTCCCACCCTTGCGGCACTTGTAATCTGCCAGTAATTCCGGCAGATGAAGTGCCGGTAACAGCAATTCTGTTTGCTGGTATCCTGGCAGAATACTAGCAAACTTGTAATGCGGCCCATGGGCTCATTGTGAGTTTGGTGGTAAGTTAGTAATTGCACTAACTGTGAGAAGCAAGTGAATAGACATTGGGCCTCATTACAAGTTCGGCGGCAGCCATGCCTCATTAAATGCACAGCTACCACCAAACTCGTTACCGGCACCCGCGAATGGGCCATAACCGGCCCCTTACGAGTTGAAGAGGCCGGTAATGGCCCATTCGCGGGTGCCGGTGTGGGCGGGCTCCCGTTCCGCATTCCGCCCCAAAGGGCAGAATGGGGGTGGGGAGCATGGTTGCACCGGCATCGTTACAAACGGTGCTGGTGCAATCACGAGTACTGACCAGGCGTGCAGAGCGGCACCCGCAAGCAGAACTCATAATGTGGCAGCATGGTAACAACGGCGCAGGTAGCACTACCAGCGCCGTTGTTGCCTTAATGCCACATTCGTAATGAGGCCCATTGGGTAGAGCCGGACTGTTGGGTGGGGTGAGACATTCTCTGCAGCCTCAAGTGGGGCAGCTCCCACAGAAGTAATGCACATGCTCACTGTGAGTGGTGGTGTGCGGATCTGTCTCCCTGTATGTGGACTGGTCCCTTTGATTAAGCGAACATCCAGACGATGTGATTATTATATTGGGGACTATAAATCCTAGGATCAGCACCGACTGGTGTGAAGATGCAGATGTGGAATGGAAAGCCGATGCCTGGAATAGCCACAGTTCCACTGGTCTAGAAGGAAAGGGAATTAACATAGGAATAACATTATTGAGCATTTAAACGGAAATGAGCTGAGATTTTTAAATGGTTGATATGCCGAAGTTCATTTTGGGATCACAATAGGCGTATATTAAGGAGCAATCCTTCTGAGTTAGGCAGTGTGCTGTTATATGCACTAAAGTGCAATTTAAATGATGTCCCTCCTTTAAAATGTGACAATGCCCAAAGGTTCAGCTTTTCTCTTTTTTGAGAGTTGGCTACATGTGCATTATTGTGCTGAGTCACGATTTGATCTTCACCTTAATCAATGCACTGATGATGTTGATGTCTTGAAGCAAAAACTAAAAGAGAATTTAATGCCTCTCCATCTTTGCAACAGATGACAAAGTCTTCCTGAGACTACAATATGTGGTAAGTTGCAATGGTGGGTTGTGGGCTTATAGGAAAGGCTGACACCTGTGCTCAATTGGTTCTCTTGGGTGCCTATTTTTTCCTGCTGCCTGTTTACAGGGTTTCAAAGGCACAAGCTCGCAGATTCCCATACGTAGAGGTTAGAAGGATGGCTGAAACCCTGTGTGTATCGGCGCTGGATTCGTGAATGATATTCACATCTGGTTGGTTCCAATAAATCAATGGTCAGAATCACGGTTATATATTAAGTATTGATTTAAACAAAGATCATATGAGGAAAGCCAACACGTGTTTAGACGATAGGTCTTTATCAAGGCAGATTATATGGGTGGGTGATGTCCTTATTTGGAGGTTCTGGTTAGCAACTGTGTGGCAGAAGTGCTGCAGGAACAAGATGTGCGTTCACTGTGACCTTTCGATGTGGCAAGGAGCTTACTCACATTTGTTTTAACGTGGGGCGAGCTGGCATTACAGTTCAGGATACATGTGAGGAAGGCTAGTTGGTGAAGCTCTTGACACTGCACAAGAGGGTGGCAAAGACGCCTAGTGGAGGACACTTTATCCTGGCCCTTAACTACAGGACAGGGAAAGGATTGCCAGCTCTCCATGGTGAAGTAAAGGATGTAGAAAGTGAAGGAGCTGCTTGCAAGAAGATAGGCAAGAGGATTCAGGCAAAAGAGGCCTTCAATCAGTGTTCCGTTGATCACGTGGTCACGATAGAAGTGGGGCATTGATTTCAATGGCGCAGGTAAAGGCTTGCCAGTTATCCTCAAGCATGTTATCAGCTGCTCCTGATATTCCCAGGTGGTCTCCCATCCAGGTACTAACCAGGCTCCACACTGCTTAGCTTCCGAGATCGGGCGCATTCAAGCATGTTATAGCTATGAATTATTAAGCGTAAAATAATGAGCACAGTGTGGGAGAAAGACGAGTTTGCAATGGAAAATGACGATAAGAGGAAGGTGATGAGACGTAGTGAGATAAAATCAGGAGCTCTATTTAAGGAAAGGTTACCAGGAAAATTCAGAGAGCAAGAATGTGGACGAGCACTGCGCCAATGTGTAAAACGTAGTGTCTCAGGGCAATGCATGCTGCAGAATGCCACCTATTCAGGGGGCTGCAGAGAAAAGCTCACAGAACCCGCAGTGATTTGGCTACTCACAAGCAGCATGCTAGCAATACTGGAGGGGTGCATGGCAAAAATGGCAAATGGAAATGCAGGCCCCTCCTCATGGTCAGTATCTGGTGGTTGAAAATGGGGAGCAAATGAATAGTTATGCAAGTGGCCTCTGCAGGGGACGGCGGTAAGGGAGAACTGGTCCAGTCAACGGGGAAATGTCAGAAGGTGTGCTAGGCAATTCAAAGGCTTAGACAGGTTGTGAAATCTGTTGCAATGTTAGTGAAAAATGTGCTACTACTTCAGCACATTTGAGTGCCCTTGTTCTATGCATGATATTTTATTTGTAGCGCGCTCATAGACATGAGTTAGAGCATGCATTGAAAGAGTAGAATGGTGGTTGAGACTGTATATGGGGCGCAGATAGTGTGGTTGGAAGGCTTCCTTCATCAATATTTGTGAGTTGGTCCCACACTCTGTCACTTAGCATTGGGCAGGTATAGAAGATGTTGTATCACATAGCGCTTCCCAGAGAAAGAAGACAAGAAAATCGGATAAGCCTTGGCACGGTTCTGCAACCTTTGGCTCTCCAGATATTTCAGACTATATCTTCCACCAGCCCTAGCCACTAAAGTTAATGAACGGGGATCATGGGAGTTGTAGTTCGAAACGTCTGGGGAGCCGCAGATTGGAGAACCCGGGGTTATGGTCTCTTCCTTGTCATGATCTTATTTTACATGCTGACACAGGCTTCCTGCTCCAAGCAAAAATCTTAAAATTAAAAAGGAAGTGGTCTGTGGCTATTGTAATGGCACGTTAAGGCAAGAAATGTCTCCCTAGAATAAAGACACGAGTTTGGTGGTATCTCACCGGCAAATCCACTGAGATACCACCAAACTGTAATACTGTTACCGTCACTTGGTCCGGCAGTATTACCTCCAGATTACAAGTGTTGGTGGTGTTAGTACCCATTTATTTGGAGTCCGTAGGACTCCATAGGGCATTACAATGGAATTACCACAGCGATAATTCCATCAGAGGTATTCCACTGAAATCGGGTGGAAAGTTGGCAGATTTACTTCCAGCTCATATCTGGAGGTGAATCCTCCAACATTCCGCCCAACTCACATTTAGGCGGTGCAGTAATGCGGTGGTATACGGTAATACCGCTGCATTTAACCCATCCCGCCCAACTCGTAATGAGGCCACTTTCCATTGTTATATGTTATACAAAGAAAAGAGTCACTAAGAAAGTTTAAAGACGCACTATTTAAACAGTAGGGAGGTCATTTTCATAAAAGAGCAAATTGCATGCAGGGGACCGCCAACGTTAGCACGTATGTGGTATTGGTTACCTGTATTCCATTTTAAACATTTTCAAGGCGGAGTTGAATTTCAAAGAGCAAAACAAGTTGAAATCACCTTTGATCTTCACTTTTATGATCTATTTTACATAAACAATAAAATGATGCTTTGCACAAAGCATTTAATAGATTCCTAAGGAATCCAAAGACTATTTAGCGGTGCAAATGTGCCACGGATTCCATAGACATCCATTAGTTTTACACCTGCATTAAAATCTCTTGCAGGCATAACACCAGGCGCTCTACAGGGGGGAGGAAGGCAACGCGCAGGCGCAAACTCTGCTGTGTGCTCATCCAATTCTATGTGATTAAATCGAAAAGAAATGTTCGAATACGATTTCATCACATTCGATTTTTCTCCAATTCTATTTGGCCGCAGATATATGCGATGATTACCCACCTCCCCACATATATTTGCAGCCACATTTTTTAAGACCAATTCGATCAATTGCAATTGGACCATTTCCTCTGCGCTGTAATCTTCCTATCCTGTTCATGCCCCACCCTGGAAAAGCACGAATATTTTTATGAACTAAATTGGACGTTTTAGAAGGAAGTGCTTATAATGAACAAAGGAAATATAATGAAGTGGAAACAACATGAGAACATAGCAGAGATATTGTGTCATCTTCATACCTTGGACAAAGTCCTTCTTATTCATGCATCGAAAGGTGGCTTTTGAATCTAGTTCCGATGTGCCTGGATGGGCCACAAGAATGCTTCCATAGATGTCCACCATGGCTACCTGGTTGGTTGAGTTTGGAATCCATGTAAAAGAAATCTCCTCTTGACAAATGAACCAGAATAAAACAGTATTTCATTAAATAACATGAACAGTCTAATACAACTAATCAAATTAAAGCGATTTGTGCCAAAGTCAGGTGTGTGTTTACTTGATCCCTCCATGCTCTTTCTCATACTATACAACATTTTTGAATATTTCTTAAACATTTATGACAACAAATAGCAATTGGGTTCCAATACACCTTGGAATGCAGTCTAAAACTCTGTGTCATACTTCCCTCTAAACATTCTGGGACCGATTCATGGAATTTTTTGCATGCTTTAAAGTGACTTTGCACTGCTGAAAAGTGACTTTGCACTGCCGACACAAACCCTGACTCATTGAACTGTGCAAAGTTTATTTTACCAAGACTCAAATTTAAATTCAAAAGCAAGATTGCTCAATCTCTTACCACAAAATAAAAAAAAATAAAAGTTAAAGACCTTTGCCTATCAAACTGATACATTCTAATACATTGCAAGATGCTGATTGTAAACTACTACGCCTCCTGTACACCCTTAATGTTCTAATCAAAGATGGCGCCACGTTATGCTGGGAAAAACTAATGATGTCATAGATGTATATGGACGCAATATAAAATAAACAAACATCCAAGATGGCGTCCTAAATGCGCTACTTGACACGCAGTCCAGGAACGGAAGAAGTGAAAAGATGTAAACAATAATACTATAATGAAAAAGTAGGCTCTGATTTTACACGGACCGTGTTTATAGAACCATTTCATAAAATGGATGAAATGAGGAAACGCAACTGAGGCCCACGATTCATGATTCTCCTTTAGATAATGAGCATAGTTTTTTAAATAAATAGCAAAATATGGGAACGCTGCAATACAGCGAGTGGAAGAAAGCTCTTGAAAATGTGGAGACTGTGACAACAGAGGTGACTAATAAGGTAGACAAGCTATCTATATGTGACACATAGATGATCTCAGAACTGTCTGTATATGTTTACGTGAGAGTGGTAAATAGACATTGGCCCTCATTCCGAGGTTGGTGCTAGTCATGGCGCGACTAGCACCAATACCGGTACCACCACCGACGTGGCGGTATGGGGATTTACCGGTCCATTCCGCCCTTTGCGGGACCGGTAAGTCCCCATTTGAAATGCCATTCCCCATTCCCATTTGAGCCCCCAAAGGGCTCAATGGGAAGGTGGCAAAAACGTGGTACCGTTATTGACCTCGGTATCCCATTGCGGCTCCTGTCCTTAACGCCTGGTAAAACGAGGCGTTAAGGAAGGACCCGCAAAGGGACCACAGAATAGGGTGCAAAGGGATTACCGGCACCGGTGTCATTACCGGTGCCCGGTATCCCTTTGTGCCCGGGTCGTAATGACCCCCATTATATCTAACATTCCCTCTGGGGTGTGTTTTTACCAGGAAGCTCGCAATGCTGGATTTCTACAAATTCCTGTATCCCAATTGTGTTTAACACACATGACAGACACCTTTGACCTTAAAAGTATTTTGATGAGTTTAACAGAAATGAGGCATTCAAAATAAAATATTCAACATTCAAGATTTCTATATCAAAAACAAAAAATAGCTGTACATTTTTTATGACTTATAAATGAGTCCCTTAAAGAAACACTGAAGGAGATGCAACAGTGAAACACGTCTTCATTAAATAATAACAGATGGATCCTGAAGAAGGCGGATGAAGTTATATGACGCCGAAACATTATTGAACAATGTGAGTTCACCAATTCATAGTGGACCAGATATTTAACTCAATTAATATATCATTCTAACCCAAAATGTATTAAACCTATTTGGGCCTCAGTGATCGAGAGAAGATTAAGGAGTTCTATTTTTTTGCAAAGTTGATTATTTACAAAGCCCTTTGTGGAAATGTATATGGCACTTGATTTTAGCAAAAGAAAAAGATTTGAATGTGTCTTTTATTCAACTGATTTGATTGTCAGAACATGATGTTGGGATAACACTTGATCATTGTTGTCTGTCCTCATCCTCCTTGACTTCTCCTCTGCCTTTGACAAAGTCAATCACGCCACCCTGATAAACCATCTCATTATGAACCTTGGAATCACTGCTCAGTCTCTGGCGTGGCTGACTTCCTTCCTCTTGGACCGGCCATCCCATTTCCAACTTAGGTCCTTTCTCTCCCCCACCTCTCTTTCCACATGTGGTGTTCCCCAGGGCTCGATCCTCTCAGCCTGTCTCTTCAATGTCTATCTGGCCCCGCCGGCCCACCTGATTTCTACTTTTCCTCTAACTTTCAATGTTATGCGTATGACACACAGCTCTCTTTCAGGCTACCGTCAGCCTCCTCTCCCTCCTCGCTCATTCCTGACTGTCTATCCGCTATTCAGGGGTGGGGCACCTTCAACGTTCCGTTCTCGGACTCAATGGTAGTAAAACAGAGATTCTTCCCATTGGGACCCCTGCTCCAGCTTTTCCTCTCCCCCTCTGGCTGCCCTTCTTGGGCCCCCTCCCCTCACCCTCCTGTGAGGCAAAAAACCTTGGTGTCATCTAACTCCACTCTCTCCTTCTCTCCACACATCACAGACCTTGCCAAGAAGGCCCATTTCCAGGTGCACCTCCTCAGAGGTATCTTACCTTTTCCCACCTTCCCCCAGGCGCTCACTTTCTTCAGAGCACTGGTTCTCTCCAGGCCGGAATACTGCAACATCCTCTTTCTCAATCTTCCTAACTCCACGCTTCTCCCTCTTCAACTAATCCAGAGCAGAACTGCAAGACTTATCCTTGGCCTCAAGCCCAGGGACCATATCTCTCAAGCTCTGAAATCTCTCCACTGGCTCCCTGTGGCCCTTAGGATCAATTTCAAGACCCTATGCATCATTCACAAAGCTTTCTGGGGCTATGGTCCTCTCGACATCCAACACTCTCTTCCTAAATGTCTTCCTTCTTGAGCCCTCTGCTCAGCTACCTCAAACTCTCTGCGGGTCAGACGCTCCTCCAAACAGAGAGTCGGGGGTAGATCTCTCTCCTCTGCAGGTGCCACCCTCTGGAATGGCCTGCATGCCCCTCTCAACTTGAGCCGAACCACCTGAAGTTCCAGAAGCTGCTCAAGACCTTCCTTTTCTCTTCTTCCTTCTCTCGCCCTCTCCTCTGCTAATCTACCTGTATGCTCGTCTAAATTGGTGGCCTGTCTGCCCTCAGAGTCACACAGGGTACCACTCCCCCCCTTGACCAGTCACCCTACACTGCCTTCTGGTCTACCCTGCTCTTTCGGTCTGGGACTGCACCCATGGTCCTTTGCCGTCCTTGCACTTACTCAGAGCCTTGCTGTCCTCACTGCACTTCTCCTCGTATCCCCTCCATGCACTTCTCCCCACACCCTATCCCCTGCACTTCTCATTGCACTTGCACAATCTGAATGTCACAAGGCCTAGTAAAACCGTTTGTCTTGTTATCCATTTGTGTCCCCTGCTTGTCTTGTGGTGCCTAGAAACACTTGTGTAAAGGCACGTTATAAATACCAAATCATATCATAACACATAGTTGTTTTAAAAAATGTAGCATGCGCTCCTCTCCAGAAAGAACATTGCATGATAGCCTGTACTGAGATGAGAGTTTGCAGCACACGCTTTTTGCTCACTGTACCTTTCACAGATGGGAAATATCCATTTGCATTTCAGTCTTTGTCCCGCCCACATGGGCAGTCCAGCACCGAAATGCTATGGCAATTCCTCTCTGAACAAGAGTACCAAAAGCAACCCCATACACGTGTTTCAGCCTTGTTGGGCCTCATCAGGGAGGTGAAGCTGTGCCTCTCTGAGCACAGTGAGCAGGGAGTCCACGTCTGGTTGCCCCCAGGTAACTCAGGGTGACCAACCTCAAGTTCCTTGCAAATATTTTAAAAAAGGTACCAGGCGCTCCTCTCCAGAAAGAACATTGCATGATAGCCTGTTCTGAGATGAGAGTTTGCAGCACACGCTTTTTGCTCACTGTACCTTTCACAGATGGGAAATATCCATTTGCATATCAGTCTTTGTCCCGCCCACATGGTCAGTCCAGCACTGAAATGCTATGGCAATTCCACTCTGAACAAGAGTACCACCAGCAACCCATACATGTGTTCAAGCCTTGTTGGGCCTCATCAGTGAGGTGAAGCTGTGCCTCTCTGAGCGCACTGAGCAGGGAGTCCACGTCTGGTTGCCGCCAGGTAACTCAGGGTGACCAACCCCAAGTTCCTTGCAAATATTTTAAAAAAGGAAGCAGGCGCTCCTCTCCAGAAAGAACATGGCATGATAACCTGTTCTGAGATGAGAGTTTGCAGCACACACTTTTTGCTCACTGTACCTTTCACAGATGGGAAATTCCCATTTGCATATCAGTCTTTGTCCCGCCCACATGGTCAGTCCAGCACCGAAATGCTATGGCAATTCCTCTCTGAACAAGAGCATCACCAGCAACCCCATACACGTGTTTCAGCCTTGTTGGGCCTCATCAGGGAGGTGAAGCTGTGCCTCTCTGAGCACAGTGAGCAGGGAGTCCACGTCTGGTTGCCCCCAGGTAACTCAGGGTGACCAACCCCAAGTTCCTTGCAAATATTTTAAAAAAGGTACCAGGCGCTCCTCTCCAGAAAGAACATTGCATGATAGCCTGTTCTGGGATGAGAGTTTGCAGCACACGCTTTTTGCTCACTGTACCTTTCACAGATGGGAAATATCCATTTGCATATCAGTCTTTGTCCCGCCCACATGGGCAGTCCAGCACTGAAATGCTATGGCAATTCCACTCTGAACAAGAGTACCACCAGCAACCCCATACATGTGTTCAAGCCTTGTTGGGCCTCATCAGTGAGGTGAAGCTGTGCCTCTCTGAGCGCACTGAGCAGGGAGTCCACGTCTGGTTGCCGCCAGGTAACTCAGGGTGACCAACCCCAAGTTCCTTGCAAATATTTTTAAAAAGGAAGCAGGCGCTCCTCTCCAGAAAGAACATGGCATGATAACCTGTTCTGAGATGAGAGTTTGCAGCACACGCTTTTTGCTCACTGTACCTTTCACAGATGGGAAATTCCCATTTGCATATCAGTCTTTGTCCCGCCCACATGGTCAGTCCAGCACCAAAATGCTATGGCAATTCCTCTCTGAACAAGAGTATCACCAGCAACCCCATACACGTGTTTCAGCCTTGTTGGGCCTCATCAGTGAGGTGAAGCTGTGCCTCTCTGAGCACAGTGCGCAGGGAGTCCACGTCTGGTTGCCCCGAGGTAACTTAGGGTGACCAACCCCAAGTTCCTTGCAAATATGTCAAAAAAGGTAGCAGGCCCTCCTCTCCAGAAAGAACATGGCATGATAACCACCCATGTGGGCGGGACAAAGACTGATATGCAAATGGGAATTTCCCATCTGTGTAGGTACAGTGAGCAAAAAGCGTGTGCTGCAAACTCTCATCTCAGAACAGGTTATCATGCCATCGTCTTTCTGGAGAGGAGCGCCTGCTACTTTTTTTGACATATCATATAGTTGTCTAGTTTTTGCATTAGCACAATTGCACATTGTACTTTGTCAATTGTTTTTGAATACTTTTTTTTAAAACTATTCTTTTTGCCTTATGAAATGATAACGGATTTCTGGGTTTGTTTTATTAATGTGAATAAATGGACCAAATATGTGGAAAATGTCAGGCATGCTAATTTGTTGATAGTCTATATTCCTGCGTTCCCAGCCTGACAAAGGGACATGGTTAAGTATAGATAGATATTGCACGTATTCATTGAGTGGGGAGCAACCTTCCACACTCGGATTTACCTATTTGTTTCTGTCTCGCTTTTCTCCTAGCTTTCTGTCCATTGTTATACGTGCCTTTTCTTCAATGCCCTATGTGTGCAAATAATTCCACATATTCACTGAATTAGCAGTGGCCTACTGCCTTGTCTTTGACTAGTGCCTTGAGTTTCCTAACATTCCTAGAATGCTGGGAGCCCCATTTCCTGTAACTGATCTCCTTGCCTGTTAACCTGCAAGTTCCCGATCTCTGCTCCTGAGTCATGGCCCATGATGTTCTCTTCCTTCTAGAACTCATGTGTGCCTTCTAAGTGAGAGCTAGTATTGCGACTGTATTCCACCTCTATCTGGTGTTTGTGCATCCGGCTTCCATTCTCTGCCGAGCCTGTATCTGGTTATTCTAGCCACACTAGCTTCCAGTCCTCACTCCAGATTGGGCCACTTTTGTTCTCAGTTCTGGATAGGAAAAATACAATGGGCCTCATTCCGACCACGGCGGTAAGGCAACAACCGCGCCGGTAGTGCTACCAGTGCTGTTGTTGCCTCACCGCCTCATTACAAGTTCTGCTCGCGGGCCGCCCTGTACGCCTGGTCAGACCAGACATGCAGAGCACCACCCGCTAGTAGAACAGCATGCTAAAAACGGTCCCATCATTAACAGGACCGTTGTTAGCATCCTCAAATGGGAATGGGGACGTACCATGTCCGGATCCCACGAATGGGAATTACCGGGCATGCAAAGGTCGGAATAGCCTGGTAATTCCCATTTTTCGGTAACCCGGACCCGAGTTTGGGTGTAGCAATGCCGCTAAAAATGGCATGGCTAACTCCAAACCTGTAATGAGGCCCAGTGTGTCCAATGGGTTCATATTGCTTACCCTCTGATAAGGTAGATATTTCCGTTGCTTCTGCCTAGTACATTGGAGTCTTACCTGTCTCAATGAACAGTCTCCAGCTTTCCCTTAGCCTGATTACAGCAGTCTCTTCAGCATGATCAAATTATGATTCTGTTGTATGACGGTTGCTAAGAGTAATCCGCCATCGTTGATCTTGATGTTTTTTCATAATCATATTCTAGCACATCCGTTATTCTGCGCAATCCTTGGCACGTGGTATATTTGCTCATCTTCTTTACCGGTCCTTGCTTTTTCATCATGTGCTGGATCTGCTGAGAACTACTGGTACGTTCTCTGGACCTACTTGCTCTTCAAGGAGGGTACCTGAATTTGTGCCATTTAAACTTCCTACATTTATGCGAGACATGCCTCGGCAAGGCCTCTGAGAGTGCACTTCAAATCTTAATCTCTTGTTTAAAGACCGGCAGTAAATGTGTTGACAGTATATTTTCAAATTTCTATACAAATTGGCAGGAATGCCATCAGGATCGGGTAATTAGCCAGAGCTGGTTTATTTAATGGCCAATAACAGTACATATATTGTTTGGTTGTTTTATTAAAGCTTTTCACTTGGATGATAATTTAGGGATAACACATTTATCTAGCAAGTGTTGAATGGCATGTCGCTGTATACAAAACTTGATAATACTGGTGGAATTTCTTTACATTATTGAATCTGTTAACGTGTAGTCTTCCAGTGCATATCAACACTTATCTACTTTATTTTGTGAACGTGCATTTCTAGGGATGGCTTTATATTGGCGTCCATTGTTAATTCATGGGCCACTTGCTTAAACATTGATGGGGCTTAAGGCTATAGGTTTGGCATACATGGTAGGTGTTGATTTTATCTGCACATCGCCTCAGGTTTATCTGAATTCCTACTGCTATTTTTTCTCGCTGTCTGTTGTGGCATGTGGGATTCTATTGTCGGGTGGGGCGGTCTTGCAAATCATGCCACAGATACTGTAGTAGGAGTGATGTATATAGTAGTTTCAATTGTAAGGTCATTGGTTGGGGACAAATGCCTTTAACTGAGTTTTGGTTGCAAGTGATTTGATATTAGTGACCCATGATTAGCCACTGGTTGCAACACAGGGTCTTGCATGTATGTTTGCTGGTACTCATGATTATGGGGTGTTGCTGTCATGATGTAGGGTGTTGTTTGATGCTATTTCCTGCCAGTTCCCCATAGTCTGGTAGTTACAATAGGTGGGTGGCATCACTGGAATATTGGGTTCAATGCTAGTGGTTTGATTCTTGTTATATTTATAGGATGCTATTGGCATGGCGTTAGCCAATAATTTGGAATATGGAACACTTGTCTGCAAAGAGTAAGTAGAATAGCATTGTTGAAGCTTTTCATCAGCAGAAGGCATGAAGGACTAGTAGTATTTCAATCTTTCAAACTTAACAGGGGTCCTGATTATTTTTCATTGGCAAGGGGTATTTTATCATTCAATTAAAGTAGGAGATTATGGCTTGGATATGCAATAAAGCGGTATATATTTGAAGTGCTATTGTGAATATGTTGACATCTATTGCTTATAAACCCAAAATGTGTGAGGGTCACATCTTTATTTGAATCTAAGATCAGAAATTGTATGTTGTTCACTCGTTGGGAATAGGGGTCCTGCGATGTCTAGTTGGTTGATTTGTGAGTGCATATCTTATGTTCAATTTTACTTTTTATGTGCTAGTTTACAGTTTGAATTTTGGAAGTGAACATTGGAAGATTAGCAAGTCTAGTGATGGAGATAGTCATTGTATATATATATATATATGGTTTGGAATATCACGGTGGATCAAGAGAAATTGTACTGGACTCACTGAGGTGTAGCTGTGGTAGATATAGGGTTTTGGATTTAGATGACATGCTTTCAAAATGTTATTTTGTGGATTCCTTTTTGGTTATAGAAGACTTATTGGGGAGTTCAAGTTATTTAGGAGAGGAGTCCAGGGCATTGGACTATCTGGAATGGGTTTTAGAATTTTTTTCTTGTACGCTGTTCTTGGTGTTTTGCATTTGTTTCAGAGGGAGTGGGTTAGTGTTTACGGTTAGGGTCACAAACACAAATCAGGGCCTGCTGCATAGGTCTTTTTTGGATTGGGTGGGGGTGGTCAATCTGGATTGGAAAATGGGTGATCAACTACGAGTTATCTCATGGAATGCGAATGGTTTGAACAATGTTCAGAAAAAACGGAAGGTAATGTCTTATTTGAATGACTTAAAAGGGGATATTTATTTTCGTCAGGAGACGTACCTATTTAAAGCAGACTTGGATGGTTTGAGAAAAGGTTGGGTTGGGAGAGCATATGGTTCATCCTTGGAATCAAGGTCTAGAGGTGTGGTTATTTTGATAAGGAAACATGCCCCGATCAAGGTTGTCAAAGAAATATGCCACAAGGAAGGTAGAATGGTCGCTATTTTAACAAACATTCAGGTCAAAGAAGTTACTTTCTGTAATATTTATGCGCCGACATCGGATGATGGTACCTTTTTCAGAAAGGTGGCTCAAACGATACAAGATTTAAAGTCAAGTAACATACTCTTGGGTGGAGACTTCAACACAGTTATTGACTCTGCATTGGATAGGAGTAATGCCAGACACTGCAGAAGGATAGATATGCAGTCTCGGGCGTTGAAGGATTTGATGGAGGAGCATAATCTGAAAGACAGTTGGAGAATTGGAAATCCTTTAGTGAGAGAATACAGTTTTTATTCTGGAGCGCATGCTACATATTCAAGAATCGCCATGGTGTTGATGGCAGGAGAAATGTTGCAGAATTATAAGACAAGTAGTATAGGAAATATTGTGCTAACTGACCACGCTCATGTGATTATGGATTTGAAGTGGAATTTCACTGTGAGTAGACAAAATATTTGGAGACTAAATACGATCTTATTGGACAATGTAGATGAGATGGACAAACTTTCATCCGAAATAGATTATTTTGTCGAGGAGAATTCAAATGGAGTAGTTGAAACTGACATGGTTTGGGAGGCCTTTAAATGCACTGTGTGAGGCATGTTTATAAAACTGGCGAGTGGATTAAAAAAAAATGAGACAACACAAAAAGAACTAGAGTTACAAATGAAAGGTATGTCACGTGAACTGATGGTGGATCCTGTGAAAATGGGATTGCTTCCCGAAATAAACAGATTGAAAAGAGAGTTGAAGACGTTAATATTGAATCGAGTGGACAAAAGGTATTTCCAGCAAAAGTGCACTTATTTTGAGCATGGGGAGAAATGTGATTGCTGGCTAGCTTATAGATTGAGAATGAGAGAGTCGGAGCGCTCAATCACATCAATTACAGACTCTGAAGGTCAGATTACATTCACACCGGCGGGGATAAATGAAGTGTTTAAGAGGTTTTATGAAAACGTATATAAAAATGAAACCCATATTGATGCGGCAAATGGAGACTTTCTGGAGAAAATTCAAGTCCCAGAAATTTCAGAGGAAGAATCTACATTGTTGGAGGAAACTATAACGATAGAAGAAGTCAAAATTGCAATCTCAAAACTGAATGTTGGTAGGTCTCCAGGGCCTGATGGGCTGCTAGTAGAGTTCTATAGGTGGTTGCCTAATTCAGCATTGGTGCTGTTAACGGATATGTATAAGACATCTAAGGCTAGAGGATTACTTCCAGATACGACTAGGCATGCAACGATTTCAGTCTTTCTAAAGAAAAACAAGGATGAAACGTTGGCGTCCAGTTACAGACCAATTAATTTAATCAATGTGGACAATAAGATCCTGGCCAAGATTCTGGCGTTAAGGCTGAAAAATCTTATACCGAAGCTGGTAGATCAGAATCAGTCTTGTTTTGTTAAAGGTAGAACGACGTCCAGTAACATGAGGAAACTATGTGCACCATCACAAAGGCGTCTGAGCTGTCAGAAGACTCGGCAGTCCTCTCATTGGATGCCGAAAAGGCATTCGATAGAGTAAACTGGCAGTTTATGTTTAAGATACTGGAAAAGAGGGGTTTTGGGAATCAGTTTTGTTCTTGGATTAGACTGTTATATACTAAACCCACGGCTGATGTTAAAACTAATGGTCAGAGGTCAAAACCTTTTGAATCGGAACGTGGCACGAGACAAGGTTGCCGGTATCTCCTTTATTATTTGTACTTGGTATTGAACCATTGGCCATAACACTGAGAACTGAAGACGGATTGCAAGACATTAATTGTTGGGGATTGCAACAAAAACTGTGGTTATACGCTGATGACTTGTTATTGGTCTTCAAGAACCTTGATGAGTCAGTGCCAGTACTAATGAATATTTTGGAAGTCTTTCATCAATGCTCTGGATACAAGATGAATTTGGCAAAATCAGAAGTTCTGCCCTTGGTGCCGCTGTGTGACAAACAATTCATTACAGAGTTAGGCTTCAAGTGGTGCGCTAAAAAATTATTGTACTTGGGGGTTTGGATTTTGCCTAATGTTGTTGATTTTATGAGAGAAAATATGAATATGGTGTGCACTATTTTCAAATTTTTTCAAATCGGATTTAGAGAGTACTTAATGCACCTTTCCATTTGGGGGAAGGTGAACGCTTTGAAAATGGTGTCGACTCCTAGAGTGAACTTTGTACCGAGTATGATCCCATTGGATATTGAAAACATTTTTTGGCGTGAATTGGATAGACTCATGCAAGATTTCTTGTGGGATCATAAACCACAGCGTCTGAAGATTAGTAAGTTACAGTTACCTTTGTCTAAAGGTGGGCTGGGAGTCCCAAATTTCAAAGCATGGCATATGGCTTTTATGATACATACTTTATTTGCCTTTCTTAAATCAGAGCAAGAGGACTGGTTATGTGCAGAGGCTAGTCATGTAGGCCCATTATCGCCTAGGGCTATGCTAACAAGTAAGCCATACAGAACGAAAATGGAGGATCCATTGACTGGGAGTTTACGGAATTCGTGGTTGATCTTGAATGAATGTTTGGGTTTCAATGGATTGAGAGATCCAAGTGCTTCAGTTTGGCTGAATCCCAGTGTCACACCTGAAGGGAAAGTTTTGTTCTGGCTTGATTGGTTCCTAGCTGGGGTGCAGTGGATTGGGGACCTTTTCAATGGTATGATTTGGATGACGGCTAGAGAGATACGGATGAAGTTTGATATTCCTACTTTTTGTCTGGCTGACTATCGGAAGATTAGGAAGGCGGTGGGTGAAGTGAATATGGAAGAGAGAATCAATGTGGATATGCTTGGTTGGAAGCCAGGGGTGCATGGTTGGGGGCTAGTTAGCTATGTTTATAGACTAATTGTGTCAAATTATGTGGCAAATGATGCTTTGAGATTGGATTGGAACCGGAGGATTGGTGAAGATATTACAGAAGATCAATGGTCACGAATTTGTGAGAATGTGAAGTTGTGTTCTTTAGGTCTTGCCGAAAGATGGCGCCAAATTAAGATTCTAAATAGAACATATTGGACGCCTGGGAGACTGATGAAAAGGGGAATGAGTGACAGCTCCGAATGTTGGGCATGTTTAAATGAGGTTGGCACCTTTGAGCATATGTTGTGGGAATGTTCAAGGGTGAGGGGTATGTGGTTCGAATTTTACCAGATTTGTGAAAAGATTCTTGATGAAAAGGTTCACATGGATTTTAAGAACATTGTGCTGGGCAGTGATGATAAGCTGGATGGCTTGAGTACTTCTCAGAGAAAATTGATCTTTCGGGGGGCAATGGTGGGGAAGAAACTGATTTTGGGACGTTGGAAAAAGTTTGCTCCTGTTACAATTGAGATGTGGATTGCAGAGATGCTTATTCTAGCAGAAATGGAAAGTGTATTGTATCGAAGGGCGAAGAAAAGTTCTTTATTCAATAAGATCTGGGGTAAATTTCTTCTATTGTATTATGCCTGATTTTTGAATATGTTGTGACTCTTTGGGGGGGTTGGTTTATATGTATATAGTTTGATGTTCTTTGCTGTGATTAATGCATATTGCTATGTTATTATTTCTGTATTTCAATATTGAACATTTTTGAAAATAAAAATGAAAAAAAATCAATGACATCCTAAGAGCAGCCAGAGCAGCAACACAAGGTCCAGAAGTGGTATTTCTTTGGTTGCTCTTAGTCTAAAGATGTCTCACAGGAAAGGACAGTTTCACCTGAAATATTTGATATCCTACAGCTTGCAAACCCCTGGCGTTCTGTGCTCAGTAGTTCATTTGTGATAAGAGCTGTGGGCTTTAACCTCTACCCAGACATTCATGGGTGGATCGCTGAGAAAGGTGGACGTGTTTCGCATGCTCTGCTGATTAAAGTTCTTACAAGCATTAAGGGGCACAGCATTCCCCCCCTCTTCTGCAAATATTTAAACATTTCTCCGCAGATTCTGTCTCCTCAGATATGGTTGGATAATTTTGGGATGGCTTGTAAACTGTCCCCTCCTTTCCTTGATCCGCCATGCCCCCCTTGCGAGACCATCCATCTTGAGGCGAGATAGAAATGGTTGTACTCCCGGACTCCTGGCTGACTTGTGGTCATCTCTCATAGCTTTCCGGTCATTGCCTGTCAGAAACACTAGAGAGGGCTTTGTGCCACTTTGGATCCGCCTATTGACACATGTGCCCATTATCACAATGCTAAGGCCCACTTCGCATCTGCCCTCCTGGTTTGCTTCCTCAGGTTGTTGTGCATAAACAGGGATGTCGTAGGGCTTAGCATAAATGGAGGACATTGGGCCTCCTTATGAGTTTGGAGGTAGCCATGCCGATAAAAACCGGGTCCGGGTCCCAAAAAATGGGAATTACCGGGCCATTCCGATCTTTGCGGGCCCGGTAATTCCCATTTGCGGGACCTGGACCCGGTACATCCCCATTCCCATTTGAGCCCCTATAGGGCTCAATGGGAATGGGGAGGATGCTAACAACGGTCCCGTTAATGACGGGACCATTGTTAGCATCCTGTTCTGCTAGCGGGTGCCGCTCTGCACATCTGGTCTGACCAGGCGTACAGGCCGGTCCCGCAAGCAGAACTCGTAATGCGGCGGCACTCACCTGCCAGGGTCGTAATGAGGCCCATTGTCTTAAACAGGATCTAATACTCTCTGTAGGGCCCTTTGGGCAATATAAATTATAGGGCTCCTGGCGAGTCCCTGATCTGCCCAGGTGAATGAAGTGATAATGTACACAATTGATCAGGGCATCCGGAATGGACAAAACATTCTTGTGACTCAGAGGCGTTTAATAAAATGCTTTACTCATGACAAGTTTTCAGAGAAATTTTGTCATAACAGAATTAGTTGCCTAAAATAAAAACATCCTAGTTACACAGGACAAAACAAAACATTGGGCCTCATTATGAGTCTGGCGGTAGCCGTGCTGGAAAACCCAGCAGGCTGCTGCCGGACCGGTAATACCATTCCGTCTCTGTGATTGCCAGAATCACCAGGACATAACAACCCCGGTGACCCGGTAATTCCGGAGGCGGGATTCTGTAAATCTCCATGGGGATGGGGACCATGGAATCACTGGTTCCGTCTATGACAGAGCCAGTGTTTCTATGTCCGCCTACAGGCATGCGGTGTTACTTCTGTCAGGTCAGACCTGGCGGGAGTGACACCTCCCGCCTGCAGGACTCGGAATCAGCCGGTCTGGAAACAACGGTGGCGGTGGATTTACCGCCACCATTGTTTCCGGGCCGGCTGACTCATAATGAGGCCCATTGTATATATATGATTTGATGGAATTGGCAAAGAGATCAATGCACATATGGCAAAAACAACAGAAACATTTTTCACAAAACATGTACAAAGCAGGTGGGTCCCATTTAATCTCTTGGGAGCCAAATTCTTCTAACATTGGCTGATTCAAACAGCTTCGAAATACCAGTGTTAATGCTTGACACTTCGGAAAGAATTGTCGACAAAGGTATGTTTTAGCCACTTTTAGCAGATCTGAGGTGCTTGGCCTTCATCAGGACGGAAAAGGAATGGGTGCGAGGACAATGAATGATAGATCCAGTGTATCTGTGAAGTATTAAATCAAGGGTGGTGTTTGAGTCACTGGGTTGCCATTCGGGTGTATCATTGGTTATTTAGTAAGCTATGGCTCTAGTTAATAAAGAAACCAAAGAGGGACTTACCATGGGAAACTTGTTAAACGCGGTATGGAAGGGACTCCACTAGTGCTCCACTAGTGGTGGTTATAGAGGGTCCAGGAAGACTTAGAATAAACTCTCAATACAGCCTTATGGATGACAGTCTGTTGGAGCAAAAGAGTCACCTTAGTATAGACAGGAATCGCCTCGAGGTGCAATTACACTGTAACAAATCTGATTGTGGTAAGTCAATGCTTTAAAAGCGCACCACAGTGGATCACATGAGTGCATCCCAGATGGGCTGTGACGTGTGGCAACCTGTCAGTGTATAGCGTCATGTGGTGGCTGGTGTGGATAATCATGGGAACAAAGTGATTGCATCTCAAGCGGTTAGCGCATTACATGGTTACTTGACTAATGCTCATACATCCGCACCGTTTGGAGACCCGAGTAAAGGTTCAGCAGTGGAGAAAAGTAAAGCATGAGAAAAGTGGGGGCCAGTGCACAAACGCGGTGTGTGTGTTGCACAAACACGATCTGACCCCAAAAGCATATAGTATCACTCTGGTGTGAAGAGCCGATTGGTGGAGGACTAGCCCGATGTGTTCTGGTTGCAGCGGATGCATGCTCAGTGATCCGCTTGTGCGCTTTCGATTTGCCCAAAACTCATGTGTGCATAACTATGTTGATTAGGGGAATCTAACATTTCTTACCGCAATCAGGATGAGCTGTCAATCAATTGCATAATCGGCATGGATGCGCTCTCCGTCTGTGTTCATGTTGGTTTGGAAACTGACGTGTCGGTACCAAAGCACAAATGTCTTTGGCATCCGTTGCCATGGTAACAGATTTGTTGTGTGTCTTGCAGGGCTGTAAAACATGGCGGCCATATTGGAATGGTGAACACGTCAGCAAATATGCTGGCTCTCCCTTATTGTTGACGTGGCCCCAATGCCAGTGCTGTATGGCGTATTTTAATGGAAAAAACGGTGCACAGTGCTATAACTGTGGATAATGTAGATTGGTGTAGACAAATCCAATTATTGTCAATACCATGTTGCTCATATATATGGGACCAAATTTGTATGAGGGACTCATAAAGATTTAACATTAGAAATAATTCAATACAAATTTCAAAGGGCCCTCGACTAGAAAGTCTGTGCTCCACTTATGATGTCCACGGGAGCACCCATTAGGGGCACAGTGTGAGTTGCTGTGTTCCTCTGGATTTTGGAAACATGTAGAATAAGAACAGGGGTGCAGAGCTCTAAAAAGAAACCCGCATGTAGTATGATACATGTGTAGGAGGTACAACAAAACCAGAATGGTGATTTGCGAACACAGATTCTTGGTATAACACAATTATGGACATTTGGTGAGTCTATATCGTTGTGTCTTGTTACAGAAAATGGTGGATACCGCGTTTAACAAGTTTCACACGGTAAGCCCCTCTGGGGGTTTCTTCATTAACTAGAGCAGTAATAGCTTACTAAATAACTAATGATGTACCCGAATGGCAACCCAGTGACTCAAACACCACCCTTTGTTTAATACTTCACAGCTACACACAGGATCCATCATTCAGTGTCCTCCCACCCATTCCTCTTCCGTCCTGATGAAGGCTGCCCAACCTCAAACACTTCAGATCTACTAAAAGGGGCCAAAACAATTCTTTCTACTGTGTCAAACGTTAACACTGTCATTTTGAAGCTGTTTGAATCAGCCAATGTTATAAGAATTTGGCTCCCAACAGATGTGACCCACCTGCTTTGTACATGTTTTGTGAAAAAAAAATCTGTTGTTTTTCCCATATGTGCATTGATCTCTTTGCCAATTCCATCAAATCATATATATACAACGTTTTGTTTTGTCCTGTGTCACTAGGATGTTTTTATTTTAGGCAACTCATTCAGTTATGACTAAATTCTTCTGAAAACTCATCATGAGTAAAGCATTTTATTAAACGTCTCTGAGTCATGAAAGTTTTTCGTCTATTTGGGACGCCTTGATCAATTGTGGGCTCTTTGGACAGACAGCAATATTGGCATCATACTATCAATGCGCTTAAAGACTATGTAAGAAAATTGACATCCTCTGTTTGTGATTTCATTTCCAACTTGGTCTTTTCCATCTTCCTTTTCCCACTAATGAATTATGTGGCACACTCTCTGATTTTTTAAAAACTGATTGCAGGGCATAAGGGATGGTGCCGTTTGTTCTTTATCTTTCTACTTCTGTGGAGGCAGGATATGTATTGTCTCTTTCTCCTGACCTCTGTTTTTTTATTTGATCACTCAATTGTTTCCACCGCAATCTCCTTTCCACCCTCTGGCCTCTCCTCATTCCCCCTTTCTCTCCGACCTACAGTTCTCACTCTCCTCCTTCACATCCGAAGACTCTTCCACCAACACTCACTTCTCCAGCTTCCAGTCCCTACCCTATGACTCATACTCCTCTCACTTCGCACTGCTTAATTTCCCCCTAGGTCTCAGCATCCTCAGCTCTCTCTGCACTGGCATGCATCAGCTGCTGTGCAAATGGAGGTGTACCCACTCACATGAGGGCCTTCAAGTCTACCTCTCTGCCCTGAACTCTCTCAAGTCCACTCTTGATAGAGCGAAAAAGGAATTCTACCTAAACCTCGTTGACTCTCACTCCAACCATCCTCAATAGCGATAGGGAACCCTCACTCCTCCTAAGTCTATAACTATCAACTCCACTCTCACAGCTAATGACCTAGCTGGATACTATGCTGCAAACATTTTAAAAATGGGAGACTCTCTACTGACCTTCCTTGCGCCCCCTCCTTATACATTTTACACTCTGCCTACTATACCAACATCCTCTGCCTCTATCTCACACTTTAGACACACTAATACTGATGAAGTGCTATCTCTACTGATGAAGACTAGCCCATTTTATGCCCTATAAGACCCTCTTACTCCTCATCTAGTTTACCCTATTGCCTCTTCAGTGGCCTCTGACCGCGTTGAACTCTTCAACCTCGACTGTGCTTGCTTTCCCTCTGTTTTCAAACCAGCTGCAGCCATCCCTCTCATAAAAAAAGCAAGCGTCTCACCCGGACCTACTGGCTAACATTACCCACTGTGTCTCTCCTTCCACACTACTCTAAGGTGCTCTAAAGGATTGTGTTCAGCCGTCTTACCAACTTCTTAGACATACACAACCTTCATGACACCCTACACGCAGGTTTCCACTCCTGTCACTCCACAGAAACTCCTCTTGTGAATGTGTCCAACTTCATCACCTCTGCTAAGCACTCCAACCTATCCATATCCTAATTCTCCTTGGCCTGTCTGCTGCCTTTGCGATGTTGATCCCTCTGATCTCCTTAATACTCTCTTTCTTCTTGGGATTAGTAATGGAGGCCTTGCCTGGATTGAATCTTACCTTGCACCTCGTCAATTCTCTCTCTCCTGGAGCAACACACCTCTCAACTTACTCCTCTAACTGTTGGTGTTCCACAAGGCTCTGTCTTGGGTCCGCTCCCCTTTACACTCTACAGCTCTGCTCTTGGGGCACTAATCTAGGCCTTTGGTTCTCAAACCAACACTTCTCGGGCAACACTACCAAATCTTCTTCTCTTTTCCTGAACTCTCCTCTGATCTCTCTATCAACATTTCCAACTGTCTCTCTGCCATTAAATATTAGATGACTTTGCACTCTCTGATTTTAAACTCTACCAAAACAGAAGTGCTCTTCTTCCCTGCCAAAATCTGTCTCTCACCTCTTCTTCATCCTATCCAGTTCCCAACTGGCACTCTCCTCTACTCTTCTTCAGCAGGAAACCTCTGTGTCATCTATGACCCTTCTCACACCTTCTCTACTTTCATCTCCAAAGCTGGAACAGCATCTCGCCTCAACCTCCTGGATATTAGGAAAATCAGGCACCTCCTTCCTTACAACACTGCCAAGTTTCTCTTAACAAATCTTGTCTTCTCTAAACTGGACTTCTGTGCCAGCATCCTCTTTGGTCTCCTCAACTATGCTTTCTGTCCTCTCAACAAGATCATTAACTTCGCTACCAGGACTCTCTTTGATCTTCCTCACTTCACACCTACTTCCTCGTACCTTTCCAGGCTGGATGGCTGACGACGCAAAACAGTTCCAGAAGTGTATTCCAAGTGTACTGTTGGACTGCACACCTTGCGCCCTACTGTGTTCTGTGGACTGAATGTTTGTGGTTTAGCCGTCTTGCACTGATCCTTACGAGTGCACAACAGGAAGATCTCCGTGCCTCAAAACACGCTGTTGTTGCTGTCTTTGAACGGACAAAAACACCTCCCCACACCGTCATAAATCCCTCCCTCCTCCCGGATTTTGATTGGCGAACTCAGCTACTACCTCTCTGGTCATGTGCACCGCGCACGCACCGGAAGTGTATTGCAAGTGTACTGTTGGACTGCACACCTCGCGCCCTACTGTGTTCCGTGGACTGCATGTTCGTGGTTTAGCTGTCTTGCACTGATCCTTACGAGTGCACAAGAGGAAGATCTCCGTGCCTCAATGCACGCTGTTGTTGCTGTCTTTGAACAAACAAAAGTAACTTTCTACAATCTTTACTCAAGTACTTGCTAGTACTGCTAGTACTATCGCCTTACTTGTTCCCGCTTGTCTGTATATCTGGACTTGCTGTTATATCAAAGTAAAGAACCTCTCTATCATTTTCTCGCCCCTTTCCTAGACACCTGCCCACACTGTCATCAGTCCCTCTCTCCTCCTGGATTTTGATTGGCGAACTCAGCTACTACCTCTCCGGTCACGCGCACTGCGCGCGCACTGGAAGTGTATCGCAAGTGTACTGTTGGACTGTTAGATGGTGTGGCGGGTGTCGGGTGGCCCAAATATAAGACAAATCTTTCCAAGTAAGTTGTGTCAGTTGCACTTGTCTATTGTTGCTTTAAAACGAATGTGCTGACCTGTGCATTTTTGATTGTCAATATTTGTATAGTGTGTAATTCTGGTGCCGGTTCTATCTAATTGTTTGATCATGGTTGGCAGTTTAAGAAGTGGGAAAAGTGTTTCCAAAGCTAAGTCTGACTCGGCACTTGACGGTACAGTGCCTATTCAGCTTCATGATTCTACTTTGAATGAATCTGTTCCAGTGCTTTATGACTTGCAACAAAAAGAACTTGAAATGGATGGTAACACGGTCCCATATAGCCTCCAATCATTGTCAGTTGAACCGAATGATGATGTAGGAAAAAGTATAGGACCAAAGTTTGATTTGTTTATGGGAAAGGCTCACATGGAGGATGATTCAAAAATCCCTACATATACGACTCCATTTAAAGGCATAAAGTCCTTTTCTTCTGCCACTAAGATTAATACAAATTAGCTATCTGATGTTTCTATTATGGCTCCAGCACTCATTAACAAATGGGAAAAAAGCTGTCGTATTTCCCTAGGACCTAGCTCACCTGCAGTGCTTCATCCAGCTCAAATTGAAAGCATTTATTTACATAATCTTGATGACTTGTCACATGGTGCTTCCTCAATAGACCACGATAATCCTCCTATGCCATCAAACTCAGGTCCCTCAACAAGCTCTCCCTCAAATCAAACTATGGTGGATCTATCTGGGATCGGGGTGGGTGGGAGTCGGGAGGCTAGAAATCAGAACAATAACATGATTGAAGAAGATGATGTAAAAGATCAAATTAGCAATGAGCCACCGATCTTTAACTCTGATATTGATGAAAATAATGGATTTAGTCCAATGAATATGGTTGAGGAAAATGCGGCCTTTCCAGTAATTACTTCTATTCTAAATGTATTGGATAAAGGCCACAATCTCACGCATGTTTACTTGAACTCTATTAAGGATAACATATCAGATCTAACAGGAAAAATATGCAAAATTGAGGGTTTTATGTTGGCACATGCCACCTGCCATGCGGAAAAAATATCGCTATTAGACTCTCACATATTAAAAATGGCACAAACACTGCATATAGTAAACCATGATACTTGCATTCAGACTGAAGAAGCCTCATATGCAAAAGCACTCATCTTGGGACCAAATGTCCAAAATACAGCTCCAAACACATCCACTTGTGTGCTGTTAAAGCTAATTCAAGCTAACTCTGTGCAAATTGATGAAGTATTGTATCGTCTGACGGTACAACAATGTTTTCAGAAAAATGTAGTTGAACCTGTTACTTATGAGATAAGCCCTACTATTCCATCCTCTCCTTATTCTGAAGTCCATCCTAATAGCCCTACTCCACTTCTGGACATGATGATGAGTGCTGAAACAGTGCCAGTTATAGTGGGGAGTGGCAAATCGACATCGGC